>NW_027272543.1:0-676203 GCF_040938485.1 Diadema antillarum | reverse complement strand
CATCCTATTCACTACATAGATATTGTAGAAGAATGTCTCTTCTATTATTTCCATTGTATTTTATGAAAATAAAAGTGTCTTTGCTATACGACCGGAACTACGACTTTTTAAAGGCATGTGCCCATCACAGAACATATTGTCTTTTGCATTGATATTACTGCGTTGTTTCTATATGCTGCCATAGGGGTGGGGTAACTTTGAGAACCTCCCACAACTTTCTTTTCATAGGTACATCCTACTCACTATATAGATCTTGTAGAGGAAGGTCTCCTCTATCATTTCCATTATATTTCATGAAAATAAATGTTTCTTTGCTATACGGTCGCAACGACTTTTTATAGGCATGTACCCATAGAACCTGCATATTGCATTGGTATATTATACTGCATTCTGTCTATGTCGTTCCGTAGGGGAGGGGTAACTTTGCGCACCTCCAACACCTTTCTCCTCATAGGTGTACCCTAATCACTATATAAATCTAGTAAAAGCAGGTCTCCCCTATCATTTCCATTACGTTTCATGAAAATAAAAGTGTCTTTGCTATACGGCCGGAACGACTTTTTAAAGGCATGTACCCACAGAACATGTATATCGCATTGGTATATTATACTGCATTGTGTTTATATGTTTCCATAGGGGTGGGGTAACTTTGCGCATCTCCCACCGATTTGTTTTCATAGGTGCTCCGTATATTATATTATATCATATCATATAATCATATAATTATATATATATATAAATATATATGTATATATATATATATATATACATATATATTTCTTGTAGAGATATGTCTCCTCTATCATTTCCTTTATATCATCACCTTATTGTCTACAAAGACTGTAAAAGACTTATCAATCAAACAGATTAACTTTATGTATTTTGAACTGTTTCAGTGTTAGCCAAAACAAAGAAATATATTAAGGTACCACAGTCATGTAAACTTTTGTGAAATGACTACTTTATCATTCATGAATTCGACTACTAAGATCCAGTACCACAAAAATATAATGTCGTAGCAATAACAAATTTAATGTAGTTAAGCAGAGTTAGAGAGAGGGGTAATGGAGGAGAGTGGGGAGAGGGAGGGGGGAGAGGAAGGGATTTGACAGAATAGATCAACATAAACCAGCAGAGTTCAGATGGGATTAATACTTTCCATGAATTGTGTGTACATATCACATGCATACTCTATAGGGCTCACACGGGTAGATATTTCTGTTGTAACTTGTGTTTTATCTTGCGCACTCTTTGCCTGCGCATACCATTGTCTTAGGGTATGCGCACGCGCGTAATAGTGGGCGCAAATCTATGTACCCATTGGATTACATGGTATTCTGAAAACTGTTTTATCTTTTGTTGTAACTCATACCACGTGTAAATATATGCCTCTGAGATAAAACAGGGTGGAGAGTGTTTTATCTTCGTACGCGACATAGGATACTAACATCATGGCGGCAATCTTTCTAGCGCAGAATTATCTCGGCCGCGAAGAGAGGAGATATAGAAATCGCATCAATCTTGCGAACATTCCCGAGGCATCATTTCGAAGAAATTACCGTCTCGGGGTGAATGAATTTGCTAACATATGCGACGAGATAAGACATGATGATATATTCGTGCATCATTGCGACAGAGCACTTTCTGTTGAATTACAGGTAAGTCTATGATTTTTTTCGAGTTTGTGTTTTATACATATTGTACAGTGTACATGGAAAAGAATGACAAAAGTAATATAATCTACCTATATCAGGGAAAATAAAACTACATAACTATGCATAGATTTTTTTTTTAAAACACCGTTAACTTAACCAAATATTAAAACTATGTCGCAAAGTATGCCCTAATTCTAAGTCAATTATCGCCTTCTTAAAGCTTTTGTTGTTCCATTATTGACTTATTCTATTTAAGTATCAATGCATGTAGGCCCCTATTCTGAGGTTTATTTTACATGTAGTAACAGTAACCGTAGTCCTACAAGTACAAGCAAGTAAATTAGATCTAGGTGTCAGTTCTATGTGATGAATTTAGTTTTCAATAATTTTGTACACGCATAAAGACAATCTTATGGTATTATGCGTTTCTAAGGACTGACTATTATTATTATTATCATTATTATTATCATTCATTTCTGTAAGCGACAGACCGTATAATTTGCTATCAGTACATCTGTTGAAAATATTTCCATCATATTCTCTCCTCCAACGTCACCGTAAAGCGCATAAGCTCCAGTCACTTTCTTATTAGTCTATTGTCGTAAATGTATTCGAAATTATGTATAAGATTGCTTATGATATGATACTTGGATAATTTTTAGAATATAATGATGGTTTATTATGGAAATAAAATGAGTGAAAGAATCAGACTGGACAATTTATACGACTATCAGTTACAAGCACTTACATTACATTATTTCATGCTACTTTCATTTATCTTATTACAAATCTTCTTTGTGCCCCCCCCCCCCCAAAAAAAAGGCTTATACATTTCTATAACTCTTATTTCCAATCACAACATAAGGTAGCGACAACGTTGAGGTTCTTGGCGAGTGGAACTTTTCAAAACGTTGTGGGGGACGTCACGGGTATCAGTCAACCTTCCCAGAGTCGATGCATCGCTGCTGTGACCGACGCCCTTGCTGACAGAGCAGGTCACTACATCAACTTCTGGCGGCATGGCAACGCAGCCACAAAAAAAGCATCATTTGCTGCCATGGCTCGGATGCCGAACACCCTTGGGTGCATCGACTGCACCCATATTGGCATCCGATCGCCGAAGGATAACGAACATGCGTATGTCAACCGGAAGGGCAGACATACCATGAATGTCCAAGCGGTGGTAGATTCGGATCTCCACTTTTTGAACGTTGTTGCAAGGTGGCCGGGGTCTACCCACGACTCGTACATCTGGGATAACTGCCGTCTCAACGACGAGTTCAGAGAGGGACGAATGCCTTCTGGTTGGCTTCTCGGTGAGGATTTCAGTCTATTAAATAGATATAAGGAAAGTAATTACTGCCGACCTCACTTAAAATACGGATAATGCACTTCTGAAAGTTATAGTCCTTCTATAAAAGAAAATGTATAGTCAAATAGATTAGATTTTAATAATAACCGTATATTTTGGTGTACACACTCATACATCATATTGAGAAGAATGATTAACGACTTTTGTTGAAACATATTCATGCAGTGGAAAATATGAGAGAATAGAAATACATTGTTTGTATAAATGTTCTCTGTTGTAATTCTACAGAAACACGTTTGACATTACGATCCTTTTAGTTTCGTATTGTATATTTGTCCAATTACGTCATATGAAAATGAATGAATGCAATTTCTATTTCAATTCCATGTCAAATACATATAGGGGATAGTGGCTACCCCCTCCAGCCGTGGCTTCTTACGCCAATCTTGCGGCCACAAAACGACTCGGAGGAGAGGTATAACAGAAGCCTTGTCCACACCAGAGTGTGTGTGGAAAGAGCGTTCGGCGTTTTGAAGGCACGCTTCCGCTGCCTTGATGACTCCGGAGGAGTTCTCTGCTACCCAGTGAACAGGTGAGGTATCGTCAGTTTTGAGATTAATGAATTGCTCTTTAACAAGACATTAAATCCAATAACGCAATGGAATGGTGAACTCGAATGTCTTCATGTCCTAATAATAATGAATAGAGACTTACAATAGTTGCTTATACGATATGCCAATCTGCATGAATTTTGTCACGTTTTATAGAAAGATATAACACTTAAAAAAAAACATTAACATACGATTTGAACGCAAGTTTCCTCTTTCAATCATGCGTTTGTTATTGATAAAACTGGTAAATGAACACTTTGATATTGTGTACTTCAAAAGTGATCGTAGTCAGGAGTAACTTTAGTAATCTGATACAGTGCAATAAAAATGATTGCCTTTTACTACTTGCCCCGTCATAATATGAAAACTTTACAGAGGCATTCAAATGAAGAATGTAGTCGCTTTGCCTATTGTGCAAGTAATTCACAACTTGCTCTTAATCGCCGAGTAAATGAAAAAAAGAAAGAAAACAGAGCCTCGAAGCAATAAGTGTTATGTGTTGATCATTCTGCGTGTAATGTAGATCTATATTGGAATGCATTGTATGTAGTTCATCTGTTAAGCAGTGATCATTATTATGAAAAAGAGGAAAAAAGTTATATCAATCAGAAAGGTTATAATGGGCAATCCGGTCTACAAAAAGAAAATGAAATAAAGGAAAATGAAGAAAAAAAGGGAGGTAAAAATGAAAATAATTAAGATTATAAAAAAGGATAAAACTATTAGAAAAAGACAGATAACAATAGCGATAAGAGAAAGAAATACAGTAAAAGAAGGGTCGAAAGTAAAGTGACATGATTAAAAAAAATGTATATTATATATATATATATATATATATATATTACATATATATATATATATATATATATTACATATTATTGGAATTTTCTCCGTGTTTGGACTTCGACGAATGTTATAATCATAAGAAGAATGAGTCTCAAAAACGTCATCTCTAGATCCAACTGGAAGGTTAATTTTTGTTCACAAAATTTTCAATCTGCCTCGGGCCTTCGTCAGTATAGGATTTACAGATGGTGTATAGTATAATTGAGACTCATATTATATATATAATATGTAGTATACAATATAAAATATGTAATATATAATATAAAATATGTCATAATACTTATGTAATATATAATATATAATATGTAATATATAATATATGATATATAATATATAATATATAATATAATATATATATATATATATATATATATATTTTTAGAATATATTGTAGTTGCTCCGCGTATTGATAAAACTAGAAATAGCAATAATAATGTCACAAAAGAGGAATGCATTAACTACAAAATGCTTTCATTTTAATTCAAAATCCGAATTTTCGGGGCTTCCCCCTTCGTCAGGGATGACGGTATGATTCGCACTGTCATCCCTGATGAAGGGGAAGGCCCCCCAAAATTCGAGTTTTGAATTGAAATCAAGGCAATTGGCATTTGATGCATTCCTCTATTGTGAAATTATTATTGCTATATCTTGTATATTATATATATTATTGCACATGTTGAGATGATAATAACTACGTGTTTGTATTTTTGTTCGTGTGTGTGTACATTTGTTTTTATTCGTTTTAATTTTCAATTAAAGTAATTCATGTTCACTCTTCCATATTTCAGAGTATGCAAAATTATCATGGCCTGTTGCCTACTTCACAATCTTTGCCTGGAAAGGAACATTCCTTTGCCAGAAGACGCGCAGGAGAATCACGCCGGCCTGGAAGACCGAGAAGAGCAACACCATCAGCCATACCAAGCCAACAACAACCACCGCGAAGGACTCGATGTGCGAAATGCACTCGTTCAGACTTGGTTCACACGTTAATTATCATTTAACTCATCGACATCTCATTGTTTGTGGTTATATGATATCCATCTCTCGTTGACGTACTTGTTTGAATGCAATGCTTCCATAGGTACAGATTTTAGTCAGTGTATTGACATATAGTAATATCTTGACTACAGAAGACTTTTTTGGGGTGAGGGGGTTGGGATTGTAACGGAGTGATATTTTCATATTGTGCTAAAAATGGTTTAATTAGTTAATTCAAAATGTCAATTTTGAATGTGAAAGTATGAAGACATTTAAATGTATAAACGTTGTAATTCCAAACAAACATACTGCGCATTAAATCATTATGTTTTCTAACCTGGTGAACCTCAAGATTAAATAATCATTGATGCTATTATTATCTGAAATGCATGTATGCATACTTGTATCTACACGCGTACATGATAACAGTGCCAATTTACAACAAGCGTCAGTTTTTATAATAACACAAGACAAGTGACACATTCAGATTCTTCTATATGGGTGCGATTCATGTTTAATGAAAAGAATGAATACACTGCGTCCATTTCTTGACGTTGGGCCTACAGCATGCGGTTGTCTTACATCTGTCCGAACCCATTTGACGAACACGGCAGCGAATCACCAATTCTGTTAAAAGATATCAATGAGAATATTGTCTACAACAAAGTCGTAAAAATGATGTAAATGTCTGATATGAGCTCCATTTCCTGTATATATCAAAACTGAAAGTAGCTCTTTGGAAACGTGAAGAATAATTTCCAAAATGACGAAATACATCCTGATGATGTATTTTCCTCTTCATCGCAAATTATGTTGTTATGTTAGCCTGTTGTAATGCAGTAAAAGTTTGGATGAGACAAAGGTAGCAATACATTAAAAGGACTGACTACCTTATCATACTCTGAGTTTACATTATGTATTGTGTTTGCTCTTGATCATTTCTTTAATATAAAAATTCCCATTTTTATGTACACCTTATATAATTCTAAAGAATGCAATAGGATATTATACCCGAGTCTTCTCTCCTCCAGCCTGACTCGGTATCGCTCCAGCTCTAGTCGTTCTCTTTCTATTGAAAGTCTTTCCCGCTCAACTTCAAGGCGCTCTTCTTCCATACGCAGCCACTGCTGCCACACATCAAAGAAGTCTTCACTCTTCCTCTTTTTCCTTTTCTGGGTCGGAGATGGCGTGCTTTTGACCGAGATGGGTTCAGAAGACCCTTCTGGATCTTAAAAACAACAACAAAGATGGTTACGAAAGATAAGATAGTAAAAATAAACAGATTATTTAAGAAATTAAATAGAGAATGTCGAAAATATTATTTACTGACACTGCATCCTTGTGATTGAGCCTGTATAGACTCCTACTCCAAGATAATCTTATTTTGCTAAAAGAGTAATGGGTAGCATTCAATGGATGCATTTTGAAACATCTTTAAAAAATGAAAGAAATACACGTGATTAAAGATTGTGTATTTTTATTTGAATACGATACTATACAATCGCACTTGCAACCTTAATGAATATTTCCATACATACATGGTATTACGTCATGTTGCATGTAAACTAAAACTTGCCATACATAACATCATATTTTAGGCAAACATGAACTTTTTAACTGGTCAGTTGATAAGCACAATACGACAATACGCCAACTATAAGGGTGTGAACTTGACTAGGAGAGGAATAAGTTTAAAGAGTGATAATGATAAATCAATATAGACTTTAGTCTGCAGCATTTTGTAAATACATACCAGTGGGAATGACTCCAGATGCGAGACTAGCAAGCGTCTGCAACGCATGGTCTTCGTCACTTGAAGGATTATGAACCGGCTGGACAGGACATGCAGGACCTGAATGAATGACGATGAGATTTTAGAATTGTATGGTAGATAATTTTAAGTCTTTTAAAGTGATGTGAATGATTTCAATCATGCTGTTACGTGCATGCGTTCATTACTTCTTCTTTTTTTTTATGAGAGGGATGACTGACACTGTACTCTCTCTATGGATCAAACAACCCCCAGTTATATCCTACCTTATTCACGCCTGTGCATGTAGAGTATTAAATGTAAAAAGAAATAAACAAATCTTATATTGTTATCAGACTAACAAGATCTTCGCACAGTCGTAGATTCCCCACTCACTTATACAAATTATATTAATTGTCCGAACATTTACGGTATCGCTCCCCCCCCCCCCAAAAAAAAAAGAAGAGAAAGAAATAATCAAAACTAAACTAAACGAAAAACAAATACGAAAACAAAAGTTACCTTTGACAGGCGTTTCAAGGCCTCCTTCAACTCCGGAAACAACTTCTTCTCCCATTAAGTCTAGAAGCTTCTCCTCCCAATCATCCAAAGACGGAGGAGCTGGACCTCCACCAGTTCCTTCCTCGTATCTCCTCCTCTTACTGGCTTTCTTCTTCACTTTGCACTTTTCTTGTCTCAGCTTGGCCTTCATTTCCTCTGCACCTCTGTTCTTGCCACACACGGCGTTAACACTTTCTGTTACCATATCCCACGCTCTTTTCTTCATTCTGTACGTCAGATTAGCTGACAAGGGATTTTTTTTTATGATATCCTCTCTTGCTGCAACCTCCATGACCAACCTTTCTACTTCCTCTGGGAGGAAATTATCCGCTCGTTTCTTAGCCATGTCTATTCGATTGTGGCGCTGACAGAAAACATTGCAAATTCTCTCATACACGTGTGTGCCAAGCAGTCAACTAAACGATGCGCCAACGCCAAAAATATGCGCTTGTTAAAACGCGCATAGTTGAGGCAAGGCGCGTTCCCGCGCCTTTGCCCAAGGTAGCAATCTCATTGGTCAAAACGTCTCGGATTCCACTTGCAACAGTATTTCCTATTGGGTATGGTTATTGCGAAGGGCGTGGCTTTCATGACTTACAACACCGCTAAAACAGTTTTCAGAATACCGAATAACGACTGTTTTAGCGGTGTTGTAACTCACGGACTTACAACAGTAGTTACAACAGAAGTTACAACAGAGATAAAACAGTGTTCAGAATACCACCCCGGACTTTTTTTATGCCTCCGCCACGAAGTGGTGCCGGAGGCATTATGCTTTCTGGTTGTCCGTCCGTCCTTCCTTCCGTCCTTCCGTCCGTCCGTAATGAATTTTGTGGACAGCGTAACTAAAAAACCCTTTGAGGTATTCTCATGAAACTTGCCATGTATGTGTATGGGGGGGGGGGGGAGTTGTGCCTATCAACTTTTGGGTGCACATGCTCAAGGTCAAAGGTCAAAAGGTCAAGGTCAAATACATAAAATTTCACTATTTCCCCCTTATCTATGCAATGCGTGAAGATATTTTCTTGAAACTTAGTGTATACATGTATTACCCAATTGAGATTCTCTGGTGAAAGTTTGGGGTCATGAGGTCAAAGGTCAAAAGGTCAAGTAAAAATATTAAAACTTCACTTTTTTCTCCGTAACTTGGAAATTGTTCAAGGTATCTTCATGGAACATTGTATATACATGTACTGACTGGCAGTGATTATCTAGAGAATTTAGGGTTCATGGGGTCAAAGGTCAGGGGTCAAAGGACAAGGGCAACAATTCAAAATTGTACTATTTCCCCCATTTATGCAATGCCAGCAGGATAATGGTTTTTTTTTACACTTGGTGTATGCATGTATAACCTAATAGAGATTCTCTGGAAACTTTCTCTTTTTTTTTTGCCTCAAAGGTGAAAAGGTCAAAGATCAAGGGAAAGTGCTGAACAAACTTTTTCCTCCATATCTCGGAAGTGGCTCAAGTTATCTTGAAACTTTCTACATATTTATGCATGTTCTGCCTGACAGTGATTATCATATGAATTTAGGGTCAAAGGCCAGATGAAAATGGTAACAATGTACTTTTCAATACAGAAATTGCACTTTTTGAAAATTACTCAATACATAAACTTATGAATGGATCAAAGTCAAGTTAAAGTCCTTAAATCCCCAAATACATGCTCTCCTACTCATCCAATTAAACCTAGGTCAAGGAAGGTGAACATTCAACACATTTGTGACAAACTTGTCATTTTAATATTTTTCCCAATTTTGTGAAAATGTAATCACATATTGTCCACATGTACTATAGACCTATCAGGAGAATCATGCATTATGGCGGAGGCATACCAGTCGCCTTAGCGACATTTCTAGTTAAAGCCATGTACACATAAAATCACTCCTCCTTTTGGTATTGGAGACTGCCACTTTAGTGTAAATCTCACTGTACAGTAAATCTCACTTAGTAAAAACCTGGTAGGTGCCAAAATTATTTTTCCATCCATAGGCAGCGCTCCGTAAAAAATAATCCAAGCAATGATCAACGGATATACTTCGTTGTTGTTCTTGTACTTTAATATCTTAAAAAATGATAGAACAATATTTGGCAATTCTTCCTTTTTTCTCCAAAAGGTGCTGGAAATGATGGAGAAAATATACATAGGTTTATATAGTTTCTAGAAAGAATCCAACGAATATTGGAAATGGAAATTATGCATGTCAAAGTGCAGTAATTATAATAATGTGACGTCGATCCAGAAGCGGGCGTTTTTCAATGACAAAGCGAATAACACTTCCCAATATCTATAGCAAAGAGGGTGCGTATTTAAAGGTAAAGGCCAGAAGGCGCTGGACGTGCTCAAAGTTACCCCACCCCCGCGTTCACATCTAAAAACATGTAGTGTGTACTCCAACGGTATTAGAGATGCTTATACATGCCCTTAAAGACGTCCCGGCCCTATAACATAGACACTTTGCAGGGGCGGATCCAGGATTTCTGTAAAGGGGGGGGGGGGGTGTGAGTAATATTTCTGGTGTCACTTCCGGGTTTCATTTCATTTTTTTTATTTTATTTTTAACGAAAAATAAAGGGGGACGTGCGCCGGTTGCGCCCCCCTCTGGATCCGCCACTGCTTTGTACTTTCATGAAACAACATGGCAATGATAGAGGAGACATGATTGCTCTTCAGTATCTATATTAGTCAAACTGTGCACATTCAAAGGTAAAGCTAATCAGGCGCGCCGAAAGCAGTTTTGGATTGGGGGGGCAAACATTGGAGGGGGCTCAAGATTAGACCATGCATATGTTACACAATATACACATACACACACACACACACACACACACACGCACACACATCTATTATATATATATATATATATATATATATATATATATATATACATATATATACATTTATATATACATATATATATATATATATATATATATATGTAAAGTGGCGTACGGTGGGTCGAAACATGGGGGGAACCATAAAGTAATTTTAGACGGTCTGTATGCTTACAAGTGCGTGTGTGCGTGAGCCGCTGGGACTACAATACATTACGGAATGTGATACATTCAACAACACAGTCATTGAGGAACATTGTAAGTTTTCCTTACATGGATTATGGAATGACGGTGTGAAACAATCGACAAATTATATACTGTCAGCAACATAAGGTGAATGGCATAACAATAAAATGCGAGCGAGCGAAGCAAGCGAGCTTGAAAATTTTGATATTCTACAGTTCCAAAACTGGAGTTTTAATTGTAGCTATATATTTCGCTTTGGAAATAAGTGGGGGCGCATCGGGCGCAACTGCTGGCAATTATTGGCAGCAACATTAGGAGAATGGCATAACGATTCAATGCGAGCGAGCGAAGCAAGCAAGCTTGAAAATTTTGACATTCTACAGTCCCAAAACTGGGGTTTCTAGCTATATCTGTCACTTACGAAATTAATGGGGCGGCGCATCGGGCGCAACTGCTGGCAATTACTGGCAGCAACATTAGGAGAATGGCATAACGATTCAATGCGAGCGAGCAAAGCGAGCGAGCTTGAGGATTTTGACATTTTACAGTTCAAAAACTCCCGTTTGTAGTTGAATATCTTTCGCTTTGGAAATTAAGGGGGGCATCGGGCGCAACTGCTGGCAATTACTGGCAGCAACGTTAGGAGAGTGGCATAACGATTCAATGCGAGCGAGCGAAGCGAGCGAGCTTGAAAATTTTGACATGTTACAGTCCCAAAACTCCCGTTTGTAACTATACCTTTTGCTTTGGAAATTAAGGGGGGGGGGTATCGGGCGTAACTGCTGGCAATTACTGGCAGCAACATTAGGAGAGTGGCATAACGATTCAATGCGAGCGAGCGAAGCGAGCGAGCTTGAAAATTTTGACATTTTACAGTCCCAAAACTCCCGTTTGTAGCTATATTTATCTTTCGCTTTGGAAATTGAGGGGTGGGGGCATAGGGCGCAACTACTAGCAATTACTGTCAGCAACATTATGAGAATGGCATAACGATTCAATGAGAGCGAGCGAAGCGAGCGAGCTTGAAAATGTTGACATTCTAGAGTCCAACAACTGCCGTTGTAGCTATGTTTTTCGCTTTAGAATTTATGGGGGAGGCGCACCGGGCTCAACTGCTGGATGCGAGCGAGCGAAGCGAGCGAGCTTGAAAATTTTGACATTTTACAGTCCAAAAGCTGCCGTTTGAAGCCATATTTTTTCCCTTTTATTCATATTTTTTATACATATTTATTTTATTTTCTTTGTTTATTCATTTATTTTTATTATTATTATTTTTTTTTTTGGGGGGGGGGGCTTTTTGGGGGGGCAAAAATGCGTTTTGCCCCCCCACTTTTTGGATTGGGGGGGCGGCCGCCCCCCCTGCCCCCCCACTTCCGGCGCCTATGAAGCTAATTACCCCATAACCCTCACGTCAACTTTGCAAAATGCTGTATACCAACGCAAATAGAGTTTTTCTATGTGTACATGCCTTTAAACTGTCGTTCCTGTCGTATAGAAAAGACAAATTTATTTTGATGAAATTATTCATACTCCAACGCGAATAGAGTTGTTCTATGGTTAACTAAATTTCTTAGATTGGAAATCAATCTATAAGATTGTAGTGAGGGACAAATTTAGAATTAGACTGAGGAAAAAGATTGACTTCTTTATCTATTAGACTGAAATTTTCTATCTAATTTTGGATTTGTCCCCATCTCAATCTAAAGAATTAAGAGAGTAGGACCTACATGCCTTTAAAAAGGGCGTATAGGAAAGACACTTTAATTTTCATGAAAAGGCATGAAAAAGATAGGATAGACACTAACTCTGCAATTTCTATAATAACCGTATCAAAAGCTGACAAATTAAAGGCAATCCCGCGTGGAAGGGGTCCGAATGTTTATCCCCGTACAGCTCCATAGAAACATGCATTATACCAACGAGGATAGTAAGTGAACATGCTTTTGAAAAGTCGTTCCCGTCGTATACATAGCAAAGACTTTTATTTTCATGAAAATGTATGAAAAAGATAGAGTAGCCATTGCTCTACAATGTATTTACACATATTATAGTCAAACGCTTACACATTCAAAGGCAATCCCATGGATGGGATGATGGATGAAAACGATAGAGGTGACATGACTCTAATGTCTATATATTAAAAAAAAATACATATATATATATATATATACCAACATGGACAGTTATTTTATGTGTACACGCCGAATAGTAAAAACGCTTTTGTTTTCATGAAAATAAATGAAAAAGATAGAAATGACATTACTCTACATTTTATATAAAGTTCGCAGATTCAAATGCAATCCCGCTGGAGGTGCTGAAAGTTTACCCCCTCTCCTACAGCTCCGTACAGAAAACATGCATTATAATATACCAATGGACAGTCAAAATGCTGTTATTTGGTGTGTATCTCGCCCTTCACAAGTCGTTCTAGCCCTATAGCAAACACATTTATTCTCATGAAAATGAGTGAAAAACATAGAGTAGACATTGTTCTATCAAAGGTGTCTATACAATGTCACAATGTCTTACAGTCAAAAGCTGGCACATTCAAAGGATCTTCCGTGGGAGGTGCAGAAACTTTATCCCCCCCCCCCTCCCCACTCATAGCTTCGTATAGAAAACATGCAGTATAACAAAGCCGGCATTTTCTCATTCTATATGTAGAATACATGACTTTAAAAAAGTCTTTCCGTGGCCGTATCGCAAAGACACTTTTATTTTCGTAAAAAGGCATGAAAAGATAATAATAATAATAATAATAATACAATACATTTATAAGGCGCTTAATACCGATGTTTCTAAGCGCACAGTTTACCGGAAAATTAATATCTATACCAGAATAATACAAAAATACCAAAATACAAGTACAAACATACCAAAAAGAAAAAAAAATAGATACAGAGTATAATTACGATAAATAATGAAAATCAAAACCAGTGTGCACCTCCATTGACCGACCCACAACTGTACTATTCCAAAGAACTATCTACTAAAAAGATAAGTCTTAAGCAAAATCTTAAACTGATTAACGGAAGTGGCTTGATGTATATAGGCGGGTAGAGAATTCCAGAGAGAAGGGGCAATTGTAGAAAAAGCACGATCACCGTATTTTGTGGAAGTACGTGGTCCAGGAGTCAATTGCATTGTAGAGGACGAACGGAGGGGTCTTGAGGAAGTAATGGAACGTAAAGAAACAAGATCTGTGAGATACCTGGGGGCTTGCCCATTCAGAATTTTGTACGTAAGCAAAAGAACTTTAAAAGATATGCGGTGATGTATGGGAAGCCAGTGGAGAGAACGGAGGATTGGAGTTATGGGCTCGGATTTCCTGGAGAGGGAGACAAGTCTTGCGGCAGAATTTTGTACCCGTTGAAGTGGGAATATATGTGTCTGAGGGAGGTTAGAAAATATGGAATTGCAATAATCTAGATGACAAGAAACAAATGCATGAGTTAATTTGGCAGTTGTAGGTCGGTCAAGTAGTTTCCTCATCTTCCCAATTTTGAACAATCCAAAAGATGCTGCCTTACAAATGTGCTTAATGTGGTGTTGAAGGGTAAGATTTTTGTCAATGATCAAACCAAGATCGCGTACCCATTCACTACACTTGGTAGAAACATTATCAGAAACTAAATCTGGGAATGGATTGGTGTTTCTATGTTTGGAATATATATGGATCATCTCTGATTTTTGTTCATTGAGGCAAAGCTTATTGTTTGAGGACCAGATTTTGATGTCCTGAAGACAGTTCTGAAGTTTTTGAGCTGCTTCAGCCGTCTCATTTGGTTTGAGTGTAACATAAATCTGTGTGTCGTCAGCATACACCAAATGCTGAACGCCTTGGTGAGATTCAATGACTTTGGACAATGGACTGGTATATAGAAGAAAAAGGAGTGGCCCAACCACAGAACCTTGCGGAACCCCGCAGGTCAGGGGGAATGGTGAAGACAGCGTGTCATTGATGATGATTCGTTGAGTACGGCTGTGAAGATATGAACGGATCCAGTCAAGAACAGTTCCGGATATCAGGAAGTCTTTTTCAAGGCGGCGAAGTAACACACTGTGGTCAATAGTGTCAAAAGCAGCTGTGTAGTCCAGAAGTATTAACGCTGCTTCATTTCCCTTGTCTACGGCCAGTAGAAGATCATTGAAAAGTTTAACCAAGGCAGTTTCTGTCGAATGATGATTTCGATATGCGGATTGAAAAATAGGAAACATGCCAGAACTTTCAAGGTAATCTTTGAGTTGTGATGACACAATCCTCTCCAAGACCTTACCCAAAAATGGAAGATTAGCGATGGGTCTATAATTGTTGAGTTCATTTGGGTCAAGTGAAGACTTCTTCAGGAGAGGGAGGAGTAGAGATGACTTAAATGGTTCTGGGACGAGACCAGTGGACAGAGAAAGGTTGAACAACTTGGTAATGACAGGAAGAATATCATCCAGCGTGTCCTTCAACAACCAGGTAGGTATTGGGTCCAGTTTACAGTACTTCGGTGGTAGTGATGCAATAAGTTCCTTAACTTCCAGATCAGATACAGGACAGAATTCTGAAAGTTGAAACTGAGATGGACCAATCAAAGCTGCGGTTGATGACACTGGAACAGAGTCGGGGAAGGCAGATATAACGTTGGCTACCTTCTCAGCAAAAAACTTTGCAAATTTGTATGCAAGTTCAGAGTCCGACGAGCGTTCAGGAAGAATCAGTGAGTGATTTGATGAGGAGAGTGATTTCACAAGACTGAAGAGTCTCTTGGTGTCAGCATCAGCGATGAGATTCTTAAGGTAAGTTGACTTAGCCTTGAAGATGCATTCGTAGTATGATTCACACTCGTAACGATACTGTTCCCGATCAAAACTAAGTCCTGACTTGATCATTCGACGTTCTGCCCGGCGTCGTCTCCTCTTTGCCTCTCGAATCTCGTCATTGAACCATGGTGCTTGAGGTCTGATCGTTACAGTTCGCACCTGGAGAGGAGCGTACCTATCTAGCAGAGAACGGAGACAGGTGTTGTAATGATCAGCAACTTCAGTAGGACAAGTCAGATCAAGAGAAGAACTGACTAACAAGTCAATGTCACTACGTAGAGAGTCCATGTCGATGTTGCGAAAGAAAAGACATTGCTCTACAATTTCTTAGTCATAGTGGTCAAAAGCTGGCATATTCAAAGGTAATTCCTTGGGAGGGGTTCGATCCCTCCCCCCCCCCCCCCCCCCCAGCTCTGTGGGAAATATCGATTACCAACGAGGACATTGTTTTGTTCTATACGCTATAAACATGCCTTTTAAGCGTCTTTCTGGTCGTATAGCAAAGACACTTTTATTTTCATGAGAACGAAAGGAATCAATATAAATAAAATTGAATCATTAAAGATTAATCCCTTCAATACTAATTCAGCGAATCATCAATCACTCAATGTTGATGAAAGTCAGGAAATTATTTCCAATTTTCCTGATGTTGATTGAAAATATGTAGACAAAGAAATAGAACAGAGTACGAAAAGACACCCAGGTACCTTGGATCTCAAGATCAGTCCTTCGTTCAATTAATAGGAAAAATCGTTTGTATTATAAATACAAACTGGAAAAAACTGAGCGATTGAAGAATAGATATACATCATACAAAAATACTTTGACAATGATTTTACGTTCTGAAAAGAAAAGATATTATTTCAAGCAATTATCGAGAATTAATTTTGATATGAGAAACACTTGGAAAGTTTTAAAACAGGCTATGAGTGTTCCTAGTAAGAATTCTGCCATTGAATGATGAATTGAAATAATCCTCTTCATATTGCAAATATTCTTAATTCTTATTTTTCAAAAATAGGTGAAAATTATGCTCAAAATATTCCTGTAACAGAAATTCATTTTACTGAATTTTAGGTCAGCGTAACTCTGATTCCATACTTTTTTTTTACACCAACTAATAGATTTGAAATTATTGATATAGTTTCCTCTTTTGAAAACAAACGAAGTTCTGGTTGTGATGAGATTGATAATTTTATACTTAAGGGTGTTATTTCCTCGGTTGCTGATCCACTTTCACATACATTTAATTTGTCAATTTTTAACGGTGTGTTTTCCGATAAAATGAAATTAGCTAAAGTAATCCCAATATTTAAGAAAGGTGATAAACTTGTAGTCAATAATTATAGCCCAATTTCATTATAATCTTCGTTGTCTAAGGTTTTAGAAAAAACTTATTTACAAGAGAATGATCAATTTTTTGAAGGTACATGAAGTTTTTACGAATTCTCAGTTTGGTTTCCGTGAGAAACATACTACGCATGCTCTTTTGCATTTAGTTGATAGAGTGGTTCATGGAATTGATAATCATTCTCAATTAGTTAGTATTTTCTTGGACTTCTCCAAGGCCTTCGACACCATCAATCATGACATTTTACTTTATAAGTTATCGCATTAAAGAATACATGGGAAGGCCTTGGAGTGGTTCAAGAGTTATTTAGTTGATAGAAAACAATTTGTTACAATTAAAATGATGCTTCAGTTATCAGAGAAGTTAAATGTGGCGTCCCACAAACAAGGTGACAAGGAAGTCTTTTAGGGCCGCTATTGTTCATTTTTTATATCAATAGTTTTTGTCGCGTATCTGATGACCTCTCTTTTATTCATTTTGTAGATGACACCAATATTTGCTCATAATGATATTAATTTTCTCGTTCACAAAATCAATATTGACTCGAAAAAAGTGACAAACTGGGTCAGAGCTAGTAAGCTATCACTCAATGCTAAAAATATATATATATATATATATATATATGCTTTTTAGTAATGCTGTTGATAGTTTAAGCAAAATATAGCATTAGATGATTCTCATTGCAAAGACTATCACACATCAAATTCCTGGGTGTCATTGTAAATTAGATGACAAATCTTCTAGTAGAGGCTACTATGTAATCCCGTGCGATTTTTGTGCCAAAATTGATTTTTTTTTTTGGCTAACTTTGTCAATTTGGGGGTGCTGAATCCAAAAAACTTTGGTTCCATCTTTTCCGACCACGTCTGTGCACAAGAGATTTTGCATATTTTGAATTGAAATTCAACGATCTGGTGCACACTTTGAGTGAAATATTAAAAAAATATATATATCTTGATGAAAGGTTGCAAAGGAGACCCGCTTCATGTGCATGCATACAGTATACACGCATTTTTTTTCCGCCTCCCAAATTCCCGGTCGAAATCTTAGGGTGGGGGGGGGGGCGATGGGGGCGGTCTGCTCCCACTGGCTATGCCAGTGGGAGCAGACAACATGCGATGCAGTATTAAAAGTAAAGCAAAGATCCATTAGGAGAATGAAAATGTCAGTGTCTATACGTAATAATCATCAATATCTCTGAAATTCCCTGTTGCTCTTGAAGTAGCATCTAATACATGCAATGGAATGAGGATATCTGCTTCCTCGTTGTGACGGGTGACAGCTCCCATGGCGTCTTTGATGAACCCTTTGTTTGTTTGTTTGTTTTTCCCCGTTCTATAATGTCAGATGGAATTGACTGATCAGTATTTCAACTTTCAGGCTGATTATTTGGCTCAGTTTTGTGGGTTTCTAAGGCATGGGTATGAAAAATGAACCTTTTTGTTAGTGAGAATGAGGAGAAGGCCATAAAATTGTGAGATGAAGAGTGATTGTGGAATTACTTAATAGAACAGTAGAACTTATAACTTCCGATAATTGTATCGTCCAGCAATGACTGGATAATGACAGGTCTATCAGACTGTTGTACCGGTAGAAGTGTGATAAGAAGGTAATGGTCCTCTTAAGCTTAATGACTTTTGATCCAATCTTACATGGTGTATTTCAATTGCAAGAGCTGAATGTCTGGCCTTTCTCATATTATCCCAGACAGATTTTTTTTTTTAATTCTTTCAGATACAAATTCTTAGAACAGAACATGAAAACTTCCCTTTTCATCTCTTTCTAGAATAAATTATCCTCCTTGAATGTTTCCGATACCTGATTGCCAAACACCACATTCATCAGTTTCAATGCAGTGACAATTTTTGAGATTGTCACAGAACTGAGCTATTATTGCTCCTTTGTAATTTTAGAGTCATTGGTGGTACAGCAGTAAGCATCTTGGAAGTCTTGATAATTGAGGATAACCCACACAAGGGCAATCAGGAAAAACCTACTCATTGGCATTCCTTATTCATTCTGTGTTATTCCAGAAATACATCCAGCAATTATGAGCTCCCTGATGAGTTGTTTCATTTTGTGGTCAACAAACAAGCGTGTGAATGGGATGCCTGGTAGGGTGACCATGGCATTTCTTGCCATTGCGAGACTTTTCCTTGTTTGTCTTCATTCTCTCCAGGCAACATCAAGTTTTTGAAGATCACCTTTAATCGTATCAATGCTTACTTTTGTACAAATATTTAACGAGGTTCCACGACACCAAATAATGTTTTGCCTGAGAGGCAAAAACCAATCACGTGTAAGCGAACCACATACCCGCTTGGCGCTATTATGGGACGTGGGATGTAACGCTTACACGCTTGCCCACACTTATGGGAAGTGGTATGGGACCCCTCCCCTCCCCCCCCCACACACACAGTTTTTACCCCTCAGGATGGCTTGATGACGTCATTGGAACCTCGTCCTTACAGTCTGAATTTATGGCGGCCATTTTGAATTAAGATATGGCTGTCGTTCTGCGTGACCTGAAAATGAATTCGGTCTAACTAAGACAATTTTGGCAAATTTATCTAAGGCGCTTACCACAGTATGTTTTTCAATGGCCACCATCTTTAATTTCAAGATGGTGGCCTATCTAACGATCGACAATAGGAAACAGCTGTACTGGAACGTTGGACACCATAAGCATGTGCATTACTGAAAACTTGATGCTCCTACAATAATTGCAACATGAGAAATGGGTAAAAACGCTATGGCGGCCATTTTAAATTTCAAGATGGCAGCCGATAAATTGTATCAAAACAAGCCACAATAACAGAAAATGATATATCAGAGTATCTGACATCACAAACCATGCATTTTGCACCAAATTTGAAGCTTCTACAATGCTCACTGTATGAGATATGGTTCAAAATACTGTTTGCTATGGCGGCCATTTTGAAATTCAAGATGGCAGCCTACAAATTGTATCAAAACAATCCACAATATCAGAAAAAGATATACCAGAGTGTCTGACATCACAACCATACATTTTGCACCAAATTTGAAGCTTCTACAATGCTCACTTAATGAGATATGGATAAAAATACAGTGCACAAGACTTATCACTTATATTCCGAAAACTCAAGGTTCCCTCATGTATAAGGGGAATTTCCCCTTTTAATCGACCCTTTCCTCCCTCAGTCCCCCCCCCCCCCATCAGTTTTTTTTTTTTCTTGTGATTTCCCAAATGTTGATTCCATCAAAATTTAATATGCGTACACGAGATATCTCAATTTCAACCTTAAAAAGGCAAAAGCTCCATCGGAAGGGAAGGGTGGAGATAACACTCGCCCACGCCTTCTCCCTGCTCGCCCGCCCCTCCCCCCCCCCCTTCCGCCATGCATAGAAGTAGACTGTGGCTATACCCAGATCGCTTTATTTCAATTCTAAAAACGCAAAAGCTCCGCGAGCGGGAGGGGGAATCCCCCTTCCCCTAAGCTCTACCTCACTAGACTTCATACATACACACAGATGGTGCACATCCGGAATAAGAGCTAAATTCCGTGATTTTAACACTTCGATGAAAAAGTATTGCACCAAAAATTTGCACCAGATCGCTGAATTTCAGATCTGAAAACGCAAAATCACCTCCGTGTGGGAGGGGATATGCCCCTATCTACACCCTCGTGTGCATGCTTATTCTGTTTGATTGCTGAACAGACAGCGTTCATGATATTCAGTGTAAGAATTAATACAAGAAGATTATTTAAATGATACCATTTTATAGGCAAATTGTTCAATAATAATCTACACTAAAATATACTGCAACCTTAAACAAGTGGGACTGTTTCAACTCGTTAAAACACGCAAAACATGCATCAAATCGCACCATTTCCAACATCAAAATGCAAAAAGTTCTCACGTGGGAGGGGGGACACCCCCCTCCCACACCCTCCCCTCCCCCTTCGCTCGCTCCGCTCGCTCGGGTTCAGTCGTGTTAATATATTCAGGGAAAAGAATTAATACAAGAAGTGTATTTAAATTATACCATTTTATAGGCAAATTGTTCAATAATAATCTACACTAAAATATACTGCTACCTAAAACAAGTGGGACTGTTTCACGTCGATAAAACGAGCAAAAACATGCATCAAATTGCACCATTTGCAACATCAAAATGCAAAAAGTTCTTACCGTGGGAGGGGAGACACAACCCCTCCCACAGCCTCCCCTCTCCCCTCGCTCGCTTCGCTCGCTCGGGTTCAGTCGCGTTCATGATATTCAGTGAAAAGAATTAATACAAGAAGTGTATTTAAATTATACCATTTTATAGGCAAATTGTTCAATAATAATCTACATCAAAATAAACTGCTACCTTAAACAAGTGGGACTGTTTCACGTCGATAAAACGCGCAAAAATATGCATCAAATTGCACCATTTACAACATCAAAATGCAAAAAGCTCTTACCGTGGGAGGGGGGGACACCCCCCTCCCACACCCTCCCCCCCCCCCCCTTCGCTCGCTCCGCTCCCTCGCAGACTAACCGCCCCCCCCCCCCCCAAGATGAAATCCTGGCTACGCCGTTGTCTGCTCCATCACTGGAAAAGGGGAGATGATTAAGTACAATTGACATTGTTGAGAGATTATGTTCTGCAAATTGTTGTGATAAACAAAGGTCTGCTTGGTCATGCCTTTCATGGCACAGGCTGAAGTTGAAAATTTGAGGATGTCTCAAAGAGCAGATGGATCATGAATTCTCTTAGCCTTGAATCATGCAGAATGTGCAATGACACAGTCCATGCCTTCCAGAAGTTGGGCGTGGATGACTTCAATCTGGACAATCTCCCGCTTTGCTCTCGTAGAGTCTTGATACAACACATCCAGAGAACAAGCCTTGTAAACCTTCACAACCTAATTTGTGCCTCTACTTACAGGGGAATATGATATGGTACATTGTAGTTATTTCCAGCGGATACACATAAACTGTGCAATTAAATGCTTTGAGCTTCCTACACCAACGGTAGCCACAGAATTCATTATCATGTTCATAATAATGGCAAGAAATGCAAAAGTCATTGTTTCTGGAAGAATTTAGAACCGATTCTCCCCTGTGTACAGCCCTGTATACAAGTGCTGTGTCTTTAAAGGACAAGTTCACCTTCATATACATGTGGATTGAGTGAAGGAAACAATGTTAGTAGAACACATCAGTGAAAGTTTGGGGAAAATCCGACAATCCGTTCAAAAGTTATGAATATTTTGAGTATCTGCGCAGTCACTGCTGGATGAGAAGATTACTACAGTGTATGATGTCACATGCGTACAACAATATAAGGAAAATAAAAAGAGACTTTCACAAAACTTGACTTTTTGAATAAAGTGCACATTTCCTTGACTTGTTACTGACTTATGTTAGGGGTAATATTATTCCCCCTGACTTCTGAAAGAGAGAAGTCGAGTGTTCTTTTATTATGTGAGAAAAGTGAGAATATCTTGAACTTTCTTTATACTTTCTTTATATAGTTGTACTCATATGACATCACAAGCTATAGTAGTCTTCTCATCCAGCCGTGACTGAGCAGAAACTTCAAAATTTCATAACTTTTGAATGGATTATCCGATTTTCCTCAAACTCTCATTGATGTGTTCTACTAATATTACTGCATTTACGCAACCCACATGTCTATGAAGGTGAACTTGTCCTTTAAAAACACATGCAGGGAATGAGCCTAGAAGACGTTAACTAAGTAAATTTCCAATAAATTTTCTAGTACACGGCTAATATTGTTTATTTAAACTCTACAACCAAATCGTCTAGATGGGGGCATTTAGTCACTCAGACACAGTTATTGAGGCACTTTTGAAAGTCATTTGCTTTGACACCAGAATCACATGATTTCCCATTCACAAGTTTTACCCAAATGCAATGCTCTAAAAATGAATGTTTTCCATGGCAGCCATTCTGCATTTCAACATGGCAGTGTACCTACAGGAAGCAGTCCCTATGCAATAATACTATTTATTGAAGTGATTGACTTTACACATAGGTCCTACATGAAAGTGCTCCAGAATGCTTGAGTTTGCAGAGTAAAGATTTTACAATGGTCACCACATATGGGTCGAAATCCATCTTGAATTTCAAGAGTGGCAGCCAATGCGAATAATCCATTATTATAGAATGTATATAATTATGTCTGTATGTCTGTGTTTGTAAAATAATGTACAATATGCCTAAAAGATGCTTGATAACCATAGATATTAGCTGAAAAAGCGGTCATTTTGAATGATAAAATGGCTAGCCTCAAAATGATCTGCAATTTTAGGGAGGGGATCAAAGTACATCCTGAATGTTCAACATCATGAGCCCCGGTTTATGCCCGAAATGTGAAATTTCTGTATTGTTTACAACATGAAATATGGGTCAAAATATATATTCTGTAGGCGGCATGGCGCCATTTTGAATTTCAAGATGGCCACTTATAATATCAAAATGGACCATCATTTGAGATAAAGATGTTTCAGAAAGTCTGATAGCAAACGCATGCTCTTTGCCCCAAGTTAGAACCTTACACAATGCATACGATATGAGATATAGGCCCAATTACATTTGCTACGGTGGCCATTTTGAATTTCAAGATGGCCGCCAAACCAAAATTATCCATCATTTAAAACAAAAATATATATGTTAGCATATCTTGATATCATAAGCATGCTTTTTGCCCCAAATTTATACTTTCCATAATTCTTACAAGCTGAGATACAGGTAAAAAATACATTTAGCTATGGCGGCCATTTTGAATTTCAAGATGGCAGCCCTCAAATTGTATTAAAACAATCTACAATATCAGGAAATGGTGTATCACAATGTCTGACATCATAAACATGCTTTTTGCATCAAATTTGAACCTTCCATGATGCTCACATTATGAGAACTGGGTCAAAATACAGTTTGCTATGGCGGCCATTTTGAAATTCAAAATGGCGGTTGAAGACGTGGTCGAAAAAATGGAACCAAAGTTTTTTTGGATTCAACACCCCCAAATTGATCAAGTTAGCTAAAAAAAAAATCAATTTTTGCACGAAAATCTCACGGGATCCAATATTTCGACAAAGCAGACCATACTATTCCTGGAAATCTGTTGATAATGTTTGCAACAGTGATAAATAGATTGAAATTTCATATCCCCACAAAAATCATTACTTATGTTATATTCGTCGTTAACATTGCCTCATCTTAATTATGGAGTTTTAGTTTGGGGTAACACGAATCAGAATTTATAAGAAAGAGTTTCCCTTTTGCAAGAGAAAGCTCGCCGCGTAATCTGTTATTCCCCTGTACGTTCTCATACAAATATATTGTTTACCTCTAAGAAGCTCTTAAAAATCAAAGATTAGTGTTTTCGTTTAATTTAGGGCAATTTATGTACAAGTACAGCAATAATTTGGTTCCGTCTATTTTTGATTCTATGTTCCTCAAAAAGCAATCATTATTCATGAATATCCCACCAGGCGTTCCAATGAATTTCATTTACCTCTTTTACGAACGATTTTTGCTAAAAAATCACTTATTCATGTAGGCCCAAATTATTGGAATTCTTTGAATCATGACATTAAAAAAAAGTCCTTTTTATTGCAATCGTATGACTCTACAGTATACTGAAAGGGACTCTACAGTACTGGTTGAGGTGGTGATTCAGGTTTTAACATTCCTAGGTGAGATAACGAGAAATCTCTTATGAAATATGAAAGAGCATGTAATTTTAAGAAGGATTCGACATTTATTTGATGAAAATTAGTTTTCAAATGGCTGAGATATCCAAAAAAGTGATAATAATAAATGGCGACAGGCCACGCCTTTTATTAGGATCTCTTTGTTTCACCTTGTTTTTGGATATCTCAGCCATTTCAAGACAGATTTTCATCAAATAACCCTTTGATGCCCCTTAGAATTGCATGCTCTTTGACATCTCATAGAGCGGTTTCTGAATATCTCGCAAAACATTCAAAGCTAAATCCTCACCTCAACCAGAACTACACCCTTTAAACTATATAGCCATTTGGCCTTCTTTCTTACATACTGACTTACTCACTTTGTCTCCTCTTCGAAGAATTAATTGTATTTTTTTTATGTTTATTGTCATCTATGCTATTGCCCAAAGCGTCTATAGGAGCAAGCAATAAGCAACAACAAAAAGAAAGAAAAAAGGTCTCTTCAATTTTTTTGCTACCACTTCTCCACTTAAAAACAAAAGAACAAAACGAATGAAAAAACAAGGGACAAGCTCAGGACCCCCCGACCCCACCCCCCCCCAAAAAAAGACAAAACAATAAGGAGCCCAAGGGGTTTAAACCCCCTAACCACACCTCTGATCCCCCCCCCCAGTAGATCTGCCACTCACATTTTTTGCTGCCACTTCTCCACTTTTAAACAAAAGAACAAAACGAATGAAAAAAAAAGGACAAGCTCGAAGGGGGGGTTAAACTCCCGACCCCCCCCCCCAAAAAAAAAGACTAAGGGGTTTAAACCACCTTACCCCCCCCCCCCCCAGTAGATCTGCCACTAAACCCTCCCCCGCACCAGAGCCCTCTCCCATTCTTTTTTTTCTTTATTATTATTATTATCATTTTTTATTTTTTTTACTTCGTGTTTTTTCACGATGTCTTTATAGGGCTCACACCTGTAAATAAAATGGACTGTCCCAGACCCCTTCACAAATTCGTACCAAAATACCAAAATAAATGAAGAAAAAAATTAATTAAAAATCAATGATGTAGTTTGGCAAAAAACTGAATAGCTGTAGATATTGAGTATGAATTCCTCTACAAACTGCATTTTGGTTGGAAGATGAAAGCTTTTCTGATGGAATTTGAGGGGACTATATTTCATTGGGTACGTGTACGGAAAATAGGTGATTTTTTGAGTGACAAGAACTCGTAGTCTGGCTTTGCGGACCCCTGGACAGAATTAGAGCAGAACAACCCACCCTGGCAATCTGATGGATGAAAGGTAATATCTCACTTATTCAGGTTAGTGAAGATGAAACACCTCATTTCTCCCAGCTATTTTACAGAATTTTTTGAAATTTGAATTTTAACACACGTCTCTATGGGGAATTATTTACCCGTGTGAGCCCATTACTGCACTGGCGTTCCATAAGTAGCCATCGTGCG
The DNA here is from genome assembly GCF_040938485.1 of Diadema antillarum. Taxonomy (NCBI): domain Eukaryota; kingdom Metazoa; phylum Echinodermata; class Echinoidea; order Diadematoida; family Diadematidae; genus Diadema; species Diadema antillarum. The sequence goes on along the minus strand of NW_027272543.1, from coordinate 650,151 downwards.
GATCTTAGCTCTTAGGGCGGACTCACACTGTGCGATTTTTACTGCGATTTACCCTTTGCGATGTCGCACGACGAGAAATCGCACAGTGTGAGGATGTCTGCGATACGACAACCGGCGATTTGGGGATATCGCAGGGATCGCAGCCCCATCGCAGAACTTTGAACATGTTCAAAATTCTGCGACAATCGCTTGCGACGATGATCGAAAACTTTCAGTGAAGCAAGGTGGTAGAAGAAGTACAAATCAAGATTTGGCTGGATATGCTTCCTTTATTCCACAATTGCTTACTGATCTATATCTACATGATGACGAAGATGAGATGGGGAGGGAGTTTTACAACGACTAAGAGTGCAATCGTGAGTAATTCTACCATGAATATGGGCTTCTCGCGTCCATTGCAGCCGTTTTTGTCCATACGTAGTCCCATGTATAGAGTTTGAACGAGGGCAGATTACACAGTCTGTGGGTTGGTTAAAATTCTGTTTGCGTACCGCCGGACCGGTACTGTATCATATGCATAGCCTTGGACTAACTTGTTAAGTGTTTTAGTCTAATGTTTGAATTATACTAAGCCTAGGCCCTACTGAGTATGCTATAAAACTAGACCCATATCTAGCTAGGCCTAAATACGTGTGTGGGCCTAGAAGTGGTTCTAGGCCTAGTCTGCCCTAGATCTATGTACATACGTGTTCCAGTCGAATTTTATAAATTAAATCGACATAGATCTAGTCTATAGTACACGTTGTATAAACTAAGTTACTAGGGCTAGGCCCCTGGTCTGGACAGGCTCTTGTAAGTCTAGACCATAATGGCTTAGTACTATTGCACTGCTACTGGATCGACTGACGTGGACGTGAACACTAACACTAGTAACAGTAACAGTAAACACATAACGTTAGGGCCTAACGTTAGACGTGGTTTCTGTCTAAACGACATAACGTTGAAAAAGAGTAACCAACAGTTAGAGATCTAGTCTAGTCTAGAGGCTTCAAATGTGAAACATTCTTCCTGCCCAGCCTGCACATACGACCATACTAACACACAGTTACAAAACGTTGGTGGAGTACAGTTAATTCTGAGTAGACCTCTATACCGACGGAACCGGAACAGAAACAGAAACAGATCCAGATATTTTTTACACGTTGATAGGAAAGGATATTGATAATTGAAAGTCTAGCCCATCAAGATGTAACTGATATTATTAGTGATAAGATCTCTAGAAATCTACATTTTATTATTAAAGTCTTATATAGATTACCTAAACTAGTCTGTCTAGACCCTAAGCACTAGATCTAACAGTTAATTAGTCTAGCACTAGCAGTCGTAGCATGCACTAACGTTAGCACTACTCGCAGTCAGCAGGCTTCTTCTTAGTTTTAGACCCGTTCTACAACATTAAACGAAAGTAATGTTAGTCCCTTACGGTGATCTAACGTAAGGGTACTAACGTTAGATGGGTCTACATTTTTTTTTCTTCCAAAATGTGCTCATGGATTTCCAAATCATACGGTTGGTCTACTCTGGTTAAGCTAGTGATGGCTACAGAAATACAGTGTCGATTATTACTTAGGCCTAGGCACCTACTGGATCTAGATTGTCAGTAGCTGTGCTAGCCTTTCCTGTCCTTGGCTGTGGTCTAACCCTAGAACCGTAGGCTTAGACCTATTTTGTATCAAACGTTAGAGGAATTAGAACTCTAACCGTTGGAGTTAGACCTACACTGTAATTGAGATCCATTGCTATAGTTACAAGCAGTATGAATCCAGATCCTAGACAAAAAATAAACAAACTGTTCCCAAACTTTTTTTTAGAGTAGACGTAGTGTCTAGTCTCATGGAAATTACCTAACTAAGCCAGGAGTATAGCACTCTAGATTTGTAACAATAAGGCGCAGACTAGTGCTACAAAGTATTTGATTATCCGGCAGTGCGTCATTTGTTAATCTGTGTCGATAATAAACACAGCCTTGTCGTTGCTGCCTCAGCAAGTCACAAACGTGCTGTGCACAGCACTTGGTAAGGCTATATAGTATACAGTACAGTACCGGTGTACATGTCATACTCTCTGTTAACTTTAATTGCCCTTTAATTTCATAACAAAGTATATCAAAATGAACTCTCAGTCTGAAATCATCAAAGACCCTGCCCCAATCTGTAGGGTGTACAAACTGTACTTGCAGTTTGATTGCAGAATGTAAAACATCATTCAAGGGCAATCATGAATTATCCAAAATTGCAGATTGTAGGAAACAATGCTGTGTGCGTCATGTGTTACACATGTATGTATATTGACATACTTGTACTAAACATACACTATATGTAATGCATAGTGTAATTTAGTTAAGCTTTCGAGCCCTTAGACCTTAGTAAATGACTGAAATAATTATGATTATGATATATGAATTTATGAAGCACTTATGTACAGGCCTGTCCAATGATCAACAATGGTGAATAGTTGAATAAATTTGTTTATCACTATATGTGTTTGTTAACTCTAGATTCATTCCCAAATGTTGTCCTTTTTACCCAAATGGTAAATTTAGAGTCTACTGTAATTATCATAAATGCCTGAAAATAGTTGTCCCTTTGTGTCACCCTAAACAGGTCTGAATAAAAATGAAATCTCTAAGGAATTCATACTGGAGGCTTGTCTCAATGTTGAAAAGGAAGAGCAGAAAAGGAGCAGCTGGCAACTGGTTGTCCTGCAGAAGTACATGAATCCCTCTCTTACCTGCACTTTCTGAGGACAAACATGCCAAGAGGATACCTAACCAATTTTGGAGACTGAGGTATAGTATACATGTATATGTTAGAAGATAAAATAAACACTTTTTCATACTTTCCAAAATGTTTATGTGACTGCATGTGTGAATACATCAGTTTCTTTTTCTTTTTATGGTGGCTTGACAATTAAAAAAAAAACAACATTAAGTTGCGAGCAAGAAAGATATTATTTCAAAAAGTGTAATTTAATTGGTCTTTTACAGTATTTTGAAGAAAATAAAAATTTCATTCATGCTACCCTAAAAGTGATGAATAGTTTGTTCATAGAACTTCAAATACAGTCATTGTAAGCAATTTCTAGAAATAAATGAAAACATCATTTCTTTGAAAGAATGAATCCATTGTAAGACATAGGGGGAATGCATCCCTCTTCATCATTCTAATTCAATGCAATATGTAATCATGTTTGTGTGGTTTTTTTTCTTTTTCTTTTTCTCCTATTTACTAGGAATTACAAGATGATAAAGACTCTACCAGCAAGGCGTCAAAGGCTGAAATGCTACACATAAGGAGCAGGAGAAGGAGAAGCAGGACCTGTCAAAGCAAAACCTAAGAAGATAAGGAGGAGTCAAGAAGCAAAGGAAACCAAAATCTTATCAGCAGTAGGTACCCTGCTGATGCACTAATGGAAAATGTTTGCCTTACCTCTAAAATAGAGAGAGAAAGAAAAACAAAAAAATGCTTGTTGTTGCTTTTTTTTTCCTCTCTCTCTACAGACAAGTGCAACATATTTATATATTTGGGGTGTACCCGAAAATCCCAAATTTGATTTACATACTTCAAAGAACATTGTTGAGTAGACTTTATTCAAAGATTTATCATCCAGGGATACTTCTTTTTGTCAGGGCGTTCAGATCTATGATCACTGTCGAAAGGATTATTCAGGCGTAAGTTCTCTAAGTATAAAATAAAAACATGCCACATTGTTCTTTTACTTTTTCAAGAAAATAAAATTCCACGGTCAGTTCCATGGTCGAGGAACTTCATAAAAACTCAACTCGATAACTCAACTGTGGTTGTCAGTTGCTAATGTGTGTAGTTCAAGTGCTGCAAACACTGTAAGCAAATGGGCGGAAAGTTGGAGGCGTCCTAAACTACAAACATTTGCTTCACAGGGAACCTTATGCATTTTTGTAACAATATTTCCCCTATTTTCTCCCTTTTGCTCTCTTTTTTGTGTTTGTTTAGCCCTTGTCATGTAGTTCACCTCAACACTTACACCTGTAACTGCAAGATCGGTGTGGGATGACATTGCTGTCTCTCTGGGACTTACTGGAAACAAAAGCTACTACAAAGCTACTACAGCAGGCAGTCGTGAAGGTGGAACTTGAAGAAACTAACATATTGACTTGTTTCTTTCATTTGTGTTGGACCAGTGCAAGTTTCCATGAACTTTACATGCATTTGATGTTAACTTACAATGATTTGATTTCTGTTTTCCCACCAACTACAAACACAGCTACTCTCGAAAAACTCAAATTTACGTGCAATCACCGTGAGTCATTTTTTTTTTCTGAAATACCATCAAACAGCTGAAGAGTTTCAATGTGCAAGGTTTTGTCATGATTTTAAGGCGATTTTGCACTGTTACTCCGACAATGCACTTTCCCTTTCTCTTTAAAATGTATCCTGCAACTTTAAATCATGTGCAACAAATGCAGGGGCGGATCCAGGAATTCTGTAAAGGGGGGGGGGCGTGACTAATATTTCTGGTGCCACTTCCGGGTTTCATTTCAGTTTTTTTCTTTTTATTTTCTTTGTTTTTAACGAAAATTAAAGGGGGGGGGCGTGCGCCGGTTGCACCCCCCTCTGGATCCGCCACTGAAATGTACCATGTTTTGTTTGTATCACTGGAAAACTGGAGAGGGAAAAATTCCACAAGCTTTTGTTTGATTTGTGAGGGCCATTACAATGTTCAGAGACAATTAGCAACACTCTTTCCACTACTGTTTAGAAATGTACTGTTTTGTGCAACTTTACAATAAACTCAACATGTGGGCCAAACATTGTTTTAATGGCTCGAAAACTGGGGAAGAAAGCTGTTCTTAAAGCCGTTACATAACTTTGAGGGCAATTAGTGCTGTTACAACGGCAACACACTTTGCAGTGAGCTGAACATGCAAGCAAAACTTCTTTTGAATCGATGGAAAACTTCAGAAGTTCAAGAGATGTTTTACCTTGAAGTTGTTGTATAATGACTTGCACTGTTGCAAAAGTGGTAGTGACATGACATCATATTTCTTCGTCACTCACAGGACTGCACAGAGTAAAAACACCTTAGGCCTTTGTGGAAGTGAGAGCTTATTGCAAGTTGTCTAATATTAGTTTAACTTGACCATTGAACAACTTAGTTTTGTAAACTTATTAATCACCCAAATAATGCCAGTCTACATCAACAAGGCTTTTAATAATCATTGCACAATGATGGAATTGCACAGTGTGTTTTCATCGCCCTTGTCTAAGCGTATTGAAATGTGAGTCTGACAATGATACATGTATTGCCAGAAATGTTTGAGCTAGAAAAATGGAGAATGGCACACGTATCATTGCAATAAGTTGTACTATAGCTGCAAACAAGAAATCATGTTACTGTGCAATTCTGAATTTAGAGCAATGTGAATGCAGCTGTCAGCGTTCTGAGATAGCTATTTTTTTCCTATGCAGTCGTATATATGCTACCGTATAAGTGCTGCATGGTATTTTAATCATACATATTTTAACTGCTGATCTCCCCCCTCTGCACAAAATTATGTTTGTTTGTTTGCTTGTTTTTTATCATACCTCTATCTGCATCGATGGATAACATTTATTACTGGACTCAACATCTGAGAGTTTGAGTCAGAAAATTGTTATACTGTAGTTGGATTTGCTACATTGTAGGCTACAATTTGCCACTTACCCTTATCAGTCAAAGCAATTCAATGTTCATTCATTTGTATCTTCCTGATTTATTGGTAACACAGTTGTATATTTCTTGCTTATAAGTCAATTCTGGAAAGTAATATGTGTAACCAAAATTACATGTACTCTAGCCTTGAACCTTTTATTTTTTTTCTTCCGCACATTTTAACCAGCACATCTTCTTCTTGCAAAGAATGCCTAAGGTAGGCACCAACATAATCTGGGATGGACAGAAAATGGGCAATGTTGAAGATGAGATCTCCTGTAATGATATTCATTTTTAAGTTATACAATTAACAAGGTTCACACACAGTTGGAATTTCAATTCAAATGACTGCTTTGCCACAGTATTTTGCAGTGTATGCAGTGTCTGATTAATCTGGATTAGGACCAGGAGCACATCTAGTGCATCTCAAAGCACCCCTTCGGATGCTGGTATGATCATTTCAATTTGGCATTTTTCAAAATACACTATATGTTTGCAGTAAGTGTTTATGTACCTTTGTACACAAACTCTAACTGTAAACATTGCTTGTAGAGTATGTTAGATTGCAGCAATTTCCTCTCTGAGGTTTGTTTGTTTGTTTTTGCAACATTATTTGGGAAATTGTAGTGGCATAGGTAGTTGTCTCATGCAAATTGTAATGGTAACTCGTTGAGCTGAACTTATTGTAGATGTTCAAGTTGACTGAATTTATTCATTGTTTATGTGGAAAAGAAATGGAAGTTGATGTTTTTTTGTCACTTTGTGTGATACTTTTAAGAACTATGACATCCATACTGCAGTATGTATATATGAATTGTACAGCACGATTATGATATTGCTTTTCCTACTAGTTTTGCATTTTTTTTGCATTTTTTTTGACAGTACAATTGTATTGAACTAATTGAAGCATACAGCTGTAGTCATGATATAGAAAGACAAATCGACAACTTGAACTGCTTTGTACCATCTTATCTTTTTCTTTTTTGATGATGGAAATAAACTATTGAATTGACTTTAATTGTGATCAATGTGTCTATATTTAAGATTTAATTTAATGACTTGAATATATCATCTTTATTCTTGTCACGTTTTTATTTGTGAATCAATATATATTGTAAATAAGTGTGATTCCCTTACATCTGGATGGTAATTACATACCGTACACAAAACAAGAGTGAATTTTTCAAGGGCCACTCAGAAAAATATGTCAGCACAATATTTTATGTGTTTGAGAAACCACAATGCTAGAATTCCACTATCAAAGCCTTAGAAAAGCACTCAGAGAATACAGACCTCCACCAAGCAGTACTTTTTCACCCTTACTCTGATTTCTACCCATTGTAATAATTACATAAATATGCGTAATATGCTGTAAATGACTATTTCCAATGATCAAGAATCCTACAACCACGTAACCCCCCCCCCCTCCTCAAAAAAAAAAAGGGGGGGGGGACTTTGATCCAGGCAGTGATCCAAATTAATACCAAAATATGGCATTTCTTTTTTCTATCATTATTAACTTTATTTCTTAGAATATACACTGTTATTCGATTCATATCTAGTAATTTCTGTAGTTACTTTGGAATAATAAAAAAAGCAAGCTTGAACATACATGTACTTTTCAAACCAACGTCGCCAAAAAAAAAAAAAAAAAAAGTCACGAGTGACTTCTATTCATGGTGACCGTTCTTTATGATGAACAGGTGCCGTAATGTACGATGTACGCATGCGCACGGTGTAAATCGTAGGCCACAAATCGCACAGTGTGCGGTGTACATCGCAGCACCTGCGACAGAGTGCAACAGGCTGCGATATCGCACATTGTCGCAGCGCAGCGCATCGCAGTAAAAATCGCACAGTGTGAGTCCGCCCTTACGATTTACTCGTTTTTACCTGAATTTAGCAGACTATGTTTTGGGGCTTCCATAGACAATGCACGTGCGGAAATCGCTAAAAGTAGTCTGAGCGTACTAGATTGGCAACAACATTTGGGCCGACTTGCGCTGTTTACGGTGCATTTCGACAACACGCGTTCCGGCGGATCAAACACAGAGTTCTTGTGGGATCAACCCACGGGCGCGGGTTTGTGAGTACAAGTAAGCCATGGCCGATCTGACAAAGTGCATGGGAATGACTAATCGTACCTTCTCCTTTTGGCTCAGTTTCTCGCCTTTACGGATTTTCGTGAAGAGGAGACTACCGCCTCACACAGAAAGTAGAAGTCTACCAAGAACGTTACATTCACAGCTCCTCCAGTCAAAGAACGTTTGTCAGCGAATGCGGCCACCACCGCGACCAGTTTGCCATGTGAACAGTAGCGTTAGAGATCATGTGAACAGCGGTGTGAAGTACGTCCGTTGCTCTTCTTCGACAACCAGAACCTGTTGGAACTGTCACGCTGTGCTTTCGGGCAATTTGTCGGCAAGCGCAGGCCATGAAGACGCCCTGCGTCCCTCCATCGCGTTTTTCTGTCAGTCATGCAGTATGATACAACCACTCGATGAAGACCTGAACCATTTCCAGATCCTGGGAGTGTACGTTGCCGTTACGTTAGAGAGAGTTCAATATGTACATGTAGCATTATTGTTCTAACTTCTATTTATTTAACAGTCTAACTTGCTATTTTAGCTATCTAGACCATCTAGATCTATTATAAATGAATGTGCTATGGGATGTGATCGCAGGAACACACGTCTCTCTGGTGCTCCCAAAAATTTTTATATTTTCTCACTATTTACATGTTTCAAGTCACTAATTTGAGTAAACCTCATTGAAAATATTAATGACTGGCCACCTAGACTTATTCTGAATGAAAATTTGTCATTCCTGGATGCATATTTTACAATCTTTTTCTTATGATTCGCGGGTATTCATCAAGACTTGTGCAGCCATCTTAAAAAAGCCAACCTGGCTCAGTCCCACATATGCAATTTCTATGTTTGCATGAGACATGGCATGACAGAACGAAACTTCCAAGACAGAATGCGGTGATGTATACAGTATATGAATTATTGTTATCGACGTGATTTTGTTTATGACAAGCCATCTGGAATTATTTAGTTGTTTGATAAACAGACTTTGCTAGATGCATGCTGTCTACAAAACCGAACTTCCAAGATAAAAAATGTGGTGATGACTGAGACTTTTGAATGTGGTACGTGATACTGCGATAGTGATCAGTGATCACGTTGATATTTGGATGATGCAAAGGTTACAAACTCTGGAAGCATCGCTCACACCTACCAACCGCAATCTAAGCGTGCAGGCCTTAAAACCAAGACTCGTCGTCGGAGTAATATTTTTTGTTAGAAGAGTTTCAGATCTTGATTTTCACTGACGTGATAAATTGCTGTTTGATATTTCGTGGATTCCGCAAGCTTATTTTTTCATTGCTTTGTGGTGATAGTGCATTCATTAGTAGCCCATACAACGTTTCTCGATACCCTTTACGCGTTATTAAGACGAATCATGTTCAACTCTCAGGTACTAGCTGGGCTCCTCTTTATGCCCATTGTCATGACGAACATTATGAACCATGAGCAACTCGTTACCCCAAACTCGAGTGAGACAGAAGGGAAAACTTTAGACTTCGACCCTGATCTACGTCATCCAGCTGTTTGTTTCTCGAAAAGAAGTCTTCACATAACTTACAAATTTCTCCAAGCCTCATGGATGACATCTATGTCAAGCCTTACCCATTCTAGATTTAGACCTGAACCCAACAAGAACTCTGTGTTAATGTATCTTGCAGTACTTTTAATCATTCAATCTCATGACACGGAAATCAACCCAGGCCCACGCACTCCTAAATTCCCATGCGGAGTCTGCAAGAAAGCCGTCCGCTGGTCAAAAACAAGGACAGCAGTTGCTTGTGACAAATGCGATACTTGGTACCACACAGACTGCATGGGAATGACATCAGAATCTTACGAGAGGGTCAACAAATCCAACGTTACCTGGATATGCATGGTCTGCGACAGCCCTAACCATTCACTTTCTCTTCTCGACTCGTACATCAGTGAATCTGACAATAACTTCCAAGCGTTACTAGATGAAGGAGATTCACCTGCTAATCGTACAGATGCCAGTACGTCATTACCTTGTAATGACTCAGACCTACCAGCCACTCCACCCTCCATCTCGAGCAACACCACACAGGCTTCTCCAAACTCAGAGATCAACCCTGGACCTCCTGTACACCAATCCTCTCCAGTGATCAAAAAAGGCAGAAGAAGAAAGAATGTTGCAAAGCCATTGAAGGTCCTCTCAGTCAACCTGCAAAGCTTGAGCGCCAAAAGAGAAGCCTTTTGGGAAGCAGTTGATGCAAGTCAACCCGATGTCATTGTTGCAAATGAAACTTGGCTGAAGCCTTCGCTACTTAATGCCGAAATGATGCCGCCAGGTTATAACCCACCCATCAGAAAAGATCGTCCCGATGGATATGGAGGTGTACTGCTTGCCACCAAAAAGGATTTAATCGACTGTAAGATTCAAATTGTCAATGACTGTGAACTTGTTGCATCCAAAATACAAGTTTATGGTCAGCAACCGCTCATCATCATCTCTGTTTACCGACCACCAAAAAATGACTTAACCTATGCACAAACAATGTGCGAGTCTATCCGACAAGTGGTTCTTAGTAACCCTTCTGCTGTAGTGTGGGTCAGCGGAGACCTGAATCTTCCTGATATCAACTGGAACTCATCATCAATAATTGGTCACCAGTACACAAGCGTCATCAACAATCAATTTTTGTCCACTTTCAGTGATATTGGATTGACTCAGATTGTCAATTTTCCAACAAGGAATGATAAGACTCTAGATGTGTTCCTCACAAACAGGCCTGCTCTTGTAAGCAAATGTGTGCCCATTCCAGGAGTAAGCGACCATGACATGGTTCTAACACTATCTGATGTCCGTGCCAAAAGGCAGAAACCAATCCGCCGTAACATCTTCTTGTGGAAGAAGGCTGACATGGACAAAATCAAGTCAGAAACTAGAACCTTTTGCGACAACTACTTGGAGGCAAATACAGTCAGAACAGACATTGATAATCTTTGGAGTCAGATATCGACTGAACTGCACAGGATCATCAACACTATGGTCCCCTCCAAACTATCATCAGCACGTTATAGTCAACCATGGATAAACCAAAATCTTAAGTCACTCTCCAGAAGGAAAGGGCGAGCCTACAAGAAGGCTCGTAGGTCAAAGAAGATTAAGGACTGGACTCGCTACAAAAACCTCAAAAAACTAATGCAACGCGAATGCAGATCTGCATACCACACTTACATCAGTGACATGCTATGCGAAGAGGAAGGCAAGCCAAAGAAATTTTGGTCATACATCAAAAGCAGAAGGTGCGAAAACTCTGGAGTTGCTCCTCTAATGAAAGATGGCTTTCTTCAGACTGAACCTGCTGCAAAAGCCAACCTGCTGAATGAACAATTTACATCAGTTTTCACCCAGGAGACCACATCTGACCTGCCAGACCTTGGAGAGAGCCCACATCCAACAGTTCCTGTCTTTTCTGTTGACAAGGAAGGGGTAAGGAAGCTTCTAAGCAAACTCAAGCCCCACTCTGCCAGTGGTCCAGACGGTCTACCAGCCTATCTCCTCAAAGAAGTGGCAGATGAACTATCCCCTGCTATGACACTCCTCTTCAATGCCACACTCCACCAAGGAAAGATCCCGCAAGAATGGAAATCAGCATATGTCACACCAATCTATAAAAAGGGGGACAAACACAGACCGGAAAATTATAGGCCCATATCTCTGACATCTATCATCTGTAAAGTTGTTGAACATATAATACACAGCCAGATTATCTGCCACCTTGATAACCACAAGCTTCTTTCTGATTGCCAGTTTGGCTTTAGGAAGAAACGTTCGTGTGAGTCACAGCTCTTGGTAACTGTTCACGATCTTGCCACTGGACTTAAAGATAAAAAACAGATGGATGCCATCCTGCTCGACTTCTCCAAAGCTTTTGATCGAGTACCACATGAGCGCCTTCTTCAAAAGCTTCATTTCTACGGAATCAGGGGACAGATCCTACATTGGATCAGGGACTTCCTCACAGGGCGTACACAGCAGGTCATACTAGAAGGGACTAAAAGCAACATCACACATGTAACATCTGGTGTTCCTCAAGGCACTGTCCTTGGACCCTTGCTCTTTCTGGTGTTCATCAATGACCTCCCAGAGTGTGTCTCTTCAAATATCCGCCTGTATGCTGACGATGCCCTGTTATACCGTACAATTGACTCACCTACAGACATTGACATTCTTCACAGAGATCTTGCTAACATACAGGAATGGGAGAGGAAGTGGCAAATGACCTTCAACACGGAGAAGTGTGAAGTGTTCAGGATATCAAACAAAAGGAAGAACATCGTAGGAGATATCCAGTACTCAATCCATGGAAAAGCACTCCGCACTGTTGATGAAGCGAAATATCTCGGAGTCACACTTCATCGCAATCTTAGCTGGAAACCACACATACAAAATATCTGTAAGAAGAGTAATAGTACACTTGGTTTTCTTCAGCGCAATCTGAGGAGGTGTCCGTCCAACATCAAGGAACAAGCTTATAAGACATATGTCCGCCCAACGCTTGAATACTCCTCCTCAGTTTGGGATCCCCACACCAAAGAACTCATATCTGATATAGAAATGGTCCAACGACGTGCAGCAAGATTTGTGACGGCTGACTACAACCAACAAAGTAGCGTGGCTCTAATGTTACACAATCTTCACTGGCAGTCTCTACAGGAGCGTCGTGCGCACAACAAGGCCATCATATTATACAAGATCATCAACGGCCTTATTGCTATCCCTGCTTCCCCACCATATCTGTATCATTCATCAGACCTGACCAGAGGCCACCACACCCAACTCCGGCAACATCACTGCAGAATCCTCTCTTATCAACACAGTTTCTTCCCAAGTGTTGTTTGCATCTGGAACGGCCTTCCCACAGCTGTGGTTTCAGCTCCGTCTCTCGAGACCTTTCGGAGCAGTTTGAAACCACTTACACTCCGATAACCCTCATACTAAGGAGGTTTTTTTTACTTGCACCATTAACTTTATCTTGCACCAGATGTTATGTTTGTTCCTGTAGTCACACCTATAGCACCCAGTACGACAATACTCTTTGAGAGTGATGTACTTATTGGAAGAAGAAGAAGAAGAAGAAACCTAGCCCGACCAGACGCTAGCTCTCCGACTACCTACGTTGCTGTACGTTGTAGTATACGAGAGTGAATGCCATTCAAATAACACGCAGATGAGGAGTGAAGCAATAAGGACGTTTACAGACCTGATTTCAGCCACAGATTTCGGTGAGTGTTTGACGTAATTAAACAAAAAAATCGCGTACCGATTATTGAATGATTATCATAGATTGCGATAATTCCTTGTATTTTAGTTTTCCATGATTAATAAAGATATTCATGAAGGAGTCGCACAACCACACTGAAAAATGACAACGTCTGCGAGGGAATAGAGGTGCAGCCGCGTCGCGCTTCGTGACAGCGGCTGCGTGTAGTTATGTATTGACCTAGTTATTATAAACCTAACTCAGTAACTGCGACCAGCCCCAACACGCAGCATAACTGTGTACACGGAGCGTCCCGGGGTTATTTATAATTATTCTTTAATATAAACCTAATGTTAACTGGTGTTAGACAGAAAGATCCGGAGCCGGAGGAGTCTTTTTTGACGTTATCGCTCTCCTCTGTATATGAGGGGATCCGTGAAGCCAGACACAGTCTCCATGGAACATTTCCCCGACGACCAGATACAGACTGATCTTTCGGTCAAGATCTAACCCTGAATCCAACCTATCCCTGGGGCGCTCCTTGTGTAACGTTAGCCCCAACGCTTCGCGACCAGCTCCTGGTCGCAGTTAAAATCCAACCTAGCTTAGACAGAAAGATCCGTCTGTCTGGAGGAGTCTTCTATTTTATTTATTTTTTTGACGTCATCACTCTCCAGAGAGGGGATCCGTGAAGCCAGACGCAGTCTTTGTGGAACATATCCCCGACAACCAGATACAGACCGATCTTTCGGTCAAAACCTAGCTAGGCTTAACTAGAGAAATCTTTGTCTACCCCTGGTACACAGCCTTGCTGCTAACGTCAGATTACGGCGACAAGATAGATTATTTATATAGATAGATAAATAGATAGCTGGTAACTTCTATCAGATACCATACTCGAGAACTGAATCACATTGTCATTTGTCCTTTCCAAGAACAGTAAAGGACCTGGAATTCCCTGTCAGAAATTATTGCAGCGCCATTTCGTAACTGACTAATGGTTGGCTAGTCTTTTTCTTCATGTTTGTAAATATCTTCATGCTTGTAAATATCTGCAAATCTGTAAATAAACTGTATTTAATAACACAGTCTGCAAGAATCTTCAGATTATTGAAGGAGGCAGTCTAATAACCAGCTAAGAAGAAGAACATTTAACGGCGATGGGGGGGGGGGGGGTTGTTTCACAAAGTCAAACTTGATTCAAGATTGACATAAAAATTATGGTACAAGTGTATGCCACTGGTTTCCGTTGTTGTTGTTGTTGTTTTTGTATTTGAGGCGCGTCATTCCCAATTCAATTTCATTAGCCTAATCACCACCCACTTCGAATTATCATTAATGTTTATTTTATCTTGTACATGTATTTTATCAATGGCTACATGGAAAAAAAAAAGTCTCCAAAATCCTCATTTTCATAGAAAGTTGAGCAACATTGAAGACACACACAGCATACCATAATTTTTGTCAGTCTTAAATTTTATTTACCCCCTGGTCTGGCTAACTAGGCCAAATCAGACACTGCATAGTACAGTTGGGCTAAGCCTAACCACGGGGCGCTCCTTCACGCAGTTTAACCCAATTTTAACTGGGCTATTTAACACCAAGTTGTTACTGGGGGGGGGTTCAATTTGACCCCCCCTTCAGATCTCGGCTGCCAATCGCGCGATCGCCGCAAAATCTGGCCTGAACATAGAGCCGGTTGTTAACTACAAGATTACATGGTCATGCAGTAGAAAAATTTTGATTTTATATTCTTAGTAAATTAATTATGGAAATTTACGCATGAAATCATATTTTCACCTACAACTCCATTAAAACGACTGAAGGATTGCTAGATTTTTTGCGTCAGAGTTCCTCAAGACACATGGAGCAATTTTCTTGAAAAAAATAGCTCAATTGAAATCATTTTCTTTTGTTTTTCATTTGAATTTCTTACGTATTTCATTGTTTTTTAAACTTTTGTTTTCTATTGTTTTTTCGCCAAAATCTGTTGCTGGTACTTTTTCAAGCTTATCTTCATTAGAATTGATTAATTTCAATGGTCAAAAGTTGAAATAATCTACATGTAATTCATATCAATTTAAGAAAAAAAAGACAATTTGCATACGATATAAATTTGAGCGGTTTTCAGGTTGACAAGCATATGCAAAACATTACGTAACTTCAGAACGGTGTACCCGGACGTCGCAAATTTGGTCTCAAAATATGCAGGAGACTTCAATGAAAAAAGTCGTGAAACGACGCGGCAAAATCATAGTGCGTTGCGGAATCGTGGCACGAAATGTCGAGGGGGGTCAATTGGAATAGGGTTAAAGGTGCATAGTCCCAGTAGTGTAGAGGGTGCTGTTAATGATACTGTCGATCACCGTTAGCATTGATACAAAGATTGCTGAAGTTAAGCTGTCGTCAAGAGTAAAGCGCGTAGGTGTTGCTAAGTAACGTTGCCTTGGTTGTCTTCTCTGCGCATCACACAGTCTGTAGTAATGCCAGGGTGCGTGCATATGTGCTTATTATTATGAGGTCACAAAAGAAGTTTGCTAAAGCTGTCATCTCCACTCAGCCGAATCACGAGCCGAACTGTGATCGGACCACTGACTACAGTGGATCAGACTTCTTCGGACTCGGAGAAGTAGGTCACAGCGTAAGGGCTAAAGAGGAGTTGATAGCGTAGGTCTCTATAGGAAACTTGCGCCGTGCGCCCGCGTACGCATTTGACTAAACCACCGGGATCATGTGCCTTTCATAGGCTAAGCCTTGACCGAAAGATCAGTCTGTATCTGGCCGTCAGAGATATGTTCAAAGACTGTATCTTGCTTAGTGGAATATTCCCTGAAGTCTAAAAATGATAAAAGACTCCTCTGGACAGACAGATTTTTTCTGTCTAGGCTAAGCCCTAACCACTCCATGTATGTCCTGCAGTACAACATACATGTAGTACTACATGTAGGCCTACTACGAGCCAGACCCTGCTAGGCACAGCACTGTCGCAAAGCACAGTGTTTATTTGGCTACCCCAATAGGCCAAACCCTCATGTTAATCCTAATCTTCGCCGGGGCTGGGGCAGTGCCAGTGAGGATGTTTCACAAAGAATGTTATGTACAATATTGTAAGTCGATCCTAAGTTCACCTGTTGAGGACAAGTCCTGAGTATACTCGGGCAGGTGTCTGTGGGAAATGCATGTTGTAGCAAAATCAGTCTGTCCTCAACGGGTTAAGGTTAACTTGAAATTATAGTAGCCTGTGCCACTTGATTCCCTGTTCAGTTTGATTCACTCTTTTCAGAATCCACTGCACTGCAAATTGTTAGCAAAATTATGTGGACAGATTCCTTTGTCCCTTGTTAATCTCAATACAAATGGATCATGGCTGCATGGAGAAAGCAAAAGCTCCCTAGATATTATTTTCATTAGGAAGTTAAAATACGGTACCATTGAAGAGATACACAGATTTTGATATTCAGCCGATCTTCACTATTTAAATAAATACGATTAACTTAAATTCTTGAACTCTGTGAAACACCCCCCCCCCCCACCCTGCCTTCCTTGTCTAGCAGATTTGGACAGATCATGACATGTGGTCCATTTAGAGTATAGAGTAAAACCACCACTACTTTTATCTCAATGTCGGTTTTGTTAAAGGAAACCAAAATCCAAAGAGAAATGTGGATTGAGTCAAAGCAGCAACATTACTAGAACACATCAGTGAAAGTTGTAGGAAAATTGGACAGTCGATGCAAAAATTATGAATATTTAAAGTTTTGGTGTTGGAACCGCTGGATGAGGAGACTACTAGAGGTTATGATGTCAACAACAACAACGTTATGTGTGGACAACAATACAAAATAAACTAAAATTAATTTTTCATGAAAATTACATATTCCATCAACTTGATACTGGCATATGTTAGGGGAGCTATAATATTATTCCCCCTGCTTTCTGAAAGCAGTTAGTCAAGTGCTGTTTCGTTATGCTAGAAAAGTAAATTTTTATGAAATTTCCTTTATATTTTCTTTATATTGTTGTCCACGTATACGTCATAACCTAGTCTCCTCATCCAGCGGTTCCAACACCAAAACTTAACAAATGCATAACTTTTGCATTGATTGTCCGCTTTTCCTCAAACTTTCACTGATGTGTTCTACTAATGTTGCTACTTTCACTCAATTCACATTTTTCTTTGGGTTTTGGTTTCCTTTAAGTACTGGCACATCATAGAATTTCACAAAATCCCAAAATATATCACCTTAATAATCTATCAGAATCCATGCTGCCCCTCCAGAATTCGGATGGGCGCTATGCACGTTCAATGTCAAAAAAAAAAAAAAAAATGCTCTGCGCCATACCTTGGTGGCTGACACAAGGTTGCATCGGAGAAGTTGTAGCACCCATTGGTGTCCAGATTTTGGGGAGTCGGCACTTGCATCAACCCCTGTACATTTAGTCACTGCATTGGCATGTACAGAGATTTTGTTTTTCTTTTGTGTTTTTGCAGGTCATATACCATCACAATTTGTGCTTGCAATAAGCGAGAAAATCTTGCAACAGAATGGCATGGTTTTCGATTGTTGGCGCTTTTTCTGCAACCTTGATTCTTAATACTGGACTTAATTCGTGCGTGCTTTTGAAAAGTGCACCAATTCTGCTTTTTTTACAGCAAAATTTGGGATTTGGGATGGATTTCTGGGAGATGACTAAGGGACTTTCCTGGTGTGAAGGACAGTGCCATTATGTGAAATGATACAGTGATATATGGGCCATTCTCCCAAAAAGTGTGCAAAACTGTGATTTTCATGATGCCAGCATGTTCATGCAGTTTAAATCTATATTTTGTCCCTTAGAAATCAATATTTTTTGTTCAATTCACCAGAGAGGTTAGACCTGTAAAATATATGTCAACTAGAGCACCGCACAGGAGACCCGTTCGAGCCCATGTATCTCCTGAACCCGTCTCCCATACCCCATCTAGATGACTTTTTAGGCAAGAATGTTGTATGATATGGCAACTGTCGCAGGATACAATAAAATCCGACGAGAAATGAGGCTGGTATATAGCACATACAAGGAATATGATATTTCATCCTATAAAAGTTTGAACAATGAGTGCGCTGGCAATGAAAACTTTTGTTACCTAGAATAACTCCCCACAAACCTCCATAGCAAGTTTGAATAAAATCCGACAAGAAATGTGGCTTATAGAGCATATACAAGAAATGTGACATGGCCTCCAAGTCTGAACACTGAGGGCGCCGTCACCACAAACTGTTGTGTCCTTCATGTAGAATGACCACCCATACACCTCCTTAGCAAGTCTGAGTAAAATCCAGTGAGTAACAATCAAGTTATTGCATAAATAAGCATTTTTGCAAATTTTGTCCTGATCAGGGTGACCTTTGACCCTGTAAAAGGTGGAACAGTGGGGGCAGCAGTATCAATAGGTATAGGTGTATAGATTTGACTATGATACATTTACATACCAAATTTGAAAAAAAAATTGGTCAAGAAACAAGGCCAGCATCGCACACAAAAGCAGACCCTGTTAAATTTACCTTTTCGTGTATAAAGACAGAACAAGTGAGGGCGCCATCACCAAAAACAATAGGCTTCTTTTGAAGATGATCTAAGAAGAACTGCAGCCAGTAGAGCGCTCACAAGAAAATCTCTGCGGCGGACGCGGCGGCGCAACGAGGCCAAATCCATACTCTGAACTCTGTTGGGGGGATACACTATTTATTGGGACATCTGGGATAATATTAGAAATACGATCCAAAGTTAGATATAACCCGAAATACCCCTTGTCACCAGAAAATGAAGTGTTCTTATCAAGTTCTTACTCGTTAATATGTTCAAATCAAGCCCTATTGTACTTCATTCCATTGCCCCTCAATTGCCTGAATGACAAATAATATTACATAACAATATGAAGTTTTGATAATTCTCTAGGAGATCATTTATATCATGTCGCCAAATTGCAGTCAGACACGATGCCCTTTTTAAGACTCTTAATCTGTTGACGACTGTTTGATTTTGCTACAACACGCATTTCCCATAGACGCTTGCCCGAGTATACTCTGGACTCGTCCTCGACGGGTTAAGAGAAGATCAATGTAATGCCGCATAGCGGTGTAATTTAATATGTTAAACAAAGTCAACCTCACGCATACATGGAACCATGATTTATTCATTGGATCTCTTGTTCCAAAAAAAAAAAGAATAATAATATATATATCTACTGATCCGAAGCCATGGAAACCTTATTAAATTTAAATTTCGTTTATGTCCATCATTCCACAAGGATAAAAAAAAAACCACATGACATATAAAAAACAAAACAACGTTAACACAAGGTATTGTTACATTCATATGCTATACAAATCAGCACAAAGTACACAACTGTAATGATGAAAAATGGAATGCACATAAGAAAGCCCTTAAATGGCTTGTAAGACTGTGCATACCTAATGTATAGAAACAGATTTGATCTGAGAAAACAAACAAGCAAAAACATACAGAAACAAACAAACAAACAAATTAACATGGTCAAAATACATAAGTATATCACCCAAAATCTAAAACCGAAACTTTCACATAGAACTTCAGTATAAACTCAGAAGAATCTTTTTATACTGTTTTTAAAAAATATTATTAAATTGTACATTAAAAACATGGTTCACGTTCAAATCATTCCACAATACAGGTCCAGTATACCGTAATGAATATTTGAACCTATCATTTGAGAAAGACCATCGGTGAATCTGGTAACATGATCTAGTGTAATGTTAGGATAATAATGTTATGTTAGGATGAGCTGATATTCAGATGTTACTTAAACTTTGTTTCATTTAGAAACTAGAAATGTCGCTATGGCGACTGGTATGCCTCCGCCATAATGCCTGATTCTCCTAATGGGTCTATAGTACCAGGTACATGTGGACAATGTGTGATTACATTTTCACAAAATTGGCAAAATATCAAAATGACATGTTTGTCACAAATGTATTGAATGTTTACCTTCCTTGACCTACACGTGTATGTTTAATTGGATGAATTGGAGGAGAGCATGTATTTGGGGATTTAAGAACTTTAACTTGACTTTGACCCTTTCATAAGTTTATGCACCGAGTAATTTTCAAGGTATGGAGAAAAAGTGCAATTTCTGTATTGAACAGTAAATTGTTATCATTTTCATCTGGCCTTTGATTTATAAGAGAATCACGGTCAGGCAGAACATACATAAATATGTACTAAGTTTCAAGATAACTTGAGCCACTTCCGAGATATGGAGAAAGAAGTTCAGCACTTTGACTTTGACCTTTTGACCTTTGACCTTCTTGGCAAAAAAAAAAAATCCCAGATAATTTCTATTGGGTTATACATGCATACATCAAGTTAAACAAAATAATCCTGCTGGCATTGCATAAATATAAGGAAAATAGTAACATTTTGAAGTATTGCCTTGACCTTTGACCCCTGACCTTTGACCCAATGAACCCTGAATTCCCTAGATAACCACTGCCAGTCAGTACATGCATATATACTATGTTTCATGAAGATACCTTGAACAATTTCCAAGATACAGAGAAAAAAGTAAAATTTTAACACTTTACTTGACCTTTTGACCTCATGACCCCAAACTTTCACCAGAGAATCTTAATTGGGTAATACATGTATACACTACGTTTCAAGAAAATATCTTTAGGCATTGCATAGATATGGGGGAAATAGTGAAATTCTAATCATTTGACCTTGACCTTTTGACCTTTGACCTTGAGCATGTGCACCCAAAAGTTGATAGGCACAACTTCACCCCCTAATACACATACATGCCAAGTTTCATTAGGATACCTCAAAAGGTTTTGGTAGTTACCCTGTCCACAAAATTCATTACGGACGGACGGAAGGACGGACGGACGGAAGGACGGACGGACGGACGGATGGACAACCCGAAAACATAATGCCTCCGGCACCACTTCGTGGCGGAGGCATAAAAAGTATGCTGTAAACAAAAGCAAAGCCCAGGTACTTTTGAATACTTGGTAATAATGATAATAATCATCATTGTGGATTTATATTGCGCAGTTTCTATGGAGCATTTACAGTATACTCAACCGCAAATAGCTACATATAATTTAAAAAAACACAAATAGATTGATAAGAAAGTAACACAATCTAATGAGTAAATGAAGATTGTACAATATAATGACATTATGAAATTTAAGGACTAATACTTACATAATCATAATTTATAAAGGATATCTGATATCTGGGAACCATGCAGAGATGTAATGAACTGTGACGACGGGAAACTCTCCTGAAATAGATGTGTTTTAAGAAGATTTTTATGGTGCCGGAGGCATTATGTTTTCGGGTTGTCCGTCCGTCCGTCCGTCCGTCCTTCCGTCCGTCCGTCTTTCCGTCCGTCCGTAATGAATTTTGTGGACAAGGTAACTATCAAAACCTTTTGAGGTATCCTAATGAAACTTGGCATGTATGTGTATTAGGGGGTGAAGTTGTGCCTATCAACTTTTGGGTGCACGTGCTCGAGGTCAAAGGTCAAAAGGTCAAGGTCAAATACATAAAATTTCACTATTTCCACCATATCTATGCAATGCCTGAAGATATTTTCTTGAAACTTAGTGTATACATGTATTACCCAATTTAGATTCTTTGGTGAAAGTTTGGGTCATGAGGTCAAAGGTCAAAGGTCAAAAGGTCAAGTAAAAGTATTAAAACTTTTTTTCTCTGTAAATTGGAAAATTGTTCAAGGTATCTTCATGGAACATAGTATATACATGTACTGACTGGCAGTGATTATCTAGAGAATGTAGGGTTCATGGGGTCAAAGGTCAGGGGTCAAAGGCCAAGTGCAACACTTCAAAATTTTACTATTTCCCTCATGTTCATGCAATGCCAGCAGGATTATTATTTTTTGTTTACACTTGGTGTATGCATGTGTAACCTAATAGAAATTCTCTGGAGAGTTTTTTTTTCTTTTCTTTTTTTTTGCCTCAAAGGTCAAAAGGTCAAAGATCAAGTGAAAGTGCTGAACTAACTTTTTCCTCCATATCTCGGAAGTGGCTCAATTTATCGTGAAACTTACTGCATATTTATTCATGTTCTACCTGAAAGTGATTATCTTATGAATTTTAGGGTCAAAGGCCATATGAACATGGTAACAATTTACTATTCAGTACAGAAATTGCACTTTTTCTCCATACCGGTACCATGAAATTACTCATTGCATAAATGTATGAATGGGTCAAAGTCAAGTTAAAGTCCTTAAATCCCCAAATACATGCTCTCCTATTCATCCAATTAAACCAAGGTCAAGGAAGGTGAACATTCAACACATTTGTGACAAACTTGTCATTTCAATATTTTGCCAGTTTTGTGAAAATGTAATCACACATTGTCCACATGTACTATCTAGACCTATTAGGAGAATCATGCATTATGGCGGAGGCATACCAGTCGCCATAGCGACATTTCTAGTTTAAACTGTCGATTGATGATGTATGTCTGATTGAGGGAGGGAGGTTATTCCTCCCTCTTAAGGTAATGACTAATCACACAACAGAAATTGCTTAAGAAAGTTAATATTTTTGTATTAAGTGTGAGAACTGTAACAACACATCAGATACGTTACCAACAAACATGTCATATACCTTACCAGTAAAATGAATCGTGCATCAAAGTTTAAACGTGAAGCGCTTTTGCGCACGAATTTAACCGGTTAACATCATGCTCTATGTATATGACTTGCTAACAGGACAATGCAGTTCTAAGAGGAATTAAAACTTTATTTGATGAAAATTGGCTTTGAAATGACCCAGATATCCAAAATAAAGTAAGAGAAAGAGGTCCTAACAAAATGTGATGGTCCATCTACTTTTATGTGGACATCTTTCTTTTCCTTTAATTTGGACATCTCAGCCATATCAAAAGTGATTTTCATCAAATAAATTTTTAATTCCTCTTAGAATTGCATGCTTTTAAGTATTTCGTATAAGCAGATTTCGATTATCTTGTGAAAAGTTAAAACCTGAATCCTCATCTCAACCAGAACGGTACTATCCCTTAGAATTGTGGCATTAACAAAAAAGGCAGTCAGATATATGTTACAAATCATTTTATTAGGTGATCAAAGTATCCTCTCGGATCACCTTCTGTATCTGTACTGATTCTTTCTTTATTCCTTTCTCACCAAATGTTGTGTAGAGGTTAACTCAAAAAGTCCTCAGACTATCAACTTCAAACTTACACCATATATGCATCATGTCATAAGGACGACAGATCTAATGTTTCATTGTGATTAGTCAATCATGACGTCATAGTGACGTCATCTGAAATTTCCTTCTCATTCATATCTCATTGATGAAATGGAATTTTTCAATGAAATTTACATCACATATATTACAGGTCAAGGTCTTTCTACTCATGTTCTCAAAAATCATCTGTACACTTAAAACGTATGCGTACGTGCACGTTGAAATATTAAGATTCTTCAATCGAGCTCAAAATTGTTTTGCACATATTTCAGGTTATTTGCATAAAATATTTGATAAAAAGTCGACGTACGCGCACGTGCACATACGCACGCACAACTCATATGCAATAGAAATTCCCCGTTTTCTCACATGGAGCGGATGTGTAAAATGTCAAGGTATAAATTTACCAAGTTTCAAGTCAATCCGACTCAATATGACGTCATACGGGCCTGTCAAAGTTGAAATTCCCCGCGCGTGTCAATGGCGATATACAGTGCAACTATGCCAAAAAACCGGCAATTTTAAATCCGATTTTACTCGTCGGGATGGACGGTGACCCCCCTTTTTTTTTTTACATATTCTGAAAGCTGATGAGTTGTACATGTAATTCCATGGGTTGACGATGCTGGAAAAATGATTAAAAGATATCAAATTTCTTAATAAAATAAAAAAAGTAAATTTTCAAAATGACGTCATCAAATTTCAAGTTCACTTGAGCGTATCTCACTTATCCTTTGCCGATTTTCACCCAGATTTCAGTATGTTGTAGCTTATTAAATGCTCTTTCATAAATGTAATATCAAAATTTTGATTGGATGATGGCATCACCTCGTAAAAATGGATTGAAAGTAACCTTGTCAAATTTGACCAGTTTACGTGTTATCTCTATGATAGTGCAGTTTTTCTGGTAATGAAAATTGACATGACTATCTTTTTTTAGCCCTAGCTCACATATCCTTCGATGAATTTCTCCCAGATTTTAATATGTTCTAGCTGAGACTTTGGGCTATCGTGAATGGACCCTCCATTTTTTCATACGACGTCGGGATCACGTTGAAAAACTTCGTTAAAATTATCACTTGGCTTCGATGTAGCATCATTTTGCTTAATACACAGAGCCTATGGGGGATGAAATAGCTCAGTGGATAGCGCATCCGACTTTTAATCTAAAGGTCCTAGGTTCGAGGTTCACCCCAGCTTTTTGCTTTTTTTTAAAAACACTTTTTTCTTCTTTTTTAGGTGATCCGAGTATCCTCTCGGATCACCTTCTGTATCTGTACTGATTCTTTGTTCTTCTTCTTCTTCTTTATTTATTTCTTCTCAAAAGTTGTGCAGAGGTTAACTCAGAAAGTCTTATGCCTATCAATTTCAAAATTATACCATATATGTATCATGTCCCAAAGATGACAGATTTAATAAGATCGTTGTGATCAGTCGACTGTGACATCACTATGATGTCATTATATGAAATCACATTCTCATTCATATCTCATTAATGGAATGGAATTTCTCAATGAAATGTACGTTTCATATAGTTCAAGTCAAGCTCTTTCT
The DNA here is from genome assembly GCF_040938485.1 of Diadema antillarum. Classification (NCBI taxonomy): domain Eukaryota; kingdom Metazoa; phylum Echinodermata; class Echinoidea; order Diadematoida; family Diadematidae; genus Diadema; species Diadema antillarum. The sequence continues at coordinate 625,341 of NW_027272543.1, read as the reverse complement.
ACTCATATTCTCAAAATTCATGTTTACACTTGAAACGTACGCGTACACGCACGTTGAAATGTTGACATGCTCCAATCGAGCTCAAAATTTTTTTGCACACGTTTCAGATCATTTGGAGCATTTTTTGAAAAATTGAAAAAAATGGACGGACGCGTACGCGCACGCACATGTACGCACGCACAGCTCGTATGCAATACAAATTTCCCATTTTTTGACATGGATCGGATGTCTAAAATGTAAAGGAATAATACTACCAAGTTTCAAGTCAATCCAACGCAATATGACGTCATACGGGCCCGTCAAAGTTGAAATTCCGTGCGCGCGTCAATGGCAATATACAGTGTAACTATGCAAAAAAAAAAACGGCAATTTTGAATCCGATTTTACTCGTCAGGATAGACCGCGACCCCCCATTTTCTTTACATATTCTGAAAGCTGATAAGTTGTACATGTCATTTCATGGGTTGACGATGCTGGAGAAATGATTAAAAGATATCAAATTTTTCAATGAAATAAAAAAGGCAAATTTTCAAGATGACGTCATCTCACTTATCCTTTGCCGATTTTCACCCAGATTTCAGTATGTTGTAGCTTATTTAATGCTCTTTTATAATTGTATATAAAAATTTTGATTACCGGTAGATGATGTCATCACCTCATAAAAATGGATTGAAAGTAATCTTGTCAAATTTGACCAATTTACGTATTATCTCTATGGAAGGGCAGTTTTTCTTGAAATGAAAATTGACATGACAGTCTTTATTGAGCACTAGCTCACTTATCCTTTGGTGAATTTCTCCCAGATTTTGATATGTTGTAGCTGAGACTTTGGGCTATGGTGACGGTGCCCTCCATTTTTTCATACGACGTCGGGATCACGTCGAAAAACTTTGTTAAAATTGGCACTTGGCTTCGATGTAGCGTTATTTTGCTTAATACACAGAGCCTATGGGGGATGAAATAGCTCAGTGGATAGTGCATCCGACTTTTAATCTAAAGGTCCTAGGTTCAAGGTTCACCCCTGCTTTTTGCTTTTTAGCTCACCTGAGCCAAAGGCTCAAGTGAGCTATTGCGATCGCCCTTCGTCCGGCGTCCGTCGTGCGTCGTCCGTCGTCCGTCGTCCGTCGTGCGTCGTGCGTAAACTTTTTACATTTTCATCTTCTTCTTGAAAACCCCAAGACCGATTTTCATCAAACTTGGCAGGTAGCATCCCTAGGGGGTTAGGAACTCAATTTGTTAAAATGGGCACCATGCCCCACCCAGGGGGCCCCCAGGGGGGCCCAAACCCCCCAAAATTAAGGAATCTGTAAAAATCTTCTTCTCTAGAACCAGAAGTGATAGAGCTAAGTTAATACTATGAGTTAGTACATTGATGACTGTAGTTTCAAGTTTGTTCATGGCAGAATCAGGGGTGCCCCCCTTGGGACCCAGGGGAGGGGGGTGGGGAAGGGTTCTAATGGGGCCTAAATTGTACATTTTCATCTTCTTCTTGAGAACCCCATGACCCATTTTCACCAAACTTGGCAGGTAGCATCCCTAGGGGGTTAGGAACTCAATTTGTTAAAATGGGCACCATGCCCCACCCAGGGGGCCCCCAGGGGGGCCCAAACCCCCCAAAATTAAGGAATCTGTAAAAATCTTCTTCTCTAGAACCAGAAGTGATAGAGCTAAGTTAATACTATGAGTTAGTACATTGATGACTGTAGTTTCAAGTTTGTTCATGGCAGAATCAGGGGTGCCCCCCTTGGGACCCAGGGGAGGGGGTGAGGAGGGGTCCTAATGGGGCCTAAATTGTACATTTTTATCTTATTCTTGAAAACCCCATGACCCATTTTCACCAAACTTGGCAGGTAGCATCCCTAGGGGGTTAGGATCTCAATTTGTTAAAATGGGCACCATGCCCAACCCAGGGGGCCCCCAGGGGTCCCAAACCCCCCAAATGAAGGAATCTTTATAAATCTTCTCTAGAATCAGAAGTTATAGAGCTGAGATAATATTATGAGTGAGTACATTAATGACTGTAGTTTGAAGTTTGTTCATAGGAGATCCAGGGGTGCCCCTCTTGGGTAGGGGGGGGGGGGGGTGGTTGGAAGGGTCCAAATGGGGGCCTGAATTGTACATTTTCATCTTCTTCCTGAAAACCTCATGATGGATTTTTGTCAAACTTGGCAGGTAGCATCCCTAGGGGGTCAGGATCTCAATTTATCAAAATGGGCACCATGCCCCACCCAGAGGGCCCCAGGGGGCCCCAATCCCCCCAAATTAAGGAATCTTTAAAAAATTGGGCCCTTATTGTACATTTTCATCTTCTACTTGAGAATGCCTGGTCAAATTTTAATTTAGATTAGTGACTGCGTGAAAGGTGAACTTGCGATACTCAGGTGAGCGCTAGACCCGCGGGTCTCTTGTTTTTTTAAACACTTTTTTCTTCTTTTTTAGGTGATCCGAGTAACCTCTCGGATCACCTTCTGTATCTGTACTGATTCTTTGTTCTTCTTCTTCTTTATTTATTTCTCCTCAAAAGTTGTGCAGAGGTTAACTCAGAAAGTCTTATGCTTATCAATTTCAAAATTATACCATATATGTATCATGTCTTAAAGACGACAGATTTAATATTAAAGATCGTTGTGATCAGTCGACTGTGACATCACTATGATGTCATTATATGAAATCACATTCTCATTCATATCTCATTAATGGAATGGAATTTCTCAATGAAATGTACGTTTCATATAGTTCAAGTCAAGCTCTTTCTACTCATATTCTCAAAATTCATGTTTACACTTAAAACGTACGAGTACACGCACGTTGAAATGTTGACATGCTCCAATCGAGCTCAAAATTTTTTTGCACACGTTTCAAATCATTTGGAGCATTTTTTGAAAAATTGAAAAAAATGGACGGACGCGTACGCACGCGCACATATATGCACGCACAGCTCGTATGCAATAGAAATTTCCCATTTTTTGACATGGATCGGATGTCTAAAATGTAAAGGAATAATACTACCAAGTTTCAAGTCAATCCAACACAATATGACGTCATACGGGCCCGTCAAAGTTGAAATTCCGTGCGCGCGTCAATGGCAGTATACAGTGTAACTATGCAAAAAAACAGCAATTTTGAATCCGATTTTACTCGTCAGGATTGACCGCGACCCCCCATTTTCTTTACATATTTTGAAAGCTGATAAGTTGTACATGTCATTTCATGGGTTGACGATGCTGGAGAAATGATTAAAAGATATCAAATTTTTCAATGAAATAAAAAAGGCAAATTTTCAAGATGACGTCATCTCACTTATCCTTTGCCGATTTTCATCCAAATTGGGAGGGCAGTTTTTCTGGAAATGAAAATTGACATGACTGTCTTTATTGAGCACTAGCTCACTTATCCTTCGGTGAATTTCTCCCAGATTTTGATATGTTGTAGCTGAGACTTTGGGCTGTGGTGAAGGTGCCCTCCATTTTTTAATACGACGTCGGGATCACGTCGAGAAACTTGGTTGAAATTGGCACTTGGCTTCGATGTAGCGTCATTTTGCTTAATACACAGAGCCTATGGGGGATGAAATAGCTCAGTGGATAGCGCATCTGACTTTTAATCTGAAGTTCCCAGGTTCGAGGCTCACCCCTGCCAATTCTTTTGCTTTCTTTTTTATGCCTCCGCCACGAAGTGGTGCCGGAGGCATTATGTTTTCGGGTTGTCCGTCCGTCCGTCCGTAATGAATTTTGTGGACAAGGTAACTATCGAAACCTGTTGAGGTATCCTAATGAAACTTGGCATGTATATGTATTAGGGGGTGAAGTTGTGCCTATCAACTTTTGGGTGCACATGCTCAAGGTCAAAGGTCAAAAGGTCAAGGTCAAATACATAAAATTTCACTATTTCCACCATATCATTGAATGCCTGAAGATATTTTCTTGAAACTTAGTGTATACATGTTTTACCCAATTAAGATTCTCTGGTGAAAGTTTGGGTCATGAGGTCAAAGGTCAAAGGTCAAAAGGTCAGGGTCAAATACATAAAATTTCACTATTTCCACCATATCTATTGAATGCCTGAAGAGATTTTCTTGAAACTTAGTGTATACATGTATTACCCAATTAAGATTCTCTGGTGAAAGTTTGGGTCATGAGGTCAAAGGTCAAAGGTCAAAAGGTCAAGTAAAAATATCAAAACTTCTTTTTTTTCTCCGTACCTTGGAAAATTGTTCAAGGTATCTTCATGGAACATAGTATACAAGTATACACGTACTGACTGGAAGTGATTATCTAGAGAATGTAGGGTTCATGGGGTCAAAGGTCAGGGGTCAAAGGTCAAGTGCAAGACTTCAAAATTTTACTATTACCCTCATTTATGCAATGCCAGCAGGGTTGTTTTTTTACACTTGGTGTATGCGTGTGTAACCTACATGTAATAGAAATTCTCTGGAAAGTTTTTTTTTTTTCTCTTTTTGCCTCAAAGGTCAAAAGGTCAAAGATCAAGTGAAAGTGCTGAACTAACTTTTTCCTCCATATCTCGGAAGTGGCTCAAGTTACCTTGAAACTTAGTACATATTATGCATGTTCTACCTGAAAGTAATTATCTTATGAATTTTAGGGTCAAGGCCAGATGAAAATGGTAACAATTTACTATTCAATTCAGAAATTGCACTTTTTCTCCACACCTGTACCTTGAAAATTACTCAATGCCTAAATGTATGAATGGGTCAAAGTCAAGTTAAAGTCCTTAAATCCCTAGATACATGCTCTCCTATTCATCCAATTAAACCTACGTCAAGGAAGGTGAACATTCAACACATTTGTGATGAACTTGTCATTCAAATATTTTGCCAATTTTGTGAAAATGTAATCACACAGTGTCCACATGTACTATCTAGACCTATTGGGAAAATCATGCATTATGGCGGAGGCATACCAGTCGCCAAAGCGACATTTCTAGTTTAAAAATACTCTTTTCTTCTTTTTCTTTAGTTAGTCTTATTCTCCCTTCCTAACTTTATCTTTTTCTGATTTTTTTAATGCTTCTCCTTCAAATTTCTATACAAATACAATACCTTCTTTATTTTTCTTTCTTTCTTCCACTTTCTGTGCAATAGATCAACAGCAACAATGGCTATCAACCCCATATTTTGCACACGTTTAGTTCATGTCACGAAAATCATTTCATAAAATAACAACTACTTCCTCCGACACCCTCTTGGGTACTTAGGTAAATTAGGGTCAAAGGTCAAAAGTGTTTAATCCTGTATCTCTGTGAATACGCGTCTTATCTTTCCCACATTTTGCACATGTAAGGACCAGATTGCAAGAATCATTTCACAAAATAACAAGGTTTTGCTCAGATGCCATCTTGGCTGTATTAGTGGGGTCAAAGGTCAAATATACTTCATTCTGTAACCTCATTAGTGTATATGGTTTCACCGCCATACTTTGCACACACATGGGCCTCGATAGATGGATCATTTTGTGAAATAACAACGCTTTGGTCGGACGCCATTTTGGCTGTGCAAATGAGGTTCAAAGGTCAAATATTCTTTATTTTGTATCTTGCTTACTAAATACTCAATCAGGGCCAGATTTTGTACATAAATGGACTAAGGTGTCTGGATCATTTCATAAAACAACGACTTTTGACTCAGATGCCATCTAGGCTGTGCGAGGTATATAGGGTTAAGGGTCAAGACTACTTTGTACTGTATCTTGGTAACTACATGCCCTATCACTCCCATATTTTGCAAACCTTTAGCCCATGGCATATGGATAGTTTCGTGAAATAACAACTTTCTAATCGGATGCCATCTCGGCTGTCTAAAGTAGAGTCAAGGATCAAACCAATTTCATCCTGTATCTTGGTAAATACATGGCATATTGCACCATATTTTGAACAGATATGGACCTTGTCAAGAGGATCATTTCATAAGATAATGGCTTTTTATCAAAGTGAGGTTCATTGTGTCTCTTTGTTAACATAATATGCCCTTTCCATTTCAAATCTGTTGAGATGAAAGATTTGATTCCCTTTTCTTCAATGAGAATCTCAGAAATCATTTGTACATCTTATCACCTAATTTGTCAGTCTTGACAAATTCTCGGATCTAGTCTTTAGTTAGTCGTATTCTCCCTTCCTGACTTTGTCTTTTTCTGATCTTTTATGCTTCTCCTTCAAATTTCTGTATAATACCTTAACTTTTTCTTTATTTTCTTTCTTTCTTCCACTTTCTGTGCAATAGATCAACAACAACAATGGCTATCAACCTCATATTTTGCACATGTTTTGTTCATGTCACGAACATCATTTCATAAAATAACTACTTCCTCTGACACTCTCTCGGGTAGGTGAATTAGGGTCAAAGGTCAAAAGTGTTTAATCCTGTATCTTGGTAAATACATGTCCTATCTTTCCCATATTTTGCACACGTAAGGAACATGTTGCAAGAATCATTTCACAAATTAACAACTTTTTGCTCAGATGCCATCTTGGCTGTGTAAAGTGGGGTCAAAGGTCAAATATAGTTCATTGTGTAATCTCAGTGTATATGGTATCACCGTCATATTTTGCACACACTTGGACCTCGATAGATGGATCATTTTATAAAATAAAGACGCTGTGGTCGGACGCCATTTTGGCTGTGCAAATGAGGTATTATCTCTATGCGAGTACATTTTTTCTGGAAATGAAAAATGACATGACTGTCTTTATCGAGCACTAGCTAATTCATCCTTCAGTGAATTTCTTCCAGATTTTAATATGTTGTAGATGAAACTTTGGGCTATCGTTTATGTGATCCATATTCTTATTGGAAGTCGGGATTACGTCCAAAGACCTGGTTGAAATTGACGCTTAGCTTCAATGTTGGGAGATATGTCTTTCTCTCGGTGACTTTCTTTGCAATAGCTCAAGAAAAACATGCCCTTTCACCCCCACATTTTGCACATGTTTAGTCCATGTCAAGTACATCTTTTCATGAAATAACAACTACTTCATTAGACACTGTCTTTTCTAGGTAAATTAGGGTCAAAGGTCATAACATTTATTTCCGAATATATCGGATCGCCTAATTTGTCAGTGTTGACAAAATCCAAGTCTAGTTTCTGCTTTGTTTTGTGTTTGTTTGTTATTTGTGTGTGTGTATGTGTTTTGTACATGCGTATCAATATAACTTTGTGTCTGTAAAAATCAACTTAGAAGGACTTCAAGGGCTGAAGTCTGGTACCCACCTTCTGTTATCAACTTCAGAGCAAACAAAGCTACATGAATGGTCTACCTTTGTTCTTTATAATTTTGCATCTTATCTACATAAAATGCGCTCAGTATTATGGTTTAAGTCAAGAGCACTTCCTTAGTTGCATGTTTATGCTCTGAAAATGACAACAGGATTTGATGTCTAATGTTTTTGCATCAGGTTTTTTGAATCATGTTTGATCAGGGCTTGATGTAAATCAATAGTTTAATGTGTCAATGAACATATATGCTGTGTCAGATACATTACCATCGTTAATTGATTCTTGAGACCTTATTTTTTACAGACAGGAAAAAAATTAAATTCATGTGTATTATTTGCATAGAAATCTTTTCAACTTCATTTTTACCATCTTCCGTGTAATTACAAAATTTCAGAACTATATCAGAAAAAATTGTGGATTTGTGTGTTAGGTTCTTGTATTTCACGTATACCTCAAAGTTTTATTGAAGAGTTATCTCTTATCTTCTATCTATGAAGAGAACATTCTGTACTTTTAGAACTGTGGTGTTTTACCAAAAATAGTCACATATCATTGTGATGTTATTGCTAGCTAGTTGTAGAATAAATATATATTGGCATGATTGATGTTGAGTATGAAATTATATTATAACGCATGCTAACGGAACTTCTGATACGTCAGATACGTTACCACACACTGTTCTTTCAATCCAAAATGTATTTAACCTAGCAGAGATGTTACATGGCATTTGCTATTTATGAAAGTGTAATACTTATTCATGTTTCATACATAATCAATGAGATTATTGATATAATTCAATGCAGGTAAAAATTTAAATTAGGGTTATATATCTAAAGCTGGAAGATATGTTCTTGATTTTTATTTAGCCTTCACTTTATGAATCATGATTATTTTTATTACAGATTAGATCAAGGCTAACTCCAAAATGTTTCTGTGATGTTTGTTTATTTGTAAGCTTGTAATTTTACATCAAGGCATTGCCATTTTAAAGCAAGAAATAAGCAGACAATCAGCTACTTTCTATTAAAGATGCTATCTCTGGTAATGTATCTGATATGTGGTTTTAACATGTAAAAAAGGACTGCATTTGGAAATGTTTCTAGGAAAATATATGAGCTTTCAAATATCACTCTTTGATTTTTATTGTATTCCAAAGGGATTAAAGTTTCTGAATAGATAAAAAGTGAATGAAATCTTTGATGTTAAATTTTTGTCATTTGTACAACTGTAATTGCACACTATTTTGGAGAATGGCCCGTATGCGTTTGTTGTGATAATAAAATTTGCTGGCTTGTGATTATAGTGATAAGTGTCCAGATTCTGGTTGGTGGTCGAAAACTGAGGGTTTCACTCTAAACCGGAAATCTACAATACTTACTGTAAATGTCCATATTTTTGCACGATTAATTTTTCCCACTCTTGCAGTCTCTTGCACAATCTTGCAGTGCAAATTCAAGAACCCACAAATATGTTTTTATATTTGTGGGTTCTTGAATTTGCACTGCAAGATTGTCAACCCGTTCATATGTGTAAAAAACATTGTAACGATATTTTCACAGGTTTTAGAATTCGCGCTAGAAAAAAGTAGCGCAAAATGCAAAAAAAAAAAATTTATGCACCCAGAATTTTTTTTTGCGTTTACAATATAGTTCAGGGGCCTCTTGTTATTACTATCTATGTGGTAGATAATGGGCAATACATCTGTTTTTCTTTTATTTGGGGATTTCTTCTTACCTGTGTGGTAGGTATTACAGTCTACAACACAGTTAACAAGAGGCCCCCAAACTATAAAGGCAGATTTATCTGTCTAATAGAATCATAAACAGGCCCTAAATATTCAATTGATCCCCAAAATGTCTCAACTCTTGTAGATCCAGCAATATGTTCACATGTACACACACACACAAGTCAGCATGTTATGTTTGTATTATTTGTTATATTATCAGAAGGAATGTGATATTTTCTAACTATACTTTTATCAGTTATAATGCAGTGTTACAATGTATTATGTGGTTGAAGCTGCTGTGTTTGATGTGTGGTGAGATAACCCTGTTCAGCACCTTCATACCACTTCACTGGAGCACCCCTTCAAGTTATGTATTGATGTATATGTAATATCTCTGTAAGTATGAGCCTATGGGACTCAACACCACACATATTTTGTCAGGTTGCCTGCTCGGACCACGAAATCTTTAAATCTGAAATTGTGATGGCGCAAAATAAAAGCAAAAGTAACAATCCATTTTGAATCTAGTTGCCTGTCAGGTCACCAAAAGATAAATTTGGTGGCTTGGCACCAATTTTTAGTGGCCCTCATCCACTCGGCCACTGCTTGATGTCAAACCATGATTTTACACACTCACACATACACAATAATCTCATTGGAGTAGAAATAATGAGAAAAGGAGGGGAAAAATCATCAAGATTGCTCTGACTGCAAGTATACTAGACTTGTGTTTCCACTCTGTAAGGATGCTGGAGGAATTTTGGAAGAATTTTGTCTTCATGTTACGTCTTTCTATCCATCCATATACCCACATCTAGTTAGCATGACTGGAAACCTCAGTGTGGATTTGCATGGAATTTAGCCTAGTCATTAGGTATAGATGTACTGATAAACATTAGGATGTCAGTTTTTCACACCAACAGTTGCTTTGTGATATTTGGAGAGAAGGTAAGAATAGATGATGATTTCCATGATTGCACTTACTGTAAAGCAAGAAGGCCTTTCTCTGAGCATGAAATTTTCGTGAATTGTCACTGGTATTCAGTGCATATAGTGCTGTGGACAAGAACTTACACATGTTTCGCAAATCTGTGCTCTTGCAAAATTTGCAAAATTCAAATGCATGAGAACATTCCTTGTTTTCAGTAGCTGAAATTCTGAGTGGATTTTTTGAAATGATGCAATTCTTTTACAAACTTATTATGAATGATAACTGCATGGCAACTAAATGAGTATTATAATTTATATTATTTTGCCTTCTCTCACCTACATGTGTGTTAAAATGATCAACATGTCAACACAACTTCCCCTTTTTCGCTATTGCTGCCACAGTGTAAGATGACACGTAATCTCATAATATCACATGAAATATGGGCACACTAGTGCATAATATCAACCATAATATCACACGCAAAGTACCATGCACATTTCTTAAAGGACAAGTTCACCTTCATAGGCATGTTGATTGAGTGAATGCAGCAATATTAGTAGAACACATCAGTGAGTGTTTAGAAAAATTGGACAATCCATTCAAAAGCTATGAATTTATGAAGTTTCTGCTCAGGCACTGCTGGATGAAAAGACTACTACAGCTTGTGATGTCACATGTGTAGAATGATACAAAGAAAATACAAAGAAAATTCAACATTTTCCCTTTCCTCACATAAAGAAATGACACTTGACTTGCCTTTTTTAAAAGGCAGGAGGGAATGATATTATCTTTAATAAATGTCAGTGACAAGTCAAGGAAATGTGCACTTTTTTCTTTGTAATGATTGCATTTTTGTTTGTATTTTCATATTTTGTCTCCGGACCTTGACCAAAAACAGCTCATGCTTTCAAGCAATCCTGAATTAATGTGTTAATAAAATGAAAAATAAAAATAAAAAATGAAATTTGTGAAATTCTCTTTATATTTTCCTGATATCAGTTTACGCATGTGACATCATACTGTAGTAGTCTTCTCATTCATTAGTGACTTCACAGATACTTTAAAAATTCATGTGTTATTGTATCCCCCAGCATGTATGCTGGAGGATACTTTGGATTCAGCGGCATTACGCCGCTGCGTCACATTCTTGTGTGCACTCTAGCGGCCACAAACCGTGACAGATTTTTTAAAAACTTTGTATGGCGGTTCATATTGGTAATATCTCCACACCTGTAACTTTGGGTGATGCTGCCCCCAGTGTTCCGTCTGTTATAGGGTAAAATGCCATATTTTTGTGCATAGTTTGTGTGCTATCTATAGGCTACACTGGTTAATGGATTTTGTTCAAATTTGGTATGGAGGTTTATCATGATGTAATCTACAAGCCTATAGATATTGGATGTGCTGCCCCCAGTGTTCTGTCTTTTACAAGGTCAAAGGTCATATTGTTGATGGATCCTTTGTGTGCAATCTATAGGCTACATTTGTGAATGGATTTTGTTCAAATTTGGTATGGAGGTTTATCATGATGTAATCTACAAGCCTGTAGATTTTGTATGTGCTGCCCCCAGTGTTCCATCTTTCATATGGTCAAAGGTCATTGTTGATGGATGGTTCATGTGCCCTCTATGAGGCTACATTTGTGAACAGATTTTGTTCAAATTTGGTATGGACGTTTATCATGATGTAATCTATTAGCCTATATATTTTGGATGTGCTGTGTTCTGTCTTTTATAGGGTCAAAGGTCATATTGTTGGTGGATGGTTTATGTGGGCTCTATAGGCTGCCGGTACATTTCAAATTTTGTTCAAATTTGGTATGAAGGTCTACCATGATCTGAGCTACAAGTCAAAAGATTTTGGATGTGTCTATACTTCATGTAATTATTATTATTATTATTATTATTTATTCGGCTTTCAATCACAAATACATTTTTCGAAATCAGAAAATTGTACATTGGAGTGGTAAGGGGGCACCAGGTTGGGTAGCCCGGGTCTGGAAAGAGCCAACTAAATGACTTAGGCCTCAGGCCATCCTCCCCAACCCACCTGGTGCACTCAAAACAGTCAGTTTACAATATAAAAAATACAAATTTCATTAACAGGCATACATAAAAAACAAAAACAAAACAACTGTTTCTTTGCAAGTGTCAATTTGAGATATGTGAACCTACCAATCTTTCTTATTCCATTCAGATATCAGAGGTCATTTTCTAAATAAAAAACTAAGAAAAAAAATGATACATTGCATATAATATGTCAGCTCTTGAATGACTACCGACATCAAAACCTATACTGCGTGTAAAAATGCATACAGTTAATGAACAATGTATGAATTTGAAATTTCCATGTAAACTATATTCCCTTGCAACATTTCATTTTAACTTCATTATATTTGGACAGATAACAAAACAGAACTGTGAGAGAGAGAGAGAAAGAGCGAAAGATAGAGAGAAAAATAATAAATTCATAGATAACCAAAACTATCTCTCAACGTGAGTAACACCCCTACCCAACACCCATGGAGACAGCTCAGCCAGTAATGATCATCTGCATGTTTTCTATTGGAGAAAAAAAAAAGAATACCATGGGAATGTACCGCTCAACATTGAACAAAATGTACACTCTGCTCACTAATACAGCATGTAGTCACGTGTGCCATGTATTATCTCAATTCAAGTGCTCATAACCCGAGTAAGGTATTGGAATAAACAATGATTTCAATTAAGGAATGTTGTTACCATGGCAACACAATGTTTGACATGAAGATAAAAAATATGGGGGAAAATGAAATTTGCACAACTACACAATATATTTCATAGCTGTCACATGTGCCAAAATTTAAATGAAATTGCTCAAATGCTGAGGGAGTTAAATAAATTCACAATAACATTATGATTTTCATTCAAAATATGCTGTTAACATGGCTACACATTTTGTAACAATGACGAAAGATCAATTTTGTACAGGAACCATATATCTATCAGTCATTGACCACACATAAAGGAGAAATACTCGGTTTTTAGCAAAGAAAGTCAGATCCATCGACCACGGAATGTTGTTACCATGGCAACACAATGTTTGACATGAAGATAAAAAATATGGGGAAAAATGAAATTTGCACAACTACACAATATATTTCATAGCTGTCACATGTGCCAAAATTTAAATGAAATAATGCTCTTATAGATCCACTTTTTTTTACAGGGACAAATATCACATTCTAATTTTTGTCTTGATTCCTCTCCGGCAATCACCTTTTTATGCCTTCGCCACGAAGTGCTGCCGGAAGCATTATGTTTTCGGTATGTCCATCCGTCCGTCCGTCTGTCCTTCCATTCATCCTTCCGTCCATCCGTCCATCCGTCCTTCTGTCCGAAATCAATTTTGTGGACAGCATAACTAAAAAACCATTTGAGGTATCCTAATGAAACTTGGCTTGATTCCATTCAGATTTCTAAGAAGCACCATACATGTACTTTACTCTACCTGATTTTATTCTGATGCTGCCCCAGTGTTCCATCTTTTACAGGTCTAATGTTGCACATTGGTTGCTGTCTTGCATGCATTTGACAGTCACATTTTAGACTGACTTCTTCCAGATTATGTATGATGTACATCATAGTTTAGATTATATATAGTACATCATAGTTTACTCTTCCACAGTTTTTGATGCTTCTCCCGATTTCCTTATACATGGTCAAATATCACATTTTAAGCCTCAGTCACACAGTTGCTCAAACAATCCTCTGCGTCCAGCGTTGCATCCAAAAGGTCCATTTAAAACTTACACTTTTTGTGATGCAACGCCAGATGCAGAGCATTGTTTGAGCAACTGTGTGACTGGGGCATTAGCAGCTATCCAGTAGCCATTTCTAGTTTTATTATGCGAGAAAAGTTAAAATGTTGAATTTGCTTTATATTTTCTTTGTATCATTCTACACGTGTGACATCACAAGCTGTAGTAGTCTTGTCATCCAGCAGTGCTTGAGCAGAAATTTCACTCAATCCACATGTCTATGAAGGTGGACTTATCCTTTAGATACATGTATGGCAGCCTTTAGAGGTTCATAGATTTCATTGTTTAATGATGGAGAATGGGATGAAACCCTGTGTTTAGTAATGAGTAAGTGTGTGGTCTTTTTTTTTTATTAGTGGAAAATTGAGCAAAGAAAATGGGATTCGAACCCGAGACCTCCAGATTGCTAGCCCGGTGCTCTACCGACTGAGCTATAGAAAGCCCTAGTTTAGTGTTCGTCCCAGAAACCCTGAATTCTCAGTGCTCGAATGGTCAGAAGCTATAGCAGTGTGTTTGTGTGTGACACACACGCATACTTGCCAACATTTTGAAATCCTGAAGAGGTAGATTTTGCAAGGGAGCGAAGCGACCAAGCCCGAGCGCGCTTGCGCGCAAGGGGGGGGGGGGAGGGTGTGGGAGGGGGGTTTCCCCCTCCCACGGTGTGGACTTTTTTTTGTTTTTCAATATCAAAATATGAGATTTGGTGCATGCTTTTTTAACCTTTTTGAAGGGTTCTTGGTATTGATAAAAAAATATATAATCCATGTAAATCTATGAACTCTTTTGTAGACTATACATATAAAAATAGAATCAGACATATTGGTAAATAATTTTTGTAGGCTAAGCATATGTGAAAAAGTAATCAAACATATTGGCAAATAATTTATCCCCTTATAGTGTACTTTCTATTGTGGAGCTAGTTTGATGAATAAGACATAATGTTGCCCTCACCAAATCTAAATTAATTAGTAGATGACCTGGCTGTGAGATTCCTGTACGTGGCAGATTTTGCTCTCTTCTGCAGTGTTTGGGAGGGTTTCCATTCGTAGCATTCACCGTCTTGCAGAACGTGAGCTACCAAAACATTACTATTATGCGTGGTTCTATATAGCTACAAGTACACGTGTACAGTAAGTCTTGCACGCACGTAGATATGATAGAGATTAGTGCGCTACTGCAGTGTGCATACATGTGTGCATATTAGAAGGCTGAATACGGCGTTTTTGAGGAATGAATTCCTTGAAATTATCATTAGTATTCTAATTACTAGCTTATTTTAGGGAATCAACGCACAATGAAGGGAAAATATGACTTCCATTTCATTTTATGGTAGGTTTGCTACAAAATCAGTAGATCAGAAGAGAAAATCGGTAGCCGGGTCAAAACCTCTAAAAAGTGGTAGTCTACCGCCCAAAGCGGTAGAGTTGGCAAGTATGCACACATACACACTTGAACGTGGCATAAACCTGAAGGATAATTAGGTGATACGCTATCAGCGTATCATCTATGGTGTTTGCTAAAATCTTCCTTAATTTTTTTTATTCTTCTTTCTTTCTGGACAATTTTGTGTCGTCTATATCTCAACAATGACATGACGGAATAACATGAAATTTTCAGTCAACATATCTCATGACAATATCTAGCGACAATAACATTTTCATGATGATAACATGTCTCTGACATCATCTAGGTGCCATTTTGTGATTTTCAGACAATGTCACATGATAGATCATAACTAAATGTCATTTCTTCATCAATTTTGGTAGACATAAAGTTTAAATCATGACTAATCGTCCATTACCATGCTAATTACCCAGGTCATCATGACGCAGGCGTACGTGTGCGTTAAAAATTTAAAATGCTCAAATCAACTTCCTGACCGGTTTTCTCGAAGTTTCAGACAATTTTATTTAAGCGTTTCAAAAAATTCCGCGCGTACGCATCTGTCCGCGCATTTTCACGCTAACAGCACGTAAGCAACATGAAAATGCACTTTTTTCAACTGATTTGGATTCCTGATACTTTGAGTAACAGTATCTATTGATTTCCGATCGATTTTGACCTGTAACAAAGGAATGCACTGGCGTCAAAGTTGTCTGCGCGCGCGTCTACATGCAAATATAGTGAAAAAACATGTCTTTGTTTATTTCGCCATAGCTCTTTAAAACGTCCAGCAACCCTATGTTTTTATTGCATATTACAAAAGCATATGAGTTGTAAATAACATTTCAAGTATCAATATTTTGAGGAAAACTCGATGACGTCATCATATTGTCATCTGAATTCAAAAAAGTGGAATCATTTTTTTTAGGTACTGTTTCTGCCATTCATTTGCTGGTATTTTTTATTTATTTATTTATTTATTTCTAATCTTTTGTCAGGGTAGCCCATTCACCAATAAATAGTAGTCTTCCATGGAGCCCTGAGTAATATTGATGAACATATGTACATTAAATAGCAAAACGTATATACAGAAGATGACATACAGTGTAGATACTTGTACATACCAGCATACTGTACATTGCAAAGTAACATAAAAAAAAGTACATGCCACAGCAAGAGTTCACCAGAATGCCGAAATAACAATTAAAACGCTATTATACAGGAATGAGAAGCTAGCCCAGAATAAATTTCATGTGTTTCTTACAAATAACAACTTTGCTTAAACAATCTTTTAAATGAATATATGGAAGAAGCTGATCTAATTGAATGATCTAGCCTGTTCCATTCAAGTACAGAGGATACAATTGGGCTGCACTTGTGACAATCAGAGTGAAATCTTTGCACACGTAGATTTCCACTGTCTGTTAGCCTTGTGTGATGTTCATGTACATCACTAGGCTTAACTAAGTGCACCTGAAGGTTCGAAGGTGCTAAGTTATGGACGCATTTATATATCATCATAACGCGACTGAACTCAAAACGTTTTGAATAAATCATCCAACGGTGTGTCATATGTTTTGTCCAAAATTATTCGTGCTGCCCTCTTTTGAATTTTTTCTAACAGTAGCTTAGTTGTGTGGGATTGAAATCTGTTTGACCAAACAACAGAACAGTAATCAAATTGTGGTAACACTAGACTATTATAAAGTCATTTTAGGGATTGTTAGGGCAAAAAGGCCTTCGCTCTCTTTATCATGCAGACACTTTTTTGGGTACGTTTACATACATTTTCGATTTGTTTAGACCATTTCAGTTCTTCATCTATTAAAACACGTAAACATTTAGTGAACTGAACTCTTTTAATCAGACTACCATCTAATGAAATACTGAAATTTTCAATTTTCCCAAGATTAGCATGGGAGCCGATAATCCTGACAGAAGGTTTGTCAGCGTTAAGGACGTGACAATTTTTCTTAATCCACCCCATTACTTTGTTTAGTGCAACAGTTATCTTTTCTTCTAAAACTGCTGCGTCATTAGCACTGACAGTGAGAATCGTATCATCAGCGTACATATCTATAACACCTTCTGAAGTACACTCGGGTAGACTGTTGACATAAATTGAAAATAAAAGGGGACTAAGAATTGACCCTTTAATTGATCTCTGTTGTTTTAGAACAATATTATCCCAAATTCAGATATGTTGTACTGTGAACATTTCCCTTTCAAGCCCATGTCATTGTTTTGAAATTTGATAATGTTTTCATACTGGAAATTGTGATTAAAGACAAAGACTCAAAATCAGCCAAATTTATGTGTTATGTCTATGGGAGGTGATTTTTCTCACAACCATGCATTGACTTGACAATGTTCTAGCACCTGTATCTCAGTTGATTTTGCTCTATGTCTTCTTAAACTTAGGTGTATTGTGGCTGACACAATCAGCTGTAGTAATCATGCATTTTATTTTTCCAAATATCCACATCATGTTGACAATTTTTTAGTTTAAAACTGAAAATGAGAATGGAATCTGGACGAAACGATTCCCGATTTATCTTTGCAAAGTTCTGTATATTGATCGAACCAACCTGGCCAGTTGTGGGAAGTTGAATAGCGCCATCACAGTCAATCACAGTCACTTGAAGACGTGATTATTGTTCAGTGCAAGTTCACGTACGTGGGCACGTTTTAGTTTTGCTCTATTTCATTTGAAAGTCAAATATGTTTTACCTGAGACGACAAATTTTATCAATTTGGCATGGAAATATCAATCAGACACTATCAGGGCAAACATTTCAATATCGAAGTAAATTTGTGTGGTGAATGGTATCAAGACGAAGAATTTTCGTATTCATTTGTGTTATATAGAGTTAAGTTTCGCATCTGACATTTGGGAGAACCGTGTGGCTCAGTCGCTTAGCGCGCTGCGTGTTCATAATGCCATACTGGAGGACGAGGAGTTCGAGTCCCAAAGGATGCCCTTTTGATTTGATTTGATTTTTTTTTTTCTCTATTTCTCTATTTTTCTTTTTTTCTTAGAAAGTTCAGCTTCACTCCAACGTCATTTATCTTACTATTTCATCAAGTATAAGCACCCCTACGAACACAAACACGCAATTTCCCTTGTTTTGTATCGTAAGTTACAGTGCTTCTATTGCTCATGTGAATTTTTAGTTATCGCCAAATTACAATTCATCTAGCTGAACATGGATACTCAAGCAGCAGAGCCCTTAAAAGGGTTCAGTGAGTAGTTACAATATAGCGGCATAGTTCATCCAGGTATAAATCCCATTGTCATGTAAAGGCACACACTCGCTCTATTTCGCTTTGTTTTGTATTGGACGCTTCATTGTTTTACTGCCGGAAAATTTTACAGGCTTGTATCTGTAAGAGCTCTCCCAACTGATCATTTTATATAATGACAGGATTAGATACAGCAGTTTTGGTTATGCAAATAAGGGTCAAAGTTCATATTTGAAAAGACCAATATCAAAGTCAAGATATGATCTATGAAACACTTTATTGTCATGTTTCAATTTGTTTGTGTCAAGGACGACATGGTACAGATACACTGTACTAAGAAAACCTGTTAATCTACTTAGGCCTACTTGCACACGCAGACACACACACACGGGACTTTCCATGTGGTTTGCGGATGATGACAAACAATTTGATCTGAATTATAAAGGTACAAAAAATTTGACTTCACTCAGATATTATTGCAACAATAAAACTTGAAGTCGCTATATTACACGGGTGACCGATATCTGATGATTCCCAGCGTATCACCTAACTTGTCTTTTACAGTGACGAGTTTTCATGTCTCGTTCAACTTGGGGATAAATGCTGGGGATCACTGAAATGATGCAGGCTTTTTGAGTATGTAACAAACGCAAACAGAAAAACTGACCAGAAATTGATATTATATATTAGTGGAAAATTGAGCAAAGAAAATTTTTCATATAAATCCAGCAGATATGGTTCTGGGTAGGGCCAAATGTTTTCTGGTATGCCCTTCCATGCCATCTGATTTTGATGTTCAGTGCAGCTGTAGAAACAGCAATTGCAATCTCCAAGGGATCAAAAGGTTAGGTAGTTACGTAAATATTCAGTATTTATCACAAAAATGTTTTAGTAATTATTCAATTTAGTAGTACAGGGAACTTTGTTTCAAGTAACACATTGATATCATAATGGGTATCTTGTTATATCAGAAATAAAAGTAATGAGACCTACAAAATTAAGTTGTTATACCAGATATCTCCCTATATCTAGGTCCCATTTTATTAGTAGGGATGGTTAGACTGGAATTGACTTAGATTCATATGACATTTTATTTTTCTGCAGAGAAGAGAAATTTGATGTGGATATTGCAGATCTGACAAGCAGGTTTCGAAATCTTCAGCGAGTGCTCCATCCTGACAAATTTGGAAATACTTCAAAGGTTTGTGTTTACCTGTAAGATACATTGCATTACAAAAATAAGGATTTCCAGGGTGTGATTGATCACATTCCCTTTTAAGTACTGCACAAATTCTCAATATGGGGTTTTGATGCACCATCATAGAATCCTTAGATCCTCCATGTAGTCGTCATTTATTTTTATGTAACATTATACTACAAAGCATTCCCACAGAATGGTTGTGGCTACTACAGTTAGCAAGATTATTGTAGTAGAAAACAAATGAAGTTTAAAATATTTATTTTAAGGAAAATATTCATCAAATGTAAAGACAGTGTTTATTTACTGTGTTGCTGTCCAAAATGATAATGATAGTATTAGTATAAATAACAAAACATAAAGCAACTGCACTCATTTGAATTCAGGGCAGGGAAGCCATCATAATTCCTGGGTATTGGCAAATCCTCAGAATTTGGAATGAGCACAAATAATTACACTGTGCAATGTATTTTTTTATGTTGATTCCATTAAACAGCAAAACAGTGCTTGATTTTTAAGAAATCATATGTCAAGGTAGAAATTTTTTCCACTTGAACTGAGAAAAACCAGGTGAGTGAAAGAGATTTGGTTCAGTGCAGGTATTCTGTGCTATCAATAATGTCACATACTAAAACACATGACATTGAATATGAATTACACTGAACAACAAAATAATGATTGATTATTTAGAAATGACATGTTAATGTAAACATTTGTCCACTAGATCACTTGTATGAGAAATAAACAGATGATACAAATAGAATCAGTTCGACATTCTGTGCTATCAATCTTGTCACATACTGAAACATACTTGCGTCTTTTTATCACACAGATGGAGCAAAGCTTTTCAGCATTGCAGTCATCTGCTGTTAACAAGGCGTATAAAGTTCTCCTCAAGCCCTTGTCAAGAGGCATGTACCTGGTGAGTGCAGTTGCTTGATACAATGGTCCATGCTTTTGCTAGTTGTCTAGATGTTCCTTCTTGCACTCCAAAATGAGTATAAAGGTTTACTGTGTGCAGGATATTCCATGTAATTGAGGGAAGCTTTCCAGTACTGTGGGCATCTCTGTCATCTTGTGTTTGTTATGCCTCCACCACGAGGTGTCACCAGAGGCATTATGTTTTTGGGTTGTCCGGCCATCCTGACGTCTGTCTGTAATCAGCTTTGTGGACACCATATATCTTGAAAACTATTTGAGGTATCCTAAAGAAACTTGGCATGTGAGTGGACAAAGTTCTGCCTTTCAGCTTTTGGGTGCACTTGCTCATGGTCAAGATGTCCAGTTCAAATTTTTACAATTTCACTGTTTCCCCCTTTCTATGTAATGCCTGGAGGTATTTTCTTGAAACATACTGCAAACATGTATTGCCAGATAAAGATTTTCTAGGGAAAGTTTTGGGCTACAGGTTCAAAGGTCAAGTGAAAGTGCAAAAATTGCACTTATAGTCAAGGCGCTAATTCCTGTAAGAGGATTAATTAAGGAGTTCGTTCAACCCACCCCGCAGAAAAGGTTTGACCAGACAAGGTGGTAGATGGGACCTCTATTAACATCCCCAGGTAGTATGTGGTTCCAAATTGTGGTGTCAGTAGAATTTTACTGGCCACTTTTCATCATGATTTGTTGGAACAAACGTAAAAGAATCTGCGCACGCCAAGACTATTACACGCACCACTAGCACTGCTACAGGCGCCAGTGCCAGTGCTGCGTGTAGTAGTCTTAGCGCGCATATACTTTTTCTTCGATAAACAAGGGTTTTGCCTGCAAACTAACTTTTCACGCCAAGCCGGGTTCGGTGTAGTGTAGTTTCTAGCCGTTTTTATTTCGTCTTTATTTCAAGAGTTCAAGCAAGCCGAGTGAGAGCGCATACCCGGTGATTGTGACGACCGAATCGCAATCACTGGGTGTGTGCTCTCACTCCTTTTAGCGCAATATATACAGCGGGCTTCTGCATAATACACAAGCTGCAACTCAGAGAAATAAAGACGAAAAAACGGCTAGAAATTAAGACTAGGGTCAGTAAACGCTTGTCGCTATTTGGGGCACTGAAAACGACAAACTCACACAGTTTTTGCATTTATTTCATGAAGAATTCATCAAAACTGCATAAAACTATATATGTACATGTTGCTAGAGATGTCATCCATACAGTGGAATTCATTGTAAATTATAATATTGTGCATGGTTACCATGGTAACCGGATGCCTAAAGGTGACTGGTAACCCCCAAAATGCCTCCTGCTGCTGCAAACATTGTTTTTTTTATCTTATAGATGCAATAAAAAAACAATTTTTTACTGATTTTCGTTAAAAAAGTTTTCCCTGTTGCCATGGCAACCAGTATTATCCAATCAGAATTTAGTTGTCAATAACTCAAAAACTAAAGCCCATAATTTCAAAAAGCTCAATAAGCATGTCCTTCCTTCTGCATAAAGTGTATGACATAAGGTATATGTGAAGAATATTTTGAAGCATTATCAAGTTACAGCAAAATTTGTAAGCAAAGGCATAATAAACGGCCATTGAAAGAAAGATATCATTCTCGAATAGTAAAATGCATGAAAAAGTTGCATCCGTCGTACTTTCAACACAAATTTGACTTCAAAGCATAGGCAAATGTATATAGTTTTTAATAATGTATGGACACAAATTTCCCTTACAAATAAGATGAATACAGAAAGCAAAGCCAATATTCTATAGTAGCTCTTTCGAGTATTTACAGAGCGATGGTTATTCAAAACAATCCTGGAAAAGAGCTGAGGAAAGCAATTGATTGTTTATGTTCTTAAAGGAAGTTTATTCAAGAATACCGATAAATTCCTTTCTAAAGAAGGAATATACACGTGCGCTGGATTATCCATCAAAGAATTAAGCGTACTTTTGTGTTCGTTAGCTATTGTAAAAAAAAAAATATATATATATATATAGAGAGAGAGAGAGAGAGAGAGAGAGAGAGAGAGAATAAAATAATATATCATGATAGGTAGATTTTATTCAAAAAGTGCAGTAATGAATTAATGCTGAGGAGAGAATGAGGGAAAAATCTTGGGCGTCTTTTCCCCTTTTATCCAGACTAATTTTACAGTGTAGAGCTCATCTACAATGAGTGATGTGCACGAAAGGCAAAAGAAACAAACCTGTCTAAATTCCAGATATTTTTGAGAGTTACCAATCACCTGTAGGCATCCGGTTACCATGGTAACCATGCACAATATTATACCTTACAATGTATCCCATTGTATTGCTGACATCTCTAGCAACATGCACATATATAGTTTTAAGGCGTTTCGATGATTCCTTCTTGAAATAAATGCAAAAACTGTGATAATTTTGTCATTTTCAGTGCCCCAATAGCGACAAGCGTTACCGACCCTAGTCTTAATTTCTAGCTGTTTTTATTTCGCCTTTATTTCTCTGAGTTACAGCTTGTGTGTTGTGCAGAAGCCCGCTGTATTGCGCTAAGCCGAGTGAGGGTGCATGCTCAATGATTGCCACAAAAAACGGTTTGGGCGTCACAATCGCTGGGTATGCACTCTCACTTGGCTTGCTTCAACTCGGAGAAATAAAGACGAAATAAAAACGTCTGGAAACTACACTACACCGACCCCAGCTTAGCGTGAAAAGTTAGTTTGCAGGCAAAAACCGATGTTTGTCGCGGAAAAAGTCTTTGTGCGCTAAGACTATAACACGCACCACTGGCATTGACGCCTGTAGCAGCACTAGTGGTACGTGTAGTAGTTTTAGTGTGCGCAGACGCTTCCTCGAAGAATATGGTCATGTCGCAACTAAAATGGCCTGTAAAATTTCATCGATACCACAATTTGATATCACATACTACCTAGGGGTGTTCCAGAGGGTCCAACCGACCACCCCATGCAGTCAAACCTTTTCTGCGGGGTGGGTTGAACGAAGTCATTTTTTCTGGGTCGCTGCGCCTGGACTATTATTTGTCCGTATCTCAAAATGGCTGAGGTATCATCATGAAACTCGGTACATATGCATTTACTGCCTGACAGCAATTCTTTTAGAAATTTTTGTGTCATTGGGTCAATGGGCAGGTTGAAATGTTAAAAATTCTACTAAATTACACTTTTTCTTTACACCTTGGAGATTACTCAATGCATAAAGTTGATAAAACTAGGTGTAGGCCTATGGGTGAGAATTTTTAACAATGGACAATTGCTAATTTTCACACCTGACGACACTCTTCTCATCAAACACACTAGGATGATCTTAGAAACTATTTTCTTTCATGTCATAAAAGCCTGCTAAATTTCCTTTCAGGAAATGAAAGACGCCATATTGGCTGTGTAAAGCAGGGTCAACGATATATCTTGATAAATACATGGAGTACTGCTCCCATACTTTACGCACATATAAATCATGTCAAGAGAATCATTTCATAGATGTGCAAATTAGATTCAAAGATGCAAAATTTTCTTTTTTTGTCTCTTTGTTGGCATAATATGCCCTTTCCATTTTAAATCTATAGCCATGATAACAGGTGTGATTTTCTTTTTCTTTGATGAAAATCTCACAAATCACATGG
Source organism: Diadema antillarum (assembly GCF_040938485.1). Classification (NCBI taxonomy): domain Eukaryota; kingdom Metazoa; phylum Echinodermata; class Echinoidea; order Diadematoida; family Diadematidae; genus Diadema; species Diadema antillarum. The sequence continues at coordinate 601,284 of NW_027272543.1, read as the reverse complement.
CCCTTTGCCCTCAATCACAAATATAAATCAGATAGGGTCATCTGAATCATAGTCGGGGCTCAAAAGCTTTATTTCCAGATACATCAAATCACCTAATTTGTCAGTATAGACGAATTCTTGAATCTAGATTCTTTATTATCTGCACTATTTTAGGTTCTCAAAGTTACGCTAACGGACGTTCGGTCCAAGAAAAGAAATATCTGATGATTACAATAATATCATTGCACGATAAGTTTATGTTACTTGAAAATATTACTAAATCACTGAGTCTCTTATACCCAAAAGCGAATAACATTCAGCCTTTAATTTAACTGTGATAAAAGAAGTAAAACATTTTGCTCACAGATATGTGCATTCGTAGGAGAAATCCATGGATTACGTAGTAGAAGGTAATAGTGACAGATGCTCCCCGGGTATATCTGTTGAGTAAGATAAATGAATACATCCATTTTTGGTCCCCATCAGGGATGTTCGGTGTACATGTAATTGTCATATTTTCTATGCCTTATTTTTCCCTTCACAACAATTTTTCTCTCATTCCCCATATTTAGCATGAACATGCCACGGCCAAGAAGAAAAAAGGACAAATCCATAAAGTGCTACGCAATCATAGTCGGAATTGAAAGGAAAAGGATGAAATGATGGCAGAAATCTGTAATGTGCAAGAGACAAGAAGGAAACATAAAAGACTGTGGGAGCAGTTGAGTGAAAATGAGAAGAAACAGAGAAGGGATAGAGTTCCCATGCACAAGAGAAAAAAAGTTCAAGTGCACTCCTGTTGTAACGTGATGAAAACACAGAAACCCTGCATATAAATAACATTATGTTGTTTTTTTAAACTCATAGTTTGCTGAAGAGCAATGTTAATTGTATCTCTTAAATTTTGTTGAAATTTTACTTTTAAGAGACAGAGAGAGCATTGAGTTGCTTGTGCTTTCGTGCTTACTATGAAAACACATGTTCAAAAAATGGGTATAAAGCACATAATTTGATAGGTTGGCTATTCCAAAGGTTCGTTATTCGGAAGGTCCATTATTCCCTTGATTCGTCATTCCAAAGTTTCATCATTCCAAAAATGGAAAAAATGTTTTGTAATAATTCCTGAGATGGTTCTTTATTCCAAAAGTTCTAATTCTGAAAGTTTGTTGATCCAAAAATGAAATACAGTTTGCCATTCAGAAGGTTCATTCTTCTAAAAGTGGAATAAGCCTGATATTCGTTTAGGTGAAAAAAAATTAATTTTTTTTTTAATACCGAAGGCTTTGGTTGTTAATTTGTTTCTCTACATTTAGATTAACAAACCGTATTTCATGTTCAAACTAACAAACCTTTGGATTAATGGCGATTCCTATCACTTACCGAATAACAAACCTTCAAATTAGCTAAATGATGGTGATGGCGCCCTCGCTTGTTCCGTCTTTATACATGAAAAGGTAAATCCAATAGGGTCTGCTTGTGAGCGCTCTACTGGCTGCAGTCCTTCGATAATCTTCAAATTTGGCATGAAGGTGTATTATGGTAAGATAAAGAGGCCTAGTGTTTTTGGTGATGGCGCCCTTGCTTCTTCCGTCTTTATACATGAAAAGGTAAATTCAATAGGGTATGCTTGTGAGCGCTCTACTGGCTGCAGTTCTTCTTCGATCATCTTCAAATTTGGCATGAAGGTGTATTATGATAAGACAAAGATGCCTATGGTTTTTGGTGATGGCGCCCTCGCTTGTTCCATCTTTATACATGAAAAGGTAAATCCAATAGGGTCTGCTTGTGAGCGCTCTACTGGCTGCAGGTCTTCTTCGATCATCTTCAAATTTGGCATGAAGGTGTATTATGGTTAGACGAAGACACCTATTGTTTTTGGTGATGGCGCCCTCGCTTGTTTCGTCTTTATACATGAAAAGGTAAATCCAATAGGGTCTGCTTGTGAGTGCTCTACTGGCTGCAGTCCTTCGATCATCTTCAAATTTGGTATGAAGGTGTATTATGGTAAGATAAAGAGGCCTAGTGTTTTTGGTGATGGTGCCCTTGCTTCTTCCGTCTTTATACATGAAAAGGTAAATTCAATAGGGTATGCTTGTGAGCGCTCTACTGGCTGCAGTTCTTCTTCGATCATCTTCAAATTTGGCATGAAGGTGTATTATGATAAGACAAAGATGCCTATGGTTTTTGGTGATGGCGCCCTCGCTTGTTCCATCTTTATACATGAAAAGGTAAATCCAATAGGGTCTGCTTGTGAGCGCTCTACTGGCTGCAGGTCTTCTTCGATCATCTTCAAATTTGGCATGAAGGTGTATTATGGTTAGACGAAGACGCCTATTGTTTTTGGTGATGGCGCCCTCGCTTGTTTCGTCTTTATACATGAAAAGGTAAATCCAATAGGGTCTGCTTGTGAGCGCTCTACTGGCTGCAGTCCTTCGATCATCTTCAAATTTGGCATGAAGGTGTATTATGATAAGATGAAGAGGCCTCTTGTTTTTGGTGATGGCGCCCTTGCGTGTTCCGTCTTTATACATGAATACGAAAATTCGATAGGGTCTGCTTGTGAGCGCTCTACTGGCTGCAGTTCTTCTTTGATCATCTTCAAATTTGGCATGAAGGTGTATTATGATAAGACAAAGATGCCTATGGTTTTTGGTGATGGCGCCCTCGCTTGTTCTGTCTTTATACATGTAAAGGTAAATCGAATAGGGTCTGCTTGTGAGCGCTCTACTGGATGCAAGTCTTCTTCGATCATCTTCAAATTTGGCATGAAGGTGTATTATGGGATGAAGACGCCTATTGTTTTTGGTGATGGCGCCCTCGCTTGTTCCGTCTTTATACATGAAAAGGTAAATCCAATAGGGTCTGCTTGTGAGCGCTTTACTGGCTGCAGTCCTTCGATCATCTTCAAATTTGGCATGAAGGTGTATTATGATAAGATGAAGAGGCCTCTTGTTTTTGGTGATGGCGCCCTCGCTTGTTCCGTCTTTATACATGAATAGGTAAATTCGATAGGGTCTGCTTGTGAGCGCTCTACTGGCTGCAGTTCTTCTTTGATCATCTTCAAATTTGGCATGAAGGTGTGTTATGATAAGACAAAGATGCCTATGGTTTTTGGTGATGGCGTCCTCGCTTGTTCCGTCTTTATACATGTAACGGTAAATCGAATAGGGTCTGCTTGTGAGCGCTCTACTGGATGCAAGTCTTCGATCATCTTCAAATTTGGCATGAAGGTGTATTATGGTAAGACGAAGACGCATATTGTTTTTGGTGTGGGCGGAGACATCGTTGCCATGGTAACAAGAATTTTTGTGGAAATAGCAGAGATTTCCTTGTGAGCGCTCTACCGGCTGCGTTTCTTCTCCATGGGTACGATTGGGTGTTAGGTTCAAGGCAGACTAAAGATTTGGATTAGGGTAAGCGTTAAGCTTTATGTGTGCTTCAACACTAGGATTCCTTGCCGGAGCATTTGTCATCACAGCATTTATCATGGAACCCGTTTTGTCAGTTAACAAAACAATAAAATATCAGAAGTGGAAACAAAAAAAAAACAAAAAAAAATTGTCTGCATTGATACCTGTTGTCACCTATTGCCATATTATACATTTTTATCCCAAATTCATCCAAATCGTAGATTGGAAGAGGGTTAGGTTTACAATGCATCCAGATTACTCTATAATTGTATTCCCTCACAGGTACTACCAGAGGATACTTTAGATTCTGCAGAGTTACACCGCTGCATCATATTATTGTCATCAAATTTGGTACCCAGAGGCAAAATGTAGAGAGGATCATTGTTGCCATGATAACTGTATTTATTTATGGAATTTCTGTGTGAGCTCTATACCGGGTGTCCCAAGAAAAGCGGAACGGTGGGTTTTCAGTACCTTGCGTTCTAAAAGTGATATATTTTTTGACAACATTAGAAAGAGCATCTTTCACAGAAGACCATGATACCAAAATCATTAACTTTGGTTCAGTACTTTTTATTCTACACCAATTTCTGTAAATGCAGTCATTTTCAATTTTTTGCGACTTATGAGATAATGATTTGGGTGCGACACGCGTTCCATACGGTGAATTGTGGAAGCTCGCTGATCCATGTCAACAAAAGATAACACTTTCATATTAGGAGCGCTCGCACACACACACAGACACACACACACACACACACTGTTTTTTTCCTGGCCCGTGCCCAGTGTGAAAGCTGTATCTTTTGTTGACATGGATCACCGAACTTACACAATATTCACCGTATGGATCGCGTATCGCACTCAAATTATTATCTCATAAGTTGCAAAAATCCGGCAAAATTTGAAAATGACTGCATTTTCAGAAATTGGCGTAGAATAAAAAGTACTAAACCAAATGTAATGATTTTGGTATCATTGTCTTCTGCGGAAAATGCTCTTTCTAATGTCAAAAAAATTTTCACTTTTAGAACGCAAGGTACTGAAATCCACCGTTCCGCTCTTTTTGGGACACCCGGTATATTGCGATGATGTATGATGCTGTGGGTTCGGGGGATACATGTGCTCGGCTGCACGACCCGCCGAGCACCAATCTCTAGTTACCGTTTGCACTAATAATTTGAGTATGCTTACATAGGAAATTTTTTAGTAAATGCGTGATTTTTCACCAAGATGTATTTTTGTCGTGCCGGAAAAATCCACAGCGAGCGCATCCTCTGTAAACTGTGTATAGATAAAAAGTCTCATAGGTAAACCACGCATGTGTATGCTATTGGATCTGCCTGTGTTGTCTTTGCATTTCTACTTGTATTGTTCCACTTGGATGCTGTCCTGTGGGATCTTCTTTAATTTTGTCCCTCAGAGAGATTCAGCTTTCATTCATCGGTCAAGTCTTTCATCCTTTTGTCTAAGTGGTAGACTTCACTAATTGTCCCCATGCTAACATACAAAAGAAGAAAAGGCTTTTGTTTTTGTCTATGTACACATACAGTGAACAGAAAGTAGACCTGTATAATTATGCCACTTGGTACCACACGTAGGCCCTTAGTTTGTTTTGGTGTGATCGTCACTGCTCATCTCCTAATTCAAAGCAGAGTAAAAATCAAATCAGAAATCTATTTGCTACCTCAGGATTGCAGACAAAAATATAGAGTTAAAGATGAGAATTATTTGGCTACGTTTAGTTTCAGAATTTAGGGCAGCGTTGGTGAGGCCCAAAGAACAAGTTATTTTGAGCGACGACATACAATTAGGTTTTTGCCCAAAACCACTTTGGCTCAAACTTACAAAAGTGAGTAGAAATAACCCTATGTAGTATTTTCGTGATATTGGCACAAGCTGGCAGTGTCAATTTTGAGACATATTCATAGATACGAAAGTACATTAGCGCCTGATTCTCTTCATGATTGTGACGATGTGAAAAGCATTCAAACTATATTTCCCAGACATTTGTTTTTGCACTTGCATTCACTGCTGCTGTTCTACTCGCTTCAATGTGTTTGTTTTTATGCCTCCGCCACGAAGTGGTGCCGGAGGCATTATGTTTTCGGGTTTTTCCTCCGTCCGTCCGTCCGTCCTTCCGTCCGTCCGTCCGTCCGTCCTTCCGTCCGTCCGTCCGTCCGTCCTTCCGTCCGTACGTAATAAATTTTGTGGACAGGGTAACTATCAAAACCTTTTAAGGTATCCTAATGAAACTTGGCATGTATGTGTATTAGGGGGTGAAGTTGTGCCTATCAACTTTTGGGTGCACATGGTCAAGGTCAAAGGTCAAAAGGTCAAGGTCAAATACGTAAAATTTCACTATTTCCTCCATATCTATGCAATGCCTGAAGATATTTTCTTGAAACTTAGTGTATACCTGTATTATCCAATTAAGATTCTCTGGTGAAAGTTTCGGGTCATGAGGTCAAAGGTTAAAGGTCAAAAGGTCAAGTTAAAATATTAAAACTTGCTTTTTTCTCCGTACCTTGGAAATTGTTCAAGGTATCTTCATGGAACATAGTATATATACATGTACTGACTGGCAGTTATTATCTAGAGAATCTAGGGTTCATAGGGTCAAAGGTCAGGGGTCAAAGGTCAAGTGCAACACTTTTTACTATTTCCCTCATATTTCTGTAATGCCAGCATTTTTTTTTTTTTAACACTTGGTGTATGCATGTATAACCTTATATAGATTATCCGGAAATTTTCTTTTTCCCTTTTTTTTTTTTTTTTGGGGGGGGGCGGGGGTTTGCCTCAAAGGTCAAAAGGTCAAAGATCAAGGGAAAGTGCTGAACTAACTTTTTCCTCCATATCTTGGAAGTGGCTCAAGTTATCTTGAAACTTACTACATATTTATTGCATGTTCTGCCTGACAGTGATTATCCTATGAATTTTAGGGTCAAAGGCCAAAAGAAAATGGTGACAGTGGACTTTTCAATACAGAAATTACACTTTTTCTCCATACCCTGAAAATTACAGTATTCATACACTTATGAATGAGTCAAAGTCAAGTTAAAGTCCTTGAATCCCCAAATACATGCTCTCCTATTCATCTAATTAAACCTAGGTAAAGGAAGGTGAACATTCAACACATTTGTGACAAACATGTAATTTCAGTATTTTGCCAATATTGTGAAAATGTAATTATACATTGTCCACATGTACTATAGACCTATTAGGAGAATCATGCATTATGGTGGAGGCATAGCAGTCGCCTTAGCGACATTTCTAGTTGGTTTTTCTTTGTTGTTATTTTTCCGAATTGCTGATGAAGAGAAATTGTTCAATATCAAGCTATCAAGTGGATTTTCGCACTCAAGAGGAGATCATGTCAGTGTGTCTATTCGTAAATTACAATATGTATTTAAATGTGCTAAGATTATCATTACATAGAACTTTAGGAAATATGAGAGAGATAGAGAGAGTGAGAGCAAAGTAATGTCAAACATTCTTTGTCTGGAGGCAGACCTTGAAAACTTCAAAATATAAATCCCACTGCAAAAACAAAATAAAGTAAGAAACAAATCCCTTATGATGCTGTTTCATGAAGACTGTGTCACTGTGCAGTGAATATAAATGATATCATATTCATGAGTAGAAGTACAAAACTAACACTCATCGGCTAACCAGTATAGGAACTACAGCAGTGGGGTGATGTTATAATTTCCATGAAAGATCAAAATGATATTGCTGGTTGCAAGTCGTTCGGCATAGAACTTAAGGTGCCATGTGAAAGTATTGAATGTACCACTGAATGATGCCAGATAATCAAGTGCAACTAGCGAATGAGACTAAAGAAAATCAGAGGCAACAACATTGAGAAAGCACACCAGCAATGTAAGATTGGTTTCAAATTTGTTGTTTCATGTACATGTAGGTTCAATAGATCACCATTTACATTTTTGTCTTCTTGCTATGACCAGGCCTACTGTCCTTTTCTGACTTTTGAACATTTCAAATCTGACTAGATAGATTTGTTTGCAAGGTTCAAGTTACTTCAAAACTCTGGCCGCAATAATGGGGCGATCTTTAACGGGCTGTTAATGATCGCCCCAACACTGTACAGGCATGCTAACCTGGAAACATTGAACTGAGCATTACTTGAATATAAGACCATTCTGAAGCAAATAATTTTCACTCAACAATAGATATATAATGTACTCTTCAATGAATCCCACAAGGATTGAAACAATCATCCCCCAGCATTCCCACTGATTCCCACTGATCAGTTACTAGCCATCCCCTTTAAAGAACAGACTCTAAGCTTTAAAATTATATATAGCTCAATTCAAATCAACTCCTCTAACCTATCTAAATACCAGAAAGAAAGCACACACTCTGGAAAAAAAAAATGTGAACTGAGAAAAGAGGCTTTAAAGTACAGTACCAAGCTGTGCTAGCTGTACAATGAAAGGGACAAAACATAGGATGTTAACCACAGGAACAACAACAATGAAGGGATTATCGGATTAAGCTGAAATTGAGCATGTTCTATTAACACATTCTCTCCATGATTAATGCCAACTTTCCAAGCAGTAGAGTTATCCTTTCAAAAGTTATTAGAATTGAAAGTGAAGAGTGTGTTGAAGGATTACAAGTAATGAAAAGGCGACTCTAAGACATACCTAATCATTCTATTCTCCCCCCTCCCCCCCCCCCCCCCGCAAAAAAAAAAAGAGTAGTAGAAAACTGCTGAAAACACACTTTCCCATGCATGTTATGATCCCAAACTAAACAATAATGTAGCAGAAGGATAGCTCTTTCTGAAAATATGAAAAACTCGAGATTGACTTGGTTGACCCATTTCACCTTTTTTGAGTCCTCACGTAAAATCAAGGGATGCAACTTTTTGTTCTTTTTGTGGTGCACGGTCACATATGTCAGTATCAAGTTGATGGAATGTGTAATTTTCATGAAAAAAAAAATTCCCTTTGTATTGTTGTCCACACATGACGCCATAACCTCTAGTAGTCTCCTCATCCAGCAGTTCCAACACCAAAACTTTAAAAATTCATAACTTTTGCATTGATTGGCGGATTTTTCCTCAAATTTTCACTGATGTGTTCTACTAATGTTGCTGTTTTCACTCAATCCACATTTCTCTGTGGGTTTTGGTTTCCTTTAATGGATACTGAAATTACACTTTTTCCCCACACCTTGGAGGAGATTACTCAATGCAAAAACTTATAAAATGGTCAGAGGTCAAGTAAAAATCCTCATATCCCAAAATATGTGCTCACTTATTAAAATAATATAGCCATTCATCCAATTGTGAGGAAAGTGAACACTCATTGCTCACCACAAGCTTTGCTTTTTTGAGGTTCTACCTTCCTGTACAATAATTCCATGCATGTGATTTCCTACATGAAAAAAAAGATGGAAAATAAATGTTATACAAACTTGAACTTGAACACAATGCATTTGTGACAAAATGTCATTTCAGTTTTTTGCCAATTGCGTGAAATTGTCATCACACATTGTCGAGACGTACTGTAAACCTATTGGGAGAACTAGACATAATGGCGGAGGCATGCCAGTCACCATGGCAACATTTCTAGTTAGATTTTGTAGCCAGTTATCAATTCTAGTGGCCCAGGCAATCGCTAATGACCAGCCCTGTATACATGGATATATTAAACGAACTTACATACATAAATTCTTCATATACTGTTTTCTCCAGCAATGAGGCCACACCTCCACATACCCACATGCTGACTTTGTCGACAAAAAGAATAAAAAGAATGCGGAAGGATTTTAATTCAACACTTTCGTCCTTTTTTTTTCTGAATTTTGACATGCAAACTTTGTTTGTATTTCTACCTGGGTTTGCATGTTTCCTCATTCTCTGTGTGTGTGCATGTGTGTACATGTTAAGTTTAGATGATATGAACACTGACTGATGCAAACTATGTGTCCTGTAATGTGAAGGAAAATTTAGTGTGTGTGCCCAATGTTCATGTATCAAACTATACAGAATATAACTGCAATCAAAAGGAGCATACACGTTTGTGTTTTCATTCACACAGCTTGCTGTACAATAGCGGAGGATTGTGCTGCATGAGATAGAGCTATGATTATGATCATTGTGTGATGTTTTGTGGACTATTGTAATGCAGGCCCCAGCAACTTGTTGGCGCTGCGCTTTATCTCCCCAAAATTGGTGCAGAAACAACAGCAGTTTGTGATGCCAAAAACTCAAGTTGTCATTTAATTGTTGAACATAGTGTTATCTCTAAGATTGATTGATTCATGGTATGATATTGATTTGCTCTGTGGCACATTGCATAGTCCCTTACATGATTATGTTGGATCAGCAGCTTTTTTGCTAGGTTGAACAGGCCATGATTTGGTTGTGATGCCGTATTGACCGATTCTGTGACGCGCTATGTGTATTTTTGGCATGGGCAGCGCCATTACGCGGTGTCTTAGCCATCCTTTCCCTCCCCTCTCCCCCACCCCCTTCAGCGCACGGAATGAAAAACTGATACATGGTTGTTTTAGCCAATAGGCGTCTCGTACTGAGAGCGCGAATGCTTGCAGAGACTCCAACCCCAAGCACCTTCTGATCTGGAGATTCTCCCGCCCGAAACCCCTAGCAAACGGGAGACTCCAAGTTGATGTGTGCGAACCGCGAAGTTCCTAGGTTCTAGATGTTCTCTGGTGCTATCTAAGGCTAATTTTTTTCAACATACGATAGCAATGAGTAAGAAATCCTTTCCAACGGGAGACACAGAGCCAGGGCAGGAGAAATGAAATCTTCAGCGGGAGAACGGGAGATTCTGCAAAAATGGGATTTCGGCGGGAGATCTCCCGTCGAAAACGGGAGAGTTGGAGTCTCTGTGCTTGCTTAGTGCGCGAACCTTTGTTACAAGTGCGCGGTAAACATGTTGCCCGGGGGGTGGGGGAGAGGAGGGGGGTCGGCTAAGACACCTCCAAATGAGCTCATGGCTGCGCCCAGTGCCACAAAATGTCTGCTGCCCTCAACGAACCCGAATCGGTCAATAGGCCGAACGCTGAGTTTACTGTAAAACACAATATACACTCAGCAAAAAAAGAAAGTAAACGCTTTTTAAAGTTTAGATTTCTCATGGATCATTTGGCTGAAAGCTAATGTATTATATACCATATTGAAGGTAATTTAATTGGCTATTAACCTGGTAGGCCAACAAAAAGGGAAACTTTACGCATGAGTGAACACCATTGTTTTTCTCTTCAAGGGCACAAAAGTAAAAATTGCAAAACTGAACAAGTTGTCATTCATGGGTATGCGCTCTTCCATAGAACAATAAGAACAAACAACAAATTTCACACAAGAAGAAACATGAATTAAGTTGCAAAAACAAACCTTTGATCTCTATGATATCTTTAAAGCCTAAAAGACCAATGAAGGCGAAAAGTAATGGAGGAAAATAAAGCATCTTTTATCAAGTCTAAATTCAAATGAGATAAAAGAAGAAGTAATAATTAATAAAAATGGAACAAATTTGAGAGTTTTTTTCAAATTAGGAACTTGTAAATAATGTTTGGTTCTTGAAATTGTCACAAGGAGTTTAAATCACTAGTTTAAAAGAAATAAAAAAATTATCCTCATTCAAACATCTTTATGCTTTTTATTCCCTATGTCATTTGAAGTTTGACTTGACAGAAAATTATTATTTTTCCCCTTTAGTTTCCCACTTTTTTTGAGGTAATAAAGAGATAAAGAGAAGAAAAACTTATTTTTGCTATTTCATTCATGTCTCTCTTTGTCTTTAAAGTGGTCTTTTGTTGACAATGTTATCGTGAAGGGCATAATTTGCAAATGAAAAAGAACGTCAATTTTTTCAATTTTTGATTTTTGTGCCTTAGAGGAAAAAAATGAATGTGCTCACTCATGCGTAAAGTTTTCTTTTTAATTACCCTGTGAGCTTGATAGCCAATTAAATTACCTTTAGTATGGTATACAATACATTGATTTTCATAAAAATCTTCTATGAAAATTTTGACCTCGAAAAAGTGTTTACTTTCTTTTTTTGCTGAGGGGTATTTGTGGCATAAAATTTTGCTGATTAGAGCCGACAGCCTTTCTTGACGCATGAAATTTTCGCGAATTGCCACTAGCATCCAATGCATATTGTGTAGACAAGAACTTTCGTGTGCAATTTAATTTTGCAAATGTTGGCGCTCGCGAAATTCGCAAAATTAAAGTGCTCGCGAACATTCCTCGTTTACAGTATTGCTTCTTTTCTGTGAGAATTAGTGCTGCCTTATCGCCAGAGAATACGGTATATAGTAATGTGAGGTGACAGAAAGATACCTGATTTTGCTGCAAAATTTATTAAAGGGGATTGCTAGTAACTGATCAGTCGGAATCAGTGGGAATGCTGGGGAATGATTGTTCCAATCCTTGTGGGATTCATTTAAGAGTACAGTATATATCTCTTATTGTGTGAAAATTATATGCTTCAGAATGGTCTCATATTCAAGTAATGCTCAGTTCAATGTTTCCAGGTTAGCATGCCTGTACAGTGACGGAGCACACATCACGAGCACGTAATAAGCAATATTTCGCAGCTTATCTCTCTTTGTGCTGCTTACATTCAATGTTCTCTCTCACGTTTTGCACACCAGTGTCTAAGTATGTGTACCAAGTAGTTTGATGTTTCTTATGTTGTGCACATGTTTTTCACATGTTTGAATAAATTTTATTTTGAGCTTAATACAAATTTTTGAGGGTGTTGCACAAGAATTTGAGCATGTTACAGCAACATGCTGAAACCCCTCGTGGACCATCCTAATCTTTCTGGACTAGTGATGACTGTAATACAGTCAACCTCGGTTACCTAGACGTCGGATTAGCCGAATATCACTTACCTCGGGGGCAAAATGAAAGTCCCGATTGTTCCTATGGAGTTTGCGTGTATTAAAACTTGCGTAGCTCGAAAAAACTAACTCGAAGTTCGGTTACCTCGAAGGGAAATCTAATGTCCCAATCTTAATTAATTTATTGTTTTTCCCAGCATGTTGCTCGAATCGAAATTGCAAACATCACTCAGCATTTCCGATTAAGCGCGCATGGACAGCGAAGACATGTCACAAATCTTGTCACACTCGATTCATTGTAAATATTCTGAGACCAGAACAATCGTGCACCCGAAGAAATACCCGGTACACAGCTGACAAGAAAAACCCCTAACACCTGCCTGCACACGTACACGGTATGCACATAGCACCCGTGCTTACAATAGCACTACGCTCTGTTCCATCATCTTCTTTACTTTAACCACTGTGTTCTGATTTGCGATCGTGATAGTCATGGTGTGTGCGTAGATTTCTTAACTGTCGTGGCACTCCTGCTTAGGTGTTGACAGTAATATCTTCGGCATTAATCACAGTCCACTGTCTAAACATCAATCTCCTGCGTAGAGCTTCTTTTAAAAACTTTTTTCCTTTCACGAAGTTTGTTTCATTAATTCTCCCCCGAGAATGCAAGCACTGAATACTTTTTTTTTTCAGCAATTGATGCCATTATGAAAATAGTGTGGTATATGATCTGGAAGTATAGGCCTAGCATAATAAAGAATAGAATAGACAGGGCTCCACACTAACTTATTTTTGGTGGCCCGATTGGGCTACCAATATCATTTATTTTTAATTTTTGGTGGTCGAAAGTAAAATTTGGTGGCCCAAAAAAATCAAGAAAAACATAAAAACTAAATCGGTCCTACTAAACATAGAAATTAAGTATTACTGAAGAGATATAGGTACCCATGTCTAAAATAAATGAATAGAAAATTCAATCATCTTACCATTATTCTGAGTTCTAAGAGTTAGCAAATAGGCTTAGAGATTATCATAAAACTTGATGCCTATTTAGGTGGTCAAAACTTACGTTTGAAATGAGAAAGTGGGAGCATTTGCAGACATTTGTAAACATCTGACATTTGTTTTAGCATTGTAAAGAGCCAAAAGTTACCGTTATTCATTTCTCATTGTAAAAGCAATCATCCAACATTTACCAGTATTTTAGCACCTTACTGAGCCGAATGATCACAGTTAATAATTTTCAAATGTAAAAGCAAACAGCCAATATTCATTTTAGCATCTTCTGGAGCTGAATGTTATCCTTATTCATTTCCGAACATGAAAGCAAGCATCCGCTATTTATCTTAGCATCTAACTGAGCGGATTGATACCATTGATCATTTCCAAATGTAAAAGCAACAATCTGTTATTCATTTTATCATCGTACGGAGCAGAATATTACTGTTATTCATTTCCAAATTTAAAAGCAAACATCTTACATTTACTTTATTATCGTATGGAGCCGAATGTTACTGCTGTCCACTTCCAAAAGTAAAATGAATCATCTGACATTTATTTCATCATCGTACAGAGCTGAATGTTACTGTTTTTCATTTTTGAACGTCAAGGCACACATCAGGCATTTATTCTACCATCAAACGCAGCTGAATGTTACTGTTATTCATTTCGAAATGTAATAGCAAATATCCGATATTCATTGTAGCGTCGTATTGGGCAGAATGTTACTGCTATTCATTTCCAAACATGCCAAACGTTAAAGCAATCATTTGACATGTATTTTAGTATCTTCCAGAGATGAATGTTATTGCTATTTACTTTCGGACGTAAAAGCAAACATCCGTTATTTATTTTATCATCGTATGGAGTTGAATATTATTGTTATTCATTTCCGAACATCAAAGCAAACATTCGACATTTATTTTAGCATCTTCCAGAGCTGAATGTTATTGCTATTTACTTTCGAACATGAAAGCAAACATCAGACATTTATTTCATCGTTGTACGGAGTTGAATATTATTGTTACTCATTTCCGAACGTCAAAGCAAACATCAAACATTAATTTTACCATCGAACGCAGCTGAATGTTACTGTTAATCATTTCGAAATTTAAAAGCAAACATCCGACAGTTATTTTAGCATCGTATGGAGCAGAATATTACTGCTATTCACTTCCGAACATAAAAGCAATCATCTGACATTTATTTTAGCATCTTCCGGAGCCGAATGTTATTGCTATTTACTTTTCGCAAGCATAAGCAAACGTCCGACATTTATTTAATCATCATATGGAGTTGAATATTATTGTTTTTCATTTCCGAACGTCAAAGCAAATATTCGACATTTAATTCAGCATCTTCCGGAGCCGAATTTTATCCGTATTCATTTCTGAATGCAAAATCAAATATTTGACATTAATTTTAGCACCATACGGAGCTGGATCATTACCGTTATTCATTTCCAAAAGTGTAAGCAAACATCCGACATTTATTTTAGTACCATACCGAGTCGAATATAACCGATATTCATTTCCAAAATTAAAAGCAAACATCTGACATTTATTTTAGCATCTTACGGAGCCAATTGTTACCGCTGTTCATTTTCAAAAGTAAAGGCAAACATCCGACTTTTTTTGTGGGGCCACTATGTTGAACATCGATAAACGTCGGATAAGTCGAAGAAAATTCGACATACGCGTACCTCGAAGTTTGCGTACATCGAACCATTTTCTTCAGTCCCGACTAATTCGAGGTATGCGAGGTTGACTGTACTGGTTTCCAGTTTACGTACTGCCTTCAGGTGTATACAAAAAAGTAGGAGTGTAAATTGAAACGTGGTAGGATGTGTCAAATTGTAAGCCTATGTTTTCCACAGCACTATTCAAGCATCTAGGCATTGACTTTTCTCCATGGAGAATGTGCTGACAATTATCTATTGTATCCCCCGAACAGAGTTCGGAGGATACTATGGATTTGGCCTCGTTGCACCGCCGCCGCGTCCGCCGCAGAGATTTTCTTGTGAGCGCTCTCTACTGAGACCATCTCTCAAACTTGGCATGAAGGTGTTTTATGGTAAAACAAAGAAGCCTATTGTTTTTAGCTCACCTGAGCCAAAGGCTCAAGTGAGCTATTTGCGATCCGCCCCTTCGTCTGGCGTCCGTCGTGCGTCGTCCGTACCGTGTCCGTCGTACCGTCCGTCCGATCGTCCGTATACGTCCGTCGTGCGTCGTGCGTAAAACTTTTTACATTTTCATCTTCTTCTTGAAAACCCCGATGACCCATTTTCATCAAACTTGGCAGGTAGCATCCCTAAGGGGGTTAGGAACTCAATTTGTTAAAATGGGCACCATGCCCCACCCAGGGGGCCCCCAGGGGGGCCCCAAAACCCCCCAAAATTAAGGAATCTGTAAAAATCTTCTTCTCTAGAACCAGAAGTGATAGAGCTAAGTTAATACTATGAGTTAGTACATTGATGACTGTAGTTTCAAGTTTGTTCATGGCAGAATCAGGGGTGCCCCCCTTGGGACCCAGGGGGAGGGGGGTGGGGAAGGGTTCTAATGGGGCCTAAATTGTACATTTTTCATCTTCTTCTTGAGAACTCCATGACCCATTTTCACCAAACTTGGCAGGTAGCATCCCTAGGGGGTTAGGAACTCCATTTGTTAAAATGGGCACCATGACCCACCCAGGGGGCCCCCAGGGGGCCCAAACCCCCCCAAAATTAAGGAATCCGCAAAAATCTTCTTCTCTAGAACCAGAAGTGATAGAGCTAGGTTAATACTATGAGTTAGCACATTGATGACTGTAGTTTCAAGTTTGTTCATGGCAGAATCAGGGGTGCCCCCCTTGGGACCCCAGGGGGGGGGGGGGGTGAGGAGGGGTCCTAATGGGGCCTAAATTGTACATTATTTATCTTCTTCTTGAGAACCCCATGACCCATATTTCACCAAACTTGGCAGGTAGCATCCCTAGAGGGGTTAGGATCTCAATTTGTTAAAATGGGCACCATGCCACCGCCCACGGGGGCCCCCAGGGGGCCCAAACCCCCCCAAATGAAGGAATCTTTAAAAATCTTCTCTAGAATCAGAAGTTATAGAGCTGAGATAATACTATGAGTGAGTACATTTAATGACTGTAGTTTCAAGTTTGTTCATAGGAGATCCAGGGGTGCCCCTCTTGGGGGTAGGGGGGGGGGGGGTGGTTGGAAGGGTCCAAATGGGGGCCTGAATTGTACATTTTCATCTTCTTCCTGAAAACCTCATGATGGATTTTTGTCAAACTTGGCAGGTAGCATCCCTAGGTGGTCAGGATCTCAATTTATCAAACTGGGCACCATGCCCCACCCAGAGGGCCCCAGGGGGCCCCAATTCCCCCAAATTAAGGAATCTTGAAAAAATTGGGCCCTTATTGTACATTTTCATCTTCCACTTGAGAATCGCCTCGTCAAATTTTGGTAGAGCTGTGAATAATTTAGATTAGTGACTGCGTGAAAGGTGAACTTGCGATACTCAGGTGAGCGCTAGACCCGCGGGTCTCTTGTTGGTGATGGCGTCCTCGCTTGTTCCATCTTTATACGTGAAAAGGTAAATTTAACAGGGTCTGCTTGTGTTTGCGACACTGGCCTTGTTTCTTGACCGATTTGTTTCAAATTTGGTATGTCAATGTATCATAGTAAAATCTGATGCTGCCCTCACTGTTCCACCTTTTACAGGGTCAAAGGTCACTCTGATCATGTCAAAATTTGCAAAAGTGCTTATTTATGCAATAACTTGATTGTTACTCAACAGATTTTATTCAGACTTGCTAAGGAGGTGTATGGGTGGTAATTCTACATGAAGGACACAACAGTTTGTGGTGACGGTGCCCTCAGTGTTCCGACTTGGATGCCAGTCACATTTGTTGTGCATGCTCTATCAGCCACATTTCTTGTCGGATTTTATTCGAACTTGCTATTGAGGTTTATGCGGAGTTGCTCTAGGTAACAAAAGTTTTCATTGTCAGCGCTCTCATTGTTCAAACTTTTATAGGATGACATGTCATATTCCTTGTATGTGCTATATACCAGCCTCATTTCTCGTTGGATTTTATTGTATCCTGCGACAGTTGCCATATTATACAACATTCTGGCCTAAAAAGTAATCCAGATGGGGTATGGGAGACGGGTTCGGGGGATACATGTGCTCGAACGGGTGTCCTGTGCGAGTGCTCTAGTTTATTTAATTATTTATTTATTTATTTATTTATTTATTTACTTGTTCATTTATTTATTTACTTATTTATTTATTTATTTTTGAGAGGTCAGGGAGTTCTTCAAATTGTAGCATTGGGCACATGTTCAGTGATATATATAATTAGTAATATGTTATATAAAAGATGCCTCGAAACGTCCGAACATAGCCTTGTAGAACTGTAAAGATATCTTTATGATGCCTTTTCTTTTTGACAACCAGCTAGAATTACATGGCCATTCTATTGAGGAAGGAGAGAGCGGTATTGACCCAGCATTCCTAATGGAGGTAATGGAAGTGAATGAGGAGTTAGCCAATACAGAAGACTTGGCTGCTGTCCATCGTATTGGCAAAGACAATTCTGGTGAGATATTCTTGTATTCTGAGCTAAATATTTAGAGCTTAATTGTACTTCTGTGGATGGAACAAACTAGGGAAACCTTCCAGAAGTTTTATATCTGTGTTTAGAGAAATATAATGCCAAATGTAGAGTGTTTCTATTAAATGCAGATATTAGTGGTGTGATTAGCATGCAAGTCATGCCTGTCAGTCGGATGTAACACTAGCTGAGTACTCTTGATAAATATCTCATTGGCAAGGTGTTTCAGCATAACATTTAAGGTAATGGATGCAGTGTGACCGAAATAAGTTGTGTACCTTGTTATCTTTTCATATATGGTATGTACATTAGATAATTCTTATGTTCTGCAAGCACACGGAAGAGATCACAAAAAGATGGGAAAGAAATGCAATTGTCATAATAACAATGTCTTTTGAAATTCAAGTGCACATTATTTGTATTTATATATCTAATTGGTATTTTTGGTCAGTATTGTAATGAAATAGACATGCACTAAGATCAGTGTTGCACATTTCATGGGTATAGGGAAAATACCCCCTGGGCAATTACCCCGGACCCTTACCCTAACCCTAATGCTAATCCGAATCCTGATCCTAATCCTTTCCCTAACCCAAACTCTAACCCTTAACCTTACCCTAACTGTAATCTACTCTAACCTTACCACTAATCACTATTTAGCTGGGGGGGGGGGGATGATTGCCCCCTGAGGATAATTACCCTGATATGCATTTAATAGCTGTTAGATCAATTTATCAGGCCCCCAAAAATAATTTTTCATACAAAGTATGCATTCCATTGACTTGTTACTGAAATATGTCAGTGGCAATATTCCTCCCAGCTTTCTGAAAGAGGTAAGTCAAATACTTTTTTAATTGTGGAAAAAAAGAGAAAAAATATGTTGAATTTTCCTAATATTGTGTCCACCATGACGATGTCCTGAAGTATAGTAGTCTCCTTATCCAACGATGATGGCACCAAAACTTCAAAGATGCATGACTTTTGAATTGATTGTCCGATTTTCCTCAAACTTCACTGATGTGTTCTACTAATTTTGCTGCTTTTACTAAGTCCACATATATATTTGGACTAGTAGATTCCTTTAAAATGGCACCATAACCACTCCCTCTACTCCAGGCAGGCCAAAGCCCCCAAATTACAAATCTTTAAAATCTTCTCTTGAACCAGAATTACCTTAGTAAGTATTATGAGTTTGTACATTGGTAACTGTAGTGTCAAGTTTGTTCTGGGCCCTGTTTTATCAAGATAAAGTTAGCGTTGATTGTGAAATCAACGCTAACTTTATCCAACTTGAAGTCTGCTATAACTTTAAATCAACAGCAAGTTTCCGTTTTACGAAGAGACTGAACAGTCGATTATAGTTATAGGTGATCATCGTGACTTAATTATTGATTTAGTCAAAACAAAAAATACGGGACGAGGCTGGTTTCCGGTACTGTCTGCTTAAAAACAATACAGTGGATTTTTTACTTTCCTTGCATTTTTTTCTGCTTATAATTAACTTGCCTACTTGGGTTTGATTTGATTATTTTTAATTAAGTTTCAAGCTACATTTGTCTTTGGATAGCAACTCTTGAATGACAACTTCCCATAGCAACAGCCAATCAAGAAGCTAGATTCTTGTCATTACCATGACAATTGCCATTCTGGCAAGAGGTGCTATCATATCAATGTTTTGTGAAATGGGGTTCAGAATGACTCATCTATAAGTGCAACATGTGGATTGGATGACTGTATTCCAGCACTAGAGTTCCGTCCCCCTTGCAATGCCAGTATGATAACTACAAACTTTAAGGAGCGACCTGACCACCACAGTTCAATCACATCTTCAGAATCAGGGGAACAAGATGAAGAAAATCTCATAGAAAATTCTCCATACGGTCTCTAAAGCCCCTTCTGAGGATCATGCATCCAGCTCTGAGAATTTCAATTCACACCTAGACAAGCTCAGAAATCTCCTAGCTGAGGTGGTTAAGCATCTTACCCATTCACACAATCAGACCACTAGCCCTAGCCATGCAGCAGTGGTGCATATGGACACATGTACATCTGTGGTTGAGGATTTTTCCCGTCTTCCAAACATCCACCATTTTTGGGACAAGTTCAATATGTCTGACAGTGAGCATGATGTACCACTCAATTATTACAAAGAGGTAGAAGAGGTTCCCGCTGCCTCACAATTGGCAACCAAGTATGATATTTCCCTTGGGATTGGCAAGGCAGTTAAGGGAGATATGACTGGATATTGCTAAATAATGTCAACTATCTTATCAGCAATAAACTGTAGGACAAAAACCATCGAAGAGACTGTTGGCAATTACCCCCCTCCAAGCTATTGCACCCACCTCAACACACCAAAAGTTAATGCTCCCATTTGGGAACACCTACAGTCTGTGACGTGTAATCATGATCTCAGATAACAGAGAAAGCAGAATTGTTCTGACGTGCGGTATTGGGACCCTCCTTCGCTGTCTTGATGTGCAGGATATTTCCAAGTCTCAGCAAGATGCGCTTGCCCTCCTGAGTAATGTGAACTTTGAATTGAACTGGTTGCAAAAGGACCTGATAAAACTGGACATCAACTCAGATATTTTCACCTCTGTACACTGTCTACACCTGTAGTTTGGTTACAATCTCCCTGAACAAATAATGAACTTCAAAGAGCAACACAAGGCCTCTACATGCTGGGGCCATGAGAAACAGATTCCCTTCTGAGCAGCTCTTTTCTTCCATAGAAACTATTCAACAGCGAGTTCACTGACAGGCTTGCAAAGCTGGCTTGGCAGACTTGTGTATCGCTGCAGCTTCACGTTTCATGTACAGTATTGCAAATCACCCTTTTTTGGATCAGTGCTACCTGGAAAAGCCGCAACCTCCCCCACAGCAACTGCCGCAGAGCAGAGCTCATGCACAGGCCAGAGGGAAGACTCTCCACAACAAGTAACTCAGCAGCTCTCTGAAGAGGTAGGAAACTATGATTCAACAGATTGTTTCAGTGACATGTCAGTAAATGACTAGGATACACAAGATTGTTTCAATGACATGTCAGTAAATGACTAGGATACACATTTGTGACCCGCGACAACGGTTTCAGGCAAAAGTCGCAAGAGCACATTCTCTCCTAGGCGGGGTACAAAGATTTTGACCATTGTTTTAGTAAATTTAGGTTTTTTGCAGAAATCGACTTTATATGTTTTCTACATCTCCACTAAATTTCATAGCATAAGACTGAGTTTTTCCTATCGAAAATGGAATTTTGAACACCCTATGTTGGATCACACTCGTCAGTTTCGAGCTTCTTTCGAACGCCGCGCCAATATCCCCAGTGTTTCTACGGTGCAGGGTCTCGCATGCGAATGGCTGGTGAGTCGCACACATTTACATATTTCGGCTTTCAGAGACACCAATTGCATTATTTCGGGAATGCTTTGTCCACACGTGCATGATTACATGCCCCGTTGTTCTTGCTACAATAGATACACTCGCTCCGTAGTGTGTGCTCTTTGCTTGGCTTTCTATCCGAGCTATTCTACCACAATGTTCAACAACGGAAGTGAAACAAAAAATGAACAGCAGCGCTAACTTTCAACGTGAAAACAGATGCATGGGGAACATGGTTTGATCACATCAGAGTCGCGAATCACTACACAAATCATGTATCATGCTATCGGAAACTCACTTGTCACTTGCAGCATGACATAATCGTGTGAAAAGAAAACAAACATTCTCAAATTTGTCTACTCATATAGTAAATGATTAATATGACAGCAGGCAAACTCAAGGGACAGTAGACGAGAGGAAAGGAGCGGTGACATATGACCAATATTCAAATACTACAGGTCAAGATTGCACCGAACTAACGAGTCGTGTTTGTTTAAATATAATAAACACCACCAAACAAAGCAACATATGCACTGCTTGTAAAAAAAACAAAACAAACAGGAAGCGTGACCTTTGCCAGGTCTAGCAATTTTCTGCCTTCAAAAGGGTCCCCAATGATAAAGACAAATCAACCACAATGAAAATGCGATATGTAAATGCGTGAATTTGCCACCTGCTCCTGTTACATGCACACGGTCATGGCATGTGGATGCCATCGGGTAATGTGTGCACCATACACACGTACACCATCAAGCTTGCAATTATCGTATTCGCCATCTTGAAAGACATACTGGTAAACAAACCGAGCGAAACGCATTGTTTTTCGGCTCCATACACTGCGTTCCGAAGAAGGTGCCTGGGAAATTTGACTCTCATTGAGCCAATCGGAAGGCGATGTGGTTGCTGGAGGCGGAGTTTAATATCGATTGGCACCATCGTACGGATGGGTGATTCTCACCTCGCATCGCTGCTCGGACATTGTGTTTGAGAAAGAGGTGAATCTTCAAAGCCCGTTTTCTCGCAATTTTGTCAGGCTAACAACAAAAAGTGCATTATATTTCGCTCTTTATGCCCACTTACAGTGCCGAAGAATACAATTGTTTTATATCAATGCAAAGCTTAGGAAATGGGCAATGTGATTTAGTTAAAAAATTGATTTCCAAAATTCCTGACTTTTGCCTGAAACCGTTGTCGCCGGTCACATTCAGCCTATGGTTCTAGAAAATACCTGTGTACATGACCTTCCAGTTAGCGGTCAACGAGGCTTCATGCTCTTAGTCTGGAAAAAATTAGCTTAGGTTCCCACTGTACTAACAGGCTGTAAATGGCTATAGACTTGAGTTCACACTGGTCAGAGTGCTTCCCACCCGAAAGAGATAAGCTTTTGATTCAATGCAAAAGTATAGAATGAAGACTTGGCTAACATCCAAGCTGAAAATGATGCAATGGCAGCCAAAAATGTTATGGAACCTTGCTTTCATGATAAAGGACAATTCATCTGTAATATTTTCACCCACCCAAGGAGTGGTAGCCTTTGAGTCATTCTTTACTTCTTGGAATTGAATGAAAATTTAGTCTATCAGCATTTTAACCCTAACTAGGCCAGGCTGTGTAGGTAAATGATAGGTTGGAGGGGTACCAAGCCTCCCTCCAGAAATCAGCCGTCGACTGCATGACGCAACAAAAACTGGCACACACATTGCTTTCGATGTAATCTATAAAACTGTGGAGTTCATTCAAAATGTTAAAAAACACACATTTACGCTAATTTTGCATAATGTTTGCATGAAATCAGACTTTTTGCTATAAATCACTAAATAAAGCTCTAAAAAGAACTACTTTTGGTGTACATGGAGTGTTCTTAGCAAATGTAAGTGAAAACTGCATTTGGGAATTTGTCAAGACTGACAAATTAGGTGATCTGATGTATCCTGAAATAAGTGTTTGAGCCCCGACCCCAATTTCAATAACCCTATCTGTTACATCTGTGTTTAAGGCGAATGGCCATGTGATTTCTGAGTTTCTCATCAAAGAAAAGGAAATCAAACCCACTGTGACTACAGATTTTAAATGAAAAGAGCATATTGTGCTAACAAAAACACAAAATGAAAATGTTGTATGTTTGAACCTCATTTTTACATACAAGCTTGTGTCTGAGAAAAAAGCTGTTATATTATGAAATGATCCCCTTGACAAGGTCTATATCTGTGAAAAATATGGGGGCAATATGCCATGTATTTTCCATGATACGGGATGAGATGTTTTTGATCCTTGACCCTACTTTACACAGCCAAGATGGCGTCTGATTAGAAAGTGTTATTTCATGAAACAATCCATATGACATGGGCTAAATGTGTGCAAAATATGGGAGTGATAGGGCATGTAATTACTAAGATCCAGGACAAAGTAGTCTTGACCCTTCACCTTACCTTACACAGCCAAGATGGCATTTGAGTCAAAAGGGTGGTTTTTTTTAATGAAATGATCAGGTATACATGGTCCATATATGTGTAAAATCTTGCCCTGATTGAGCATATAGCCAAGATACAAAATAAAACATTTTTGACCTTTGAACTTCATTTGCACAGCCAAAATGGCATCTCACCAAAACGTCATTTAACAAAATGATCCATCTGTCGAGGTCCATTTTTGTGCAAAATGTGGGGGTGACTGATACCATGAACACTAATAAAGATGCAAAATGAAGTATATTTGACCTTTGACCCCACTTTGCATGGCCAAGATGGCATCTGAGCAAAAAGTTGTTATTTTGTGAAATGATTCTGGCAGCATGGTCCTTATGTGTGCAAAATATGAGAAAGATAAGACAAGTATTCAACGAGATACAGGATGAAACATTCATGACCTTTGACTGTAATTTTCCTACCCAAGATGGTGTCTGATTAAGTAGTGGCTATTTAATGATATGATGTTCATGATATGACCTAAACATGTGCAAAATACGGGGTTGATAGGGCTTTTTGTTCTTGAGCTATTGCAAGAAAAGTAGAAGAAAGAAAGGAAAATAAAGAAATAAGTTAACCTATGGTATAGAAACTTGAATGAGAAAAATGAAAGGATCAGAAATAATAAAGTTAGGAAGGGAGAATAAAACCTACTAAGAGTTTAAAAAAGCAAACGAAAAATGAGATATGAAACTCATCACCTGAAGACAAGTTAGGTAATACGCTGGGGTGTCATCAGATATCGGTCACCCAGCATGAATGACAACCCAAGGGATGTGATATAGCGACTTGAAGTTATATTGAGATACGTTCATAAAGTCAAGTTCTTTCTACCTACATAATTCAGATCAAATTGTTCCTGTCATGCAACCAAATGGAAATTCTGTGCATGTGTCTGTGTGTGCAAGTAAGTCGATTTTACAGGCTATCTGAGTACAGTCTATATACCAAGAGGTCTTTGACATGAACAAATTGAAACATGACAAAGTGTTTTAAAGGTCATCTTGACTTTAAAATTGGCATTTTCAAATATGAACTTTGACCCTTATTTGCATAACCAAGATGGCTATGTCTAATCTTGTTATCTTTATATGGTATGATTAGTTGGGAGAGCTCTGACAGCTAAAAGGGTGCAAAATTTTGCAGCAGTCAAAGCAATGCTCCCTCCAATACAAAACAAAGGGAAATTGTGTGTGTGTGTGTGTGTGTGCGTTTACATGATAATGTTATTTATACCTGGATGAAAGCGGCATTACTTCAATTAGAAAAAAAAGTAAAAGAAAAGCTATTCTTTCTGCATCCTGTGGGGTTCTAAACTGCACGGGTCCAAACTTACATCTCTGGCGACAGAGACAGCACCTTTAACAACATAGCTATATGTGTCCATGAACCAAGCGTGTGGAACGGAAGCTTATAATATGTGAAAGATAAATGATAATGGTCGCAGGTGACACATCTTCAAAGGCGATAGTGAGAAGCTGAAGCAGTAGGCCCCTACTATTAAAGTATTGTCTCATCAATTCAAAAGTAATAATACCCTTACATAGGCACACCACAATGTCGCCTCTGAATCAATGATAGCACTCATGCACGAGTGATTGCGTCATGTATTAACTTCCCTTTATAAGCTACCATTGAAACGTGTCATAACATATTGTGTAATTCAATCACCAGTGAATGACTTTTAAGAAGAAAGATATCAAATTGAAAGCTTTCAGTGTAACCCAGGGTGATTTCAGCATGATACTCTTTTCTGTACTGCCCCAGACGCCAACAATACACATCAACCACAGCTGCTAGTGAAACAGTTATGACGAAAATAAAAGCTTCACCTTTTCCAAGGCAGAACGACACAGAACCCCTTCATACACACTACACTAGGCAGGGTGTGGCACGAAATACCTCTTTCCCAGTAAAAGCCCATACCTTTCCTGCCTGTCTACAACTCCAGTATTGGGTCGAACAATAACAACCTGAAATTTCAAAGAGATGAGCGAGACACTATACACCTGACCTAGAGTTAATTAATTCAGTTCCCATTCCTACTCAAGTTGGGTTTTATAAATGCACACGTTCCCTCCTATCCTGTTGTCACTAACAAGAAGAAACATAGACAAAAGGGAAGAGAAAACGAGAGGTGGCAAGGGGAACACTGCATAAGGGCATTTTATAACCTTGAGTGTAAAAAATGAAGCAAATCTATGTATTAGACAGACTTTCTAGAGCTAAAATGATATGAAATTCCATATGCGCATAGTCCTACATAATGTGATAATAGTACTTCAGCATAGACTTTTTAGCTCACCTGAGCCGAAGGCTCAAGTGAGCTATTGCGATCGCTCTTCGTCCGGCGTCCGTCGTCCGTCGTCCGTCGTGCGTAAACTTTTACATATTCATCTTCTTCTTTGAGAACCCCTTGACCGATTATCACCAAACTTGGCAGGTAGCATCCCTAGGGGGATAGGATCTCAATTTGTTCAAGTGGGCACCATTCCCTACCTGGGGGGCCCCCAGAGGGG
Source organism: Diadema antillarum (assembly GCF_040938485.1). Lineage (NCBI taxonomy): Eukaryota > Metazoa > Echinodermata > Echinoidea > Diadematoida > Diadematidae > Diadema > Diadema antillarum. The sequence goes on along the minus strand of NW_027272543.1, from coordinate 575,079 downwards.
CCCAAACTCCCCAGAATTAAGGAATCTTAAAAAAATCTTCTTCTCTAGAACCAGAAGTGATAGAGCTAAGTTAATACTATGAATTAGTACATTGATGACTGAAGTTTCAAGTTTGTTCATGGCGGAATCAGGGGTGCCCCCCTTGGGACCCAGGGGAGGGGTCCTAATGAGGCCCAAATTGTACATTTTCATCTTTTTCTTGAAAATGCCATTATGAATTTCCACCAAAGTTGGCAGGTAGCCAAGGAAGCGGGATGGGATGGGGGGGTCCAAATGTGGGCCTAAATTTTCATCTTTTTGCTGAAAACAACATAATGGATTTTCACCAAACTTGTCAAGTAGCATTCCCATAGGGATAAGATCGCAAAGTGTTTGAATGGGCACCATGCTTTCCTTAGGGGCCCCAGGGGGTCCAAACCTCCTAAATTAATGAATGTTAAATAATATTTTTCTGTAGTTCTAATCAAAAGTGATAGGGCTTTAAGTCTTTTTTACCAAGCTGCATAATCCAACATTCTATAAAGTACAGTGTACTTGGCAGGTATTGTTACCATTGTGATGGAATATGTAAATGGACACCATGCCCCCATTCTCAAAGCTACCCCCAATGTTTTCAGGTAAGAGTCTGCAAGAATGCATGGATGTTTTCAGGTAAGAGTCTGCAAGAATGCATGGAAGGTGAACTTGCGATACTCAGGTGAGTGCGTGACCCGCGGGTCTCTTGTTGTACTTTTTAAAGGAATCTTTAAAAATCTTCTTCTCTAGAACCAGAAGTGATAGAGCTGAGTTAATACTATGAGTTAGTACACTGATGACTGTAGTGTCAAGTGTGTTCATGGCGAAATCAGGGGTGCCCCCTTGGGACCCAGGGGAGGGGTCCTAATGGGGCCTAAATTGTACATTTTCATCTTCTTCTTGAGAACCTCATGACCCATTTTCACCAAACTTGGCAGGTAGCATCCCGAGGGGCATAGGATCTCAATTTGTTCAAATGGTCACCGTGTCCAACCTGGATGGCCCCAAGGGACCCAAACCTCCCAAAATTAAGGAATCTTTAGAAATCTTCTCCAGAATAAGAAGTGACAGAGCTAAGTTGATACTATGAGTTAGTACATTAATGACTGTAGTTTCAAGTTTGTTCATAGCAGATCAAGGGGTCCCCCCACCCCTCCCTGCAGGCAGGGGGAGAGGTGGGGAGGTCCAAATTGGGCATAAATTGTAGTTTCATCTTTTTTTTGAAAACCTCATTATGGATGTTCACCAAACTTGGCAGGTAGCATCCCTAGGGGGTTAGATCTCAATTTGTTAAAATGGGCACTATGCTCCATCCAGGGAGGACCCAGGCAAATTAAGGAATCTTTAAAAAAGTGTTCTTCTCTAGAACCATGACAGAAGTGATAGAGCTAAAATTGATACTACGAGGGGGGGGGGGATGGTCCGAATTTTGACCCTAATTGTACATTTTCATCTTCTACTTGAGAATGCCTGGTCAAATTTTGGTAGAGCTGTGTGTAATTCAGAGTAGTGACTGCATGAAAGGTGAAACTTGCGATACTCAGGTGAGCGCTAGACCCCCGGGTCTCTTGTTAATTTTTTTTTTTTTTTTTTTTTTTGCACATTTGCACTGTATATCACCATTGACGCATGCACGGAATTTCGACTTTGACGGCCCGTATGACGTCATACCGGTATTGAGTCAGATTGACTTGAAATTTGGTAGAATAACTCCTTCACTTCTTTAACATCTGATCCTTGTAATACAAAATGGGAAATTTCTATTGTGTACAAGCTGCGTGTGTATATATGCATGTGTACATACACGTACGTGGATTTTTCATCAAATGCTCCAATTCACCTGAAATGTGTGCAAAACAATTTTGAGCCTGATTGGAGCATGTTAAAATTTCAATGTGCATGTACATGTACATTTTAAGTGTAGAGATGAATTTGAGAATATGAATATATAGAGCTTGACTTGAGCTATATGAGACGTACATTTCATCGAGAAATTCCAGTCCATTAGTGAGATATGAATGAGAATGTGATCTGAGATAATGACGTCATACTGACATCACAGTTGACTGATCACAATGATACATTAGATCTGTTGTCCTGAGGACATGATACATATATGGTATAAGTTTGAAATTGAAAGTGGAGGGACTACTTGAGTTTACCTCTGCACAAGATTTGGGGAGAAAGAAATAAAGAATAAAGAATAAATAAAGAAAGAATCAGTAGAGATGCAGAAGATGATCCGGGAGGATACTTAGATATCACCTGAAAATTGTGCAATTGAAAAGAATTTTCTATGTATTTCTTTTTTTATTTCTTATGTATTTCTTTGTTTTTTTACTTTTTGTTTTTCATTTTTTGTAGGAAATTTGTCAGTGACACTTCTGAACATGAAAATATGTTAGTAATTGATTCTACTCAATAAAAAGCAAAAATAATCATGCCTTTTTGAAATTTGGCTGAAAGCACAATTTGCATTGAAATTGTACATGAATTCACAATTTGAGCAATTTTTGGTCTGACATGCTTGTACATATTAAGGGGTAACATCAAACCGCACGCCCGGGCATTGCAAATTTGGTGTCAAAAGATTCAGGAGACTCAAGAGAAAAAAGTCTTTAGGGATCAAACATCACAGTCATAGCTTTTTGCAATGGTGAGACGCTGCTGCTGCTGCTGCTGCTGCTGTGTTGCTGTATCCTCATAGAACCCTTCGTTATGGAGTTCCACAGGGTTCAGTCCTTGGTCTGTTGCTCTTCACACTCTACATTACCCCTCTTGGCTCTATTGTAGAGCAACATGGCCTTGGTGCACATTTCTATGCCGACGACACCCAGCTCTACCTCACTTTTGATCCAAAAGTTGGAGGTGCTGAAGAATGTGCTGCTGCTGCTGTTAGGGCCGCCATTGAGGAGATTCACTGTTGGATGAACAGCAACTTCATGAAGCTCAATGACAAGAAAACAGAGTATCTGTTGCTCTCATCTCCACATATGAGGAGCAGTATCATTGGTGCTCCAGTTCTAGTCAGTGAAGAAGCTATATCTCCCAACAACAATGAGTATGGAGAAACACATATATGTTTGTCAGTCAGCATACTACCAACTCCGCCGGATCGCTGAGATCAGACACTGTCTTACACGAAGTGCTGCAGAAAGTGTCATTCATGCTCTGATATCATCTAGACTGGATTTCTGCAACTGTCTCCTTGCTGGCTTGCCATCAACATCAATCAAACTCCTCCAGGCTGTACAGAATGCTGCTGCATGCCTTCTCACTGGCACCAAGAAGTTTGACCATATGTCTCCAGTACTTCGTGAGCTTCATTGGCTGCCCGTGCAACGCAGAGTACAGTATAAGATCTTACTGCTTGCTTATAAGGCTCTCCATAACTTGTCTCCTGGCTATGTGTCTGCACTTATCAGTGTACGACAGCGACGACCAGGACTACGTTGCACTGGCCTGACTCTCCATGTTCCCAATACCCGCCTAAAAATGTATGGGGATAGATGTATGGCAACATCTTCTGTTGCGCCACGTCTGTGGAACTCACTACCAGTCCAGCTTCGGAATTGCAACATCCTCAATACCTTCAAGTTTGAACTGAAGACCTATATTTTCCAGCAACTTTGTGAATGATGTGTGACATTTTGTGGGAGCCGGGCGCCTTTGAATGTTTCTACAGATAAATGGCGCTATATAAATGCTGTTTCATCATCATCATCATCAACTGTTGACATTCTCTTGTGTACATTTGCTCTTGCCACTGCCATTCCTTCATTCGTCCACATCCTGATGTTGTCAATCGATCCCGTTTTCCTATCTCCTCCTTCTACTGTCATCTGAACAAGGCCGTCTGATCGGCATTTCCAATGTCCATACATGGACAGGTTCCTCTTCCTTAGTTGGGCAAGCAGTCCTTCTTCTGAAACTTCTACTTTGGTGAATCCATACATTGGTCCTCCTATCTCTCTAGCTGACCTGAAGCATTCTGCGCCACACCCATAGCTCAAATTATTCTATCATCTTCATGTGGCTCTGCTCCAATGTCTTAACTTTCTGCACCATAGAGGTCTATGCTCCACATAATTGATTTCACTAGCCATTTCTTCAGTTTCAGGCTGATCTCTTTTTGCCTTCCACAGTCCAGTTCGTTGGCTGGTGGCATCTCTTTCAATTGCCAACCTGGCACAAATCTATGGTGTAGAGTCTCCATCAATTTTTACCATTGAGCCAAGGTGTTTGAAGTGGTCTACCTGGCTGATTGTATTTCCACCAAGGAAGATCTGTTCTTTGCTCCCATGAATCATAACATGTGTTTTGGTTGTGTTTATATGAAGACCAAATATGTAGCTGCATTTCTCTAGTTCCGCGGTTTGCTTTTCCAGTTCTATCCTTGAACGTGCGAGCAGGGTAGTGTCAACAATATAGTGGATATTCCATATTGCTCTTCCACCAACAACACTACCTGATCTTTCATCTAGTGTCTCATTCACCTGTCGCAAAATGGCTTCACCACAGGCATTGAAAAGTAAGGGGGACACAATGCAGCCCTTCCGAACTCCTTTCTTAAGTGGAAGCTGGTCTGTATGGCCACCTGCTAGCTTCTGAATATAGTCTCTCAAGGAGCCAAACTAGGTGTTTAGGGATACCGTAATCCTGGAGAGTTTTCCACAAGACAGCGTGATTAATCTTGTCAAATGCTTTGCTGTAGTTGACAAACATCAGCCACAATTGTTGATCTCAATGATGTTACAAATGGTGAGGATAGCATCAGATGTCCCTAATTTGCATGAGATGTCCCTGTTATCAAGGATTGCTTTCATGGCTTGTACAGCCATTTTTCCTCCTGCCTTTATCATTTCTGCAGAGGTCCCATCCAGACCAGGTGCCTCAATATCATCCTTCAGCTTCTTTATGACTGCTCTAATTTCACTGGGCATTACTTCTGGTTCCAGAACTTCTGGTGATACTTCTGGCAAGACATTGCATGGAATGTTGATTGCATCAGATTGCAGGTTTAGCCTCAGTGGACCTTCAAGATGCATACTTTTTCATCCCAGTTGACCCAGAGGAATAAGAAATACCTAAAATTTTTTGTGGCAGAGGCAACTTTAGCAATATCAGGCCTTGCGGAATAGGCTTATACCTCGTCTATTCACTATACATCTCGAAACCAGTTTTTGTCCCCGCCGATCGAGTTCGAGCAGGGGACTATGAAACGGGCTCCGTATGTGTGTGTGTCCGTGTGTGTGTCCGTCCGTGTGTGATCAAAATCTTCAATTTGCTACTTCTCTGTCATTTATAAGCCAATTTTGATTCTGTTTGCTTTATATGATAGCACTATGTGGGAGCTTTGAAACTTCTACACAGAATTTCAGTTGTGACCTTTGACCTTGACCTTGACCTATATTGTACATTTTGCTACAAAATGCTACTCCTTTGCCATTTCTAACCCGATTTCGATTCCGTTTGCTTTATGTGATGGCACTAGTTGAGGGCGACTTCTTTGACCTTTGACCTTGATTTTTTGACCTGTATTTTACATTTTGCTACAAAATGCTACTCCTTCGCCATTTCTGACCCGATTTCGATTCTGTTTGCTTTATGTGATGGCACTAGGTGAGGGCTTCAAAACTTCTACACAGAATTTTGACCTTTGACTTCTTTGACCTTTGACCTTGATTTTTGACCTATATTGTACATTGGCTACAAAATGCTACTCCTTCACCATTTCTAACCCGATTTTGATTCTGTTTGCTTTATGTGATGGCAATAGGTAAGGGCTTCAAAACTTTTTTACAGAATTTGACCTTTGACTTCTTTGACCTTTGACCTTGATTTTTGACCTGTATTGTACATTTTGCTACAAAATGCTACTCCTTCGCCATTTCTAACCCGATTTCGATTCCATTTGCTTTATGTGATGGCAGCAGGTGAGGGCTTCAAAACTTCTACACAGAATTTTGACCTTTGATTTCTTTGACCTTTGACCTTGATTTGTGACCTGTATTGTACATTTTGCTACAAAATGCTACTTCCGGCGGGGACATATATTACGCACCGCGTAAATTCTACTTTTCCTTGTTGCTTATCTAAAAAGAGCATGAAATATGGTAGTGGAATACCTATGTGATAACATCATTATTTGGAAGAGTGAAGCTTGCACCCAAAGAGCAGTGAATGCCACAACTGAGCTCCTCAAAGAATTGGGTTTCCTTGTCCACCTAACTTAATCATTGTTAGAACCCACTAAGGAAATCCCCTTTGGGGGATTTTTTTTTCTAAACCCCATGGACATGACAGTCATTCTTCCTGACTCCAAGAAGGACGATATCGCCAACCGATGGCGTATATATCTAGAATTCTACAGATTCTGTATCCGAGAAGTAGCAAGGGTAATAGTAAAATTAATGGCCACCTTTTCCAGCAGCTCAATGTGGCCCTCTCTACTACAAAACCTTGGAAAAAGATAGGATTTTGATATTGAAGGCCAATTGAAGTTATTCTGAGAGGATAATGAGCTAATCAAACAAAGCCAGATGGGAACTTACAAGTAAATGGTGGATTGACAACTTACATTACACCTCTAAGCAAATTCATATCTGCACCACTACCAGTGGGTTTTAATGGGTATCAACTGACATGTGCACAAAATATACAGGGGAAGAATGGAATGTAGAGGAGAGCAAAAAGGCTGATAGCAATGAGATCAATTATCAAGAGCAGCAGGATTGGCTCTGAAGTCCTTAAGTTCTTGCATGGAAAATTTCCATGTTCTCATCATGCTGAATAATACTACTGTTGCCTGTTATGTAAAGAACATTCATTCATTCATTCATTCATTTATTTTTCATTTCCAACAGAAACATATAAATATATTACAAAAATTGAATACAGTGCATAAATTTCATCATACAAAGTAAAGAATAAATTTACAGAAAACTTGTAGGTATAGGAAAATGTTGGAAATGGGGAGGAATGCTAAAAAGCTGAGCTTGTAGGCTGCATTCCCCCCACACGTAATACAAGAAATTATATGATCGATAGACTGATAAGCATTGAAAATGGATGAAACAAAGAAACTAAGACAAAAAGACCTATAACCTAACTTATCCAAAACAAAAACCCTGAACAAATCCCTACACTAAGTCGCTGTCATGCCGGAAAAGAGAGGACAGAAACAAAGTAGTATGTGTGTGTGTGTGTGAGTGTGTGTGTGTGTATGTGTATGAGAGAGAGAGGGGGGGAGAAAGCAGCTTAATGCGTGGAGTGAAGATAAAAGACAAAAAAAAATGGAAGGACACGAGAGGTAGTGGATGGATGGAGCCGCTTCGCTGTATTTTCACTAGAATATAAGGTTGGATTTTACACTTCCTTGCAACCAATAAAGAATCAACAATTCTTATAACTATTCAAAATATTTTTCTTCAGATTACTCTTAAAAGAACTTAAACTTGGAGATGTCCTCAAACTGTTAGAAAGGTTGTTCCAATATTTAGGTCCAGCAAATGTAAATATAGATTGTGTAAACATTGTTCTAGTTAAAGGCAGATGGAATTCATCTGAGTGACAAGTTGGATATTTATGGAACGAGCGGTTTCTCGCAAACATGCTCGTGAAGACAGACGGCAACAAATTATTAGAAAGTTTATACATAAATTGGCCAAGAGAATAATAATAAATATCAGTTATCTTTAAAATTTTGTTTTCAGAAAATAAAACATCGGTGTGGGCTCTCCAAGAAACATGACAAATTATTCGAAGAGCTTTTTTCTGGAGATGGGACAGTCTGTCGAGATATGTTGGATGTGTGTTCCCCCAAGCTATAATGCCATAATTCAAATAAGGTAAAATCAAAGCTGAATATAACATTAAAAGTGTGGGAATAGGAAAATAATATTTAACTCTATTAATAACACCAATATTTCGAGATATTGTGTGACAAATACTATCAATATGTAACTTCCATGAAAGTTTATTGTCAATAACCAAACCTAAAAACTTCATTGATGCAACTTCATCTATAACTATATCATCTATTTTTATATTATTAGGAAGATTATCTAAAGTATTACTAAATAATATACATTTAGTTTTAAGAAGATTAATAGACAACTTATTTGACCTTATCCAACATAACAATTTCTTTAATTCAGAATTTAACAAATCCACCAAAATATTAGGATCTGAATGAGAAAGAAAAACATTAGAGTCATCAGCAAAAAGTACAAAAGATAAAATATTAGAAACATTTGTTATATCATTTATATACAAAATGAATAAAAGAGGTCCCAGTAAACTACCCTGAGGAACACCACAGGTGACAGATTGGTTGCAGGAGTTTTGACCAGATAGAAAAACGTACTGTTTACGATCAGAGAGGTAACTCCTGAACCACTCCAAGGCCTTGCCACGTATACCATAGTGACATAATTTATGAAGTAATATTTTATGATCAATGGTATCGAAGGCCTTGGAGAGGTCCAGGAAGACACCCACTGTGTGATGAGCCCTATCTACTGCTTTGGCTACTTTTTCAATAAAGGAGAGAATTGCTTGAGAAGTGCTATGTCCTTTGCGGAAACCGAATTGTGAATCAGAAATGATATCGTAAAAATCAAGAAATTTAAGGAGTCTAGAATTAACAACTTTTTCTAACAATTTTGAAAACGATGACAACAATGAAATTGGTCTGTAATTACTAATGTCTTCCTTATTACCTTTCTTATAAATTGGGATTACTTTAGCAATTTTCATTCGTAGCGGAACAACACCACTGCTTAATGACAAATTAAAAATGTAAGTTAAAGGTTCAACAATATTCTCAGCTATATTTTTCAAAATAACGTTATCAATACAATCAGGTGCAAACATGGGGGGCTTCAGATCACAGGATTGAAACAGATTGTTGCATGACACAGGATTGAAACAGATTGTTGCATGACATTTGAGAATGGTGTATCAAAGGCAAATGTGGATCATGGCCACCTACAATACCAGGGTGACTCAATACCACTGCAGAATACATGTCAAGGAGGTTTGATGATCAAACAGAATGGATGCTCAACAAAGCCCAATTTAACAATGTGATAGAACATTTTGTCTGTCCTAAAATCAACCTTTTTGCTTCTAGACTTCATGCACAACTGCACAGGTATATCACTTGGCTGTCTGATCCTTCATCAGAGAAAGTAGGTGAATTTAACAGTAGATTAGGATCTATTACCGTTCTATGCTATCCGTCCTTCCTGCCTTACCCTAAAGTGATTGGCCTACACACTCATGGTTCCCAGCTCTTCAGGAGATGCTGATGGAAAAACTGCTGGTACTATACAGACATGCACAACTTTTTCAACCAGATTCTCTTCTGACCCACCCCTAACACTTATTTTAGGTGGTTCTCAATATGATGGCTACAAGGGTTGGTACTCACATTTTGTGGAGCTTCTAATTCTGGATCATGCATGCAAGCTCTCCCATTATTATAATCGTAGTCTCTTCTTTTGCCTTCCTCATAAAATACAATTCAAGTTTCAAACAGGAAAGTTCTCATTTGGATTTTCTATTCTTTTTGAAAACTCATGCTCAAATTCTCAACATACGTTACGGTATCATTGCCATTGTGATAGAATAGAGTGTACAAATGGATACCATGCCCTCCTGGAGGTCCCCAAAGCTTTCCAACTTTGCTATGTTCTTCTTGGGTAATAGACTGCAGGAATGTGTTGAGGGTGACCTTCAATGCTCAGGTGAGCATAAGACCCCTGAGTCTCTTGTTACCTCACCTTAACCTCACAAAAAAATGCTAGCTTTTGTGGTCCCTTAGCAGTGTGTCATTCATATGCCATCATTCTACATGTCCATTGTCAGTTGTCTGCATAGTCTTCTGAAGTTTCATCCACTCCAGTAATAGCAAAATTATAACTCTTTGGGGTAAGGAATATAAATTTGCTCGACTAGTACATGAGGCCTCCATCAGTCTCCAGGGGCAGGGCCAAAAGGCCCCTAGCCCCCAAATTTCAAATGTCAAACATTTATTCAGGGTTGCCACATCATGTGTAGAATTATTCTAAATATCACATGAGCTGTTCAAAATTGATTATATACTCTTTAAAAGAAAGTAACACTGAAGTAAAATTTCCCTAATAAGTATGCATGCACAGAAATTTCTTCTTCTTCTTCTGATTAAGTCTGCCTCCTTCAATAGGCTGAAGATTCTTGCAGACTGTGCTATTTGCACTGTAATACAGTTTATTCACAGATATTTACAAGCACATAACAAATTTGAAGAAAATAACTAGCCACTGTGATCAGCCATTAGTCAGTTACAGAATGATCCCACAGATGGTGCTGAAACAATTTCTGACGACGGGGAATTCCAGCTCCTTACAGTTCTTGGAAAGAACGAATGGCGATGCGATTCAGTTCTCGAGTATGGTACCTGATAGGAATGTGGTTGCATGGCTCTCGTCAACTGAGTAACCTGTTTCATGCTATAGTCCTTTTAATTTGTTTGTGTCTTCCATTAATTATATGGTGTATAATGGAGCTGACCACATGTATTTTTATTTGCATAGTTGTTGTTCAGTGATTTGAACAGTCAGCATGATGAACACATGGAAGAGGCACAAGTAGCCCTAGAAAAGTGCAGGATTCAGGACTTTCCTGTACTCAGTTAAAGACTGCCAGAGCAGCTATCACAATCGCAAGAATGAATGACGCTCAAAGGAACGACACCATCAGACAAATGGAAGCAAACATATCCAGGTGAGAGATTGTGAGAGTTTTCATTGTGTCCCCTCGAACCATTTCAAGATTATGCACCCTCTACAAGGAACATATATCAAGATCTGGTAGAACGCGTGTCACCCACCACTCCTGTTGAGGATTACTACATATGGTCAAGCAACATACATCAAAGGACGACCACTGCTACCTCTACTCTACTCATCAGATCTGTATTCTCAATACCAGGACTGTGCAGGATCTCTGACCAGCCTGTCGTGGTTGTGATTTTCACTCTGCAACATCGACAGTTTCGATTACAAAGTTGTCAAGGAGATGGAAGGATGAATTGCAATTCATGCACCGCAGACAGGATGGAATGACCAGTGTCTGCTGCTGAAGAGGTGAACATCTTGCAGCCAGTTGCATGCAGGAAGGGACAGTGCGATGGCAGGAAGTGGATTTCGTTACCTTGGTGGAGGAAATGCAATGATGTGGCCAGTCATTTCACACAATTCCAAGACAGGGTATTTGCACATCAAGCACTATGCCGATGATATCTTGCATCTGTACATCTTCCACAACATGGCCAATGGCAACGCTGTTCTCTAGCACGGCAATCCCCATCTTCGTACAGTCGTGCATCACCACAACCTTCCAAGCAATCAACAGCATCAGTTTTCTTCCATGGCCCCGCAGATCCCTAGATTTAAACCCATTCAAACATTTGTGGGATGAACTTGACACTTACATCCTCAACCTCAGACACTTCAACAGCTAGCTGCCGCTTTGGAGGGTGAGAGGGCTATTCAGCACAATGTCATCGATCATCTGATTCCTTCAATGGACAGGATGTACCAGACAGTACTTGACTTTTATGGGGTCACACTTATTGCTGACTGCACGTAATATCAAACGGAACCATCAGACATTACATTTCAAGTTTCTGCTACATTAGAAACATTTGATGAAAAATTTGGCTTTATGTTACTTTTTTTTTCCAAAGAGTGTATTTGTATTATTGATACACTTCAGTTTTGTCTTTTTCTTTTTCAGTAAAGCTGGATGCTCTCCTGAATGAGCTGAGAAGGGCATTTAAACATGGTGAGTAATAAACCACTGTCCAAAATGCATATGATGAAGCTTATCTTAGTGATAAACAAAACAAAGTTCAAAGTGCATATGAAAAAGCTTATCTTCAGAAGGGTAGATTGTCACAACCAGTGAAAGCATGTGATGGCTTGTTGGTCAGTGTTGACTACTTAGATATGGCACTCAGACAAAGTAGTAAAAACACAATATTTCAGAGAATTAGGTTTAATTCCTGTCTTCCAAAATTTGGATACGAATATTGTGGTGATACAAACAAACACACACACACATACTCACAGAAGGTTCAGTCGATGCTTATAAGACATCTCAACTTCCACTCTATGGAGATGTCAGTCTCATCCCAACCTCCTAACTTCTGCCTGAAAACCTAACAATTGCTTCACAATAGAACTATACTGTAAAACAAGGAATTTTCGCGCGCACTTTAATTTTGCGAATTTCGCGAGCGCCAAGATTCGCGAAATTAGAATGCATGCGAAAGTCCATGTTTACATTATAGGCATTGAACGCCAGTGGCACTTCGCGAAAATTTCATGCCACGAAAAAGGCTGTCGGCTCCAATTCGCGAAAAATTCATGCCACGAATATATCATGTTTTACAGTAATTACATAAGCTTTACTCCGATTGCTGACATAGGTTTACACCTGCTTCGTTAATGCAACACTCATAATAACTCATTCATCTTAAACTATCCTCAGGTGCAATTAACAATCAGTATTAAGTCCAATCTTCCTTCCAAAATAAACAAAACCTGGTAATGTCATACAGAAGTTGCCTTCATGGTTGTCGAACGTGAAACAGTTCCCAACATTGGCTGCTAATACAGAGTGGTCAACCCCTCATCAAGGCAACAACTGACATGCAGTGTGTGGTGGATTTACTTCTCTGTCCTGAAGTGACCTGTTAATGTCATCAAGTTATTGCCATCTACAGTGACAAGATCATAACAGCATAAAAACTACCTACCCTCCATACTATGCCATTCAATATCAGTGGACACAGATCCAAAATGATTTACCAGTGTAACTATCATTTTGCTGCCTACATAAACAAAAAATACATATTTTCAAATGCTTGTATACAGACCATTCTGACTCCAGTTAAGCATTCATCTTGTTTGATAATGCTTCCCACTGTACTACAATATCAATGTAAACCCTTCAGCACTTGGCCAGAAAATAAGTCACCATTTTGTAAGTAATTAGCATGAATACCGTACATCCTTCATACAAATTCAACCATCACATTGAAGCAGTTCAGCGGAATAACTTCTCTGCATTTCATGTTATCACATACGAATTCAAGCTGCTTTTTAATAGCTCGCACTGTATAATAATGAGAGGCTGTGCAAATAGAAAATCTCATCAATTTACCAGAACCACTTCTCCTTAACAGAGTACAGTTTTGAAATACAGTAACTCTGTGATAGTTTACAGCAAAAGAAATGATAATTAAATAATAAATATAAATACACAATGAAATTATTCACTTACAGTTTAACTGGTGACAAGAACCTGGGAACAGAAAAGGACCATGTCCACTACAGACAATGCTGGTGTAACAAGCCAAGAGGTCCCATAGTACTGCCATGCACAGTTCCACACCTGCAGCTCAATGTGTTGCTGTCACCTGACTTCATCAGCTTACAGTAGTCATCACGCAAAAAAAAAAAAAAACTTAATATTCATAAATAAAGTGAAATATAAATTTCTGGAAAGCTTTAGTCTGTAGAAATATGAATAATTAAGTTGAAAAATGTTAAATCGCACTAGAATGATGGAGAGATGGTGTTTTGAAACCCTTTTCTGATCGCCAGAACCCGAATTTTGGGACCGAAATTATGATGTTGTGCAAGGAAGAAATAAGCCCTGTGCTGATGCGCTGTTGCTACACAGCACTGTGGTTCAAACCGTGAATTCTGCATAATCCGTAGGCACATTTCAGTGAGATATCTTCCTAGAAAAGGAGATACCTGAACATTGTTCCATGTAATTGTCATAGATTTTTACTTATTGAATCTATCTTGTCAGAACTACCCAGTCTCACGCATTCTGCGTGATTCTCAAGCATTTAGGGTCCGTCTCACGTGTGGCACCCATTTTTCTCATGCATTGGGACCATAGCTCAAAGGATGAAAGTGATTGTTGCAATTGAAAGTATATTTCCTTTTTGTCTTTTAAAATAAGCAAAAAATAGTCATTTAAGTATGCACCAGATTGCACCATTAAGAGCTAAAAATTGAAAAAGCTCCCTACAGTGGCAGGGGGGGACACCCCCCTCCCACAACCCTCATGCCCATGCGCAGAAATGCCGAGTAATGAAAATCTCACTCATAAAAAATTTTTTAACTTGGCATCTCTGTCTTGCTTAGAACTAAGAATACAGATGTTGTTTTTTGGACTTTTTGCTGCTGGACATTTTCAAGAGTTATGGTGAAATAAACAGGCATGGTTTTTCACTGTATTTGCACATGGACGCGCACGCAGAATTTCAACTTTTACGCAAGCGCATGCCTTTGTTATTGGTGAAGATCGATTGAAAATCATTGGATATTGTCACTGGATCAGGAATCCAAACCAGTCAAAAAAATGTAGATTTTCATGTTGCTTATGCGCTATGCGCGCGAAAACACGTGGAAAGACGCACAAGTGCGGAATTTTTTGAAACACTTAAAATTGTCTGAAACGTTGAGAAAAGCCAGTCAGGAAGTCGTTTTGGGCATTTTACAATTGAAAATGTTATTGTCAGTAGATATTGGTATGAGATATCGTGACTAAAAATTTAACAAAATATGGTAGAAAGAAAGAAGAATTAAAAAAGGAAGATTTTGACTAACACAATAGGTGATACGCTGATAGGGTATCACCTAAAAAATAAAGGAAGATTTTGACAAACACAATAGGTGATACGCTGATGGTGTACCACCTAATGAACTACCTAAGTCTGCACAAAACTGTACAATAGTAACTATCATGACAAATAAATTTTTTAATCACTGGTGTAGATAGGGAAAGGCTGGTAGCATCCCTTGTGTGACAAAATCATAATTTCTTGAAATGTGCTCCAAATATGCCAGCCCCCAAGTATAGACTCTTATAAATGTTCTCTGGAACTGGAAGTGATAGAGCTATGCTAGTGCTGTGAGTAAGTACATTGGTAACTGGTTGTTAGTGATAGATCCAGGGGTGCCTCCCTCTGGGCCAAGGGACCATATTAGGGCCCAGTTTTCACCTTTCCCAGCTGCTTTGTGAAGACCCCTCAAGGATTTTCATCAAACTTGGCAGGTAGCATCCCCAGAGTGATAGGGTTGTAATTTGTCCTAGTGAGCACCATGCCTCCTCCCCCAACCCCAGAGGCCCCAAAGTCCCCAAATTGAGGAATCTTGCAAAACCTCTTAAACAAACAAACAAACAAACAAACAAACAAAAAAGATACAGCTTAGCTAGTGCTATGAGTTCGTACATTGGGGAATGTAGTTTCAGGTTTGTTCATTGAGAATCCAGAGGTGACTCCCTGAGGGATGTTTGGCCATGATGGGGGCCCAATTTTCAACTCCTTGAAAATGCATCATCAAATTTTCACCAAATTTGGTACTTTTGCTAGGTTGATAGACATACTTTGCTGTGACAGATTTTAGGTGATCTGTACTTGAAAGCGGATCACCTTCTGATTCTGTACGTGTTCTTTATTAACCCCCACCCACACGTAGTGCGTATGGGGGTATATAGGAATCACCCTGAGGTTGGGTGGCTGGGTGGTCAGTTGGTCGGGCGGTTGGTCCACTGCAAAATCTTGTGGATCTAACTGGTCTGAACAAACTCTCATTTTTTGAGCAATTGACTACAAATTTGGCATGTGTGACCACTATCAACGGTAGATGTGCTAGACACTTTTGCGTTAGTATCGCATAATGCGTTGCCATTGCAACGGCATATTTTTTAGAAATCTTACAAAATGTTGTGGATCAAACTACTCTCTTTGTTTGATAGGATATTTGAAATTTCTTTGGGACAAATAGTCAATGTAATGTGCAGTTGTGCAAGATGCCTGTATTGTGTTTGTGAATAAATCTGTTGCCATATAGCAGTTTTTTATACCAGTCATACAAAAATATGTGGATTGACCTAAGTCAGTTTTTTAGTATTTGACTTGAATTTGGCACATGTGACCACTACAGTATGTAGATGAGCAGAACACGTCTTCTGTCAATGAGGAACACTTTGTTGCCATGGTAACAGCATTTTTTTTTCACTAAAAAGCATACAAAATACTGTGGATTCAGCTAACTCCCTCAGTCTTTAAGCATGATATACAGCTGTAGCTTGAAATTTCACACAATGAGACCGCTATGGCATGTAGATGTGCAAACTTCATCTTTCGTCATTGTTGAACAATGCATTGCCATGGTAACAGCATATTTTGAATGAAAATCATACAAAAATACTGTGGATTCAGCTAACTCCCTCAGTCTTTGAGCATTTAGCTTAAAATTCGGCACATGTGACTACTATGGTATGTAGATGAGCAAACTTCATCTTTCGTCATTGTTGAACAATGCATTGCCATGGTAACAGCATATTTTGAATGAAAATCATACAAACATACTGTGGATTCAGCTAACTCCCTCAGTTTTTGAGCATTTAGCTTGAAATTCGGCACATGTGACTACTTTGATACGTAGATGTGCAGACTTAGTCTTTCATCATTGTTGAATAGTGTGTTGCTATTGTAGCAGCAGATTTTGAATGAAAATCATACAAAAATACTGTGGATTCAGTTAACTCCCTCAATCTTTGAGCATTTAGCTAAATTTGGCACATGTGACGGCTATAGTACAAAGATGGGCAAACTTAATCTTTCGTCATTGTTGAAGATTGCGTTGCCATGGTAACAGTATATTTTGATTGAAAATCATAAAAGATTTTGGATTCAGTTAAAACTCATTTTTTGAGCATGTGGCTTCAAATTTGGCACATGTGACCACTACATTCCCTAGCTGTGCAAAATTTATCTTTCATTATAGTTGAAAAATGTGTTGCGATGGTATCTGCATATTTTCAATGAAAATCATACAATAATGTGAATTCACCTAACTCCGTCAGCTTTTGAACATTTGACTTTAAATTTGGCACATGTGACGGCTATGATATAGTAATGCAAACTTCATTTTTTTTGTTAAAGGGATGGTACAGTATTGGTGGAGATGATAATTGGACGTTAAACTTTTAGTGAGATACCAAGAAAACACTTATTATATAGTACAGAGCATACCATTTTAAGAGGAATTCAAAGTTTTTTTTTATGCAAATAGGGTTTGGAATGACTGAAACATCCAAAAACAAAGTAAACAAAGCAATCGTAATATAATGTGGGTCTCACACTTTATCAAAATCGCTCTTTTTGGATATCTCAGCCATTTCAAAAGCAATTTTCATCAAATAAACATTGAATTCCTCAAAGAATTACATGCTCTTCCATATTTCATAAGAGATTTCTCATTATCTCACCAAAAATGTTAGAAACCTGAAATTAGGTCTCAACCAGAACTATACAATCCCTTAAATGTCAAACATTGTGTTTACCATGGTAACAGCATTTTTAATGAAAATCATAGAAATTGCTGACTTACTCTTACTCAGG
This sequence comes from Diadema antillarum, assembly GCF_040938485.1. Lineage (NCBI taxonomy): Eukaryota > Metazoa > Echinodermata > Echinoidea > Diadematoida > Diadematidae > Diadema > Diadema antillarum. Next base: position 557,582 of record NW_027272543.1, on the reverse strand, counting down.
TTTTGAGCACTTGACTTGTATAGATACATGTATGGCACATGTGACTATTAGTGAGCAAAATATACATTTATTCAATGTTGAACAATACATTGCCATGGTAACAATGTTTTCTTTCATTCTTTTATTCATAGAAAACCATAGAAATTGTTGATTTATTTATCTTACTCAGGTTTTGAGTACTTGACTGTTATAGATACATGTATGGCATGTGTGACTATCAGTGAGCAAAAAATACATTCATTCAATGTTGAACAATACATTGCCATGGTAACAATTTTTTTTAATTCTTTCATTTAATTTTTTTTTTCCAGTGAAAAGCATACAAAGTAATTGCTGGTTGAGCTAACTCCCTCAGTGTTAAGTGGGGTTATTAATCACATTGAGTGATAGTTCTAGTTGTTTCTGTTTTATATATTTCTTTCTTTCAGTGCAATCTTGTGAAAACATTTTCATCAAAATTACAATTTTAAATTGCATGAAACTTATGTCATCTTTGTTCCATGTCTCGAGGATAAAAAACCCTGAATCTCAGTGTGATCAGTCAACTGTGACATCATTATGACATCATTTTCTAAAGTGAAATTATCTCTACCTCAATTTCTAAACCTCATTTCACAGTAAAACTTGACAGATACATATTACATGCAATTGTCTATGTTTTCTGTATTAAAAAAATGGCATGACATGCACATCAAAATTTGCATACGTTTCAGACCATTTTGAGCATTTTTAAATTGTGCACACTCGTCATTTGCACCCATATGGGCGTCCGTGAGGCAAAATGAAATGTTTGCATGGATTTGGTTTTTAATGTCGTTTGAGAATATTTTCACAAAATTTCAAGTCTATCCAAACATCAATGGGGGATATACAGTGAAAAAAAAAGGATACATATGTTTTTTTAATCCATTGTAGCTCATTAGGATGGATGATGACCCTCGTAATTTGTTACATTTTGTGTCTTAAAGGCTGGCAAAATTATTCAAAGTTATTGAATTCCTGCATGAAATCAAAAATTTGAAATTTCATAATGATGTCATCAGATTTCAAATTCATTTGAGTGAATTCCATTAATCCTTGATGGCTTGACCAAATTGTACCCAGATTTCTGTATTTTGTAGCTTATTAAATTTTTTATCAAATTTATTTTATCATGTCATCATTGTTTGTTTGTTTGTTTGGTTTATTTCTGCATTTTCTTTCTCCGAATACAATTGCAAATGAAAACAAAATGATACAGATACATACAAATCAATACAAAGAAAAATCATTTGCGTAACAACATTCAGTCTGAAGTGACATAATTATGAATCAAAATAACATATTAAGGCATACTGTATCTATTAACAAAGGAGAAATCAATACAGGGGACCGTCATCATAAGCAGAGCTTGACGTGGATGAGGCCCTATCTGAATATGTGATACCCAATGTAATACAACACCAATTATATATGTACTCATAAAACTCTTAATCTTAATACACGAAACACATTTTGCTACAGAAAAAAAAAACAGAGAAGAAAAAATAGTGACTTGGCGCTTTAAAACAAGAAAAAAAAAACAGCAAGCAGCACCATTGACTACTGCATGGTATAGTAGACAATAAAAGTGTAGGTGTGTGCGAGTGACAGTGCGTCGTGTGTGCAGGTGACAGTGCAAGAGAGAATAAAGGCTGTAGCATGCCTATTTTGGGGGGTAAGGTATACGCTTTACTGAATGTATGCAATATCATTATCAAAGAAAGGAACGGGAGGGAATGAAAAAAAAAAACACTTTGCATGGATCAGGGCTTACTGAGACTTCAGGAAAAAAAGAAAAAAAATACATTGATCAAAGACTACTAACTGGAAACATATTTCGATAATAAATACTTTTTTAAATGAGCTTTAAAGGAAAAAAGTGAAGTACACTGCTTTAATTGATCAGGTAGGTTATTCCAGACATCGGGACCATAATGTCTAATTGATTTCTGAGCTAAAACAGTTTTGGGGTTTACAAGGTGAAAATCTGTCGAACGGCGAGTTGGATATGTGTGTATATTCGAATTTAAGTGAAAAATATTATGAAATAAAGAGGGAAGTTGATTTGTTGCATTCTTGTACATAAATATACCTGTTTGTAAAATGTGGATGTCCTGAAGCTTCAAAGTATGCAAACGGTGAGAAAAATAATTGAAGTTACCCTTGTAAAATGTGACCATTTTTTGTGTCATCTCTGTGGCAGTTCCTTTCTTTCTAAGAATGCCAAATGGCATGAGTTAATTCATTGAGCAGTAGCTCACTTATCCTTGGCCAGATTTCCCATATATGTGTAATGTGCTTCTCCCTTCTCCCTGGGATTAGTATCCTTCCCCAGACTTTCTATGAGTTTCCGCACACTCGTAATATTGGTATGTATTTTATTACTACCCATTATAGTCTGTAGAAGGGAAATATCCAAATATGTCCACAAATTTCCACAGGCTCAATATCTTCTGTATATTTCTTCATAGTATGGTTTGCGAAGTTGAAGACAGGTTTTCCCCTGTTTTGCTCCACAGAGCCAATATGGCGGCTGCAGTATTAATGTACTAGCCACAAATGTATGCTGTACTCCAGCATACTATTAAATACTATCCTAAATGGCATGAATTCCATACCATAGATTTGTTATGAATGTGTGACACAGGATTAATCCAATTGCTCTGTCACACAGAACATAAAATGTGACCGTGCATTGCAAAACCAACAAAAAAGTCACATTCACTGATTTTGTGTCTGGACTCAATATTGGTGAAATGGGTCAAACTAGCCAATCTTGAGCTTTTCATATTTTCTGAAAGAGCATGTCTTCTTCTACATGTTGCTAAAGTTTGGAATCATGAAACGAACAATGAGTTGTGTTTTTAGCAGGTTTTCTCAAACACTTTTTTAAGAGTAATGTGATTAGGTACCGGGTATGTCTTAAAGAGTCCCCTTTTCATTTCTTACAGACTGTGTACACACTTTGCACTTTCAATTCTAACAACTTGAGAAAGGATGATGCTACTGCTTTGCAAGTTGGCATCAATCATGGACAGAATGTGTTAATAAATCATGCTCACTTTTAGCTTAATCAGATATCCCTTTATTAATGTTGCTCTGGTGGTTTACATCCTGGTTTTTGTCGCATTCATCGCACTGCTAGCACGGTTTGGTGAAGAGTAAACGCTTGAATAGACCCTGTACTTCTCTTTTCTCAGTTCACACTTTTCCAGAGTGTGTACACTCTTTTCAATATATAGATAGGTTAAGGCCGTGTCACACCTTTCCGGGCAAGCTACGCGGGCTTGTTTCGAGGAGGGATTTTCCAGCACACAGAATTTTCTGCGGTCCAGCAAGAATGTTTGCGAGTTTTGCACTTGTTTCTTACCTACTAGACACATGCTACTTAACTTCTACGTGCCTGTATTCAGTGTGACCTGCATGAGAGCTTTGAAACCGATCCGTTTTCTGTTACGAGCGACTTGCAGGTACAAAAAAGTACCTGCGTTGGAGTTGCCTGCAAGGTGCTACCGGTAAGAGTCTCCTACTGGTGTTCTGCGTGTACCTGTGAGAGCGAACCCCCACAACTCACTCAGAACAAGTTTTGAGCATGCTCAAGGCCTTGTCATACCGTATCTAGGGAAGTTTTGAGGCTTGACTTGCGGGGAAACAAATTTGCTACCCGGAGCTCTCCGCAGTTGGTCCGTAACTGACAGTACCGGTACCTAGCAAGTATCTCGCCTGTAGTTGCCCAGCGGTTGCGCACACAATTCCAATTTAACCACAGCCAAGTTTTGAGCATGACCAAAACTTTTTCTGGGTGAGTGGCAGGGCTGCCCGGAGAGGTCCATGCAGAACGCCAGTAGGAGGCCCTTAGCGGCAGCACCTCGAAGACAACTCCCACGCAGGTACTTTGCAGTCCCCGTATGCAACCAAGATAATGACATTCTGTGGGACTTCTGCCATTCCTTCAGAGGAATTCCTTTACTGAGTTGTCAGCCCCCATGCGACTGGTACACAGGTCACACAGTTTACCCTCAAGTAGAATTTAAGTAGAACGCGTCCAGCAAGGAAGACACATGCACTGACTCGCCCAAATCCTTGTCCGCCCTCAGAAAGTGTCCAGTATGCTGGAAAATCCCAACGTGCAACAGGCCCGCGTAGCTTGCCCAGATCTAGAAAGGTGTGACAGGGCCTAAACATGATTGCGCGTAAAAAGATTTGCGTGTGCACCTCCAGGCAACTACAGGTGAGATACATGCTAGGTACTGTCATGTGCGGGTCATCTGCGGGAACCTCCGGGTGGTAAAAATTGTTCTTCGCAAGTCGCATGCAAGGCTTGCCTGGAAAGGTGTGACACGGCCTTTAGGAAAGTCCATTTGAATCGAGTTGTACATCATTTTAAAGCTTAAAGTCTGCTCTTTCAGAATCTGCTCTTAACTAAGAATGCATATCTGGTGACTTTTTGGTGGTTTTGTCACATATGAACTTTATTGGTTAGACAGTGTTAGGCACTTTGGTAAGTCCTTTATAGATCTTAATTTTGCATGGAAATCTATATCCATGCATTGAACCTAAAGCCAGTAGGAAGTGACATTGTTATTATATCCCTACCTACACGAAGTGTATAAGGGGGTTGCAAACCTTGCGTCGCCAACTCTTTCTACAGTTTTGATGCAATTTAGTTGAGACTAAACATGATGACAATCTGATGCAGATGTGCAAGACATGTTTTTTTTTTGTGTTTGTTGGAGAAAGCATTGCCCATGGTAACCACAATTTTCCCAAAACCTTGTGGAAGGTTTTGGTTCCACAGTATTTAAGGACGTTCCTCAGTTGAGTTTGTGCGCATCCTAGCTGCGCAGGTTTCAGTGACGTAACAAAGAACATAGATGAGCTGAGCCAGCTGAGCTGAGCACCTGCTACTGTAGTAGATGGAGCTAGAGTGTGGTACGTACGGATACCCGACAGCTCCCCACCGCGGCCGCGCTGGGGGGCCTCGCTCGGCTCGCGTGCCGACTGTACGCGTTGCAATCTGTACGTACTGCGTAAAGTTCAGCGGTCCGAGCCGCATGTACATGGTCATGGTAGCACAATACTGATCAACGGAATTGGGAAGCTTGGAAGTGGAACTGAGCTGTTTCCATTTTCAATCCATAGATCTGTTTTGTGACATGCAGTTCATTATCTGTTCATTAACATGGTCAAATCGAGTGCTAAGGTACCTGTAGGGCCTATAGGCCCTAGTCGGGGACAACTAGTCTACCAGACTAGGTGTTAAAAAACAACAACAGCAACAACCAAACAAACATATGACACAAATTTCATCTTCAGGTCTAACAACTAAAATAATCTGAATATCTCTGTTAAAATCTAAATTAGATCTAAACTTGTCATTGCTAATACAAAATATTGTTTGTTTGTTTTTTATTTTTGGTTACAAAATACAAGGTCACGAAAGTATTACCAAATATGTATTTATCACTTTCACCATTCAGATATTAATGTTTGATTACCAAATCTGGTGTAACAAAAGGAGAATCAAAGAATCATTTTTTTTTTCGGAGGGGGGGTACTCAAGGCACATATCCATATTTCACAACACGACCTTTACCAACCACTGCAACAACCAACACATGCAATAGTGCTGCAACCAATGTCATTATATTTTTAAGATTTGTTTTTCCTTTGGAGGACCGTCAGACTAATGCCAAAACTCCCATTTCCTCATATTTATTCTTCTTCCTCCATTATAATTTTCTGCACATGGTTACAGCAAGTGGGTAAAACAAACAAGCATGTTAATGTGGAGTTTTCCACGCTTGCGTCCACCTGATATCATTATGGCTGTGTAGGGGAAATAACAAAAAACGCACATGTTGGACCTGAATTTCTGAATATTTTTCCACCATATCACTGCAATTGTGACACCTTTTTTTTTTGAAAAAAAGAAAGAAAAGAAAATGGGGTTTTGAGTGAACCGCATGAGATTCATGCATCCTAGCAGCATATATCCCTGCATTGGTTCCTGATCAGATTTGGGGGTTTTACGATGATTTCTGTTGCAAGGAGGCTCTGCTAGCACAAAAGCGAGCACATGAACTCCCACTTTTGATTGTTTTTCTGGAATCAGTGTGCCTCTTTCTTCAATTTAGTTAATTTTCGTGAAATTGACATGGGTTTTGAATGTACAGCATAAGTTTTATGAACGCATCATGCCAGGGCATCCTTGCATAGGTTCCTGACCAGATTTTGGGGACTTACGATGATATATGTCGCATGGGGGCGCTGCTAGCACAAAAACGAGTACATGAACCCCTACTTTTGATTGTTTTTCTGGAATCAGTGTGCCTCTTTCTACAATTTGGTTAATTTTCGTGAAATTGACATGGGTTTTGAACGTACAGCATAAGTTTTATGAACCCACCCTGTCAGGGCATCCCTGCATAGGTTTCTGACCAGATTTTGGGGACTTACGATGATATATGTTGCATAGGAGCGCTGCTAGTACAAAAACGAGTACATGAACCCCCACTTTTGATTGTTTTTCTGGTATTAATAAGCTTCTTTCTACAATTTGGTCAATTTTCATGAAATTGACATGGGTTTTGAATGTACAGTGCGAGATTTATTAACCCACCCTGTCAGAGCATCCCTGCATAGGTTCCTGACCAGATTTTGGGGACTTACGATTATATATGTCGCATGGGGGCGCTGCTAGCACACAAACGAGCACATGAACCCTCACTTTTGATTGTTTTTCTGGAATTAGTAAGCCTTCTTCTACAATTTGGTCAAGTTTCGTGAAAATGACATGGGTTTTGAATGTACTGCATAACTTTTATGAACCATGTCCTTTTGCTCACCCCTAACAGAAAACGTCGATGAGAAGGATTTAAGAGATTTCGGTGTTTTCTGCCTCGTGAGGGCGCTGCTTGCTCAAGAATGAGAGTGTAAACCCTAACTTTAAAACCTTTTCCTCGTTTTGGGTACCCTTTTCTGCAATTCTTGCAAATTTGGAGAGAATAACGTGGATTTTGAAAGAATTATGGGAATTTAAGTTTGTCATTGCTAGACTTTGTTGCCAATCATGGTCTTGATCCTGTAACGCTATCATTTTGGTACAGGACGGCAGATTAGTCATATTCTTCAAAGTCCCGTAGAAGAAAAACAAGCACATGAACCTATGGTTTTATTACATGTTTGGGCTTCGGATGGGTCAAAGTTACGGTATGGAAAGTTTGAAGAAAATGACATGGACTTCACTTTAACTGAGGAACGTCCTTAAGCAATTTATTTCAAATATGTTATGCAAGACACTCTTTGTGTTCGTACCTGCCAAGGCATTGCCTTTGTAACAGCTTATTTTCTGGAAAATCTTCAGGAGTGAACTACTTCCACAATTTTGAAGCAATTAAGACATGATGACAATCTGGTGTAGATGTACAAGACATGTTATTTATGTTTGTCGGAGAAAGTATCGCCATGGTAACCACAATTTTCCCAAAACCTTGCAAAGCGAACTACTTCCATAGTATTTCAAGTTTGGCAACACAGTGCAATTGACTCACCAAAAACTTTTTCCCTCATCGCCTAATTTGCATAAAGTAAACATGTTTATGCAAAACTGCTGGAGAAGTGTTGCAGAACAATTGCAATATCTCACCGCAGAAGCCATCAAATGACAAAATTTATACAGCAAATTGAAGGAGAAACTATTCTCTAACTCGCAATTTTAGTTATTTTGAGTTTTATTGAGGATTAACCTGTCAAAATAATGTTGAAACATATCTTCCAAAAAAGAAACCTTGGTCTGTAAAAAAGTTTTATTTTCTGACATTTTTCTTTATTGCCAAAAAATGAAACTACAGTATATGACTTGTTGTAGCGTGTCCATACTGTGTTCCAAATATCTTTTCTGTCTTATTTGTCACACGGTCATGTCGGGAAAATCGAGATCTCTGTCTTTTGTGACCTATCAGATCTTCGCAATATGCACACGTAAAATCCATAGCATAAGCATTACACAGACCCATGTATCAGTTTCCGTGCTGCATGCAACAGTTGAAGCACACTGCAAGGTTTTCCTCACCGCCCTGTGGACCAAACTGTAGGAACAAACCCTGGCGCTGAACCTGACATCGCTAATTGGCTAAGCGTGCGCTGACCAGTAAAGTATGCATGTGCAGAAGGATGATCTAGTTGTGCATGTCCAGTATTTTCTCTTAAACTTGGTTGTCTATTTGCTCTGATTTTGACCTAACTACTTTACACAAACAAAACATCGCAAGTAGTGAGTCTGGAGTATACAGACTAGCAATATGTTACTACAGTTGAACCTCTCGTATCCGGACAAGTCGGGACCGGGGCTCATCCGGATAAGGGATTTGGCCGGATATGGGAGACTCAATGCTTTATACATGTACATGTATAAAGCATTGTATAAGCATTAACCTGCTTAAGTATGTATACATATACATACACATGTACTGATGTAGCCCATTGTAGTACCACAGATGTACAAATAGTAATGTGTATACTGCAACCTTTTCATTTTTACACTCAGTAACAGACCCCAAAATAGAGGTTCGTGTTTGCAAGAATGAAATCATTTTCTTTTATAAATTCTTGGGATGATTTACCTAGATAATTATTAAGAAATGTATCAAGTATATGTAATTCATGTGTGTTTGTCTAGGAGTTCTCAAGGAGTTGGGAATCCCCCTTTCCTCCTGTAATTATTAAAAAAAAAAAAAAAAATCACGGCGAGATTGCGTCCGTATAATAGAGAGATCCGGATAAAGGGAGGCCGGATAAGAGAGGTTCAACTGTATATACGCCAAATATTTTGCGAGGTTTTTATTTTCACGAATTTTGCGAGTCAGGTGCTATTCGCGAAATCACACAAAAATATTTACTCTGATCCCGATGTGGATGTGACGTACACATGTACATTTCTCCGCTCAAAGGTACAGAACTCCATGATTGCGAATTTAACCACTCGCGAAATCATCTGGGCTTCCCTATTCTCAGAAATTTAGACTCGCAAAATATATGGCATACCAGTATACAGTAATCAAATGCACATTCATGCTGTAGCAGACATGTGTTGGGGAAATAATCGTAACCCTCTCCCGCGATCAACTCAAACAGAAAAGTACAGATATCTCCAAAGATACATCAGCATTTTTGCCCAAATTTCGTATGGAGGATTACATACACGTGTACAGGTGAAGTTTCAAGAGATTTGGTAGCAAAATAAGGGAGATATGAGGAGGTGAACTTTCAAGATTTATTGTCCTTTGCTTCGCACAGTGCTTCGATGACCATTACGAATTCAAAAGCTTTTGCCTCTTATCGTGGAGTTAAATGCACTGTATTGCTGAGCCTGATTTAAGCAATTTATTTCAAATTTGGTATGTATAATGATCTGAGGTTGTTATGCCAGACACTCTTTGTGTTTGCACCCGACAAGGCATTGCCATGGTAACTGCATATTTTCTTGAAATTCTTGTGGAGTGAACTACTTCCACAATTGTGAAGCAATCAAGGTCACAAGGTACTCATATAGGCCTACACACACACAAATAAACAGAACCTTTTATCAAACCCTGGTTAAATTTTTTTTTTCATAGGAGTCTAAGCTGCTTAGTGTGGGTCTGCACTCTCAGAGTGCTTACTCTAGTTTAGACCTTTGTTCGTAACCAATCAGAAAGTGACTTCCTTCACCTGTTAAACGGCAATGTTCTGATTGGGTAGAGCGCATTTTATGCTGTAGCGTAAGCCATGGGTTCTTGATTTCAGAAATCTATCCATCATGGGGATGCGCACTCACCAAATGAAATCGTCCTCAATGGGTAAAAAGTACACTGTATTCAATTTTTTAATCTTGTCAAAGTATCAATAAACCCTATTTGAGGAGCATACTGTCAGAATTTTTTGTAAGTCCTATAATGTTCATTTCTTTAAGTGATTTTTTAATTGATTTCTTAATCTCTTAAATCGCTACAGTGTAATCAAGCTTCTTAGATTTATTTTATATCTTGTGCATACTGAACACTTTATTTTTTGAGTAGTAACCTTGTTCTTTCTTTTTAACTGGCATTTCCACATATTTGCTTTCCTCATTATTTGCTAAATATTATGTGCCATAACCTGTATATACAACCATGGTTATATTGTCCATTATTCAAAAATGTATTGAACAGTACAAATTGGCCCCTGTTCACATCTTCTCTGAAGCATCATACAATCTCACCAGCCATCGCATAATCTCACATCCACTCTAACAGCCATGCGATCGGTTGTGTGACTATTGATTAGTGTCAGGCCACTCGCAATCATGCAAAATTCGCATGTGAAAGCACAACTCGGAAGAGCACAAATACAATCAAATGTGACTTTGTGCAATAGGCCCAAAACCACTATTTCGGCGCAATTGGTCAAAAATCGTGTCGCTTATGTTCCTTCTCACCTAGGAGAGATAAAAAGCTCTTTCAAAATGCTCCTGTGGTTTTATGTGATGCCAAGGGACATATAGACAAAAACTGAAGTCATTACGAAGGCGAGATTATACCACTAAGCCATTGGTGGAGGGTTAAGTTCGGCCAACAGGCGTAAAAGTGCATGTCGCCAACGATGATTTTTTATGTTTTCTCAACTTTGTGGGAAAATATGAGCATAAAGAAGAACCTTACTCACAGTTTCAGAAAAGTAGCTTAATGTTCTATGAAAACCTAACACAACTTTTTAAGCTTATCATTCTTTAACAACAAAATACCTGATGGAAATGTGTCGCCAGATCTGCTGAAACATACGTTAACATTTTTTTACTGCAAACTTGGTAATGCTATTACAGTGAGTACTACACAATTGTATTGTTTTTCTGACCAAAAGGGGTCTAAGTTTATGTTAAAAAATATTTCATCACTCAGCTTCAAAAGACATGCGACTGCTAATCTCGCAAATATAGATTTTAAAAAGGTAGATTTAAGAGAAGTAACATACGTTACCATCTTTGTAAAAAGTATGAAGGTGCATGGCTCTGAATGATTGTTCTAGAGTTGAGACTAATGGATTAGATAGTCCTCATACCCATGGGTGGCAAAAGATTCATTATTATGTTGCTAACTACTATACGATTTAATCCACAAGTGTAACATACGTGATGTAACTTACATTACCACCAAATGACAGAAAGCTTAATTACCATCTAAATGTACATTTCTCGAATCTGTGCCGTAAATTTGAGGTCATGGGATAGCTCAGCAACCTCTTTTACTGGCATATTGAGCATTGTCAGCGTGCAAAATACCTTTACATGATGTGTTGAAAAACTGAGTAAGTATTTGATTGTTGGAAATGTGTTGTTGTTTTTCATAGAATCATGCTTTACTTCTGTTTATTGTGTGTTTATTAAGTCAGTAGATTCCACCGTAAAAATCCAGTTATTACTTTGCTGTACAAGTTTATTCTTTTGAAATAAATCACTCAATTTATTAAGTAACGTATGTTTCAAATTTTGGTAACGTAGGTTTCAAGATGCTGTCATGTTAATAACAGACAATCCACGGAAAAGCCCATTTAATTTGAGACAACTTAATTGTTGCAGTTATGATGCTGATGAGTTTCTCCGTCAAAACATATCAAATTCATTTACAGTTATATGTTTTTGTTTGTTTGGAGGATGCAGTAAAAGGGGACATAATCAAAATCGTTTGGTGGGCGTTGATGTTCAACTTGGCATAATTCAGGTATAAACAATGAATTTAACATTGTTTAAGAAAATTCAATGAATAGCTAATGAAATTAGAGATTATGCAGATCTCTACTTCAAAACTAGTGGACCAGATCCCTGCATTAATGTAGTAACGTAAGTTTCTAATTTTGGTAACGTAAGTTTCATCAATTCATGTCATTGAAAAAGGATATTTTAGAGAATGTGCGTGGATAAAAATAACATTTACTTGTTCTAGAACTATTGTTGAAGGAATTCTGTAGGGAAATACGTCTTTTCAATTGTATTTATCTTCGGTTATCATAAACCAATATGGTGACTTTAACTACCTGACTATTTTTAACGGAAAAAAATAAACTCAAATTTGTGTCGTAATGTCGTTGATGATCTCAAAGTGAAGAAAAACACATTTTGAATGAAGAAAAGGCAACAAAAATACAGTGCATTAAAGAAATGTAATTTCAACTATTACTGTGCATATCGATCAGGCCTACATGATAATAATAACGATAATGATAATTATAGTAATACATGTTTCAGTAAGTTATTTGTTTAAGACATTAACATTTTGTGTTCTTTCTTCTCGTTGAAGTTAATACAGTTGCAATGGGGAAGAGCAGTGCTAGGATTAAAACCCCATATATAGGGAACGTGTAAGCTGTAATCAGATTGGCGAAAAAGCATATCTCTAAGCAAAGATTCAAGAAAAAAAAACATTTTCCCGTCTCATAGTTAACAAAGAAAAGTAGCAAAGTCACACATCTTTTTTTTTACCCTACCACATCAGGGTAACTATAGGGGAGGGGGTTCAGGGTCCCCCGCCCCTTTGCCAGCAAACAAAAGGAAATAAAAAGAAAAAAATGAATCGCGGAATCCCCCTCCCCATGTGAAATTTTTTTAAAAAAACATGAAATTGGGCTTGTACTGGCAGCATAGAATTGAGCTGAAGCCTTTTTTTATATTTCTTCAATTTTCTTTTCTTTCTTTTTTTTCTTGCTTGTCAGTCGATGAAACCCGGCAAAAGAAATGACCCCCCCAAAAAAAAAAAAGAAAAAGAAAAAAAATGAAACGGGAGCTTTTATTTTTCTGCCTGTCAGGAGATCAAAACTGGAAGTGGTCGACTTTTTCTAACTCTGACCCCATCCCCCACCCCATAAAAAAATCCTACTTATACGGGCCTGCATGCCTATAATCATTATCAGTACCTTTGTTGTGCATGTATAGCAACTTGTTCTTTCACTTTTCTTTTTAAAGATTCAAAACATTTTTCCAGGAGACAATTTCAAGATATGGCAAGAATTATTAATGCAAGACCTGTTATTCTCGTTATCCTTGTGGATTATACTGTTTTATGCATACATAACAAGGAAAATCGAGTACATCATTCTACTAATGACAATTTCATTCATCCTACCCAGCATTGTGCTAATGAAACTGTGTAATTTGACGTTATTTCATGGACCTCATTTGCCATAGTAAACTTAGTAAAGTGCTCATTTATTTAATTAACAAAGAACATTTCTTGGTTCCTTCTTTCCCTATCTCTTGTTTACCGAGTTCAGACATTTTAAATACAAGCAATACGGCGTTATTGTTCATTATGAAGCACTTTAACAGAGTAATCATCTCGTTTCTGCCGTTTCTTGTTTCATACAAGTGTTAAAAATTTTGTGAATACTATTTTATTGCAACTGCTATTTTCAAACTGTTCCTGCATAGAGTAACTGTTACGACAGCTGATGAGTCTGCAAAGTTATGGATTCGAAACATATCTTTCAACAGCATGAAGATAACAAGTTACAAGACATCAATATGAAGATAACAAGTTACAAGACGTCAAGCATACGAAAACTTTCATTATGATAAAATTAAAGTGAAACCTACGTTACCCACCACTCGTTTTATATTACACGTACATCATGACAATATTTTCATCCGTGAAGGCACGAAACAGCATGTTCCCAACTCTTATCATTTCAATGCCATAAATTCATAGGTATGAAGCCAATTGTCTTCAAAATATCAACAGTTACGGATTACTGTTCTACTGAAGAGATTATATGCAGACATGTTATAAAGTCTTGCAGTTTTACAACTATTTTAATTGTTATTTTTTAGAATTGTATCGCCATAATATTGCGACATCGTGTTATAATATACGTTCACTTAGAGTTGACGAGAAATTAATGTAAGAGTATATACAAAAACCAAAAAGAAAATGTGCCAAAATTTGTTGCACATGTAGTAGTATTGTCTTTGGTTACGTTACATTATTGTGAAACATACGTTACGTGGAATCTAACGACTATATTTTTGCGCACATAGTTTCACATGTTTCATCGATGATACTCAAGAATTGGCTGGCAATTTGGGACTGATAAATGTTGAAAATATTTTCGGAAGAAAATCTGACGTCAAATTATCGAGAAAACAAATTAACATTTCCTGTCTAAGGTTTAACACAATAAGACATGCTGTGTTCAGTATAGCATACAGGTCATTTGCCATCCTTCCCATCTGCAGGCAGCATTTACAAACATGGCAACCGATGGTATACTTCACATCTGACGCATAATTATCTCAATCATAGACTGTAGTCACCAATCTTAATGCATTTGAAATAGAATGACATGGTAACGTATGTTACATGATGAAATTTACGCCCCATGAAAGAAATTATCACACCACAAAAATAAAGCAAAATTATGTTTTCATATTTTTCAACTACAAACTTGAATATTTGTCTCGTGGATTGGTATAAAAATGAAACCGATTCTAACAACTTTAATTTTCCCGTTTTGTGATTGTTCAATTGTGCCGAAATAGTGGTTTTTGACCAATAGTCTCTTCTAGTGGCTCTTGTTGTATGACAGCTGTTGCATTTGTGAAAGTCTTTATGCGACTTGATGAGATCGAGGGGCCATTGGAGCCTGTTGCTCCCTGTCATTCGTCCCAAATGGTCTGAAACTGTCACAGACCAGTTGTGAAAGCGGCTTTATGAATACTGTCACAACACCTGCATATAAGTGTATGATACAAGACAAATCCACAAACCAGCACTTTCTGCTACAGCATAATTCATGGGCTGATCCCTTTGCTTGGGCAGAATCAGCAAAGTCCACTGAAAGGAGGATAGAATTCCAAATTCCCTTTTCTTAAACAATACCACAGCTTTTGTAACAACATACTAGTAAATGAGTTCATGCCTTCCAGTGAAATAAAACAATGCTTTATTTCTTAAGTTAACATGTTAAAGCACAACCATACTACAGTTTGTGTGATTCTGTTAGGCACACCTTCACTTTGTCCTTAATAATAAAGCGTTATTTTACAAGCAGTACTCTGTACCCCTGACAACTTTTTCAAGTTTCGTATCTGTACAATTGATTGGCCTTAGTATAAGAATTAGTTATGATACAGAAAATTTTCATCGGTTTGAGAAAGATATGCTGTACTAGAATTATTGTACCTAATTTGCTCTGGTACAAAATTTCACAGTGAGTTGCCTCTGTGCTTGTTTTGGCAGTGTGAATTAAAAATGCTGAAAAGTTTCAATGAAGAAACTTCCCCCGCAGAAGAGGTGCATTGCCATTGCCAAGTTAAATGCACTGCACCTACTGCATTGAAATGGACATCGATGTGTGATTTTACAATCTGACCATTATCAGTGATCCTAGTTAATGTTACTTTTCATTCTATCTTTGTTCTTTGACATCAGGAAATTTTCCGTCAGCACGTGAGACTCTCATGAGACTGAAGTATTATGCCAACATTGATGACAAGGTGAAGGAGAAGCTTGGAACTTAGTGACTGTGATAGATGAGCAATGCAGAGGAAGAGGAAAAACACTGTGTCTGTCATCTGTCAAAGAGTGCACAGATAGACAGAATTCATCTGACCATTGAGAAGTTAATCATTTTGTGCAATTTTAATGTGTCATTTTCATATTAGCATTCAGCATGCAGAGTTTGTGGTTTAGTGCAGTTTATTTGGGGAAAAAAACACTAAATGTTTAACCATTGGACTGGGGAATCCTGTTCTAGTGTTTACATGATTATCGAAGTTTCTTTTCTTTCGAGATAAATTTATGGCCTAAAAACAGAAAAACAAAGAAGTTTGAGTGGTTATAACATTTGTTTTTAACCAGTACCAAACAGAATGCGAAGAAGAGTGCCACAAGTTCCTGAACTCTTTTTCTGAGGGCCCTGATGGGAATAGCAGTGGAATATGTAAAGGCTGTAGCCTTCAGTAAGGAATACATGGCACTATATAAATGACGAACGCATCAATTAAGATTATTCTTTGTGGCTTAAAAAGAGAATAGTCTAGTTACATGGATGTATCCAAAATGTTATGTTAATCTTCCAAAAGCTACATATCAAATGAGAGACACTGAATTACATATCAGCAGTAAAATACGATGAGATCATATGCTATAATTTGAAGCATGTCCTCAACATGATGCATTGCAACAAGCTTGCAGCACATAAGTATCTGTAAAGCAGATGTTCAGATTTTGGTATTAGGTATGGGAGTAATGTGATGTTTGGCATGGTTTTAAAGGAAATGAACACTTAAAGGATAAATTGTGATGTAGAATTACACATTTATTTTATTAGTATCAATTTGTCATAAAATGAAAAGTAGTCATAAGTAGCGTTTCTCAGCCATGTTAGGTATGCTAATCATATCGTATAACATATTCTTCTTCCAGTATGAAGGTCATTACCCATATCGGGCCACCTACGCGATATTCCGTAGTTCATCCGAACACCGCAGAGGCCACATACGGAATATCCCGTAGTGAATGAAATGACTTATGAACGACGTCATCCTTATTTGACAACATATCCTAGAATGCTTTGCAACACTGTGTGCAATAATTCAAGAAGGTTTTGTCAGTCGAATGCCAACAATATCGTAAAAATCGTTGAAAAAATGTGTGTTTACATGGAATAACGTGATATAACCACAAAGCGTCAGTGGGTGCTATCTACAGCTGTACGGAGTGCTCGATTTTGGATTTTCTGCCGCAGTTTTTGAGGAGGTTTGGACACTATCTGGGCGATGATATAACTATGATAATAGTCCCACATGTACATCCACAGGTATTTATCGTGAGGAGTTTCGCTTCAACAAACTAATTATTCACACATTATAATATCAATTTCCCACGCACTCGCAATGGATCATCGGCATAAACATAAACATAAACCTGCAATTATTGTATCAATGGTCATGATTTTTATATGTCCAGAAAGCTGACACTCTGATCATTTCATTTCCGGTACTGGATTTGTAAAATTACAACTTTTGTATTTTTAATCCATGAATGAAACAAACAAACAAAATAATTTCGTAACTTTTGGATTACTGTACTTCACTTCTGCTGAGTACTATGACTGCAATGTGTATTGAATGGCAGAGGCCACATACCATTCTAAAGGGAATTTTATCCTCTTTCAAATGACATATAACTTCTCTATGTTTTGTTCATTGCTTGCTAATTAAGAGCAATTGTTTGCAGAGTTGTCTGCCTGTCGGCGTGTGTGTCAAATCTAAAACAGGCGTCAATGAGCATTCAGAATAACAATTCTTTATATTATCGTCGCAAGAATACCTATGCACTTTCCCGTCATATTTCCTGTTTTTCTGTTCATCAATAAAGCGTCATCGTACAGTGCATGTAGCCCAGTTATACAGTGGACTCCCGTTATAATGAAGTCCTCGGGACCAGCGGTTTTCTTTCGTTTTTTCAAAAGTTTGTTATAACCCAACAAATAAACAGTGGAAAAACATACAGTGGATAATGCTGCAGCCTGAATTTTCAATTCGTTGTAACCAGAATTTCGTTATAACTATGTTCGTTATAACGGGAGTGCACTGTATCAGAGCTCGTGTATACAGTGTACATTTATTGGGTGTTTTTTCCAAGTATTCGGATATGAGAATCCACAACAAAATAAATCATTCGGAACTGACAATCTCGCTTAATGGGGTTCCCTTGTATTGTAACATATTGCAGGCTTTGAAAAGATTTTATACAATACATGTACTGTGTTGAGTGAAGTGCCCAAGCTCTAGTGTTGGAGACATGTGAGAAAAGAAGAGTGAAATGTGTCTCATACTAATCTTTCAGATTTTTGTTGACTCAGTGTTTAAGATTATTTCTCTTTCATCAATTTAGAACCTGAAAGTTGTTGGTGCTCTCTGATATCCTCTGCTGAAGCATAATTCTGTCTTACAATTTATTTGCATGTGCAGGCTACCTGTCATCATTGAAACTTTAAAAGATATGACAATGAAAAACCCAGCATGGTATGGTAATTATTGAACAATTCCACGTAAATGTCAGTGAAACCTAGAGAAGCATTTGTTGATGGTTAATAGAATCAATGTGTCTAATCTGTATGCAGGGCTCAACATTAGCTGTGGCATGCGGCAACTAGACATTGATGTTGGGCCACCGAATTTCTGGGAAAGTTCATGTTAGGCCTGATTTGGCAACTGAGATTCCAATGAACAAACCCATGAAATTGATAAAGATCATTTAAGCGCCATTAAATTTCCTTAAGTATCAGAAATTTATATAGAATATATGCATTTATCAAATATCAAGATTGTTGAAAATTTAAAAGTCGGGAGCGCAATATTGCTATTCTCCATGAACTGCACAAGGAAAGGTAAACTTGTAGGCTCTTGCAGTCTTTCATCAGACATTGCAAGTAAAATTTGCAAGATATTCAATGCTATTGTACAAATTTGAATAAAGAGATGTACAGTTCACTCCCGTTGCAATGAACAAGGTTATAATAAAATGTCATTACAATGAAGTAGAAATACAGGGACCATATTATCATTAAAGTCTAAGTGCACAGTTCACTTACAACAAACATGGTTACCAGTGTGTGTTTAGAGAGAAATTGCTTAATTTGCTCTCTGTGCCACACAAATGACACAACATTTGCTCCTGCGACAATTGCTGCAATCTTATTTTTTCCAAGGACTTAGGGTAAGGGCTGTGATATGGTTTCAGGTTTTGTTTGATATGAGGATTAGAATTAGGGTTAGGATTGTGTTTGTGGGTAGAATATGTTTGGCTTAGCATGCAGATATTTCATGGAAGCATTGTCGTAGGAGCAAATGTCGTGGAAGCGTGCCACACATGTTATGAGACAAATTGTCGCCCCGGCACAAATTGTCGCCCCCTGAAACAGGTAATAAATTGTGCATGGAGCTGACGGCACAAATTGCCTCCCCTGCACAATTTGTCATCTTGCAACAATTTGTACCAAGGGCTGATGGCACAAATTGTCACCCGCCCTTGAAGCACATTTTTGGGGGTAATATCATTCTTGACAGTCATTGAAATACCAACACATAACTTACATGGCTACATCCATGCAAACAAGCCATGTAAAAAGTCACGGTGTGGTTTCAAAGAAGTGTGTATGTGTGCGCGCACATGGTAATTGAGTGTCCGTTCATGTGTGTGTGTGCGTGTGTGTGTGTGTGTTGCATATTACGGAAGAATGTGTGTTGAGGTGGTTTACATGCATTATGAGGATTTGTTTGAGTGTTTGTTGGTGCTGGTTTATAAATACGTATGTATTTGGGGTGTGCATATATGGCAGTTCGTTTGTGCTAAAATCAACTCAAGATTGAGAAATTATTCACAGTGTGTCAAAATTATTCGCTCATGCATAAATCATGACAAACTTATTCTGGCAGGGACAAAGAATAGTGATATGGAAGTTGGAAGTTAAGACCAGTGGAAGAAAATGAATGCAGCGAAAAACATGGACAAAGACAGATAACATTTAGGGAGGGTACCTTCCTCGTATGCCTTTTCTCATGGTTTCTCTCTCCTAGCGCGCATCACCACTGAAATTGACACACCCATACTATTTTGAAATCAATGCTGCTGTGAACTCTAAACACGTGCTCATACACGTTGAAGGCATATTCATTGCCACAGTAGACTTTTGCTCCTGCCTGCTGCTGAAGATTTATGTGGTAAGACTTTCTTTTCAGTTTGATTAATATTTAATTAGAATGCTCGTTTAGGGTCAGCACCTACAAATCATACACAACACATACCATGCAGCCCCCGCCCCCACACACACACACGCATAACTTACCAGTCATACCCACCCCACCCAAGCATAACACCGGAGCAACCATCCCAACACACAATTCATAGTGCGTGGCCGACAACAATTTGTGCAGCTACGTTTCATTTTGCCCACACAAATTGTTGCTATTGAGGTAAAAAATTAGGAACTGAACAAGCAGCACAATTTGTCGCCAGGTGACAAATTATGCCGGGACGACAATTTGCGCCGTCAACTTCTTCACAAATTGTCGACCCAAGCCGGGAGCGACAATTTGTGCCGTAACACACACACTATTTTTTAGGAAAACTTGTATGATATGTCCAATTGCTTCTTCCCAAACACAAATTCTGCATACCTTAGTTCGTTACTATAAAAATTTGTGACATTATGTTAAAGGTTTGTTAATCCAAAAATGGAGTAAGGTCTGTTATTGTGAAAGTTTGATAATCTAAAGATGAATAAGGGTCATTAATCTGGAAAAAAAAGTGAGTACGTGTGTATATGTTCGTTTGTGACCAAACTTGGATGGTAGATGTCCCTTGGGGAGTTGAAGGTCACCACAAGGTCAAAGGTCACAGATAGGAATCAACAAACTTTTAGGGCCCAATGTTAAGTTTTTACGGCGCGACACAATTTCGCACTTGCCTGTTGGATTAATGATCCTTTGGAATAACAAACCTGATTTCATTTTTGGATTAGCAAACTTCACAGCAATGAACCATGTTCAAGCATGATCTGTAGGATTAAATTGGATTTCCTTTTGTAATCATTTCAAACATGCTTATGGGGTTAAATAATCCAAACTTACACTCTATTATGAACTCATCAATTGTTAAACCCCATTTTTCTAGTGTTAAGGGGAATTTGGTAGCATTCTGAAACTCTAGTCACAGTTGCAGGATGATATTTGTAACATGCATGGAGTGTACATGTCTTCATGGTGCTTATATTCCCAGTCTCTGAAAATTATTTGAAAAATCAATGTTTGTATCAAATTAACATCAATTATTATTACCTAATGATCACTACAATTATGAAAGTGAAGTGGTATTGGATGCACTTGAGTGGTATATTAGATCAGATATATTGCATTCATCAACATGAATATTGCACGAGTCGAAGACGAGTGCAATATTCATGTTGATGAATGCAATATATCTGATATACCACGAAAGAAATCCAATATCATTATTATTATACATACAAACCACATTCAATTTTTAAAAAAACAAAAATGAAAAAGAGTTTCACTCACATTCGACATGAAAGTGATCAAAACGTCCACGGCAATTCCTTCTGTGTTAAATATGCTCTAAAAACATCTACAGCACTTTTTGTTGCCTTTCATGTGTTCAACGCGTCTTTTTCTTTCAGAATGTTTTCAAATTCGTCAAAGTCTAGAGTCGCGAACCGTGGAGGCCGCCATTGTTGTTTACAAAATCTAACCTTTCAACTTGTAATACGGAGGTACAGTACAGTACAGTACAGTACAGCATATCAGCGGGCGACTGCCGCAGACCGGGCCGCTAAGACGATTTACGTGTACTCCTATGGCATTTCTCAACTCATCGCGCATTTCTCAACCTCATTAAGCAATGCCACTGCACTTTGCTTTCTTTGCAAACGATACTGCGCATGCGTATAAAGAAACATTTGAGTGCGTTATTGACAGCAGAGTACATTATTGGAAACAATATTGTACTCTTTTTCTCCATTGATACAGGTAATGTAAAATGCATGGGACAGGTATTATGCTAACAATATTGCATGCCATTATTAAGCAAACCCCTTGCAGGAATATTGATACATGGTTTTATTGTATCGAAAAAGTGGCTTATATGTATAATAATAATTTTATATTGATAATTTGATAATTATTTGTTGTTAGGCTGGCACAAAGTAAAATACACAACACAGAGACAAATCAGATTTACAAGATACAATATACGGTGAGACCCTGATATAACGATGTCCTTGGGACCGCCGATATTACTTCATTGTAGCAGGGTCCTCATTGTAACTGTGCTAAGTTTTATACAAAGTTTTATACATGTACCAAATAGTCAAATATATGAGAAGTCTTTACCCTGATATTTCACAAATATTGTATGTGGATCATTATTAAGCAAGAATAGATTGAACTCTTTGTGAATTGATACTGAAAAAAAATGGCTTGATAATTCTTTATTTTGTGATGTTTAAATAGTGATGTATACAAATGATGAAGAGGCTTGCAGTAACGCTGTGTAAATAGTTTTTGAAAGAAGTGATTAGTGAAAGAAGAATCTAGGAAGAGGAAAGTGACAAAGAAGGAGTGCGTAAAGGAAGGCAGATAGTGACAGTTGAAGGGCAGCAGCAAGCTGGAAGTTGAGTTTGCACTGATGGACACAGGAAACTAGGAGACAGGGACAGTTGTAAGGAAGAACTGAGTGAGAATCAGGTAAGGGGTTTAAGGAGGGAGAAGAGGTTGTAATTCATTCACTAATTCGTCTTTTTTTCTATGAAAGCACTCATTTTCAAATCTACAAATGCTTGGGCAAGGTTTATGAAATCATTTCTTTTGTAAACTAGAACAAAGTGACCAAAATAGAGCTTAAGCAATCAATCAATATGCATTAAATGTCCTCAATTGTAGAACTGAAGTGAGTGGTGATAAAAGAGGGGCAGATGTAGCCCAGATGGCTACTAGCACATATAGTCTAGTGGGATTTCTGAAAAAGGGCTCTCTAAAATGGTGTTAGAGGCATTTTTGAGTAAAAGTTGGAAACCGGTCTCTTTTACTTAATTTGAGTATGCTGAATCCGAAAAATCTGGTTCCCAAGCGAAATTCACCGATCTTGACCATCTAATTTGCATAAACAAAATGGCTGCCAAGCCACAGAAATGATCAGTTTTAGACACGCATTTTCAAGAAATTCTTTGCAAACGAGCTGGAAAAAAGTGATTTGAAATGTTTGTTCAGAAAATAGAATTACCAATTTAAGGGATAAACGTTTCTCGCGTGGTAAATAGTATATTTTATTCATAATTATGCAAATTAGGACTGAAATATGCTGATAAATATATATATATACATTAACACTGGAAGAGTAATTTTGACATTTTTTTTTTGAGAGGCAAATTAAATACTAAGTATGCAGACTTTAAGGTTTTGAGGGTTAGGAAAAATCTGGTACCCAAGCGAAATTCACCGATCTTGACCATCTAATTTGCATAAACAAAATGGCTGCCAAGCCACAGACATTATCAGTTTCAGACACGCATTTTCTATAATTTTTCTTGCAAACGAGCTGGAAAAAAGTGATTTGAAATGTTTGTACAGAGAATAGAATTACCAATTTAAGGGATAAACGTTTCTCGGGTGGTAAATAGTATATTTTATTCATAATTATGCAAATTAGTACTGAAATATGTAGATAAATATATATTAACACTGGAAGAGTAATCTTTAAAAATTTTTTCTTGAGAGGCAAGTTAAACACTAAATATGTAGACTTTAAGGTTTTGAGGGTTAGGAAAACTCCGGTTCCCAAGCGAAATTCATGGATCTTGACCATCTAATTTGCATAAACAAAATGGCTGCCAAGCCACAGAAATTGTGAGTTTCAGACGGTAAGCACTATTTGGGCACCCGTCCCGCTTCATCATGAATATTCATCAGGCAGTTAGATACTGTACTAGTAAATGGCAGAACGCTGGATACGTGCCATAGAATGTAAAAACGTATTGCCGGGAAATATAAAAATCTCGAAAAATTGCATCAACGGGGAATATTAAAATGTCTCGCCGGGAGATGGAAAAATGTTCGGTTTTGTCGGGAAATGTAAAAACACTGCCGGGAAATGTAAAAATCGTGTATTTCCACGGTATTACGGATACATGTAGATGATGAATATTCATGATGAAGCGGGACGGGTGCCCAAATAGTGCTTGCCGTTTCAGACCGTTTTTTTTTTGTAAACGAGCTGGAAAAGTGATTTGAAATCTATGTACTTACACTGGTATTACCAACTGGAGGGATAAACGTTTCTCAGGTAGTAAATAGTATATTTCTTTCATAATTATGCAAATGAGTACTGAAATATGCAAATATTGTATTAACACTGGAAGATTTTTCATATTTTTTTTTCTTGAGAGGGAAGTTAAAAACACTAGATATATAGACTTTAAGGTTTTGAGGGTTAGATAAAAACTAGAATCCCTTCTCAGTGGTATCAAAATAAATGCAAATATTTTAATTGGTATGCAAATTATATTTAGGCTTCATGAGGTTTGTGTGCATGCAGTTCATTCACCCTCTTAAAAGGTCCTTTTTTTTAAAGAATTCAAGTAAGGAACCCGATTCTTAACCAAAATTGATTGCGCTAGGGGGAAAAAAAATGTCTTTTTCAAACAAATACACTTTAACATCTAATTTGCATAATACATACAAAATAGCTGCAATATTGCCATATAATTGTCAATTCCATGAAAAAAAAAATTAGTACATTGATAATCGCAAAACGAATTGATGAAAACTCTATCTACGCGGATCATGACCCAACTTTTTATGGGATGGGGGAATGTCATCGATCAACGCCATTTTGTTCATATGCAACATCCATTATTGTATTGTTCCCAGTTAACCAGAGCATGGTAATCATATATATATATATATATATATATATTCATATACAGTATACAGATTTAAATATATGATTACATATGATTTTATATATATAGCAAACATTCGTCTATAGATTGAAATGGGATAGGTGGTTTTATTCTATTTTCTCTTGAAGCGTGTTTTTTATTTTCCTTACAAATTGACGAAAAATACTTCTAATGTCACAACAAACATTACTGATGCCCCAATGAATAAACAAAATTATGTTGTAAGTCCGTTAGACGAAGTTATATATATATATATATATATATATATATATAAGACTGGAGAAGGATCCATTGGAAAGTTATAGAATAGGCGCGATCACACACTGGCAAAAGATCAAGAAGTTTAAAATCGCGATCTCCAAAATCTCAAAAGGCGTGGCCAAATTGGCAAATTATCGGAAAGTTTATGATCGCAATTTATAAGATCTTGAAGTTTTTCAAGTGCGTGTGACTGCAAACTTTCCTCTAAACTTCCCACTACAGCTAGGTATATTTCATTTTATAATGCTGTCCCCGCCAAACTTCTCGATCTCTTGCCATTGTGACCGGACAACAAAAGATCGTGAAGACTTCGCGATCTTAAACTTTGCGATCTTTTGCCACTCTGATCGCGCGTTATCATGATAAAATTGAATAACGATGTTAGAATAGCAGTGAGGGAGAAGAAACGGAAAAAAAAAGTGTGGCAAACATCTACCTATATTTTATCCTTCTACATCTGTTTAAGAATGTAACTTAGTCAACTTCCAAGACAGTTCGAACTTTGAAATTGCCTCGGCCAGTGCAATGTGCGAAATTAGGGGTTTACACCTTCCTGTTCCTTTTTGTTTTTGTTTTCAATATGCGTGGATAACATGCTGCCAGTGATAACCACCATGCAGGTACGATGCATTTCAATTTATTCTTAACTGGACGACGCCACGCTCCCTTGTCTGTCTGACTTATGATATATCTCACCTGGTGTGATTCAGATCATAGAAATGACATTATTAGCAAACAGGCCTCTTGCTTTAAGGACCAGTGGATTGTAAGAACTAAGGAATAATGAATACTCATTAGAAACCCTGTTACATACAGAAGATTCCACTTCGTATCAGACGTAAATGGGCTCCATTTTGCCTCTCATTATATGCTTTATCAAGTATAGTTTTGAATATCCATGTTGTCACTTGAATTTCTGCCCAAGAATTAGGAAATGGATCTTTTCATGGAGGACCAGGGTTTTCCACCACCTTGCGAACATGAACTTACTTCTGTTCCCTTGAGAGATAACATCGATCCGATAGCTACCTTAAAGAGACCTTCTTCCGTAGATACTGGAGTTGTGCAATTTCTGCCAAATTGATACTGACAGTAGCACTCTTATTAAAGCAAGTGATCAATGACTCACAATCATCAAGGATGCTGCTTGTACGAGAAGAAAACTAAAGGGTTCCAAGAACATGGTTGTTATCAGTCGTCTTTATAAGAATAAACTTATATTCGATTCAAAAGATGCATCACACAATAGTAGACGGCGAGTTGTCACAATATTGGGGTGTTCTTAAAATTTTCTGTAGATTTTGATTTTTTATGCTATTTCCCCTATTTTGGGGGTGCTGAACACAAATCCACTTATTGCCATTTTTCTAACCGACGTCTTCACCCGTTGCCATGGCAAGGCATTATTTTCCTTAAAAGAACATGTATTCATTAAAAATCATAAAAACATGATGTAAACACCAAAATATGTCATTATAAATCCATTTTAATTAGACTTAAGAAAGAATACAATTTTCATAATGTCATGGTTACCTTATAGCAATGACGGTTACCATGGCAACAACTATTTATACAGAAAAATCATATTTTTCATGAAAAAGCAAGAAAACATGACAAGATTGAGTGGAATATTTATCATAAATTACTATCTAGATTATCAGCTTATTTTTCCACTATGTTAATTTCACATCAGTTTCGTTGCTATAGCAACAACATGACAAAAGCTGCCTTTTAAAGAAAAATAAGCATTGCGATTGAAAGAAAAGCAAGAATACATCCATAGATGATGAATTTCTGTATAGTGAGTTTTTTTTTAGCTATTTCCTTTATTTTGTCGGTGCCAAACACGAATCGACTTGTTGCCATATTTCTAAATGACATCTTTAGCCGTTGCCATGGCAACAAATTATTTTCTTTGAAATAACATGTATTCTTCATTAAACATCACAAACGCATGCTAAAAACACCAAAATAAGTCAATATAAACGTATCACGCTTCAATTAAATTAAAAATCACAATTTCCGACTGTCACAGCAACCTCATAGCAATAAGGGTAGCCATGGCAACAGCTATTTTTAAAAGAAAATGATTTTCTATCAAAAATCATGAAAAGATGAAAAGTTTTAGTAGCATACTCATTACAAATTGCTATCGGATAATTATCAGCTTTTTTCACTACGTTCATGCCACATTATTATCGTTGCTATGGCAACAACTTTCTTTTCCCGAGAAAGGAGAAGTATCCCATTAAAAGAAAAACTAGATAAATAAATGATCAATTTTTGTTTATTATAATTATGTTATAATTTCTTATTATTACCTTTAAAAGAACGTGTATTCTTTATTAAAAACATAAAAACATGCAGTAAACACCTAACATCTAAACATCTCTTTAATCAAATTAAAAATTACAATTCTTATAACGCCATGGTTACCTCATAGCAAAGATGGTTGCCACGGTAACAACTAATTTAAAGAAAGTAGTGATACTTTTATGAAAAAAACAAGAAAACGTGACAAGATCGGGTGGAATATTGATTACTAACTACTATCATGACTATCACCTCTTCGCCATTATGTTAATTTCACTTCCTTTTCGTTGCTTTGGCAACAACATGACAAAAACTGCCTTTTAAAGAAGAAAAATAGGTACTATATTTCAATTAACAGGAAAGTAAGAATGAAGTAAATCTGTAGAAAATACATTTCTGTAAGAGTTAGATTTTTTGTGTTTTTTTCCCTTATTTTGGGAGTGCCGTACACGAATCCACCTGTTGCCATATTTCTAATTGACATCTTTAGCCGTTGCCATGGCAACAAATTATTTTCTTTAAAGGAACATGTATTCCTCATTAAACATAAAAACTTACTGTAATTTCCAACAGATGTCAATATGAACATATTTCTTTGATTTAATTAAATATCACTATTTCCGAATATCACAGCTACCTCATAGTGATGACGGTCACCATGGTAACAGCTATTTTTTAAAGGAAAATAATGATTTTTTTTTAAATCAAAAAGCATGAAATCATTAAAAGATTGATTGAAAAAGTTATTTCGTTACCAGTTAGAGTCTAACTATGATTGTCAGCTTTTTTTTTACTATGCTAATCTCACATTATTATTGTTGCTATAGCAAAAACATGAGGAAAACTTTCTTTCATAGAAAGAAGAATCGTTTCATTAAAAAGGAAAGAAAGAATAAAATAAACAAGTGATTTTTTTCATCTCTTTTGGGGATGAACAGGAATGCTCCTGTGCGTGGTCATTTTTTAAAATGATGTCTTGAGCTGTTGCCATGGCAACAAATTTTCTTTAAAAGAACATGTGTTCTTTAAACATTGTGAAAACATGCTGTTAACACCTAAATGTGTCAAGATCAACATGTCTCTTTAATTTAGTAAAACATCACGATTCTTCAATTTCATGGTTACCTCATAGCAATGACAGTTGTCATGGTAATAACAATTTATTATGAAAAACAAAAAATGACAAGATTGAGTAACATATTCATAACAAATTACTGTCAGTTCTTTTTTTTTCACTATAGTCATCCCACATCGTTCTTGGTGCTATAGAATTAACATGAGAAAACCGCTTTTTAAAGAAAAAAATAACGTTACTAATTAGATATGGAAGGAAAGAATACACTAAACAAAAAACAAATAAGTAAAAACACAAATATTTAGTCAGCTTCCCGAATTTCTGATTACATTGCACCTTTAAAACCTTAAATATCCGAAATGGTTAATATTCAACATGGTTGCCATGGAAATGCATCAATTTTTGTAGAAAAAAAATCTTCAAGGAAAAAATGTGAAATTATGGCCTAACTTTTGAAGTATTACAAATGAGCAAGACTATTAGCCATATATAATTCTGTTCACATCATTTCTGTTCCTATATCGCAACATGTTAAGGAATAGATTTTTTTTTAAACTATAGATATACCCAGGAAACATAGAATACAAATAGTAAGCAATACAAATGTCTAAAAACCTCCCCCAAAGTTCCAATTTTCTCGTCATGATGTACTCTGTTTCAGCATTAATGTCTCCAAGACATTTGATAACCTTAAATGACTATGATACCTCCTCTATAGTAATTTCCAACAGATTGCTATAGAACTTTAATCCTTACAAATCATTTTTCTCATGTTATTGCTATGGCAACAGAAATGATGTGGAATGAACATTGTGAAAAAAAAAAGCTGATAGTAATTTGTAATAAATATGGTACTCAATCTCGTCATTTTTTCAATTTTTTTCATTAAGATATCAATATTTTCTTTTTAAGAATTGTTACTATGGTAACTGTCATTGCTAGGAGATATCAATGTAATTGAAAAAAAAAAAAGATTGTTTTTATTACTTGAGGAAAATATATATGACATATTTTGGCCTTAACATGTTTTTATGTTAATGAAAAACCAATGTTCTTTTAAAGAAAATAATTTGTTGCCATGGTAACGGCTGAAGACATCATTTAGAAAAGTGGCCATAGGTGGATTCCTTTTCAGCATTCCCAAAAGAGTAAAAAAAAAGGGCCAAAAAATTAAATTCTACAAAAATTAATTATTTATTTATCTAGTTTTTCTTTTACTGGGGTACTTCTCCTTTCTAGGGAAAAAAAGTTGTTGCCATAGCAAACGATAATAATGTGGCATGAACGTAGTGAAAAAAGCTGATAATTATCATAGCAATTTGTAATGAGTATGCTACTCAAACTTTTCATCTTGTCATGCTTTTTGATAAACAAAATCATTTTCTTTTAAGAAAATAGCTGTTACCATGGCAACCGTTATCGCTATGAGGTTGCTGTGACAGTCGGAAATTGTGAGTTTTAATTTGATTGAAGCGTGATATGTTTATATTGACTTATTTTGGTGTTTTTAGCATGCATTTGTGATGTTTAATGAAGAATACATGTTATTTCAAAGAAAATAATTTGTTGCCATGGCAACGGCTAAAGATGTCATTTAAAAATATGGCAATAAGTCGATTCTTGTTTGGCACCGACAAACTAAAGGAAATAGCTCAAAAAATCTCAATATACAGAAATTTATCATCTATGGATGTATTCTTGCTTTTCTTTCAATCGCAATGCTTATTTTTCTTTAAAAGGCAGCTTTTGTCATGTTGTTGCTATAGCAACGAAATAATGTGAAATTAACATAGTGGAAAAATAAGCTGATAATCTAGATAGTAATTTATGATAAATATTCCACTCAATCTTGTCATGTTTTCTTGCTTTTTCATAAAAAAATATGATTTTCTCTCTATAAATAGTTGTTGCCATGGTAACCGTCATTGCTATAAGGTAACCATGACATTATGAAAATTGTATTCTTTCTCAAGTCTGATTAAAAAGGATTTATAATGACATATTTTGGTGTTTACATCATGTTTTTATGATGTTTAATGAAGAATACATGTTCTTTTAAGGAAAATAATGTGTTGCCATGGCAACGGGTGAAGACGTCGGTTAGAAAAATGGCAACAAGTGGATTCGTGTTCAGCACCCCCAAAATAGGGGAAATAGCATAAAAAATCAAAATCTACAGAAAATTTTAAGAACATTACAACTCGCCGTCTACTACAAGCTCGTTTGATACAAAATATGTTCCGCCATTTTACCGACAGAAGTATACTGAACGCTCGCGGAAGCAGCTCAACGACAATACTCCTGTATCAAAAAAAAAAAAAGAAGAAGAAGAAAAAAAGAAAATCCTGCTCACAGTGCCAGACCTGATCTTTCTTCCCCATTGGACAATGGGTAGGGACGTTTTGATCTGGTCTACAGCCTGTACAACTTATATATCTAGCTCCAATCCTGCAAAGTTGCATTGAGATTATTTCATGTGCATGCGAAAGCAATGCAAAACATTTCGATGCAAATGTCACAAATCAGGCCTACGATGTACAGCAGAGTGTGCATGTTAGCAACAATGTGATGGTGCAAACCTTGCAGGAACGTAAATCAATTTAACTCGATTGAGAAATAAACTTTTCGACTCAGACTATGTTTCTTTTCAGCCAAAATATAAAAGCGTTGATGACTAGAATTACAAAGTTCATCCTTCGTTTCTGTTTCCGACACTGTCCGAGATACCAGGATTTTTCTTACAATTCTTTTTTTTTTTGTTGTTGTTGTTGCTTGAGCCTGCAGAGTGGGTAAAGAGATAGATAAAAAACCCACATAAATTATGTTTGCAGATGAGAATTATGAAAGTTGCCACTTGATTTTAAATCTAATGTATATTGATGTGATTGCCCGATAACTTTGATGGCAAGACCTTGTTTTGGTGGTAAATATGCATAGAAAATGGTGAATATTTGCATAATCTATTATACAAATGAGATCATAGATGTGTGTTTGTTTAGTAGTTGTAGTTAATTTTTGCATCTCTTAATCACACCTGGAATCATTAACAGGTCATGATGTTATAACTGTTAAAAAAAAAACATTTTCATATATTGCTGCAGTGCGTTGTAGAATCTAGAAACCTGCCTGGTCTACGGCCTCTTGAATATCAATTTGCAAACATATTTCAGGCTTTCAAGTGGCCCTACTTTTCCTACTTTTTCCTACTTTTTTACTGCTGTCCCTACTTTTCCTACTTTTTTGCTCAAAATCCTACTTTTTCCTACTTTTTCCTACTTTTTTGGTGAAAAACCCCGCAAAAAAAAAAATGTGCAAGGCTACTTGAATAGTTGATATTCAGAAATGATGAGTAGACTCTAGTTGCAGATTCTTACTGGTGGGGAGAGCCTCTTCAGCATGAAAGAGGGATAACACAAACCAATCAACCACAAGACTGCTGCCAGCCTCAGCTTTTGCTCCTGTGCAGATGTGATTGATCCCACTGATATTGCAGCCTAGGACATGGAGCAGTGCTCATCCAGCTTTCATCATTGCTCAAAATTACCAGGCTCTCCAAAGGAGCAAAAGTGAGGCTGAGGCAGCAGGGTTGTGAGTACAAATTAAAGGACAAGTTCACCTTCATAAACATAAGGATTGAGAAAATGCAACAATGTTAGTAGAACACATCAGTGAAAGTTTGAGGAAAATTGGACAATCGATGCAAAAGTTATGATTTTTTTAAATCTTTGTCTTGGAACCGCTGGATGAGGAGACTACTACAGCTTGTGAGTCATATGCGTACAACAGTATAAAGAAAATGTAAAAGAAAATTCAACATATTTTCACTTTTTTCGCATAATAAAAGAGCACTTGACTTGCCTCTTTCTAAAGG
This sequence comes from Diadema antillarum, assembly GCF_040938485.1. NCBI lineage: Eukaryota > Metazoa > Echinodermata > Echinoidea > Diadematoida > Diadematidae > Diadema > Diadema antillarum. The sequence goes on along the minus strand of NW_027272543.1, from coordinate 525,552 downwards.
CAGGGGGAATAATATTACCCATAACATTTGTCGGTAACGAGTCAGGGGAATGTATACTTTTTTCAACAGATGGAATTTTGTGAAATTCTCTTTATATTTTCCTTATATTGTTGTACGCATGTGACATCTAAGTTATTCATACACTGCAGTATAGTCTTCTCATCCAGCGGGTACTGCACAAAAACTTCAAAAATTCATAACTTTTGAACGGATTGTTTGATTTTATTCAAACTTTCAATGATGTGTTCTACTAATATTGCTACATTCTCTCAATCCTTATGTTTATGAAGGTGAACTTGTCCTTTAAGATTTACATGTAGCAGTGGCATATCTAGGGGGGGGGGGGCAAGGGGGGCACGTGCCCCGGGTGCCACTCCTTGGGGGCTCAAAAAATGGAAAAAAGAAAAAAAGAAGAAGAAGAAGAAAACGAAAGAAAAAAAGAAGAGGAAGAAGAAGGAAAAAAAAAAACCTCGCCCGGACGGGGTGGGGGGGGGGGGGGGGGGAGGGGAGAAGGGGGAGGGACAGAAAACCAAATCAAACAAGATAAAAACAAAACATGATGATGACGCGGACAAATAACAATGTTTATTGTGTTCACACAAGAATTCCGAATTCCATGTTTTGTAAGCTGAAATACAAACATTTTCGGCTCGCTCGCCAAAATTTAACCAAAAAAAAAAGATAAGAACAAAACGTGATGATGACGCAGAAATATACAAATTTCGGCTCACTCGCGCATACTATTTTAGAGTATTTCTCAAGTCCTCAGTTTGTTGGTATGAATGGTTATCAATCAGACCGTCACTATATCTTTATTAGAATTGTAAGATTTAATAAGCAAAAAAGAAAAAAAAAGACATGTTTGTAAGCTGAAATACAAACATTTTCGGCTCCCTTGCTGCGCTCGCTTGCCAAAATTTATCAAAAAAAGATAAGAACAAAACGTGATGATGACGCAGAAATATACAAATTTCCGCTCACTCGTGCATACTAATTGAGAGTATTTTTTTTTCAAGTCCTTAGTTTGTTGGTATAAATCGTTATCTATAAGGCCGTCACTATATCTTGATTAGATTTGTAAGATTTAATAAGCAAAAAAAATGACAAGAATCCCATGTTTTGTCAGCTGAAATACAAAATTTTTCGGCTCGCTCTCTGCGCTCGCTCGCCAAAATTTAGCCAAAACAAAAAGAACAAAACGTGATGATGACGCAGAAATATACAAATTTCGCTTCACTCGCGCGTACTAATTGAGAGTATTTTTTCAAGTCCTTAGTTTGTTGGTATAAATCGTTATCTATAAGGCTGTCACTATATCTTGATTGGAATTGTAAGATTTAATAAGCAAAAAATGACAAGAATCCCATGTTTTGTCAGCTGAAATACAAAAATGTTCGGCTAGCTTGCTGCGCTTGCTCGCCAAAATTCATCAAAATTTATTTCATTTAAATCACCCTCAAAAGACCCCTTTTAGGTGCTTGAAAAAGCATATCATGTGGACTTTTTTTAAAGTCCCTACCGGGATGGGGTTGGGGTTGAACATTTTTTCAGAATTTAGGGGCGCAATTTTCGCGCTTGCCCCGGGCGCCATTTTCCCTAGATACGCCACTGATCAAGAGTTCTGGTGAGTATCAACGAAAACTACTCCAAGAAGCCTGCACGTGTCCTGATTTATTCCTACTTTTTTTTCTTTAATGCCCTACTTTTTCCCTCTCATGTCCTACTTTTTCCTACTTTTTTAGAGATTTTGTTCCTACTTTATTCCTACTTTTTTGCATTATCCCGCTTGAAAGCCTGATATTTCCTTTCAGTGTCATTCAGTTCTCCTTTATTGATTGATTCCTTGATTTACTTCGGACTCTGACATCATAATGTGCAACTTGTTTGCCCAATAACTTAGCTGTATTTTAGTACTTCAAGGTACATTTTGATAGCAAGACTTTGTTTTAGGGAATATATCCATAGAAATGGCCAACTATTTATATAATTCATTATGGAAATTAGATTATTAGGGTATGTCTAATAGCTGTTTTTTGTATCTCTTTATCACAAAAGAATCATCAACTTATGTCTTGATATTATAACTATAATGATTCAGATTCATATATCGCGGCAATGTGTTGTAGAATCTCGAAGCTAGTATTACCAATTTGCATACGTTATTGCAAATATTGTTATTCATATTTTTATTCTGAATTGGTTGATGCCAGTACTTTAGATTTTTCTCGGACTCTCTGTACACTTTATTTGACCGATAGCATATCTATTTTTCAGTACACCAATGTACATTTTGATAGCAAAACTTTGTTTTAGGGGAAAATATGTTGAGAAAATTGAAAAATATTTGCATAATTCATTATGCAAATGAGATGCATGTTTTATTTCAATACAAAAAATTGGTCCTTGTATCTCTTTATTACACTAGAAATCGTGAACAGGTCTTGATACAATGATATCTATCATCATAATTATATTGCGGCAATGCATTGTAGAATCCAGAATCCTGCCAGTTATGTATCCTCTTGTATACCAATTTGCATAGATATTTGCATAAGTGTAATTCAATTCTTTTGTATTGATTAATTTTTTATTCGACTCTTCCTACACCAAGTACTTTTTGATTGCCCGATAACTTGTTAAAATGATTAAAAACAGAAGTGAACACGTAGGTACTACATGTGCATATACAGTGTATATGCCTTAATGCATTGCTGTATCAGCGGCAACTGCTAATTTGCATATTTCACCTCTTAATTTGCATATATAGATGAAAGTTATGAACAACTGATGACCTAGCTATTGTCTTTGCACCTTAATTTCTGAAATTATTACTATTTCTGCATGTCTAAGGAGATTTTATGAAAATTAGATCATCGAAACACCTTAAAAAGCAATGAATTGGCAGCCATTTTGTTTATGCAAATGAGATGCTCTTAGACTCAAAATTCCGCTTGGGAACCGGAATTTTTGGATTCAGCGTACTTGAATTATACAAAATAGACCGGTTCCCAACTTTTACTAAAAAATGCCTCTGACAGTCATATTTTCCCCAAATCCCACTAGACTAATATAGTAAAGAATAGAATAGACTAGGATAGAAAGTTAAAGAAAACAGAAGCATTACAGTTGTTTTCCAAGTCACCCTGTGACGTCAATATGAATCAGTCTTTCCCCTTCTAGGTGTTTATGAAACCCTTTATTTTGCTTCAAGCTAGACTTCTTTTTTTTTGTCAATTCTCCTCTCCCAAGAAAAGTTATTGGTCCTAGGAATTTATGAGTTTGACATTGGCTACTTTCTCCAGCTAGTGGTCAGTTCCCTGCACTCTCCATCCCCAAAGCCCCAATCCAAATTACAGGAATGACGTATTTTTGCCCTCTGATCCCCAAACGTGAATGACCCTCTGGGCTGGAAGGTCGTTTTCCTGCCTCTTATTTTAATGCTGTTAATTGGAGTGGGTTAGACAGAAATTTCCAAAGACAAATTCAGGGACAAGGACTCAGAACAACGATGACGATAACGTTGGACGTCGTAAGGACGCTAGTATTCATTTGGTTTATCATTTTATTATCCAAGAAACAAAGTTTTGACCAGTGGTTACAGAGAAGAAGGAAATAAGGAAACTAAAAGACAGTGGTCGAGTTTATCAGAAATTGAGATGAATCTTAGAAAATGGAGTTCCACAGAAACAAATGGGAGGAGCTAATGAAACATCTGAGCAATAAGAAATTAATTTCCAGTGAACAACACACCCCAAAATATTAAAAGAGTTAGCCTATGAAATGTTTTCAGGGAAAGGATACCAATAGAAAATTTGTTATAAAAGACCATGTTTGAGCCAAGAGAGGAGGAGAGAAGTTGGAGTTGCAAGCACGATGGGAGCGGCTTCACACTATGTAGTGAAGCAAAGGCTGCAGAATATTTTAGAAGTTTGAGGGGAAACAGAACAGAGGAGCTACGTGATTAGAGAGACCGGAAGATAGAGAAGGGGCAAGAATAGTTGGAGACCACAGAGATAAGAGTCAGGAGATCACCTTCCTTGTACATCATGCTCCCCTCCATATTAATCTAAACTTTATCGACGCTCTGAATGTGACGAGAATCTTGGTTGAACTGCCCAAGAGTTAATTAGTTAACCGGTGAACAACGACAGGAGAATGAGAAACTGTGCTTCACGGGAGAGTACAGAACTTCGGTTTACACCAATCTGGGGTGTAACGAGCTCCAAATAATCAACTGGTGTCATCGGAGATGTCGAAGCGGCCTGTCAGGCTGATACAAAGTGGACTGTGTTGGTGATGACGTGCTTACTGAGGCAGTGAAAGCAGACCGGTCAACAGACGCCTCAGCCCTTGGACGAGCTCGACATACGACCGTCCCGATGTCAAGATAAGTGGCCACACCCATTAACATCATTTCTCCCTACCAACCAAATCCCTCCCCTTCCCATAGCGTAAGATGGTACAATTTATGAAGGAAATGTCTCCAAAGGTGTAGAAGAGTAAAGTGATGAGTGATGTGTTCAATTGTCTTGTAAGGAAAGTAATTGGTGTTTGTAATCAAGTATCTATATTTCAGACCTATACAAGAAGGCAGGTCGGTGAATAAAAATATGCTGTTAGCATGCAGCATTGAAATTTTCTATGTAAATTCATTCTCCCGCAATTTATATTCACTGTTGTTGTGAAGCAATATTTAGTTTTTTTCTGATTTTTGGAAATTTGATGATGATTGGTGCCTATGTGATTACCTAACCCCCGACCAGTACAGAGAGAAGCTAACAGACCAGACCAACATTTATCCGCCTCTGTACAACATTGGTCGCCCCTTGAGACGGTGTTAGGGGTGTGGGGGTTAGACTGAACTCACGACCTTTTTCAGGTGGTGAGCAATTAGGGACCGCCTCTATAAATCAGGAGGACTGTCTCCCCAGGACGGTCAAAAAGGTGTCGGCTTCTATAATACCTGGTGTTGTTGAAAGTGATGTTGAAGGAATAATAACAATAATAATGACATTTTTATAGCGCATATAACAAATGAATGTTCCCTATGCGCTTTACAATCTCATCACAAAACATACTGTAATTAACAATTTACTTTCAATACACACATACATGTACAAAGAGAAAAGAAAATATCAATTCACAAATAGATAAGTCTTCAAAGAAGATTTGAATGAGCCCAGTGAAGCTGACTGACGGGTATGTTGTGGTAGTGAATTCCATAATCTTGGGGCAACAACTGAAAAAGACGTGTCACCATAAAACTTTGCATTAACTTTAGGTATGCGGAGAAGGGATTGGTGTTGTGATCTCCGACTACGTGTGGGAACAGGTGAGGTAATCAATTCCTTAAGATATTGTGGACTAATTTCATTTTGAACTTTGTTAGCTAACAGGAGAATCTTAAATATGAGACGCTTTTCAATGTGGAGCCAGTGAAGTTGAGTAAAAGTATGTGAGATTTCACTATACTTGGGGAGCTTTTCAATGATGCGGGCAGCAGTGTTCTGAATCCTTTGAAGATGATAACAGTCCGATTTGGAAAGATTAATCAACAAACTATTACAATTATCTAACCTACTAATAACAAAAGCGTGAACTAAAGTGTGAGTGATCTTCTTCGTGAGGTAGGGTCGTAGTTTGCCGAGACATCGAAGAGCAGCTGTAGCAGACTTGCAGACCTGCTTGATGTGTTCCTTCATGGTGAGATGGCTGTCAAGAAGGACGCCAAGACTTCGAACACAGGACGATGGCATAATGTTGACATCACCAATACTGACTGCCACAGGACTTGGGGATGTAAGAAACTTGGAGGAGAAATGGATAACTTCAGTCTTTGAGTCATTCAAGGTAAGGCAATTGTTGGTAGATCAGCGTTTTATGTCAGCCAGACACTTATTGAGCTTGAGAACAGACATCTCTCGATCATCCGGATTGAAAGTGACTAGAATCTGTGTGTCATCTGCGTAGACCATTGGTTGAAGGCCGTGGTCATTGATGATGTCGATGATTGGAGAGCTGTAAAGCGTAAATATCAGTGGTCCCATAACTGAACCTTGTGGGACGCCACAGCTGTCATGGTGGATATCAGATGTAGCGTCTTCAATCTGCACACTGTGTGTCCGGTCTTTCAGATAGGATTTTAGCCATTCAAGGACATTTCCACGGAACCCATACCTTTTGTCCAGCCTTCGAATTAGGATGGGATGGTCCACGGTGTCAAATGCAGCACTATAGTCAAGAAGGACGAGGATGGCTTCCTTGTGTGAATTTAAGGCCAGCAGGATCTCATTGTAAACTTTCAAGAGGGCTGTTTCTACACTGTAGTTTTTCCTATAGGCGGACTGCATTGAAGGAATTAAGTCTTGCTCACAGAGGTACTCTCTGATCTGTGCACAAGCGGCCTTTTCGATCAATTTTCCAATGAAGCTCAGATTAGAAATAGGCCGATAGCTGCTGAAATCGTCATGTGGCAGTCCCTCTTTTTTCAGATGTGGACGAACTAAAGAGTGCTTCAGAGAAGGAGGAAATCGACCTGTTTGCAGACTGGCATTGACAATTTTTGTGATGGGGGACAGCAGACTGGACATACAATTTTTCAGCAATGATGTAGGTATAGGATCGAGTGCTGACCAGGAAGTGGAAGCTGTCTTGAGAGTGTTTGATATAACATCCTCTGGGACGTAGACGAATTCAGACATTGTGACGGTACACATCCTAGGTAATTTAAGTGAGAGATCTTCATAAACTTGCCCCTCAGCATGACAGTTATCCCGTAGACGTTCTATCTTCCGATAAAAAAAACTTTGAAAAGTCATTAGCTAATTGCTCCGGTAAGTGGTGATGTGGCAGCACAGGCGCCATCGATGAGGAAGGACAAGACAGGCTTTTGACCATGCGGTAAAGACTGCATTGATCAGTGGTGTTGATCTTACTTGAGATATACTCGGTCTTTGCGTGGTACAGGAGTTTGTTGTATTCTATGCACAGTGCCTGGTAGATTTCTTTATGAGCATATAGACCAGATTTCATCCACTTTCTCTCACTCTTTCTTCGCTTTTGCTTTGCTTCACGAAGTGAATGTGAGAACCATGGAGCATGCGGTCGCACAACAACGTCCTTCTTCTCCATGGGAGCGTATTCATCAAAGATTCTACGAAGTTCTGCGTCATAGACTTGAGTTAGTGCATCGGGATCATCTACCGAGTCAGCCATTATGCGAGACTTGGAAATGTCAGATTGGAAACTGACCACATCAATGTTTTTCATATTTCGTGAAGAAACCGGCATCTTTGCAGAGAGTGGACGAGCAGCAGCTAAAGTACACAGCACAGCAAAATGATCAGAAGGCAGAGAATGAGTCGCTGAAACACCAGAGACAAAAGGAAGAGAAGTTTCCCGTCCCCAGTGTTCCCCGTTTCCTCAGGTGAGAATTTGTAGTGAGACCGCCTCAATAGATGAGGAAGACTGTCTCCCCAGGACGGTCAAAAAGGTGTCCGCTTCTACCTGGTGTTGTTGAAAGTGATGTTGAAGGAAGAGAAGTTTCCCGTCCCCAGTGTATATATATATATATATATATATATATATTATGTATATATATGTATACATGTAATATACACATATTTTTTTTCACACGTGAGGTTCCTCCGTATGCACTATGGTCCGCACTGTTAGCTTACTATCACTCTTAAATTCAGTGAAAACTTTGCAGCTGTTATGCCTCTCTGGCACCATCAAAATATTAGCCTTTTTGTGCGGAGAGATTTCAGGCTTTCGTCTCTATAGAAATGGCAAAATCTAAACCCAACTCTACTCTGCTGACAAACGAACGCATATTGTAGTTTTTGTCAGTTTGAACTTGCTGTCAAACCAGCTCTACCTGATATAGTGGAGATGGTACAATATAGGTGTTCCAGCAATGAACCCTGCAAGACTGCACATGCAGTTGAATAATTGCAAGATCATACTGTTTTCTCTACATGCAGAAGTTTTGAACACTAACAATCAGTGGACAAGACATGTCCATCTCGAAACATAATGTGATAGTGATGAAGAGAAGCTTACTGAGATTGCCCAGCATTATTCATCTTAATCTATGAACACTCAAATTGGTTAATTGTATCATATTGGTGGTCTTGATGTCAATTTTGTACTTATGTTTCATTTTTCGGCAATATGATGTAATATGATGTAATATCATAAATGAATAAATATATATTTCTTATTTGGCAGCCATTTCAAAAGTGTATAGTTTTTTTTTTTTTGAGACACACGGTATACAGTATATATTTCTTATTTGGCAGCCATTTCAAAAGTGTATAGGTTTTTTTTTTTGAGACACACGGTATACAGTATATGTTTCTGGGAGAAAAGGTTTATATGTATGGATAGCTTATGGACTCAACTTTCATATGACACCAAAAAGTCTAAAAATAATTCATGCCTGAATGAGCACTGCTCACTTTTGTAAAAGGTATGAAAATTAGGCTGCGCAGGAATTAGCCTTCCAATTTTGCGAGAGGTAAGTTCGTTGGAGCTTACAAAACTGAAGTTGATATGATAGGTAGGGATTATGTAACATTGAATATTCAATTATGAATTGTCAATAAAAAAGAAGAATGTCAAAGATGTCAGCTATTTATTCTTCAGGTCAATAGGCGTTTTCACATCAGCCCGATGTTTCGAAATAGCGCGCTACTTGATAATAAGCGTTTTCACATCAGCCCGATAAAAATCCAAGCTCGAGATATTTTTCGCGATCACAAATTAGCGCGCTATTTCATTTCCTATTCACATCAGCCCGAACATTATCAAATAGCGCGCTAGTTCGCATTAATTATCCTGCTATTTCGGAAATTTCCCGAGTTGGACTCGAGAAATTTTCTCGATCAATTAGCGCGCTAATTTGTATTCACATTATCAAATAGCGCGCTATTTCGTGTTCCCAAGTCCGAAAATAGCGCGCTATTTCGAAACATAGGGATGATGTGAAAACGCCTTGTGTGAACACAAATTAGCGCGCTAATTGATTGAGAAAACTTCTCGAGTCCAACTCGGGAAATTTCCGAAATAGCAAGTTAATTACCGTAATGCGAACTAGCGCGCTAATTTATAATGTTCGGGCTGATGTGAATAGGAAATGAAATAGCGCGCTAATTTTCAATCGCGAAAAATATCTCGACCTTGGATTTTTATCGGGCTGATGTAAAAAAAGCCAAATGGGTAACACTGAATAATAAGTAGCCAGTAGCTGTGACATTCCTTTTTCAACAAAATGTATTTGTATAACCAGATGGGGATTATGTAAATTCATTATTCAAATACATTTTGTTGAAAAAGGAATGTCACAGCTACTGGCTATGCAATTATTATTCAGTGTTACCCATTAGGCGTTTTCACATCAGCCCGATAAAAATCCAAGCTCGAGATATTTTTCGCGATCGCAAATTAGCGCGCTAGTTCGCATTAATTTTCCTGCTATTTCGGAAATTTCCCGAGTTTGACTCGAGAAATTTCCTCGATCAATTAGCGCGCTAATTTGTATTCACATTATCAAATAGCGCGCTATTTCGTGATCGGGTTAATTTCCCAAGTCCGAAAATAGCGCGCTATTTCGAAACATCGGGCTAAGGTGAAAACGCCTTTTGACCTGGGCCCTGTATTATCAAAAGATAAATTTAACGTTAAGTCAAAATAATCTATGATCAACCTCTCAAATCAACTCTAAGTCCACTTAATCTATGATTATTAACTTCCAAATCCACTTGAAGTCCGTCTTATCAAGACACCCAGAGTTGACATCAACTCCAACTTCCTAAAAAATCAACACATAAGTTTTCTCAACCGCTCCAAATGTATGATTAACTTAACAGTTGATAAATATCAACTTTAAGTAGAAACAGTCTAGGTAGACTCAATTGTAAGGCAATTTACAGAAGAAAGATGACTGTCACACTTTCCTAGTCTAGCTGGGGTCTTGTCACAAATGTTTGTCTGTTAACTGCTCACCTTTCTCTAACAATTTGTTGCGTTTCTTTCATGTGATTATGGTCTTTTCCTTGCATGAAATTCACGATCGGCACGCATTGCTTACGCGACTGCTGCACGCAAACACCCTCGACAGCAGTCGCAATCCCAGCCTGCGTGCCCGGCGCCTCGGCCCGCCGCCCGCCCGCCAATCAAGCTATCGCCAGCAAGCAAGTAACCCGAGTACGGTACTGTGACTGGAACCGCGTCTGTGTGTAATGCATATCTTGCCAAAGAACCCATATGCGAGGAAACCAGTGATTTCTGACGTGCGTAGGCCTACGTAGAGCTAGTTCGGCAATAGATACTAATTAAGAGTTCAGTAGACATATACAGAAAATAAAGAGTTTAATTCTATATAGCACCGAGTACGACAGTAACTTGAGATAACGTTCAGCGAGTCGTTTGTACTTACCGTAACACGTAGTGGCGTACTGCTGATTAGAGCGTCTAAGTCGATCTAGAATTTCGACATGTTGATGATGTAGACTCGCGATCTATTCTTTACAAAGCCCCTGCGCCGTAGAGGTAAAAACAAGCTACTGTAGTCACCACACTCTCACAAGTTTCCATAATCCTACACTTAAACACACAGGACTTGTAACAATGCATAGTGGTAGGCCTACAAGACCTTCACCTTGGACAGTCAGTTACTGTACGTTTTTAGATCCATTCCAATGAATACGTGAGTGTTTTAATAATCCTAAGTATGTGCGGAATCTTTACGGTACGCGCGAACGCAGATTTTCGTTGAGCTCGGGATGTGCTAGATCTATCGGTTACAGCTCGTTATTCCGAAGGCTCTTTATTCCTAAGATTCGTTATTCCTAAGGTCATTGTTCCGAATTTCATTTTCGGATTAACAAATCTTCGGAATAACGAACCTTCGGAATAACGCCATAAATTTTCGGATTAACGAACCCTTTTTCATTTTCGGATTAACGAACCTGTAGGTATAGGGAATTTGCGTGTTTCGGATTAACGACCCTTCGGAATAATGAACCTTCGGAATAGCGAACCTTCGGAATAACGAACAGCACCCGATCTATCGACCTACTTTTTTCAATACAACGCAAAACGGCGTATTTTGCGGTTTTGTTGCAAACTTAATACCTCTATAATTCAGCGACTGTATAGCGCTAATAATACTGCGTCGCACTAGCAGACTACGAATCCGTGGCCATGGCAACAATCATGTTTTTGTTGTTTGTTTTGCTTAATGTATTGTTTTGTTTTCAAGCAGACAGTACCGGAAACCAGCCTCGTCCCGTGTTTTTAGTTTTGACTAAATCAATAATTAAGTCATGGTGATGAGCTATAACTATAATCGACTATTAAGTCTCTTGGTAAAACGGAAACTTGCAGTTGATTTAAAGTTATAGCAGACTTCAAGTTGGATAAAGTTAGCGTTGATTTCACAATCAACGCTAACTTTATCTTGATAAAACAGGGCCCTGAAGAATAAATAGCTGACATCTTTGACATTCTTTTTTTTTTTTGACAATCCATGATTGAATATTCAATGTTACATAATCCCTACCTATCATCTCAACTTCAGTTTTGTAAGTTCCAACGAACTCGCCTCTCGCAAAATTGGAAGGCTAATTCCTGCGCAGCCCAATTTTCATACCCTTTACAAAAGTGAGCAGTGCTCATTCAAGCATGAATTATTTTTAGACTTTTTGGTGTCATATGAAAGTTGAGTCCATAAGCTATCCATACATATAAACCTTTTCCCCCAGAATCATATATTTCTTATTTGGCAGCCATTTCAAAAGTGTATAGTTTTGGGGGGTTTTTTTAGACACACGGTATATACAGTATTGCATGTAACACATAATATTACGCGCAGATGAAAAAATAACAGGCAACGTGCCGTCAACAAAAAGCGAATAAACAAACAAACGACAACATAAGGTGACAGTTGATTGTCCAGTGCTTATGAATATCAAAATAATGCAGTATGGGGTCATGGATGCAGCCATTTCTAATGACGTAATGAGAATATGCTACAAGTTTCATATGAATACGAGGCGAGATTCATAAGAAAACCAGACAAGTTTCAACACCAAATACCAGCAAGCCACAATATTTACTCTATTAAAAGCTGAAGTAGAGAAACTTCACATCTTTGGAGCCATATTATTGGCGACCACAAAGCATTATCTTATAACATTTTGGCATAATGAAATTTATGAAAATTTTCAGTCGTGTCTTTTTGTTCGTATATTATCAGCTTCAATATGCCAATATCTTCTTCTTTTTTTCAGTAGGTCCTGCATGTAAAAATTCCATGTGAGACATATCGGAATATCTCAGTATATGATACCATTGTGAGAGTCACTTTGGATGACATTAATTTTTGGTTGATTAGACAAATTCGCTCAACTTAACTGAATTTGAAAATACGAATTATTGCTTTTACCCTGGGTTCAATCCCTCCACTTTAGAGCACAATATTTCACAATTAATAAGAAGATATTAAGGAATTTCCATTTATACAGGACATTTTTTATCAATATCTCAAAACCTTCAGCACCCTCAAATGGGGCAAGACCATCAATTTATTTTTAATTTTCCAACATGAAGAAATATTAATATTGGAATTTCAATTTTGATAATTATTTTGGTGGTCATCTTGAACATCTCAAAACCCTAAGGAATGCAAAAATTTCATCAACTAAATTGGGATTCAACACCCTCAAAATGGGGTAAAACCATCCATTTTATTCAATTTTACACCATCGAGAAGGAAGTAGGGGGCAACATGGGAATTTCAATTTTTGCCGGCCATTTTGGCAGCCATGTTGCGGCACAAATTGTCGCCCCCAGCACAGGGCGACAGTTTGTGCAGGGAGTGACGGCACAAATTGTTTGCCTCTTCACAATTTCTCGTCTGGTGACAAGTTGCGCTGCTCATGCAGTTCCCAATTTTTTACCTCAATGGCGACAATTTGTGCAGGTAAAATGAAACGCAGCTGCGCAAATTGTTATCGGTCATTGTCTTTGAGATGCTAAGATGCACTTCGAATTGTATGCACTTCGAACCCACCCAAAGGTGGGTGTTCCTGTGTTGGGTTGGGTCGGTATGACCGGTAATGTGAAATGTATGTGTGTGTGGGAGGGGGGGGGGGGGCTGCATGGTATGTGTTGTGTATGGTGTGTATGTGCGTATTATTTGTGACGTGCGTATGTGTGTGCGCATAGCTGTGTGTATGTGTGTTTGGAGTATGATAGCATATGTGGAATCTGTGCGCATGAGTGGTGATTGTATAGTGGTAGTGGTTTGTTTGTCTGTGTGTATATACGTGTGTGTGTGTGTGTGTGTGCATTACGTGTGTCTGTGTGCATTTGCGTGTTTGGCTGTTTGTGTGAGTGTGTGTTTGTATGTGTTTAGTGTGTATGTGTGTAGTGTGTATGATGTCTGTTATGAGTCAAATGGCAGTCAAATTGACAAGGAGACAAGTACGGACAACGGTGATCTTTACGAACTTTTTAGCCAAGTACTATCTGCCGTTAGCGAATTATCCATAAGACTCAACAAACTCGAAGCTATCGCAAGAGTTAATAATGAGAGAGAATGAGCTGGCAGAGGAGAAATTAAATTTCCCAAAATAGTGGGAACCGTTTCCAAAGTGCGTCTCCCTGGGCATGATGAGGGACACAACACGGACAAAACTACCTACACCATCCCGACACAGAATCCATTCGATGTCCTCGCGGAAAAGCACGACGATCTACCTGGGCCTTCTCCTGTGATGTCAACAAGCGACCAAATCAAAGAGTATCGTGAAAGGCACCATCTCCGCTATCTATCTAAGCGACCTGAAGTCATCCTTGGAAGTACGAATGTAGTAAGTCTTCTAACGAATTGTCGACAAGCGAACAACTAAAGCAGTACCGAGAAAGTCATTGCCAAAGACGCTTGGATGTCTCTGTGCTTCGTGAGGCTGCTACCTCGGCGTCAATACCAAATAGCGGCCAGGTAAGTGAGTGCCCGGAAGACAATAGACAACGCCATGTCACTGAGTTACCGGATGTTGTCATCGTAGGGGACTCTATGATAAAGCACATCGACGGCCGTCTTCTGAGCCGAAGACGCAAAGTGTTCTGCCATCCACACCCGGGTGCGAAGGTGGCAGATATCTCCGCCAAGAAGGTTACCGAGGGTGTAAAGGCGAAAGGAGACGTCATTCTACATATCGGGTCAAACAACGTTTCGCATGGCAATGGAAGTACATCCACCGCAGATGACATCACAGCCTTAGCAGACGGGATTTCAAATGAAGGATGTGAAGTTGCCTTATCTAGTATCGTGCATCGTAGATGGGAATCAGCTCATCAGAGGCGCCTCGTCGATAGGGTGAATGAGCGTCTGCATACCGCTGCCCGTGAACGGAGCTGGGGTTTCATTGACAACAGCAGCATCGGTGATAGGCATCTTGGGCGAGATGGGGTTCACATCAACAAGGCTGGGCAAGCTGTTCTTGCTTCGAATATGCGAAATTTCATCAGGCGACCCAGAGAGCAACCCACTGCATCTTCTCAACAGAGATCGTATGCTGAAGTGGTGGGATCCTCAACGCGGAATTTCAGGATGATTCCACCTCGAGGGCGGCTGAAATCGACCCTCACCCACCCGTGGCTTCCACTGACAAAAGCTCAACAGGGGTGGCACGAGCATCTACGTCTCGTAAAGGCAACATGCTGTTAACCTCCCGCTCTAACTTCGGTGAACATCGTGCGGGTTCTCGTTTATTGAAGTCAAAATCACAACCAATTTCTAACAGTGCTTTGAAAGTTTGTACCGAAAATTTGAATTGCAATGATAATGTTAACACTGGCGAAGCACAAAATGCTCTTCAGGAGCGACCACTTGAACAAATCAAAAGTAAAATTAATAATTTGATAGATGGTACAATTCCTCCACTCAGAAAGAGGGGTCTAAAATTTGCCCATTTGAATATTCGTAGTTTAATTTCTAAAATTGATGAACTTAGATTACTTCTGAGACATACATCACTTGATGTCATTGGTTTGAATGAGACATTTTGTGATTCCATGATTGATGATTCTGAATTGCACATCGATGATTATGTCCTATTACGTATAAACCGTACAAGACATGGTGGCGGTGTGGCAGTTTATACAGTCAACTTCGGATACCTCGAATTCGTCGGGACTGAAGAAAATGGTTCGAGGTATGCGAAATTCGAGGTACGCGAAATTCGAGGTATGCGTACGTACATCGAATTTTCTTCGACTTATCCGACGTTTATCGATGTTCAACATGGTATCTGTTATAGTGCCTACCGATTGTTTGCATGCTTGTCAATTGGAATTGAATCGACTTTTATATGAATGAATTGAACGAAAATCGGAATTGAAATCAAAATATCAGAAATGAAGATTTTGGTGGCCCTATCGCGCCACCAAAAAAAGTCGGATGTTTGCCTTTACTTTTGACAATGAACAGCGGTAACAATCGGCTCCGTAAGATACTAAAATAAATGTCGGATGTTTGCTCATACTTTTGGAAATGAAAAACGATAAGACTCAGCTCCGTATGGTGCTAAAACTAATGTCAGATATTTGATTTTGCGTTCGGAAATGAATAAGGATAACATTCGGCTCCGGAAGACTCTGAAATATATGTCGAATATTTGCTTTGACGTTCGGAAATGAAAAACAATATTCAACTCCGTACGATGGTTAGATAAGTGTCGGATGTTTCCTTATACTTTCGAAAGGAAATAGCAATAACATTTGGCTCCGGAAGATGCTAAAATAAATGTCCGATGATCGCTTTTATGTTCGGAAGTTGCAGTAATATTCTGCTCCATACACAATGCTAAAATAACCGTCTGATGTTTGCTTTTAAATTTCGAAATGAATAACAGTAACATTTAGCTGCGTTCAACGGTAAAATTAATGTTTGATGTTTGCTTTGACGTTCGGAAATGAGTAACAATAACATTCAACTCCTTACGATGATAAAGTAAATGCTGGATGTTTGCTTTTACGTTTGAAAGTAAATGGCAATTACATTCAGAAGATGCTAAAATACCTGGTACATCTCGAATGATTGATTTTACGTTTGGCATGTTTGGAAGTGAATAGCAGTAACATTCTGCCCCATATGATGCCAAAAAAATATTGGATATTTGCTATAACATTTCGAAATGAATAACAGTAACATTCAGCTACGTTCGATGGTAAAATAAACGACTGATGTCAGCTTCGACGTTCAAAAATGAAAAACAGTAACATTCGGCTCCGTACGATGATAAAAAAATTGTCAGAATGATTCATTTCACTTTCGGAAGTGGACAGCAGTAACATTCGGCTCCGTACAATGATAAAATAAATGTCGTGTGTTTGAAATGAATAACGGTAATATTCTGCTTCATACGATGCAAAAATAAATGACAGATTGTTGCTTTTACATTTGGAAATGATTAAAGGCATTAATCTGCTCAGATATAGATGCTGAAACAAATAGCGGATGTTTGCTTTCACGTTTGGAAATGGATAAGGATAGCATTCAGCTCCGTAAGATGCTGAAATGAATGTCGGTTGTTTGCTTTTACATTTCAAGATGATTAACGGTAATATTCGGCTCCGCAAGGTGCTAACAGACTAATAAATGTTAGATGATTGCTTTTACAATAAGAAATGAATAACGGTAACTTTCGGCTCTTTACAATGCTAAAACAAATGTCAGATGCTAACAAATGTCGGCAAATGCTCCCACGTTTTTCATTTAATTTCATTTCTAATGTTTTTTCTCCATTTTTTTTGTGTGTCGCCAGATTTTAATTTCGAGTAAATTCGACCACCAAAAAATAAAAATCAGTGATACTGGTGGCCCGATAAAATTAAGTGTGGGGCCCTGTCTATTCTATTCTTTATTATCCTCGGCCTATACTTCCACATCATATTCCACAATATTTTCATAATCGCATGGCTGAAAAAAAAAAAATCAGTGCTTGCGTTTTCAGGGAATAAATGAAACATACTTCGTGAAAGGCAAAAAAACAGTTTTAAAAAAATGGCACTACGCAGGAGATTGATGTTTGGACAGTGGACCGTGATTAATGCCAAAGATATAACTGTCAACACTTACGCAGGTGCGCCACGACGGTTAGGAAATCTACGCGCACGGTATGACTATCATGACCAAGAATTAAAACACAGTGGTTAAAGAAAAGAAGATGATGGGGCAGAGCGTAGTGCAATCGTAAGCACTCCATTGGCAAGGGTGCTATGTGCATACCGTGTACGTATGTAGGTAGGTGATGGGGATTTTTCTTGTCAGCTGTGTACCGGGTATTCTTAGGGCGCGCGATTGTCCTGGTCGGGAATATTTACAGTCGAGTGTGAAAAGATTTGTGACATGTCTTCTTCGCTGTCCACGCGCGCTTAATCAGAGATGCTGAGTGATGTTTGCAATTTCGATTCGAGCTACATGCTGGGAAAAACAATAAGTTAATTAAGATCGGGACTGTAGATTTCACTTCGAGGTAACCGAACTTCGAGTTATTTTCTTCGAGCTACGCGAATTTTAATACACGGAAACTCCATAGGAACAATCGGGACTTTCAATTTTGCCCCCGAGGTAAGTGATATTCGGCTTATCCGACGTCGAGGTATCCGAAGTTGACTATTTCCAAAAGATTCAACTATCAAATAAAAGACGATTTGAATTCATCTACTTTAGAATGCCTTTGGTTTGAATTGCATTATCCAAATAAGCCTTCCATCCTTGTAGGGGAATTTTACAGACCTCCGAATTCTCACATTGATTTCTTTGACGAATTAGACAGGACTTTGGACTCTGCTCTCTCGGAACATATGAGTTGTATTATATTAGGTGATTTCAATGTAATTTTCAATGTAATTATATGCCACACCAACATGATGTGAATGCCGAAAAAGTTATGTTTTATACAAATATGTACGGACTAAGCCAGTTAATTGATACTGCCACAAGAGTTACAAATACTGCTTCTACTTTAATTGATTTGACATTTGTATCAGACAAAGAACTTTACAGTGAATGGGGAATATTTGAGACTAGCATTAGTGATCATTATTTGGTATATGCTATTCGGGACTTCAGTGCAAAGATCCATCAAAAATCTGAATGTGCGGAATTTCGCTCATTCAAAAATCTTAATGAGGAGGAATTTTATAGTGATTTGAGAAGTGCTCCGTGGCAGGTCATGAAAGATATAGACGACGTTGATGATGTGTGGGATATGTGGTTGACTCTTTTCAATGATGTTATCAACAAGCACATACCTTTGCGCAAAAAGCGGATAAGAAAACATGCATGTCCATGGATATCTGATGAGATTGTTAAGCTCATGACGGAACGTGATAAAGTTCTCAAAGCTGCTAAAACTAACAATAGTGATGATCTTTGGAATACCTATAAATATCTAAAAAACAAAGTTACTCATCTCATGGGAATAAGAAAAAACAGTATAACACTGACCAAATTTTACAAAATCGCAACAACAGTAAGAAAATGTGGAAGAGCTTGAGGGAACTTGCGCCTAAATCATCACCCATTTCTCCCAATACCATAAAGGTTGATGATGCAGAAGTATCGGACAACGCAAGTATTGCTGAAGCATTCAACAATTTGTTCATATCTAATGCTACTAAAATTACAAAAGACCTGCAGAGAAATACTTCTCAAATGATATCAGATGAGGACAAAGGCTTTGTTCCATCTCATTCTCAATTCAATTTAAGTATGATAACGAGAGATTTTGTATTGAGACAGATCGAGCTTCTTGGCATAGATAAAGCAACCGGAGAAGATCACATCGGCTGCAAACTTTTAAAGATGACAAAGAATGTTATTGCAGAATCTCTTTGCGATATTATTAACAAATCCCTGTCTACGGGAGTTGTTCCACGTGAATGGAAAAAGGCTCGGGTAGTACCAATATTTAAAGCAGGAGATATTTCTTCGTTGAATAACTACCGCCCCATCTCCATCTTACCAACAGTGAGTAAAATTATCGAAAGGACCGTACATCAACAACTGAGCGAATTCATGAATGCGAATGATTTACTACACCCTAATCAATCTGGTTTTAGACCATTTCATTCCACATCAACTGCTCTTGCAAAACTTGTGAATCAGTGGTCTTTGAATACAGATAATAATCAAATTTCTGGAGTTGCCTTCATAGATCTTCTGAAGGCATTTGACACTGTAGATCATGACCTACTTTTACATAAATTAGAGTGTATAGGGTGTAGCAAGACGACTGTAGATTGGTTCAAATCCTATTTAAGTGACAGACAGCAAGTGACGCAATTCAAAGGAGCCAAGTCCCACCCTTCAACTATTAAATTGGGTGTATCTCAAGGGTCAATACTTGGTCCCCTTTTATTTTCAATTTATGTCAACAGTCTACCCGAGTGCACTTCAGAAGGTGTTATAGATATGTACGCTGACGATACGACCCTCACTGTCAGTGCTAATGACGCAACAGTTTTAGAAGAAAAGATAACTGTTGCACTAAATAAAGTAATGGGGTGGATTAAGAAAAATCGGCTCGTCCTTAACACTGACAAAACTTCTGTCATGATTATCGGCTCCCGTGCTAATCTCGGGAAAATTGAAAATTTCAGTGTTTCATTAGATGGTAGTCGGATTAAAAGAGTTCAGTTCACTAAATGTTTAGGTGTTTTAATAGATGAAGAACTGAAATGGTCTAAACAAATCGAAAATGTATGTAAACGTACCCAAAAAAAGTGTCTGCATGATAAAGAGAGCGAAGGCCTTTTTGCCCCAACAATCCCTAAAATTACTTTATAATAGTCTAGTCTTACCACAATTTGATTACTGTTCTGTTGTTTGGTCAAACAGATTTCAATCCCATACAACTAAGCTAGAAAAAATTCAAAAGAGGGCAGCAAGAATAATTTTGGACAAAACATATGACACACCGTCGGCTGATTTATTCAAAAGTCTTAAATGGATGACACTAGACAAACGTTTTGATTTCAGCCGCGTTATGATGATAAATGCGTCCATAACTTAGCACCTTCGTACCTTCAGGTGCACTTAGTTAAGCCTAGTGATGTACATGAACATCATACAAGACTAATAGACAGTAGAAATCTACGTGTGCCAAGATTTCGCTCTGATTGTCACAAGTGCAGCCCAATCGTATCCTCTGTACTTGAATGGAACAGGCTAGATCATTCAATTAGATCAGCTTCTTCCATGTACTCATTTAAGAGATTGTTTAAGCAAAGTTGCTATTTGTAAGTAACACACTAAATTCATTCTGGGCTTTGTCATTCCTATATAATAGCGTTTTAATTGTTATTTCGGCATTCTGGTGAACTCTTGGTGTGGCATGTATTTTTTATGTTACTTTGCAATGTACAGTATGCTGGTATGTATCTACACTGTATATGTCATCTTCTGTATATACGTTTTGCTATTTAATGTACATGTGTTCATCAATATTATTCAGGGCTCCATGGAAGACCACTATTTATTGGTGAATGGACTACCCTGACAAAAGATTAGAAATAAATAAATAAATAAATAAATAAATGAGTATCGTGGTCTTTCTGTACGGGTGTATGTGTGGTGTGTATGTGTAGGGGGTTCACATATCCTGTACAGTGTATAGTGTGTATGTGTGCTTGTTTGGTGGAGTCTGTCTGTTGGTGGTCCATGGTGGTGGTTCTCTCTCTCTCTCTCTCTCTCTCCCTGTGTGTGTGTGCGCTTGTATATAGTATGTATGCGCTTGTATAGACGTATGTATGGTAATATGTACATGTACGTATGTATTTATAGTATAGGACCTACATGGATGTCTGTATGTATGCATGTATGTATGTGTGTATGAATGTTTGTGCATCTTTTTGTTTGTGTTTTATGAGTCCACCGGAGGTGAGGGGAGAGAAAGGAATCACCTGCGACGTCTGTCCGTCCGTTGTCTGTCCGTCGTCCGTTTGTCGTCTGTCTTTAACGCTACAAAAACTTGAATTACTCTGTACCGAGGGCTTCATGAAGGGAAGGGCGGTTACACAAAGTTTCACATTTTACCAAACATGGAGTCACCTCAAGGTCAAAGGTCACAGGCAGGGGTCATTATTTAATTTTTAATGGCACGTTTTTATTATGCCTCATAACACCATACACAAACACACACACACATTTTTTATACACGTACACATACACGTACAGACATCCCCCACGTACGCACACACATGCGCGCGAACCCACACACATAAACACGCACACACACCCATTTCCCTTACACTCGCCCATCATCCACCCACTACACACACATAAACACACACATTCACAGCCGTCCCTCTTACCTACACCCCATCCATCCACTCCTCTCCTCTCCCCTCACATACATACACACACACACATACACACACACACACCATACACTTGTTTGCATGGATGTAGTCATGTAAGTTATATGTTGGTATTCCAATGCCTATGTCAAGAATGATATTACCCTCTAATGTGTTTGGAGGGCAGGCGACAATTTGTGCCGTCAGCCCTCTGCACAAATTGTCGCCAGGCGGCAAATTGTGCAGGGGCGACAAATTGTGCCGTCAGCTCCCTGCACAATTTGTCGCCCTTTTCAGGGAATGGTTTCAGGGAATGCAAAAGATGTATTCTGCAGATTCGAACGTGGCATCCTCAAAATAGGGTAAAACCATCTAGTTGTTTTTTTTTGTTTGTTTTGTTGCTTTTTTGTTTTTATTTCTACCCTTTAGAAGGAAACAAAAGGAGAATTTCCGTTTTGGGTGGCCATTTTGGTGGCCATCTCTGATATCTCAAAACCCTAAAGGATGCAGGAATTGTATTCTGCAGATCCGAATTCAGAATCCTAGAAATATGGGAAAACAAAGGGGAATTCCTGTTTTGGGGGGACATTTATTTTTGGCGGCCATCTTTAATATCTCAAAACCCTCAAGAATGCAAGAGATGCATCATCTGGATTTCGATTCGACATCCTCGAAACAGGATGCCGAATCAAAACCATGTCCCTCAAATAGGATGAAACCATCAATTGTTTCAAATTTTTCACCATTTACAAGGAAATACATGGAAACACTGATTTCTGGTTTTGGTGCCCATTTTGCCCGCCATCTTGATTATCTCAAAAGTCTTAAGAATGCAAGAGGTGCATCATTCATATTGGGATTCATCACTCTCAAAATAGGGTTAAACATCAATTGCTTTCGATTTTTCACCATTTACAAGGAAATACATGGAAATTTCCGTTTGTGGCGGCCATCTTGGCGGCCATCTTGAATATCCCAAAACTCTCAAGGATGCAAGAGTTACATCATCCAGATTCGGATTCAGCACCACTGAAAAAGAGAAAACCATCAATTGTTTTCAATTTTTTTCACTATTTAGAAGGGAATACATGGAAAATTCTGTTTTCGGCGGCCATCTTGAATATCTCACAACTCTTAAAGATACAAGAATTGCATGATCCAGATCCGGATTCAGCACCCTCGAAATCGGGTTAAACCATCAACTGTCTTCAAATTTTCACCATTTAGAAGGAAATACATGGAAATTTCAGTTTTTGGAGGCCATTTTGGCGGCCATCTTGAATACCTCAAAACCCTCAAGGGTGCAAAAGTTGCATTATCCAGAATCGGATTCTCCTGATTTAATGACAAATATCTCTTCCCACTAGATAGAAACAAGAAGATCGTGAGGGAGGGGGGATAAGAGGAGAAGAATAATTGGTCGTTAGAGACTTGGTACAGTCACTCTAATGAGTATATATTTCATTAACGCTAAACTCATTCTGGCATATATGTCTGTGGATTTCATGTAGGTTAGGCCCAAGGACACATTCCTGGCGGAGCTCATCATCTTGAAGCAGATATTGTAATGTGACATCTTTTGATGTGAAATCTTTAAGCCGTTGCATTAAAAAAAAAAATCGTTCGTGGGAGTATTTTTTTGCAAAACAATAGAACATCAGAGGTGGCATCTTGTTCTCCGAAAATATCACGTTGTCCATAGTCATGTTTTCCTACTTGAAACAAACAATGATTAAGCCTAAATTCTCCAAACCGTAATCGATGCAACACACATTCGTCTTTTCTACTTTTACAGAAGGTTTTAAATTTCTTACAGGGTATTATGTTTATGTGTAGGCTGAATAGTATAAAGATGCCAACCATGCTGTGAGTTTTTCCGGGTCTCGCAGACCCGGTTGTAAAAATTCAGCATCTAACTGCGTAGCTCTGCCGCCGTGTAAAGAAACTTGAAGGTCAATTTGTTGGTGTATGAGTCTTGATTTGGCAAGAGTATCGGCTCTCTCGTTATCTAAAATATCAGAATAGGAAGGAACCCACTCAAAAAAAAAAAAAAAATTGGTTCCTTTTTTGTACTAATGTGTAACTTTACACAACATTTCGAAGACAACAGGAGAAAAATCTCGATGTTCTATTGCCTGTAATGCGGGAAAGGAATCAGTAAAAATGAACACAGAAGTTTTACATGTGGTTTAATTTCTAACCATTCCAAGGCCATTACGATGGCTGTGAGTTCCGATCTGTAATACGGAGACAGGAGGAATACGGAACGTTGTACCATATTCAAATTCTGGCACATAATAGGCAGAAGATATTTTATTCTCTTGTTACTATTTGTTATCGTCACGGATTGTCGCCTGGCGACAATCCGTGACGCTTGTGCAGTTTCCAGTTTTTGACCTCGAAGGCGACAATCCGTGTTGGCAAAAAATTTGTTGCGACACGGATTTGTCGCCCCGTCAATGATTTGTTGTGTGTGTGTGTGTATATGTGTGTGTGTTTGGAGTATAACAATACAAATGTAGGAACTGTGCATGTGTGGTGGTTGTATAGTGGTAGTGGTTTGTTTGTCTGTGTGTATACGTGTGCCTGTATGCTTGCGTGTGTATGTGGAATATAGTGGCGCTACTGTGGCAATACAAACGCCTTCAGAGTGTATGAGCACATGTTTAAAGAATTCACACCAGCGTTGATCTAAAAATAGTATGGGTGTGTCAACCAATATCAGCGGGTGAGGCGGGCTAGGCGAGAGAGAGAGACGGAGAGAAAATACATACGAGGGAGGTACCCTCCCCAAATGTTATTTGTCTTTGTTCATTTTTCACTGCAGTCATTTTCTTCCATCAGTCTTATTAACTAGAACGTCCATACCACTATTCTTTGTCCCAGAATAGGTCTGGCATGCTGTATGCATGAGCGAATAATTTCCACACGCCGTAAAAAAATTGTCAATCGTTAGTTGATTTTAGCACGAACGAACTGCCATTGCACACCGCTAATACATACGTAATACAAACAAACACCAACAAACACTCAAACAAATCCTCATAATGCAAATAAACCAACTCAACAATTTTTTTCCTTGATATTTATTGATTTCATTCAAATCATTCATAAATCGATCCATTTTGGGTGTAACATGAACAAAAAAAAATTTCAAATGGCAATTCGAAACACAAACAAATCCATTTGTCAATTTATACCACAAATAATCTCACATCAACATAGATAACTCGATTATAGACCATTCCTACTAATAATTTCTTCACGAGAAAGTTTTGACATGTATGGCCCTACCAAAACTATATTCCTTGAATATATTGGTTTGGATCATGTAACACGGAACACCTTCTTACTTACAAGGGCATATACATAAAAAAAACACAAATACATTACACAAATCTAGAATGAAATCAGTCATAAAAAAACCCGACCACCCCCTCCTGAGCGTTCGGACGAATGAGCCTTCAGAATAACAAACTTTTGCAATAACGAAAATTAATGTAACCCCCTTCCCACATACCGAGGCACACCCGAACCGATACCACATTCCTTCCTGATGAAACGATTTCCCAATGTTGATAAATAAGACATAATGGACCGTATGCAGAAAAGCAGCATCCGCCCGCACGCAAGCTCCACTCCGAATTCATATACTAGGTGTTTCAAAAAACATTTCCCACTTTTGATTCTTAATAATTCAAAAAATATATATCAGATAACACTGTCATTGATATGAGTGATAGCTGAATAATGTACAATTTGGTTGAAGGTGGTTTAAATATGAAAGCATGAACAAGTTTCATGAAATCCATGATTAATTTCACAGTTAGGTTCCAGACTTTGCTCTATTTTCAACCCTGTGTACAAAATTTCACTTTGCACACGGGTCAATGGGTGTGTATGGGAGTGTGTGGTTAACACCTTGACAATGGTCCTGAACAATGGCCAGGATTTGAATGGTTCATTATTTATTCATGAGAAATTCCACTATCACAACTAGTCTTTATTCAGCCTCTGGCAGTATCTGGGTAAAGTCAAACGCCTGTCGATACTGTCGTTGAGTCGCGTCAGTGCTCTCCCTACTTTTGAAAAACAAAATTACAATGAATACCTATTGTTCTATCGTAAACATGGTGACAGGAAGTAAAGAAAAATCAATTAGAGTATATATACACTTGTGTATATGGAGCCTTAAATAAATCTACTCTGAAACAAATCGCCCCAATGATAAATGCTGCTGAACTCTTTACCAAAAATGATCTCTTTTTATCGAAAAAGCGAAAAATTTGTCAGACTATTTAATTAGTAGACAGTTGTATTAAAATGAGGAACTTTAGATCATTTATGCTTATCTATATCCCAAATTTAGTGATATGTGAAGCAAAATTTGAAAATGATTGCCAACTGGAATGAAATGTCGTGTTTGCAAGCACTTTACCGTGCATGAATTCAGACTAGCAGTGCCCAGGGCAATTCACATGAATTATTGATTAAGCATTCATGTGCCAGGGAGCGCCAGACTGACGCCTAGTCAACAGGTGGTTCAGGCATGTCCATTGTTCAGGGCCATTGTCAGCACACACTCACATACACATCATTGGTTCCTGTGCGAAGTTCAATTTTTGTACAGGGGGTTAAAATTTGACCAAAATCTGAAACCTTACTTCAAAATCAATCTTAGATTTAACGTAATTGATTTATGCTTTCACATGCAAATCACCTTCAACCAAATTGTACACTATCCAGCTATTACTCATATCAATGACAGTTTTATCGAATGAATAGTATTTGAAATATTTATGATCAAAAGTGGGAAATGTTTTTTGAAACACCTAGTACAAATCTGCCAAACAAACTCATCAAATTCAAAGCTGCTGATAAAATCAATATCAACGTTTATGCCAGCAACAGTTTACTAGGTATCCCTCCCCACGCGCAGCTAAGAAACACATACGCATAATAAACACATTCTCCCATCACACACACACACACACACACTCACACACACACACACACGCACGCACACACACGCACAAACGGACACTAAATTATCATTTGCACGCGCACATACACACTTCCTTAAAACCTCACCATGACTTTTTACATGGCATGTTTGCATGGATGTAGCCATGTAAGTTATGTGTTAGTATTTCAATGATTATGTCCAGAACGATATTACCCAGCAAAATGTGCTTCGAGGGCGGGCGACAATCCGTGCCGCCAACGCCCGTCACGGATTGTCGCCCCGAGCAGGAGGCGACAATCCGTGTCGCAACAATCGTCAATGTTTGCGATATTCCTAAGCTGCCAATTTCTAATGCACGTGACCTTGGCGTCATTATCCAAGATGATCTTAGTATGAAAACTCACATCAATAACATATGCAAATCTGCAGCCATAGGTCTACACAGGATTGGAAAATTGAGACATGTTCTCGAAAAAGCAACTACAGAAAAACTGGTTCATGCGTTCATTTTTAGTCATTTGGATAATAATAATGGTTTGCTCATTGGAGTTCCACACTCTCAGCTGAAAGGACTCCAACGGATACAAAATTCAGCAGCAAGGCTGGTAACACGCAAAAGGAAATTTGATCATATAACTCCCATCCTTCGTAGTCTTCATTAGTTGAGCATAAGAGCTCGTATCAGGTTTAAGGTTTTGACCCTTGTATTCAAATGTTTTCATAGAAATGCCCCTACATACCTTAGTGAACTCATCAAGCCATATCTTCTGCGCTCAATATAAAAAAATCTCCTCTCTGAAATAAGTGTCAAAATAAAGATATTTGGTGATAGGGCTTTTGGAAAAATGGCACCATCATTATGGAATAACCTCCCTCTCAGTATTAGATGCATTACAGATTTCGATAAATTTAAATCTGTGTCAAAAACTCACCTTTTTGATAATTGTTAGTTATAAATATGTTTGAATAAAGAAATATGTGATAGATTTTGTTTTCATTAATTTTGTACACGCATAGAGACTATCTTATGGTATTATGCGTTCTAAGAACTGACTATTATTATTATTATTTTCATCATTATTGTTGTTTTTTTGAGAAGAACTGTCTGTAAATCATCAGAAAATTCCTCCTTTTATTAGTAATATACTCTACTGTCATTTCCCTCAATTCATATTCTTTGGTGTATTTGTTATTGGCTATCCTGTTCTTGATATGAAAGAAAAAAATAGGGAATACCTCTAATACAACTGTTTAACTTTTCGATGCTTTCGTCTCAGGTGGTAAATCTTATAGCAACTGATTCTATGCCAGCTTTCCACTGACATGTCTCTTATTGCTAGCAAGGTGTCAGAAGTGATTTCAAAGGATACTCTCTATTTTGCGCTTGAATATGAAATTTAAAGGAATCAGTAAGATATTGTCTTCGTAGATCTAGGGGCATCTGCCCACACTCTATTTGGAGTGCATCAGTTGAGGTAGCTATGGCAGTTCCTGTAATATTCTTCAAACATTGAAACTAAATTCATTGTAATCTATATCTTCCAGACATCCGTAATCCAAAATAGATCAAATAAGTGCTCTGTAAACAACTCCTTTTCTTACATCTTACTTTAATCGATTTTATGTTTTTCTTCCAGGTTACCTTATGATCAAAACACACACCGAGATATTTAAACTCCTTTTTGACTTCCCTGGGCTCATCACATAATCTAATCCATACCTCTCGTATTCTTCAGTGGCTAAATACAACAGCGCATGATTTCTTCGCAGAGAAAGTCCTGCCCCAGTTATGGCACCATTCAGATATAAAGTCAAGAGCTGTTTGAGTTTTCTTCACACAAAAATCAGGATTTTTATTTGCACGCCATATCACTACATCACCAACATAAAAGGAAACATTAACCTTGTTTAACCCATTATTCAAATCACTCGGCATTATGTTAAATAATGTCGGACTGATAACACTACCTTGGGGTAAACAATAATCAGATACAAATATATCAGGCAAAATGTTATTAAACCTATAACGAATTGTTCGGCTATTCAAATAATTGTGTGTCCATGTGATAATAATATATACATGTACCTTATAAATAATTTCTTTTTGTACAATACATCATAGGCTCTTTCAAATTAAAAAAAAAAACAACATATGACATATTCCATATTTGCCAAACCTTTATGTACGTCATTTTCTAAACTAACAATTGCGTCCGTTGTATTTCTGTGGCTTCTAAAACCAAATCAATTTACCGGGGACAATAACTCGTATTTCTCTACTACCCACAACAATATGTTATTAATCATACGCTCTATTAACTTACATATTACCGAAGTCAGAGATATGGGCCGGTATGACAAGGGCTTTGATTGCTCTGAATTTTGTTCCAGGATCGGGGTAGTGACTGACTTGGTCCAAATGATGTAGGGCGCAATCAGGAAGGTGTATAATCAGATGTTGCCAGGCAGTATTTTTCGTGGCCTTAATCGCCGTAAATAATTAGTAAAATTTTCATTTAATATTTCACATTTGTCGTAGTCATTAAAGGTAGGGGATACCTTTTACAGAACTCCCAAAATGCAGCAAAACATTAAAAATATGAACCTCAGGGGACTTGTTTAGGCCACTGCTTAGAAATTTGGAAGTCAACAGTTATCTACAATTTGAATAATGCACAAAACTCAACTACTCAGTAGTTCTGTGTGCCCGCCACACTTAAGCCTTTTTGTTGCAGTCTTCTGTATTTTTTATCTATAAACACAAATCTAAAAGTATAAGAGCTGATGTAATAACATATAGAGTGTGTGGCAAGAATGTATATAGAAATGTTTGTAAGTTTTGATGAACTGTATTCACAAAATATACATGATGGACACACATGCAGTGCATGGGTCTGCAAAGGTAGCCTAGTAATGTACTGGAATTTACGATGAGCCCCGAAAAAAATTTCAATTCAAAATCTAACGGTCAATAAAAATGTACTAAATGCTACCATCCACTTTCAATACTTTATGGGAGTTTCTAAAATGATACTCTCTTCAACAAGCCACTGTGTTTACACAACCCTTCATTTAAGGCATGCAAATAGGATTCCCTACCTTTAAAGTGAATACAAGACTCCAACGTATCTATTTACTTTTGCAGATTTCGAGCATTTGACGGATGAAATGATGTGTACATCCCAGCTAACTCCCACGCTTTTCTTGTCATCGACAACAGCTCGGTTTTCTGGAATAAAAGCAGGTACTGTATCCCTTTATTTGCCCCGGAGACATTACCATTCACTGACTTCATTCTGCCTCACACTTTCCCATTCGGTATGAAACGGTTTCACAGAAGTTTCTCCAATAGGATTGATTTGCTTGTCTTATTCGTTGTGCTATTGCCTTTTTGCGAAGGTATATTTGTAATGTTAATTTTAATGCAGCAATGTTTTTGGCTTTGTTTCGTGTTTCCACAGCTATCTTACACTCGTTATTCCACACCATGGCGTCGGCCTTCTTTTTACTGTTCTCGTCTCGTGTAATTTAAACACATCATTTAAAAAAAAATTATTGATAAACAAATCTTACTGCACTTGAGCAGTACTTTAGACGTAGGATTAGTACATAGTACATATGATTGTTCTCAGCACAGAATAAAGTACAAAGTTACTCAGAATATAAATTCCAGTTAGCATTCAGGAATGACGAAATGTTTTCCATTATTTTCAGATTCATGGGCTACAGGAGAAGTGACAGACATCTTAATAGTAGTGTGGATATCGTAATGATCACTTCCGTGATTCTCTTTAGTAGCATATCAATTACAATGTGCGCCAAGGTCCTTTGACACTAAAGTCAGATCTAGGCGAGAAAAAAATTCCACTGCGGGGATCTAGCCGCATGGAGGCGCAGTCATTTAAAACACTAAATTGTTCTTCGCTATAAAATTCTCGACTACTTCTCCGTTTCTATCGGTGTGACCACTACCCCATCATGACTGTTAAAATCTCCTCAGAAGAATAGTCTTTTTCTGGATTTTTCTGTAAGACTCTGTAACTTGGACTCCGTCAAGGTCGAGCAAGAATTATAAAAAATTATCATTTAGAGTATGAACTTATCAATTATAATATCGACTTGTTGATATTCTGCTTGCACAGTACAGTCGACTACTTAGAAAGGAATCGACTCATAGATGTAGATAGCACCCGTATTCGGGCAATCACCCCCCCCCCCCCCCCGGCTAACTAACGGTTAGTGGTAAGGTTAGAGTAAAGATTAGGAGGATTAGGGTAAGGTTTAGGGTTAGGAGTTTGGGTGAGGGTTAGGATTAGGTTCAGGATTAGGATTAGGATGAGGGCCAGGGGAAAAGGGTCCGGGGTAATTGCCAAGGGGGTAATTGCCCTAGGCCCAGATAGCACACCCGCACCGTGAGGTATCCCTGTTTCGGGGTATGCAGTGGTAGTGAGGAATATGTACAATAATGACATCGTGAAACTAAGTTTCCTCTAAACAGATGATATGTACCTGTGAACGTTGGGAATTTAACTTTGTTATATATTGAATAAATTCAGAGCCGTGAGTGTTAAAAATTTGTGAGCTCCACTGTAATATGTTATGAATAGTAGCCGAACTAACATCATTTTCATATTTTCAAGTCTGAAAGTTATAGATGAATATCCTCTGGTTTGACAAAGTCCATATCCAGGAACACAATCACTGCATCAACCACAAATTTAATGTGATAAAACCTAAAATGGCATTAAAACGCTTTAACCTGGCGAAGAAAGCGACCAGGATGCGATGTGAACGTCATGCTCCGATTTACTATCACAAAGATTCAGAGACCCACCTCATCTTGTCTTTCACTGACGCAACCTCACACCTCCGGCCCCAATAGAGACATCCCTGCCAGTAGTTGTGCCTTGTCCGTGATGGAGTACTTAGTACTGTATCATACTTTCCTGATCGTCAAAGGTCTTTCTCGTAGTCGATCAGACTTTACCTGATAGTCAGCCTTTCCTGGTAGTCACTGATCAAAAACGATCGCTGATATACTGTCCAGAAAAGAGAGAACAAAATTTTAAGCTCCAGGTGCCGTTAGGGTACTGTCCTACGAAGTGCTATGGAGACCCGCTTTATCTACGTGGGCTTACCTGTCTGTTTTATAAACTTTCAGTCCGGTTGATGGAAAAAACAGGGCAGAAAGCAGAGAGAGAAAAAAAAACACAGAGCAGAGCAGAGCCGATCAAGAGCACCCCTTGCACCTCCTTCCTCCAGCGCACCGTCCTGGAATCCCTATGGACGTGAATGTGGGTCTCGCACAGCAACGCTAAAACCAGCACCGAACTTGAAATGACAAAGATGATAATTCCTAGGGGGTAGTGTTGGCCAATGGGGGAAAGCACGTGAATCGCCAACACAAACGCTGGAGGCTCAATTGAGCCGACGACATTCAACACCGCTACCGGGCCAAATACCACCTACCGGAAATACATCATAAATTTAAGGTCACACTCCAAACACTGACTGATTTCAAGTTCCGTATCGTCGGTGCTTTGCACTAGCACCGAACTTGAAATCACTCATTTGTGTCCTAAATTTAAGAATTAGACTATGTGGTGCTTAATTCCTGACATGTCTTCAAATGCTTTGTATGTGAGATTGACGTGAAGGAAGTGACGCCAATTGTCACAAATTCACTAAAATTGGTAAAATATGATTTCAACTTTTCATGTAACACCGTTCTTTTATCAAGTTACAGAGTATGACCAGTTCTGCTGCAATTATTACTGACATTAAAGATGCTTTACGGACTTTGTAAGAGCAATACCAGTAAAACTGCTGGATTGGCATCATTTCGTTCACTGTGAGTAAAAGAAACGCTACTGTCAGACTACCATCTGCAGATTTCTTTCCTTGAATTTGTCAAAATTGACATCTACCGAAAGAAATAATTTCGTCAGCATTTATTGCACACACAAAAAAAATCCATAGTTTATTTTAAAGATAAATATATTTCACGACATGAAAGAGCTGGGAAGAGACTGAAATTCAGTAAATGAGTCTGATTTATTACCTCCTCTCTATTTGTTTCACTTCTCTTCAATCACGATATGTCATTACTTTCAATTCCACTTTCAAATTCAGATGGATTTGTTGAAATAGACTACATTTTGTTCACATTCAGGATATAATACTTCGTAATCAAGTAATTCGTACTTTTTTTTTACGATGAAAGCACTGCTCTGGTAACAAGTCCTCAAAAGTTCGAGGAAATGCTTTTGCAAGGTTGACGAAATCAATGAATACATCTAAGAAAGTGATGCCTCCATAAGTCTCTAAATTCATACAAAGCCCTTATGGCATCATTAATACCCTCACTGAAATATAACTACTCATAGTATTAACATTATTTGATGAAAGAAATGTAAAACATTAAGCACCAAAATCAAATTACCCGAATTTGAGATCCACACACCTAAAAAAAGGTCATCTACTGTTATTATTCACTCTTTCGTAGAAGTCATTTATTTTTCAGAACTTTTATTAAATTAGTAATTCGTGATTTCCGATAAAAGCCCCAAACACTGGTAACAAATCATCAAATGCTCTCGAAAGATCGCCGAAATTATCTCTTTTCCTGACTGTGAACAAAACGATACCAATTTGAAAAAGAAATGCACCGAAATTGAGCTCACAATTCGTCCAGTTTCGTTAATGTCCTCAACTTCGGTGAGTAGTGACATGATTTGATTGAAGAAAAAGTTTTTTTTTAATCTAAAGACAAACAAACAAAACAAAACAAAAACAGCGACAAAGTAAACAAGTGGGCTTCTCAATGTGCAATTAAGATGAATTTTCTTCACGTGACTTGTGCTTTTGATTAAAGGGCTCAAATGCATCAGACAGTTGTAAATAAAGACTCAGGTCAACATTACAAGCAACAACGGTTACGAAATCCATTCAGTCAACAATACGCTTAAGTAATATACCAAATATCTATGCCACTTGCTCTTTGAAAAGACGTTCTCTCCCAGAGATATGTGCTTTGCATTCGAGTGATCAAATATACGAGGCAGATGAACTTAATGGGTGACGAAAAAACGTGGCAAGTGTGACGAATTTCAAATCAGTACGCGATTTGATTAGCTTACGTTGGTATGATACTTTGGTGACAATTTCATTCATCTCAATATGCTTTATGATGATTTTTCTTTAAGTAACATGTGATTTTCATTAGAGTTCTCAGATGCATCAGACAGTTGGAAAAATAAGGATTGACGACAAAAGGCAACAACGCTGGCGAATTCGATTTAGTCAACAAGATGTTCACGTAATGTTTATCCCACTTCCGCTTTGAAGATGCATGCTTTTCAATGTCTTGTCGCCAAGACGTTCTCTTTCAAGACATCGCAGTTGTTTTCGAGGGCTCAAATACATGATACAGAAGGAAAAAAACGCAGCAGGTGTGACGAAATCAATCAGTTCACGACTTCTTAGCTTATGCATCAATAATACTTTGGTGACAGATGTATGCATATAATTGTGCTTTATGATGCTTTTTTCAAGTAACATATGTGCTTTTGATTACACGGCTCAAATGCGTCCGATAGTTGTAAATAAAGGGTGATGAAAAAAGGCAACAAAGCTGACGAAATGGATTCAGTCAACAATGTGCTTAAGAAATATACCGGACAGTTATCCCACTTTCCTGTTGAGTTGCATGCTTATTAGTCTGTCATACCGATGACGTTCTCTCCCGGAGTGATGCAATAGGCATTTGAGGGCTTACATCCATGAAACAGGGAAACATTAGGGGTTGATGAAAAGAGGCTACAAGGGGATACGAAATCAGATAATTCCGCAATTTACGTTTCTTAATCTCACTTCGTCACAAATTTATGTTCAACTGCAGTGTGTTATTTCGTCTCCCTTGCCGCGTTTTTTTTTTTTTGCGTCAACCTTAATTTACAACTGTCTAATAGATTTGAGGTCTCTAATCAAAAGCGCAAGTCACTTGAAGATAATTCATCGTAAAGCCCATTTATGCATTCAGTTGTAACAAATTTGGTGTTGTAAGGTAAACTATAACGAAAGCATTTCGCAAAAGTCAGCGATTTCGTCACCACTGACGTTTAACGCCGTTATGTGTACGTAAGCACTAGATTGCATATTGCATCTCTGCGGAAAAGAATGCCTGTGTTATGGAGCATTGATAATTATTCAACTCCATGCAACCATACAAAAGCGATGTCTAAACTAAGCAAAAGGTTTCTTAATTTCACTGACGTTCAACCCCTTTTATATTGCATATCTCCGAAAAAAAAAGAACGCCTCTTTTATGGAACATTAAGCAATCAACTGCATGCAACTATATCAAAGTGATGAATAAACTAATCAAAAACGTTTCTTAATTTCACTTCGTCACAATTTTCTGTTCAAATGCAGTGTGTTATTTCGTCACCCTTGCCGCGTTTTTTGCGTCAACCTTAATTTACAACTGTCTAATAGATTTGAGGTCTCTAATCAAAAGCGCAAGTCACTTGAAGATAATTCATCGTAAAGCACATTTATGCATTTAGTTGTAACGAATATTGTGTTTAAGGTAAACTGTAACGAAAGCATTTCGCAAAATTCAGCGATTTCGTCACCACTGACGTTTAACGCCGTTATGTACGTAAGCCCTAGATTGCATATTGCATCTCTGCGGAAAAGAATAGCTGTGTTATGGAGCATTGATAATTATTCAACTCCATGCAACCATACAAAAGCGATGTGTACACTAAGCAAAACGTTTCTGAATTTCACTTTGTCACAATTTTATGTTCAACTGCCGTGGGTGATTTCGTCACCCCTTACGCGTTTTTCGCGTCAAGCTTTTTTTTTTACAAGTGTTTAATAGATTTGAGGCCTCTAATGAAAAATGCAAGTCATTTGAAGAGACACATTGAGATGTATTCAATTGTAAAAAACGTTTAACTCCGTTATGTACGTAAGCCCTCGATTGCATATTCCATCTCTGCGGAAAAAACACCGCCTGTGTTATAGAGCATTGATAGGATTCTACTATTATTATAGTGAAATCAAATCGGATAATTTCATTTCGTCACCCTTTATGTTCAACTGCTGTATGTGATTTCGTCACCCCTGCCGCGGTTTTTTTTTTGCGTCAACCTTTATTTACATCTGTTTAATAGATTTGAGGTCTCTTATCAAAAACGCAAGTCACTTGAAGATGATTCATCGTAAAGCGTATTGAGTATATTCAATTGTAACGAAATTGGTGTATCAATGCAAATGATAAGGAAAGCATATCCCAAAATCAAACGATTTCGTCACCCTTGCCGCCTCTTTTCGTCACCACTGATATTCAATTGTAACGAAATTGGTGTATCAATGCAAATTATAATGAAAGCATATCGCGGAATTCGTCACTCTTGCCG
This sequence comes from Diadema antillarum, assembly GCF_040938485.1. Classification (NCBI taxonomy): domain Eukaryota; kingdom Metazoa; phylum Echinodermata; class Echinoidea; order Diadematoida; family Diadematidae; genus Diadema; species Diadema antillarum. The sequence continues at coordinate 489,780 of NW_027272543.1, read as the reverse complement.
AATCTTTTCGTCAGCACTGACGTTGAACTTTTTTATGTATGTAAGTCCTCACTTGCATATTGCATCTCTCCGGAAAAGAATGTCTGATGTTATGGAGCAACTATATCAAAGTGATACCTAAACTGAGCAATTGCCGCGTTTTTCGTCAACCTTTATTTACAACTGTCTAATAGACTTGAGCTTACTAATCAATAGTGCAGGTCACTTGAAGATGATTCATCGCAAAGCACATTAAGAGGCATTCAATCGTAACAAAATTGTAGTATCAATGTAAAGTACGAGGAAAGCTTATCGCAGAGTTAAGCCCTTTCGATACAATTGCCGACTCTTTTCGTCACAACTGACGTTCTACCCCTTTATGTATGTAAGCCCTCTTTCTATATTGCATCTCTCCGAAAAAAGAACGCCTCTTTTATGGAACATTAAGCATTCAACTCCATATCAAAGCGATGACTAAACTAAGCAGAACGTTTCTTAATTTCACTTCGTCACAAATTTATGCTGAACTGCCGTGTGTGATTTCGTCACCCTTACCGCGTTTTTTTTTTTGCATCAACCTTTATTTACAACTGTCTAATATATTTGAGGTCTCTAATCAAAAGCGCAAGGCACTTGAAAATAATTCATCGTAAAGCATATTGAGATGCTTTCAATTGTAACTAAAATGGTGTTTTAATGTAATCTATTGAACAATATTAACCATGATTTTGTATAGAAAAGTAGGCATTTGAAATTGAGATATTGCAAGAAACTGTACTATTTGACCACATTCAATTTTATAGCCACATGTTTGTTCGTTCCTTTTTCGTACTAGGGTGATCTTTTCCACTGATTTAGTATTCACTAATTCTACTTCACTTGTTGACATAACACAATTTTTTTTTCTTTTCCAGTGATTTAATTTTCTTTGGTTTCGTTTCTATTTCTGACACTTTCTTTTCCATTTCCATTGGTATTATTTCACTTAGTATTTGTTCCATCATTGAATTCATTTGCTCTCTTCTCGCTTCCTCGTTTCCTTTTCTTTGCGCCTTTATCTTGTTTAGGGGGGTCGGTGTTTCTGGAGACAGGGGAGATGGGGAAGCTTCGTTACTGTCGCTCCCTGTGGATGTTTCATTGTTATCTCCCGAGTCTTCTACATCGCTTTCTTTTGCGTGTGTTTGGTTGCTTTCCTGTCGCGTGGTCTGCTTCGCGTGACGAAGAAACCCTGAAACGTCGACTTGTTGTGGCCTTCTCGTCTCTCGAGTCGACTGCTCTCTTAGTATGCTTAGAGATCGCACCTGTGGATGGATTGACAGAACCCGATGAGTCGTCATCATGGTGTCAGATGAGGCGGCCTGATCGATGGACGACGATGAGCTGCGAAGTGTGTTCTCACTGTCACGGTCATGAATCCTGGCAGAAGCACTTGGATGCGCGTTACGTAACTCCTCAGCGATTGACATGGGACAAGTACTAACTCATATGACCTGATTTCAGACATGTTCTGCATTTCACTGGATTCTGACATTGAGGTGCTGAATGACCGTCTGCAAGGCACTTTGAACACTTTGAAGTTGAATGTGGTCAGTCCAAGCAAGTACCCTATCAGGGATAAACCTGAAATACCCTCTCAGGGCTATTCAGCGGCTCAACGAAGCGTTGCGATCGCCGTTTGTATACACCCACATGCAGGTGATAAATCACAGCGTCACGTACCAGCGGCCGGGGATTTCCACACACAGTCTTCGCACATCGCGATAAGATGGTTGTTGCGACACGGATTGTCGCCCCTACACTGATTGTCGCCCCCGTCGCAGAGGGACTCCACGGACGCAGACTTACGTAAGGTAACCGTAACCAAACGTAAATACCCGTAACTGAACGTAACTCTCCATAGCTTGAACGCAGACCATCCGCAAAACATTTTACCTCCGTTCCGTTTGCGTTCGTTTACGTCCACCGTAAGTATTCGAAATCAACCGTAAGTTAACGTATCACAACACTTTCGTCCGCTTACGGATATTTGCGGAGAGTTACGGTTGCTGTACACGATTACGTCCGACGTTTTCTGTTTTCCACTCGCATGGGAGCACAGAGACACGTGGGAAGCCACAAAACTCGTGTTGCCAAGCTGCAGCGCATTTACCTGAAGGAATGCTACAACACACTCGGAGCGGTGGAGAGGCAGAACCGCAAAGTCAAGTTACTGAATTTCTCCCACATATGGTCATTTTAGGTGGCACCCATATACGCATGACATCGCTTGACCATTGGTGCTGAACATTTTTTCCTTGTACTATTTGAATGTATATTTTTCGAAACTCGGAAAGCAATTTTGGGGTTGGGGATGAGGTGACAGCATTTTTTTCACTTTTCTGGCCGGGAAGGTGTGGGACAGCGATAAACGATATAAGATGAGAACGAATTTAGTATTTCCCTATAGTCTTACCCACTTTACGCTCCATGGATATTACATTTTTTTTAAATATTGTATTGAGTGTGGGAGGGGTGTCCGAATGTCCTAATGATTTTTTTTTTTTCTGGAAATGTAATAGGCTTTGCTTTATTATAACAATCTCCTTAACATAACCCAGAAAGTCATGAATATCGCTGCACAATGACAGCGTAACCACATTTGTCTTTTCCATGACTGTAAGTAATATTTTCTTACTCTGTTAAACTTATCGATCTAGATAGTATTCTATTTGTGATATAATTATGTTATGTAGTCTACATTTACGATGTTTATCCGTATTTGAGCTGCACAAATAAAATTCAAATTTCAATTTCAATATTGAGTATCTTTCATTACTGTAAAGCAAATTAAAGAAATGCGAGAACTTTTCACAACTTGTACGTAAATTCAATTTCAGTTTTCCCCAGTGTACAATGTAAGAAAGTCCTATATGTGATAAATTTGCTGTCATAATACATTGACTTGGCAGGGATTCGTCATATTGTACAGAATTATTTATAACAATCCGAAAATAGTCGCAACTCTCCGTAAGTGTTCCGAACTATTCGGAAGTTTATGCAAGTTGAAAGAACAAAATTACGTGCCAATTCGTAAGAATATCCGCAAATGGACGCAAGTATCCGCATTTGGTCGTATCTCTCCGTATCGCCCGCATATTTTTTCCCGTATGTTTTGTAAAAATGCTCTGGTGACAGCAAGAGATCCCCGGGTGTCCGCAGAAAAAAAAAAGACTTATTTGGACGTAACGCCGGACACAGAGCATTATGTGACTGGGGCCTTACGTAGACACACGAACACTCACACACAACACACATACGTAGGGCCTACGTAGCCCACGTACACCAAAACCCTCAGATACTCATGCAGGCACAAAACTGCGCCCACAAACACGCACCATCACAAACCCTTTGATATACATATACGCCACATACACACCACATATACGCCACATATACGCCACATACACACGTAAGCATACAGGCAAACGAATACACACAGACAAACAAATCACTACCACTATACAACCACCACACATGCACAGTTTCTACATATTGTATTATTATACTCCAAACACACACAAAAACACACACACACACACACAACAATACGGAAACCCATACACAAGTCACTTATTGTACGCACCTACAAATCATACACATCACATATCATGCAGCTCACAACAAATGCACACACACACATACGCATAACTTACCAGTCATACCCATAACCGGAGGAACCGCCCCGAGCCCGGGGCAACTATCCTTGACGGGGCGACAATCCGGATGACGGGGGCGACAATCCGTGCCGCCAACTCCATCACGGATTGTCGCCCCGAGCCGGGGGCGACAATCCGTGTAGAGGCGACAATCCGTGTCGCAACAGAAGGTGTTGACAATTTGCACAAATCGAAACTAATCTGAACGATACTAAGTGCACATAGGCGTTGCAGGATGATACCACACATACACACACACACACACACACAAACAAAACAAAACAAAATACACAGTCCCCCTCTCAAATGGAAGTTGGAACTATTTTCAGTTATAATTCTCCCACAGTCCCGAGTGGATATAACACAAAATGCCTATTTGGTTAAAAAAAAAAAAATCTGTCGATGCATTCATGGCAGTGTATATTCCATAATTCAGGGATGTGGAAAGAGAATTTATAACTATGCCTGATTTAGTGCACAGGGACAAACTGTACCGTGCTTAATCATCCACGATCTCACTGCTAGGTCACTGGTATCGAGGAAACCCGACTAAGAAATTAAGATACAAACCCTTCCCAAGTAACTTGCTGATGGTACGACTTGTACATTGTGTTTCGCCAAGGAGCTACTACAACGTAGTAGCTCCTATCCACCTCCCTCGTTTCGCAGTGATTTTCTACAACAGACACTGCCGATCGAGACTGCCAGAACGATGCATCATTATGCATCAATAATACTTTGGTGACAGATGTATGCATATAATTGTGCTTTATGATGCTTTTTTCAAGTAACATATGTGCTTTTGATTACACGGCTCAAATGCGTCCGATAGTTGTAAATAAAGGGTGATGAAAAAAGGCAACAAAGCTGACGAAATGGATTCAGTCAACAATGTGCTTAAGAAATATACCGGACAGTTATCCCACTTTCCTGTTGAGTTGCATGCTTATTAGTCTGTCATACCGATGACGTTCTCTCCCGGAGTGATGCAATAGGCATTTGAGGGCTTACATCCATGAAACAGGGAAACATTAGGGGTTGATGAAAAGAGGCTACAAGGGGATACGAAATCAGATAATTCCGCAATTTACGTTTCTTAATCTCACTTCGTCACAAATTTATGTTCAACTGCAGTGTGTTATTTCGTCTCCCTTGCCGCGTTTTTTTTTTTTTGCGTCAACCTTAATTTACAACTGTCTAATAGATTTGAGGTCTCTAATCAAAAGCGCAAGTCACTTGAAGATAATTCATCGTAAAGCCCATTTATGCATTCAGTTGTAACAAATTTGGTGTTGTAAGGTAAACTATAACGAAAGCATTTCGCAAAAGTCAGCGATTTCGTCACCACTGACGTTTAACGCCGTTATGTGTACGTAAGCACTAGATTGCATATTGCATCTCTGCGGAAAAGAATGCCTGTGTTATGGAGCATTGATAATTATTCAACTCCATGCAACCATACAAAAGCGATGTCTAAACTAAGCAAAAGGTTTCTTAATTTCACTGACGTTCAACCCCTTTTATATTGCATATCTCCGAAAAAAAAAGAACGCCTCTTTTATGGAACATTAAGCAATCAACTGCATGCAACTATATCAAAGTGATGAATAAACTAATCAAAAACGTTTCTTAATTTCACTTCGTCACAATTTTCTGTTCAAATGCAGTGTGTTATTTCGTCACCCTTGCCGCGTTTTTTGCGTCAACCTTAATTTACAACTGTCTAATAGATTTGAGGTCTCTAATCAAAAGCGCAAGTCACTTGAAGATAATTCATCGTAAAGCACATTTATGCATTTAGTTGTAACGAATATTGTGTTTAAGGTAAACTGTAACGAAAGCATTTCGCAAAATTCAGCGATTTCGTCACCACTGACGTTTAACGCCGTTATGTACGTAAGCCCTAGATTGCATATTGCATCTCTGCGGAAAAGAATAGCTGTGTTATGGAGCATTGATAATTATTCAACTCCATGCAACCATACAAAAGCGATGTGTACACTAAGCAAAACGTTTCTGAATTTCACTTTGTCACAATTTTATGTTCAACTGCCGTGGGTGATTTCGTCACCCCTTACGCGTTTTTCGCGTCAAGCTTTTTTTTTTACAAGTGTTTAATAGATTTGAGGCCTCTAATGAAAAATGCAAGTCATTTGAAGAGACACATTGAGATGTATTCAATTGTAAAAAACGTTTAACTCCGTTATGTACGTAAGCCCTCGATTGCATATTCCATCTCTGCGGAAAAAACACCGCCTGTGTTATAGAGCATTGATAGGATTCTACTATTATTATAGTGAAATCAAATCGGATAATTTCATTTCGTCACCCTTTATGTTCAACTGCTGTATGTGATTTCGTCACCCCTGCCGCGGTTTTTTTTTTGCGTCAACCTTTATTTACATCTGTTTAATAGATTTGAGGTCTCTTATCAAAAACGCAAGTCACTTGAAGATGATTCATCGTAAAGCGTATTGAGTATATTCAATTGTAACGAAATTGGTGTATCAATGCAAATGATAAGGAAAGCATATCCCAAAATCAAACGATTTCGTCACCCTTGCCGCCTCTTTTCGTCACCACTGATATTCAATTGTAACGAAATTGGTGTATCAATGCAAATTATAATGAAAGCATATCGCGGAATTCGTCACTCTTGCCGAATCTTTTCGTCAGCACTGACGTTGAACTTTTTTATGTATGTAAGTCCTCACTTGCATATTGCATCTCTCCGGAAAAGAATGTCTGATGTTATGGAGCAACTATATCAAAGTGATACCTAAACTGAGCAATTGCCGCGTTTTTCGTCAACCTTTATTTACAACTGTCTAATAGACTTGAGCTTACTAATCAATAGTGCAGGTCACTTGAAGATGATTCATCGCAAAGCACATTAAGAGGCATTCAATCGTAACAAAATTGTAGTATCAATGTAAAGTACGAGGAAAGCTTATCGCAGAGTTAAGCCCTTTCGATACAATTGCCGACTCTTTTCGTCACAACTGACGTTCTACCCCTTTATGTATGTAAGCCCTCTTTCTATATTGCATCTCTCCGAAAAAAGAACGCCTCTTTTATGGAACATTAAGCATTCAACTCCATATCAAAGCGATGACTAAACTAAGCAGAACGTTTCTTAATTTCACTTCGTCACAAATTTATGCTGAACTGCCGTGTGTGATTTCGTCACCCTTACCGCGTTTTTTTTTTTTGCATCAACCTTTATTTACAACTGTCTAATATATTTGAGGTCTCTAATCAAAAGCGCAAGGCACTTGAAAATAATTCATCGTAAAGCATATTGAGATGCTTTCAATTGTAACTAAAATGGTGTTTTAATGTAATCTATTGAACAATATTAACCATGATTTTGTATAGAAAAGTAGGCATTTGAAATTGAGATATTGCAAGAAACTGTACTATTTGACCACATTCAATTTTATAGCCACATGTTTGTTCGTTCCTTTTTCGTACTAGGGTGATCTTTTCCACTGATTTAGTATTCACTAATTCTACTTCACTTGTTGACATAACACAATTTTTTTTTCTTTTCCAGTGATTTAATTTTCTTTGGTTTCGTTTCTATTTCTGACACTTTCTTTTCCATTTCCATTGGTATTATTTCACTTAGTATTTGTTCCATCATTGAATTCATTTGCTCTCTTCTCGCTTCCTCGTTTCCTTTTCTTTGCGCCTTTATCTTGTTTAGGGGGGTCGGTGTTTCTGGAGACAGGGGAGATGGGGAAGCTTCGTTACTGTCGCTCCCTGTGGATGTTTCATTGTTATCTCCCGAGTCTTCTACATCGCTTTCTTTTGCGTGTGTTTGGTTGCTTTCCTGTCGCGTGGTCTGCTTCGCGTGACGAAGAAACCCTGAAACGTCGACTTGTTGTGGCCTTCTCGTCTCTCGAGTCGACTGCTCTCTTAGTATGCTTAGAGATCGCACCTGTGGATGGATTGACAGAACCCGATGAGTCGTCATCATGGTGTCAGATGAGGCGGCCTGATCGATGGACGACGATGAGCTGCGAAGTGTGTTCTCACTGTCACGGTCATGAATCCTGGCAGAAGCACTTGGATGCGCGTTACGTAACTCCTCAGCGATTGACATGGGACAAGTACTAACTCATATGACCTGATTTCAGACATGTTCTGCATTTCACTGGATTCTGACATTGAGGTGCTGAATGACCGTCTGCAAGGCACTTTGAACACTTTGAAGTTGAATGTGGTCAGTCCAAGCAAGTACCCTATCAGGGATAAACCTGAAATACCCTCTCAGGGCTATTCAGCGGCTCAACGAAGCGTTGCGATCGCCGTTTGTATACACCCACATGCAGGTGATAAATCACAGCGTCACGTACCAGCGGCCGGGGATTTCCACACACAGTCTTCGCACATCGCGATAAGATGGTTGTTGCGACACGGATTGTCGCCCCCGTCGCAGAGGGACTCCACGGACGCAGACTTACGTAAGGTAACCGTAACCAAACGTAAATACCCGTAACTGAACGTAACTCTCCATAGCTTGAACGCAGACCATCCGCAAAACATTTTACCTCCGTTCCGTTTGCGTTCGTTTACGTCCACCGTAAGTATTCGAAATCAACCGTAAGTTAACGTATCACAACACTTTCGTCCGCTTACGGATATTTGCGGAGAGTTACGGTTGCTGTACACGATTACGTCCGACGTTTTCTGTTTTCCACTCGCATGGGAGCACAGAGACACGTGGGAAGCCACAAAACTCGTGTTGCCAAGCTGCAGCGCATTTACCTGAAGGAATGCTACAACACACTCGGAGCGGTGGAGAGGCAGAACCGCAAAGTCAAGTTACTGAATTTCTCCCACATATGGTCATTTTAGGTGGCACCCATATACGCATGACATCGCTTGACCATTGGTGCTGAACATTTTTTCCTTGTACTATTTGAATGTATATTTTTCGAAACTCGGAAAGCAATTTTGGGGTTGGGGATGAGGTGACAGCATTTTTTTCACTTTTCTGGCCGGGAAGGTGTGGGACAGCGATAAACGATATAAGATGAGAACGAATTTAGTATTTCCCTATAGTCTTACCCACTTTACGCTCCATGGATATTACATTTTTTTTAAATATTGTATTGAGTGTGGGAGGGGTGTCCGAATGTCCTAATGATTTTTTTTTTTTCTGGAAATGTAATAGGCTTTGCTTTATTATAACAATCTCCTTAACATAACCCAGAAAGTCATGAATATCGCTGCACAATGACAGCGTAACCACATTTGTCTTTTCCATGACTGTAAGTAATATTTTCTTACTCTGTTAAACTTATCGATCTAGATAGTATTCTATTTGTGATATAATTATGTTATGTAGTCTACATTTACGATGTTTATCCGTATTTGAGCTGCACAAATAAAATTCAAATTTCAATTTCAATATTGAGTATCTTTCATTACTGTAAAGCAAATTAAAGAAATGCGAGAACTTTTCACAACTTGTACGTAAATTCAATTTCAGTTTTCCCCAGTGTACAATGTAAGAAAGTCCTATATGTGATAAATTTGCTGTCATAATACATTGACTTGGCAGGGATTCGTCATATTGTACAGAATTATTTATAACAATCCGAAAATAGTCGCAACTCTCCGTAAGTGTTCCGAACTATTCGGAAGTTTATGCAAGTTGAAAGAACAAAATTACGTGCCAATTCGTAAGAATATCCGCAAATGGACGCAAGTATCCGCATTTGGTCGTATCTCTCCGTATCGCCCGCATATTTTTTCCCGTATGTTTTGTAAAAATGCTCTGGTGACAGCAAGAGATCCCCGGGTGTCCGCAGAAAAAAAAAAAGACTTATTTGGACGTAACGCCGGACACAGAGCATTATGTGACTGGGGCCTTACGTAGACACACGAACACTCACACACAACACACATACGTAGGGCCTACGTAGCCCACGTACACCAAAACCCTCAGATACTCATGCAGGCACAAAACTGCGCCCACAAACACGCACCATCACAAACCCTTTGATATACATATACGCCACATACACACCACATATACGCCACATATACGCCACATACACACGTAAGCATACAGGCAAACGAATACACACAGACAAACAAATCACTACCACTATACAACCACCACACATGCACAGTTTCTACATATTGTATTATGACGGGGGCGACAATCCGTGCCGCCAACTCCATCACGGATTGTCGCCCCGAGCCGGGGGCGACAATCCGTGTAGAGGCGACAATCCGTGTCGCAACAGAAGGTGTTGACAATTTGCACAAATCGAAACTAATCTGAACGATACTAAGTGCACATAGGCGTTGCAGGATGATACCACACATACACACACACACACACACACAAACAAAACAAAACAAAATACACAGTCCCCCTCTCAAATGGAAGTTGGAACTATTTTCAGTTATAATTCTCCCACAGTCCCGAGTGGATATAACACAAAATGCCTATTTGGTTAAAAAAAAAAAAATCTGTCGATGCATTCATGGCAGTGTATATTCCATAATTCAGGGATGTGGAAAGAGAATTTATAACTATGCCTGATTTAGTGCACAGGGACAAACTGTACCGTGCTTAATCATCCACGATCTCACTGCTAGGTCACTGGTATCGAGGAAACCCGACTAAGAAATTAAGATACAAACCCTTCCCAAGTAACTTGCTGATGGTACGACTTGTACATTGTGTTTCGCCAAGGAGCTACTACAACGTAGTAGCTCCTATCCACCTCCCTCGTTTCGCAGTGATTTTCTACAACAGACACTGCCGATCGAGACTGCCAGAACGGCCAGGGTAATAAATCTTTTCGATGTCACAGCACTTTCCCAAGATCGACGCAGGGAAGTGATCAATTCACATTTTCATTTTTCTGATTACCTGCGTTGACACATCTTCTAATGTCCCAGTAAAATCATACTGTAAAGAGGTAAGCATCGGTGTCATCCTACACAATGTATTTCCAAAATTTACAGTTTTGATTTCATGTATATCAATGTGGGATGAGTTAGGTTCCTTCTCACAGCAGTGAGCATTGGACCACGAAAGCGGCGGCCAAGGAAGCAATGCGAGTCAGAGAGCAATACGATCGTGGGCCATTCCAGATGGGCTAACTGCGTATACGGAGGCTAGCGGTGTGTGCGCGTTTTTCTCGATAGCCTGACAAATAATGCAAACCGGATTGAATAAGGCTAAGGTGGACAAAATTTTCGAACAAGTCGTGCTATGACAGAGAGCGTGTGAATTTTGTTCACCCCGAATTATCCTGCAAAAGGCCGGTCTATGAAAGAAAAGACTAATAATCTTTACTCTGAGGGAAAATGAGCGCATCCGCCGTGAGCAAAAAATAAAAGTCAGGTTCGGCTTGCTCGCTCGGTCATCCCGTTTTATCCTCTATAGGGTATTTCGGCCTTATCCCTGATAGGGTACTTGCTTGGACTGGTGGTTGACCGATGTGGAAAAGCTTGGCGTGAAACATGTTGCCAACAGTCACTTGGCTGGGTAATGGCTGGGATGGGGGTTCAATGAAGTACACACGGTCACCGTTCAGGTAGCTAGTAAGCTGCCCGTTCGCACGTAACTTTCGCCTCATTATTTCTCGACGTACTTGACATTTCAGTTTGGACAGTGTTTGTGATATGAGTTCGTCGCTAACTGACAAGGGGACATCTCTGATTGTCACACGGGTCAGATGTTCATTTTTCGCTTGTGTGAACGGGTTAGTGTCATTTCCTGGTACAGCGGCACCCCGTATTTCAAGTCCTTTGGTTATCACTTTCACACGACTGTCATGAGACACCACTGACGTTTAAATTCTTTATGTATGTAAACCCTCGCTTGCATATTGAATCTCTCCGGAAAAGAATGCCTGTGTTATGGAGCATCAATAAGCATTCAACTCCATGCAACTATATCAAAGTGATGCCTAAACTAAGCAAAACTTTTTTTAATTTCACTTCGTCACAATTTTATGAATAACTGCGGTGTGTGATTTCGTAAGCCATGTCGCGTTTTTTTTTTTTGCGTCAACCTATATTTACAACTGTCTAATGGATTTGAGGCGTCTAATCAAAAGTGCAAGTTATAAATTGGTGCTTTAATGTAAATTATAACGAAATAACATTTCGCGAAGTATAGCGATTTCGTCACCCTTGCCGCCTCTTTTCGTCACCACTGACGTTTAACGCCGTTATGTACGTAAACCCCAGATTGCATGTTGCATATCTGCAGAAAAGGAATGCTTGTGTTATGGAGCATTGATAATTATTCAACTCCATGCAACCATACCAAAGTGATGTCTAGACTAAGCAAAACGTCTCTTAATATCACTTCGTCACAATTTTATGTTCACTGCCGAATGTGATTTCGTCACCCACGTCGCCTTTTTTGCGTCAATCTTTATTTACAACTGTGTGTAGTAGATTTGAGCTCTCTAATCAAAATCGCAAGTAACTTGAAGATAATTTATCGTAAAGCACATTTAGATTCCTTCAATTGTAACGACATTGATGTAATATTGTAATTTATAACGGAAGCATATTCGTGAAATTAGGCGATTTCGTCAGCCATGCCACCTCTTTTAGTCACCACTGACCTTTAAGTCCTCGATTGCATTTCGCATGTCTCCGAAAAAGAAAGCCTGCGTTATTGGAGCTGTAATAAGCATTCAACTCGACACAAAAGTTGGATCACTGTTTTGGTTTTACACATATCGTACACTCCATCAATTTCGTCATCTTTGCAGACTTATTGTTGAAATGCTTTAAGTATTTCACCCCTGAAATGCAAAGCACACGTTTCAATTAATGAAATTCTTTGGTTCTTGAAAGAACACCAAAGTGATATTAACAGAGTTTAATATATTACTTACTATTAATATTATACCAAAGTGACGCTTAAGGTAGGCAAAACGTATAATTTTACTCCCTCCCTCTATGTTCATCCGCCGTTCTTATTTCAACCTTTATTTACAACTTTTTACCAAAGCGATGCCTAAACTAAGCAAAATGTATCACATTCAATGTAATTTCCCCAATAACGGATTTCTGTATATTTTTGAACCTTCCTCGGATTTCTAGCGAGTAACAAAGTAGAAGAAATTGACAGAACGAATCAAAGGAATTTTCTCTCCTTAAGGAACACATCGAAAATGCTTGCTCGATGTTTCTGTCCTTTACGTTATTACTGTCAAATATAAATCTGCAGGAAAATCCAGGGAAACTTTCATAAAACGTTTGTTGGATTTCATGACTGTTATATCAAACTTTATAATTACATTGAATTCGGGTTTCACCCCGTTCCCAATGTGGAAAACTGTTAAAATTTCGTGCACGGTGTACTAACTAATTGGTTATCAAGAAAGAGAACGCTATGAATTCAAGTTAATGACAAATGACCAATCGTACATTACATTGAAAACGGCTTTGAACCCGTTCCCAATGTGAAAAACCGTGACATTTTCGTGCAAGGGATGCGAAGTAATTGATTAGCAAGAAACAGACCGCTATGAATTCGACACAAGTAAAACAGTATTTGAAAGTAATAGAACGAATGAAATGCCTTTTTTCTTGTTGAGCTTTAATTGCGTGTCCTATGGTTTCTTAGCTTTGCGTCATTACTACCAATGACGCAAAGTAAGAAACCATTTAAAGATCAAGAAGAAAAATGGCATTCTATTACTTTCAAATACTGTTTTACTTGTGTCAAACTGGAAGTAAAAAGACTATCAAGCATCTTGAATTGGTCATTTGTCATTCACTTGCATTCATAGCATTCTGTTTCTTGAGAATCAATTATTTCGTATACCTTGCGCGAAAATGTAACGGTTTTACACATTGGGAACGAGTTCACACCCGTTTTCAATGTAATGTACGATTGGTCATTTGTCATTCACTCGAATTCATAGCGTTCTCTTTCTCGATAACCAATTATCTAGTACACCTTGCACGAAAATTTAACAGTTTTACACATAGGGAACGGGCTTAAACCCGTTTTCAATGTAATGTACAATTCACCCAGTAACAGATTTCTTATATTCTGTCGAATCTTGCACGGATTTCTTAGCGAGTAACAAAATCGACGAAATCGACAGAACAAATACAAGGAATTTTCTCTCCTTGTAGAACACCTCGAATATACTTGCCCGATTGTTGCGACACGGATTGTCGCCTGGCGACAATCCGTGACGAGGGCTGGCGGCACGGATTGTCGCCCGCCCTCGAAGCACATTTTGCTGGGTAATTTCGTTCTGGACATAATCATGTGTTTTTTAGCTGCTTGCGTGCGGGCGGATGCTGCTTTTCTACATACGATCCATTATGTCTTATTTATCAACATTGGGAAAACGTTTCATCAGGAAGGAATGTGGTATCGGTTCGGGTGTGCGTCGGTATGTGGGAAGGGGATTACACTTCGTTATTGCAAAAGTTTGTTATTCTGAAGGCTCATTCGTCCGAAGGCTCATTCGTCCGAAGGCTCATTATTACAAAGGTTCGTTATTCCGAATTTCATTTTTGGATCAACGAACCTCTAGGTATAGGGAATTGTGTGTTACGGATAAATGAAGCCTCGGAAAAAACGAAACTTCGGAATAACGAACCTTCGTGTGTGTGTGTGTGTGTATGTATGTATTTGGGTTGGTGAATGTGGGTGTGGGATGATTAGGTTTTGTTTAATCAGGGGTTGGTGGATTGGGGATTGGATTTGAAGAAGGATAGTTATAAATGGTATGACAGATGTTGGTAGGATTTAATATTTAGGATAGATGTAGGCCCTAGATTTGTTTCGGTTGGGGAGGGGAGGGGGTGGTCGGGTTTTTTTATGACTGATTTCATTCTAGATTTGTGTAATGTATTTGTGTTTTTTTATGTATATGAACTTGTAAGTAAGAAGGTGTTACATGATCTAAACCAATATATTCAAGGAATATAGGTTTGGTATTAGGGCCCTACATGTCAACACTTTCTCGTGAAGAAGTTATTAGTAGGGTTGGTCTATAATCGAGTTATCTACGTTGAAGTGAGATTATTTGTGGTATAAATTGACAAATGGATTTGTTTGTGTTTCGAATTGCCATTTGTAACTTTTTTTGTTCATGTTACACCAAGAATGGGTCGATTTATGAATGATTTGAATGAAATTAATAAATATCAAGGAAAAAAAGTGTTGAGTTGGTTTATTTGCATTATGAGGATTTGTTTGAGTGTTTGTTGGTGTTTGTTTGTATTACCTACGTATTAGCCGTGTGCAATGGCAGTTCGTTTGTGCTAAAATCAACTAACGATTGACAAATTTTTTTACGGCGTGTGGAAATTATTCGCTCATGCATAAAGCATGCCAAACCTATTCTGGGACAAAGAATAGTGGTATGGACGTTCTAGTTTATAAGACTGATGGAAGAAAATGACTGCAGTGAAAAATTAACAAAGACAAATAACATTTGGGGAGGGTACCTCCCTCGTATGTATTTTCTCTCCGTCTCTCTCTCTCGCCTAGCCCGCCTCACCGCTGATATTGGTTGACACACCCATACTATTTTTAGATCAACGCTGGTGTGAATTCTTTAAACATGTGCTCATACACTCTGAAGGCGTTTGTATTGCCACAGTAGCGCCACTATATTCAATATACACACGTAAGCATACAGGCACATGTATACACACAGACAAACAAACCACTACCACTATACAACCACCACACATGCACAGTTTCTACATATTGTGTTATTATACTCCAAACACACACACATACACACACACACACACACACACACACAACAAATCATACACATCACATATCATGCAGCTCACAATACATACACACACACACACACACACACACACATACGCATAACTTACCAGTCATACCCATCCCACCAAAGCTTAACACCGGAGGAACCACCCCGAGCCCGGGACGACAATCCGTGTCGCAACAAAATTTTTGCCAACACGGATTGTCGCCTTCGAGGTCAAAAACTGGGAACTGCACAAGCGTGACGGATTGTCGCCCTGAGCAGGAGGCGACAATCCGTGTCGCAACACCCGATGTTTCTTTACTTTGCGTCATTACTGCCAAATACCTAAATTTACTGGTAATTCAATGAAACTTTGGTAATGGGCTAATTTGATTTCATCACCGTTATGATGCCGAGACTCATTACACAGACTAATTTCGTTTGAAAACATGATCGTGAACCAAATTGTCCGCTTTGATCTTAATTTGTAAAGTCATGCTATAGAATCACTATTTTCTTGTATTCATGCAGTTACTTTTAAACTTGTGAATTGCGTCATAATAAGATATGAAAAACAAAATTCACAATTTAATGATTTGTTTTTCCTTTCAACAAAGAAGAAAGAGCTTTGTACCTGATTCACAAAATTCGCGTTATGCTTTCATACATTGTTACATATAATCTACTATAGGCCTACTTTGCGTCATTGGTACTATTGACGCAAAGATAAGAAACCATAGGACACGCAATTAAAGATCAAGAAAAAAAAAGGCATTATATTCGTTCTATTACTTTCAAATACTCTGATACTTGTGGAAAACTACAAGTAATCAGACAATCTATCTTAAATTGGTCATTTATCATTCACGAATTCATAACATACTCTGTCTTGAAAACCAATTATTTCGTTTACCTTCCACGAAAATTTGACGATTTTACGTTGGAAACGGTTTCAAACCCGTTTTCAATGTAATTTTGTCGAACCTTCCCCGCATTTCCAGCGAGTAACAAAGTAGAAGAAATCGTCAGAACGAATCAAGGGAAATTTCTGTCCTTAAAGAACACATCGAAAATGCTTCCTCGATGTTTCTGTACTCTGCGTTATTACTGTCAAATATAAAATCTGCTTGAAATTCAGGGAAACTTTCATAAAACGCTGATTTGATTTCATCACTGTAATATGAAACTCCCTTACGCAAGTATGGAACGTACTTGTTTCTGAGGAAAAAGCGTTTAAACCTGTCATATTAAGAACAAATTTACCAAAGGCACATTGTACGAGTTGGTATCATGGTCTGAGTAGACTGCGTCACCGTTACGCGCTCATTGGCATCTTTTTGCGATAAAACGTCAATCTTCACATTTTTCGTCAATTTTGAGTGGAGGAGTTTGCTTGAATGACCTGTTTGTAGAAATAACTAAAGGAGTGAACTCGTAATAAATGGAAACTGGTCTAACAAAATCATAAATTCTTTAATCTTGAAGTGGAATAATAAGAAATGAAATTGGAGGATTTGTAAATGATTTGTAAATCATTTACAATACATTGCGTCATTACTAGTAATGACGCAAAGCTAAGAAACCATAGGACACGCAATTAAAGATCTATTACTATTAAGTTCTATTAAGTTCTATTACTTTCAAATACTTTGGTACTTGTGGGAAAACTGCAAGTAATTAGGCTATCAAGCATCTTAAATTGGTCATTTATCATTCACTGGAATTCATAACATACTCTTTCGTAAAAACCAATTATTTCGTTTACCTTACACGAAATTTTGACGGTTTTACGTTGAAAACGGTTTCAAACCCGTTTTCAATGTAATGTACGATTTCCCCGATAACGGATTTCGTTATATTGTCAACCTTCCCCGGATTTAGAAAGTAGAAGAAATTGACAGATTTTCTCTCCCTCATCACTTCATATTAGTGATGTATCTATGATGTGAATTTCACGTCAGTTTTGCGACGTAGTTATCACGTCTTGTTAGCAACGTACTTATGACATGAATTTCACGTTAGTTTTGAGACGTGTTCATCACGTCATGTTTGCGACGTAAGGCCTACGTATTTATGATATAATTTTCATGTCATTTTTGGTACATGTTTATCACGTCATATTAGCGATGTATTCATGACGTAAATTTGACGTCACTTTTGTGGCTATTTATCACGTCTTGTCAGCGACATATTTATGACGCAAATTTTATGTCAGTTTTGTTATGTGTTCGTCACGTTATATTAGCGATGTATTCATGACGTGAATTTCACGTCAGTTTTTTACATGTTCATCACGTCATGTTAGCGACGTATTAATGACATAAATTTAACTTCACTTTTGTCACATGTTCATGACGTCATATGAGCGATGAATTTATGACGTAAATTTTACGTCAGTTTTGCGACGTTTTTGTCACGTCTTGTTAGCGAAGTACTTATGACGTGAATTTTACGTCAGTTTTGTGATGTGTTCATCACGTCATATTAGCAATGTATTTATGACGTGAATCTCACATCAGTTTTGCGAAGTAGGGGGCCTATTTATCACGTCTTGTCAGTGACATATTTATTGCGTAAATTTAACGTCAGTTTTGTTATATGTTCATCATGTCATATTAGCGATGTATTTATGACGTGAATTGGACGTCAGTTTTTTTGATGTGTTCATCACATCATGTTAGGGAAGTATTTACGACGTAAATTTCATGTCAGTTTTGTTACGTGTTCCTCATGTCATATTAGTGACGTATTTATGATGTAAATTTCAGTCAGTTTTGCGACGTAATATTTCACGTCTTCTTAGCAACATTTTCATGACGTAAATTTCACGTCGGTTTTACTACGTGTTCATCACGTCATGTTAGGGACGCATTTACGATATAAATTTTACATCAGTTTTGTGACATGTTCATCATAAAATATTAGACATCAGTTTTTGATGTGTTCATCACGTCATGTTAGCGACGTATTTATGACGTAAATTTCACTTTACTTTTTGTAACATGTTCATCACGTCATATTAGCAATGTATTTATAACGTGAATTTCACGTCAGTTTTGCGACTCGTCATCACGTCATGTAAGCGACGTATTTTGACGTATATTTCACGTCACTTTTGTCACATGTTCATCACGACATATTGGCGACGTATTTATGACGTAAATTTCACGTCCCTCTTGATACGTGTTCATCACGTCATATTAGCGATGTATCTATGACATTAATTTCACGTCAGTTTTGCAACATATTTATCTTGTCTTGTTAGTGACATACTTATGACAAATTTTACGTCAGTTTTGTGACGTGTTCATTACGTCATTTTAGTAACGTATTTATACAGTGAATTTCACGTCAGTTTTGCAACGTGTTCATCACGTCATGTTAGCGACGTAGGGCCTACGTATTTATGACATAATTTTCACATCAGTTTTGTTACGTGTTCATCACGTTATATTAGCGATATATTTATGACGTAAATTTTACGTCAGGTTTGTGACGTGTTCATTACGTCATTTTAGTAACGTATTTATACAGTGAATTTCACGTCAGTTTTGCAACGTGTTCATCACGTCATGTTAGCGACGTAGGGCCTACGTATTTATGACATAATTTTCACATCAGTTTTGTTACGTGTTCATCACGTTATATTAGCGATGTATTTATGACGTAAATTTGACGTCACTTTTTGCGATGTATTTATCACGTCTTGTCAGCGACGTACTCATGACGTAAATTTTTCATCAGTTTGGCTACGTGTTCATCACGTCATATTAGCGATGTATTTATGACGTTGATTTCACTTCACTTTTGTCATATGAGCGATGTTTGTTTGTTTGCTTTTATTTCTGCATTCAATCAGATGCAATTTCAATACAAACTTCAAAAGGTACAAAGACAAAGAATAACAAGTGCAGTGAAATAAATCGATAACAGTACATAAATAGATACACATAGGTGATTGCATTGAGCAATGTAGATGCACAGAAACATAAAATAAGATATACAGCATTTTTCAGTAAACAACAGAGATCAGTGCAGTTGCAGGTGGGAGTGCAAGATGCAGTTGAAGGAAGAAAATAGAGATTGACAATCATTTACTATAAATATTTGTCAGCTCAATTGGTGTGGAGAATATAATTGTATCAAATATCGTTTTAGTGAAGCTTTCAAAGAATAAATACTTAAACAGGACTTTATATTAACCGGGAGATTATTCCAAATGTCCGGACCCGAATGTCTTATAGATTTATGGGTCACTAATAATTTGGGATTCAAAAGGTAGAAATTTCTACATATACGAGTAGGGTACGAATGGACGGAAGTATTGAACCTAAACATTTATCAAACGATGATGGAAGTTGATCATGTATATATTTCAACATAATTACTGCTACTTGAATGATATTCAAATAAAAAACCTTCAATGTTTTAAGCTCATGAAATAAAGAATTAGTATGAGCCAGAAAATGCGATCCTGTACAAATACGTATAACTTTCTTTTGTAATTTGAATATAGAATTTATTTTGGTAGAGCCGCAAGTACCCCATACAATATTGCAATAACTTATATATGGGAGAATTAAGGAATTATATAATAGAAATACTACGGAGCCCCTAAGGGGACATGCAATTATTATTTTTTTTAAATTTATCTCGGGGCCCCGAGATAATAAGTCGGGGCCCCGTGATAATAAATAAGTCGGGGCCCCGTGATAATAAGTCAGGGCCCCGAGATGATAAGTCGGGGCCCCGTGATAATAAGTCGGGGCCCCGTGATAATAAGTCGGGGCCCCGAGATGATAAGTAGGGGCCCCGAGATAAATTAAAAAAAAAATAATCATTTCATGTCCCCTTAGGGGCTCCGTACTAATGGGATATCATCAATGTTAATATGTATCAGCGTATCTTCATTATGAGAATGAAGTTTAAAATAAATGAGTCTTCTTTATATTCAAAGAAAGTTTATTAGACTTAAACCAATTTGATACTTTACTAATTTCAATATTTAAAGTATCATTTAAAATCTTAAGATCTTTATGAGAATAAAATATATTAGTATCATCAGCAAATAAAACAAAAGAGAAAAGAGAGGATGTATTAATGATATCATTGACATAAAGAAGGAATAATAGTGGGCCCAGAATTGAGCCTTGAGGAACACCACATTTACTTAAAAGGGGGTCAGATTTCACAACCATCAAAAGTAACATATTGTCTTCTATTAGTTAGATGATCTTTAAGACATAAAAGTGCTTGTCCTCGAATACCACAACGACTAAGTTTGGAGAGTAAAATAGAATGGTCAAGAGTATCGAATGAATTACTGAAATCACAAAATATACCTGCAACATGTTCTTTTTTTGCAAAAGCACTCGTGTAATTTTATCATAAATTTGTATTAGTGCTAAATCAGTTGAATATTTCTTTCTGAAACCATTTTGATTGGGAATAAGTAAATCATACTTATCAATAAATTCAAGAAATCTATTATAGACAGTTTTTTCTAAAATTTTGGATATACTAGGCAACAAAGAAATAGGACGGTAATTACTAATTTAATAAGGATCATCTTTTTTATGAACAGGATTAACTTTCGCTATTTTCAGCAGATCAGGAAAAATACCTTGTGATAAGGAAAGATTAAATATATGGCTTAACGGTTCTGCGAGTGGATAAACTATCTCTTTCAATAACATCATACTTATTTTATCAAAACCACAAGATTCAGAGCTATTTAAAGATTTAGTGATACTAATGATTTCACTGGGACTTGTTGGATTAAAATAAATAGATTCTTGATTTTGGTCAAAAAGATAACCTGTAAAATGAGCAGAAGTTTTGCTAATTTTAGTAGCAAGTTCCGGACCGATGTTAACGAAAAATGAGTTAAATGAATTAGCATACATATTGGGATCATTTATTTTAATGCCGTTTAATGTGATATCATCCGTTGGCGGAGAATCAGGCTTTTTACCCAGGACCTCTTTGATGATTTTCCATGTTGCATTAATATTCGAAGAAACCTTTTTCATTCTCTCTCTCTGTTCTGCCATGGGCGTCACTGCCCGTTGGCGATCACTGATGCAGTATGTTTCCGCCATCTCCCTCTATCGTCGCACGAATGCAGCAATGTAGATCCTCTCTCGCCGACTAATCCAGCCATTGCAGAAAGGAAAGTGAGTCGCTGTCGTCCACGTGATCTCTTCCCATTCACAAATCCAGACAGGACTAGATGTTCAGTTTGCCTCTTCCTCACGACATGGCCCAAAAACTGCATCTGGCGTTTCCTGATGGTCGAGAGCAGCTCACGTTCAGCCGACACCATTTCTAGTACTTCTGTGTTTGATTTTCTTTCCGTCCATGATATTTTCAACATTCGCCTGTAGCACAACATCTCGAAACTTTCTATTCTGTGTCTCATCGGCTTATTAACTGTCCATGTCTCGGCGCCGTATGTCATAGCTGACCATATGTATGTCTTCAAGAACCGTTTCCTTGTGGCGATGGACAATTTGCGGTTCGTCATCACCTTTGCGCATGTTCTGAAACGCTGTCTTTCCAATGCCAATACGCTTGATTTCTTGCTCTGAGCGGCTGTCTGAAGTCAGCAGGCTACCGAGGTAATTGAAAGATGACACCTGCTTCAGCTCTTGTCCATTTATCATTATCGAACATCGAGGTGGCTGCGCAGTTTTGCTGAAGACCATGGTTACTGATTTCGCGATATTAATCGATAGCCCCTTTTCCTCGCTTGCTCTGGAGACAACATCCATCAATCCCTGCAACTACTCTGCACTGTCAGCTAGAATCACCGTGTCATCGGCGTACCTCATGTTTGTGAGTTGACTGCCTCCGATTGTCCAATTGTCGCATAATTGACTCTGTGTATAAGTTGAACATGTAATGGCGAACCAACACATCCTTGTCGCACACCTCGCTCAATATCCTGCCAATCACCAACTTCTCCATCATGCTGTACCGCAGCTGATTGCCTCCAGTACAGGTCTGCCAACAACCTTTTATCTTCGTCATCAATGTCTAGCTTGTCGAGTGTCTTGAACAATTCTTCATGTTTAACCTTATCAAACGCCTTCGTGTAGTCGATAAAACATACATACAGATGTTGCTGCTTCTCTATAGCTCTTTCTGCCAAGCGGCGAATGACGAAGATCGCATTCCGTGTTCCTCTGTCTGGAACAAATCCATATTGCTGCTGTGAAATCTCATTGCATGTTCGACCTCTTATCCGGTTAATAAGCAAACGAACAAGAATCTTGGTTAGGTGGCTCATCAAACTGATGGTTCGGTGTTCCTCACATTTGGTAGTTCCTGCTTTCTTCGGTAGAGCAATGAAGATTGATCTACACCAGTCGTCTGGTATATGTCCTTCCCGATATACTGCGTTCATCATCTCTGTGACCGTGTCAAGGATCTCTACCAGTATACCATCCGGTCCTGCAGCCTTTTCGGAAGCGCTCTTCCATATCGCATTTCTGACCTCATCTTTGGTGAATTCCAGCATCCGACGTTCTCCTGCATTGTCATCCCCATATGTAGGCTGCGGACCTCTATTGTCAGCGAATAATTGGCCCATGTACTCTCTCCATCTGTCTGATATTGCCGTTTTTTCCATCAAAATTTCACCGCTGTTATCTCGCAGGCAACTGCCGGCAGCTGACCTTTTCCGCTTTCCAGTCACTTTCTGGATGGAGCTGTGCATGTCGTTATACTTCTTCTCTTCTTCCAGTTTCTGGATGTGATCACATTGTGCGTTCAAAAATTCCTCCTTTGCCCTTCGGCACTCGTATCGCACTTCCCGGTCCAGCTGTTTGTACAACACAGCATCATGGTTTTTTTGCTTTTCTTCTTTGATCCATTAGTTGAAGGATATCGACAGTCATCCATTTCTGCTTTGCCTGTCTCGGCTGCTTAGGTATTACCTCTTCCGCTGCTTGTACCAAAGCTTCTGTCAGCCTCATGTTCAATATCTCAGCCTCATCTGATGTCGACTCCTTGTTCAGCAGTTCTCCCACACGCTTTCTATATTGATCAGCTACCGCCGGGTCCGTTCTTAATAGATCAAATCGACGTCTTGGCTTTCGAGATGGATTCCTCTTCGCAGGCCGGTTGATCTTTAACCGTAGATTGCAAATCACTGGAACATGATCACTCCCGCAGTCTGCCCCAGGGTATGTCTTCGTTGCTGTAATCCAGCTATGAAAACGACGGTTGATGGTGAATATAATCTATTTGGTTACGCACTCCACCTCCTGGACTGCACCATGTGTATAGGCGGCGTTTCGGCTGTTTGAACCAAGTGTTCTTAATCACTTGTTGATGTACCATACACCACTGAATCCATCGCTCACCACGTTCGTTCCTCTCTCCCAGCCCATAGGGACCCAACACATCGTGCTCGCACGCGGTTCCATCTCTACCATGTCCAACTTTGGCGTTCATATCCCCCATGACGATATTTAGTTCACCTGGCTTGCACTGCCGATATGCCTCCTCGACACTTTCGTAGAATTCTTCGATTTCATCTTCTGTACACGCGCTGGTAGGTGCGAATAGCATCAGTACATGTATTCATATTGTATCATTGATTCTTATAGCAATTTAAGACGGTGGTTTGCCGTTGCCTTCCGAATCGCAGTGGCTGCTAACTAACCTGGTAATGCCAGTCGATGGGAGTTGTCCCGCGTCTCCACGACACTTCGCCTGCCAGGGTGACATTATATACCGTAGGTCTGATCATTTCACACCCGCCATACAACGTCAGCCGACTCCTGCTGCCAAGCCGACTCAGGCAATCAATTTTACAATTTTAAAATTCCATATCTTTTTTTTTTCATTCTCTAATACACACTTTTATCATGGCGGATTCTAGTTTAAGGCTCACGATCACCCATGCAATAATGAATCTGTTTCCGAATTTCATTTATGAGCTACCACAGTGGAATCTTACAATGCAATGATGAACACATAACTTTCTCACAGGGTACTGTAGTAAGTTCAAGCTTGTAATTATGATTAATAAAATCTCCACAAGTCATGTTTTTAAACAAGTATTCCACATTTTCAATTCCTCCCCAACTTGTGCATTTATGAAAGGATTCTACTTACGGTTTTGTTTTTTACAGCAAAACCAAGTTTCCTGTTGATGGCAGTCAAAGGATGTGTCTACTGCAACAGATAAATCACATAAAAAGGGAATGTCATCCATCTAAACTTTGATAAGTAACTCAATCATTTTCAAAGCAGGATCATGTCAATAATTATATCGAAGAATAAATCGTCGGCTGGCCAATATAATTGGTAAACACACATCACTACATTACATACCTTCACACATCAGTAACTTGTTTTCCGCATACAATATGACAATTCTTGAGTAGAAGCTGTTTATGATTGAACAATGGCTAACCACTTGTTAATATAGTGTTGTACATCATTTCCGCATACGATGTGCTTGTGGAGCCGGGAAATGTGCAAACGCCGGGAAATGTGCAAACGCCTGGAAATGTGCAAACGTCTCGCCGGGAAATGTGCAAACGCCGGGAAATGTGCAAACGTCTTGCCGGGAAATGTGCAAATCTCTAAATTTCATCAACGGGAAATGTGCAAACGTGACGCCGGGAAATGTGCAAATGTTCAATTTTGCCGGGAAATGTGCAAAACGTCGCCGGGAAATGTGCAAACCATTCATTTCACCTATATTATGTAGAGATGGAAGAGAAACTCTCAATCAAAGCTGCGCACGAACCATTATCATCTTTACCACCTGTCTTAGCGACCATCTGTCTTTTTATGCCTCCGCCACGAAGTGGTGCCGTAGGCATTATGTTTTCGGGTTGTCCGTCCGTCCGTACGTACGTCCGTCCGTCCGTACGTACGTCCGTCCGCTTTCGTTTACGCGATAACTTGAGTAATATTGACTGGAATTTTACCAAACTTAGTCAAAGTATAAAGTATGATAGGGCAATTATTTGATAAGATTTTGGGTGAAATCGGCTAAGGGTCAGAGGTCAAAGGTCAAGGTCAAATCATGAAATTGTATCCGTTTACGCGATAACTCAAGACTGGATCGAGCAAATTTCACCAAACTTTGTTGGAGGATGATGTATGATGGGGCAATTACTTGATAAGTTTTCTAGTGAAATCGGACAGAGGTCAAAGGTCAAAGATCAAGGTCAAATCCTAAAATTTATCTGTTTACGTGATAACTCAAAACTGGATGAAGCAGCTTTCACCAAACTTGGTCCAAGGATGATGTATGATGGGACAATTAGTTGAGTAGATTTTAGTGACATTGTCATAAGGTCAAAGTTCAAAAGGTCAAAGGTTAGGTGAAAATGTTGCAATATCACTTTTCTCGCAAATGGTTCAATGTATCTTCATGGAACTTTGTGCATACGCATGTACTGACTGGCAGGGATTATCTAGGGAATTTAGGGGTCGTGGGTCAATAGTCAGGGGGGTCAAAGGTCAAGGTCAACTCTTCAAAATTTTACTATTTCCCCCATATACTAGCATATGCAATGCTTGCATTATTAGTTTTAAAACTTAATATATACGTGCATTACCTAATGGAGATTCTCCGGGAAATTTCCAGCCAGAAGGTCAAAGGTCAAAGGTTAAGGGTCAAGGGCCAGGTTTCAATGCCCCCCCCCCCAAAAAAAAAAAAAAACTATTTTGTACTGTAATTACATTCTTTTTTCATACCTCGGAAATTATTCAATGCATAAACTTATAAAAGGGTCCGTCAGAAGTCAAGTAAAAATTCTCAATTCCCTAAATTTTTATGTGCACCTGCACTCTTAGACAATTATAGCAAACCCAGTTCAAGGAAAGTGAACATTCAAGATATTTCTGACAAACCTGTCATTTCAATATTTTGCCAGTTATGTGAAACTGTCATCACACATTGTGAAGACATTGTACTATACACCTATTGGGAGAATCATGCATTATGGCGGAGGCATCAGTCGCCATAGCGACATTTCTAGTTTTTTATTACATTTTCAGCATTTTCTTGCAAACCCTACAACGATTTTTTCACCACATTTGGCAGATAACATCTGAACGGTGATATGAACGTAATTTGTCAAAATGAGCCCCCCCCCCCCCCACACACACACACCAGTCCTAAGGGGGGGGGGGGGAGGAGTTGAAGCCTCAGAGTCCCTATACCATGTATAAACGCTTTATTTTTTTTTTCTTCATCTGTCGAACCGAAAAAGAAAGAGCTAACTAAGTGCTATGAAGACATTAATGACTAAAATTTCATGTTTGATTATGGCGGACCCAGGGGTGCCCTGATCGGGGGTGAGGGGGAGGAGGGGGATTTTCCACATTTTCAGCACATTCTCGAAAAATCTAGGACCGATTTTCACCCAACTTGTGAAATACAGTCATATTTATGGTAATATAATCTTGATTTGTTAAAATGCGCCCCCCCCCCCCCATCGCCGAAGGGGGGGGGATTAAAGCCTCACCTTTAACATCCCAAAAATCTTGATTTTTTAAAAATCTTCTTCTGTCAAACCGATAAAGATAGAGCTAAGTTAGTGCTATGAAGGCACAGCGTTAATGAATGAAATTTCATGTTTGGTTATGGCGCGGATCAAGGGGTCTCCAGATCGAGGGGGTGGGGGCAAAGAGAGGAATTTTCCACATTTTCAGCATCTTCTTGAACAATCTACGACAGATTTTCTCCAAAATTGGCAGATTGCTTCTTTACGGTGATATGCACTTAATTTGTTAAAATGAGCCCCCTTCCCATACACACATACACACACTCACATACAACACACACACACTGCTTAAGGGGGGGGGGGGGGGGGTTTGAAGCCTCGGCGTCCCTAAACTCAATTTTTATCTTCTTCTGTCAAACCGGAAAAGAGAGCTTAGTTAGTATCTCTAGGGTAATAGAATCCCACTTTGTTCGAAGGGGCAACAAGTCCAAGTTGTTCCCCTTCCCCAAAGCTAGGGATAAGACCAGGGTAGCCCCCACGTCATTTAGTAAGCAGAAGTGAAATGTCATCAAAGTATAGATCTACCTTCTACAAATGTGATAAGATTGTGTTCTATTACTCTTGGTTGTATAGAAAATTTCTTTCAAAAGTATGTATTCCGGGTTTTTTTCATATGTATAGGGTTTTCAATAAAATTCTGAATTCCTCCCGAACAACCCCACCCCCCTCGTGTTGGTCCCTTTCAAGTTCAAGGGGCGGAGATGAGGTGGCGGGGGGGCTCCATCTCCTCCCACTTAAGGGGTTGGGGCAGTGCTCATTTAGACAAATTGAGGTCATATCACCAGATAAATACGCTACGCTACGTTTCAAGCTTGGCAAATATCTATTATATAAGGGTTTCAAGAAGAAGCTGAATATGTGACAAATCCGCCTCCGCCGAACTTAACATTAATATTCATGAATTAACTTGCCATAACAGGCACCAGCACTCTATTAGCTCCATCATTTTTGTATAGAAGTTTTTTTTTTTATTATTTTTTAAAGTTGATATATAATTTTATTATCCGAGGGATGCGTCTTGAGTTTTCAGGAAAAAGAAAAAAAAAAGTGAAAATTAAGCCTCCTTCCTACCCACTCACCTTTTTGGGAATCCCTTCATCTGTCATTGTAAACTTGAACCTACATCATGCATTAACTGTATTTACAGTACTATCACCATAAAGATGCTATGGCCAAGTTTGGTGAAAATTCGTCATAGATTTTTCAAGAAGATGGAGAAAATTTTGAAAATCCCCCTCCTTTCCCTGGTTACAGCTCGTTATTCCGAAGGTTCGTTATTCCGAAACCTCTTTATTCCTAAGATTCGTTATTCCGAAGGTTCATTGTTCCGAATTTCATTTACGGATTAACCAGTCTTCGGAATAACGAACGTTCGGAATAACGCCACAAATTTTCGGATTTTTCATTTTTGGATTAACGAACCTCTAGGTATAGGGACTTTGCGTATTTCGGATTAACGACCCTTTGGAATAACGTACCTTCGGAACAGCGAACCTTCGGAATAACGAACAGCACCCCCTCCCCCTCACCCTCACCTACCCCCGATCAGAGCACGCCTAGACCCGCCATAATCAAACATGAGATTTCGGTCATTAATGTCTTTACAGCACTAACTTTTTCTGTTCGACAGAAGTAAAAAAAAAAATCAAGAGAATAGGGACTCTGAGGGTTCAATCCCCACCTCCTCGTCGGCGGGGGGGGGGGGGATTCAATTAAAAAAAAATTAATATCGAATAAGCATAAATATACTATCTGCCAAGTTTGGTAAAAATCCGTCGTATATTTTAAAAGACTATGCAGAAAATGTGGAAAATCCCCCTCACACCCCTTATCAGCGCACTCCTGGACCCGTCATAATCAAATCTGAAATTTTAGTAACTATAGTGTCTTCATATAACGTAGTTCCATATTCTTCGGTTCAACAGAAGAAGATTACAAATTCCAGAGGTTAGGGACCTAAAACTTCAACTCCCCCCCCCCCCCCTGGCGGTGGGAGGGGGTGGAGCTCATTTTACCATATAAGACCATATCACCGTAAAGATGGTATCTGCCAAATTTGGTGAAAATCCTTCTTGGGATTTATCAAGAAGATGCAGTAAATGTGGACAATCCCCCTCCTCTCCATCACTTCCCCTCCCCCCACCCCCAATCAGGGCACCCCTGGATCTACCATAATCAAACATGAAATTTCAGTCATACAAGGCACTAACTTAGCTCTATCTTCTTCTTTTTTGTTCGACAGAAAAAGATTTTTAAAAATCCCGAGTATAGGGACTCTGAGGCTTCAACTCCCCCCCCCCCCCTCCTTTTTCGGCCGGGGGTGGGGGGGGGGGAAGGAGGATTGGGGGCTAATTTCAATTCATAAAGATCATATCACCGTAATGAGGCTATCTGACAAGTTTCATGAAAATCTGTCCTAGACTTTTCAAGAAGATACTGACAATGTAGAAAATCCCTCTCCTCCCCTCACCCCCTCCCCCGCGATCCGGACACCCCTGGATCCGTCATAATCAAACATGCAATTTCAGTCATTAATGTCTTCATAGCACTAGTTTAGGGACTCTGAGGCTTCAATTTGAAGACTCCTCCCCACTTATGGCCCCGTGCCCTGCATCCCTGGATCTGCCATTAAACGTGAACTCCTGTCATCAATATCTTTAACCCTAAAAGGGCCCGGGGGGGGGGGGGGCGGAATCCGCCCCCCCCCCCCCTCGACGTTTCGCGCTATAAATCTGTAACGCGAGAAGGCCTCGTCGCGAGGCTTCTTGACTTTCTTCGTTCAAGTTTCGCGCAACTTTTGAGACCAAATTTGCAACGTGCGCGCATACTTTTGCGAAGCCACGCCCCAAAACGGGCACAATTTTGTGATTTTGTGTACATTTCCTATGGAAAACAATGTTCTGTCATGAAAGTCATAAAAACCTGATTATTTTTACAATTAATCACTTTCATTTATTAATTTTGTGCTAATTATGGTAGAAGAGTGGTCAGTGACAATTTCCAATGAAAGAACAAAGAAAAAACAAAAGTTTAAAAACAAAGAAATACATAAGAAATTCTGAAAACAATGAAATACATAAGAATTGAAATGAGTTTTGGAAGTTTTTGTGATGTACAATTGTTGAATATGCAAAAACAGATTTACAGATCAAAAATTAGACTCTCAATGCTTTTAATTATATAGGCTAAAATATCATCTTGAGCTTAATTTGCATAATTAATTAATTAAAATTAGAAATTGATTGTTTCAAAAAAAAATCTTATGACACAATCTTGTAGATTATGACGTGGGTCTCACGCATGCGAAATTTTCATCGTGATCGCACCACCAATGGCCGAGATCTCATGGGGGAGGGGGGGGGGGATCCATCCCCCCCCCCCCCGTCTCAGCATAGCCAAAAAAAGCCCGGCCCCTTTAGGATTAAAGAAACCATACTAGCTCATTCTTTATTTGGTTTGTATAGTACAAGAAGAATTCACCGTAGTTTCTGGGACTTAATTGAGCCCCCTCCCATTTTTTTCGGGGGGGGGGGGGGGGTGGGCTACTATATAAAACAAATTTGAGATCCCATTGCCATAATCGTGCTACCTGCCAATTTTTGGTGAAAAATCTGTCAAGGATATCATTAAGAAAAATCTAAATGGTGGAAGTTCATGGGGCAGTTTTTGATATGGAGTTTTATTCTACTATCTTTATACACAATATTTGCTAAAGTAAATGATTTTGCACATTTTCCCGGCGACGTTTTTTGCACATTTTCCCGGCAAAAAATTGAAACTTTTTGCACATTTCCCGGCGTCATGTTTTGCACATTTCCCGTTGATGAAATTTGCACATTTTCCCGGCGAGACGTTTTGCACATTTCCCGGCGAGACGTTTTGCACAATTCCCCGGCGTTTGCACATTTTCCCGGCGTTTTGCACATTTTCCCGGCCTCCACAGTGCTTCGCAAATTTTCACAATACACGTGTACGTTTCCTTCGAAGCTCCGTTTGTTGGCAGACAAAACAGAGCTTCGATATCGGAGTTTACCCTGTAGTGTTAGCAAAAGTACATTGTATATCAAATAATAATATCGCTACTTATCTTGTATGCTAGCTTTTTACTACATAAACAAGACATCAGCGAGTTTGCGACAGATAAAAAACGATGGACTTTTTACGGTGGGCTTATGAAAAAACACCAATCAAACATTAAAAATGACCCAATACTAAAAAATTATAGACTAGTCAGCGCAGTGGGGACTAGCGCGACAAACGCACCTCGTAAACAAAACCACGGGACCTAGACTAACTGCGACCAGCAGCCTCATACGCATAGCGTAATGCTATGCGTATGGGGCTGCTGGTTTGCAGTTAGACCTAAACGACACGTGTTTAGACCTACTAATCTATCATAATAATACTACAGAATGTTGGTACTCACCAGCAAAAAGGTTTGCAAAATTGCTGTAAAAAAACAGTATACGGTTCTCTCCTATTGAGGAGACACTGTTCGCGAACGATTGCTCATGTTGCTGCCTTCTTGGAGGACCGTATCCTATCTTTACGGCAATTTGCAAAACTTTTTTGCTGGTGAGTACCAACGTCTAATTATAGCAAGACGTGTTTGTCTGATAACGCAGTTATCAGAGGGTACCAGAGGACGGACGTGCTGGGTTGGAGCTCCGTCTTTATGCTGTGTTTTCAGCACTTGCGCATTTCATCGAAAGGACTTTTTTCATACAGCTAGATTGCATTCACTGCGCTGATGCCGATGATGTCTGGTATGTAGCACGTAATTTGAGTGTTTCTGAGTTTTTTCCGGGTTTTTGACTCATTTCTGACCGATTTTGTAGAAGAGGTATTACAAATTTAGCGTGCAACAATAACAACTATAAACAAAAATACGCTGAATAGACGCGCGCATAATGCTACGCAAGGAATGCAACTAATTGTGATGTCACTATAGATCTCCTCAACTACAAGTACGCGCTGGCTAGCAGGGCGCCTATAATTTTGCCTATGATTATGACGTCACAGAGATTTACGCTGTTCGTCCTCTGGTATTGTTAATCGCCCTAGATTTCCCTTCTCTTATCTACTATTATGTCCTTTCTTCTTCTTTCCTGTCGTTCTACCTTATTCACAGAGTTCCCTGTCTGTTAGGTTTGTGTTGATCCTACACTAGGTCAGATAGGGTAAAGGCGCCTGCCCCCGGGAAAGGCCGAGACTTCACTGGTGTTAACATAGGGTATACTCTGTGTTAACGGTAACGGCGTAACCAGACAGATCAAACTCTACTTCTCTTTTCCTATATACCTTCTCTTTTATGCACAACATAATACTTTCTAAACAGTATAAATATTCGCGGATAATATAGATTATTTGATATAGAACTGCTAGGAGCAACATCCAACCAAGTTCGAAAGGTAAACTAGAAACAGCAAAATAAACAAATAAAAACCCCGGACATCTGTGTCACCTGATGTTATGCTTGCACTTTACTGGATCTCGACCTGTATAGAATCAGAGAGTGTCTTCGTAACAGTCGCGTGACATTTTCTTGTTCCTTTTTCCTCAACTGTCAGTTGCCTTAAACCATCACCAACGAGGTAGGCATAGAGTATAACCCATATGGCTTACCGGTACAACTGGACCTAATGTTGAATTTTTCTCTTCTTACTTTTGTATCACTATTCTGGGCGAGAGGAGTAGCGACCCTCGCTCGTACTTTTAGCTATGAATGGAAACCATGAATACAAATGCCCGACCAAATCCTATACTTCCAGCGGCGGGAGTCCGCAGGAGATTTAATGCTGCGAGGGTTCGAACACGTTCGCAACGCGGACATGATGATGGCGTGCCCTTAAAACCCTTCAGGGAGGGGTACGACTGATAGGTGTAAGAAACCCGTGGCAATGTTAAGATGTAAGCAGCCTCTCAAGATGGCCACGTTTAACATCCAAACTCTGACGATGCCAAAGATCGCGGATGGTGACTCAGGGTTAAAGACCGATGAACTGGTCTGGAATATGAAGAAGCAGAGTGTAGAAATATGTGGGATCCAGGAGCAGAGACAGGTGCATGAGACAGACAGGATAGATGACATCAACTGCTATAAAGTTGGTCAGGGGTATGAACTCTACACGGCATCAGCATGGAGGAATACAATGCAAGCGGCAATAGGAGGAGTTGGTATTGTTATCGGCAAGATAGCTCAAAGGGCTCTTATTGGTGTAGATCGTATTTCAGACAGGCTGATTAAAGCAACCTTCTAGGGAAATCCTACATTAACTGTAATTGTTGCATATGCACCATGTGAATATGCAGCTAGCACTGACAAAACTGACTTCGATGACAATCTTCGTCAAGCAATTGAAGCTGTTCCTCGCCATCACTTCTTGGTGGTGCTTGGCGATCTCAACGCACGACTCGGTCCAGATGATGTCCTGTTCACATGCAATGACCAGACGAATGACAATGGCAGACGACTGCTTGATGTGATGGAAGAATATCAGTTATTGGCCACAAACACGCTCTTTCAGAAACGAAAGGGAAAACTATGGACATGGATGTCACCAAACAAGACCACCCATCAGTTAGATTATATTCTGACACGTAAGAAGTGGCGTAAAAGCATCGTTAACAGTGAAGCATATGGGTCCTTTTCCTCTCTCGGATCTGATCACAGGGTGGTGACTGCAACAATAAGACTTAGTCTTAGGGCGCCGAAAAAGCAGAAAGTGAAAAGAGTGAAATATGCTTGGGAGGATCTAACAACCGACCGTCAATTACAGGAGCAATACGCAGTGGAAATAAGAAAACAGATTTCATGTACTCCAGGAGGAGAATGAGTCTGCCACAGAAACGTACCAACGCTTTATTAATGCAAATCAACAAGCAGCAGAAACATGTCTCAAGCAGATCAAAAAGGCTCGGAGGGAGGAGCAAAGCTTAAACCCTAAAGTTACTGTTGCCAGGAAGAAGACGAAAGCTGCATATAGGGCGTTCATCGCAGACAAGGGTGAAGATGGCAAGAGCAGAGAAGAATATGCAAGGACAAGGGAAAACTTGTACAGAACATATGCAATTCTGGATCAGGAAAAATTGCGTAGGCAAATAGCTGAAGTAGAGCAAGCACATGAAAATAGAAAATATGGACTGAGCTGGAAGCTCATCAATGACATCTCCGGACGAAAGGCATCTCAGTCTGTCAGGATTCGAGGTGAAAGTGCAGAAAAGAGAGTTGCGACCTGGTACTCACACTTCAAGAACCTCTTGGGCAACCCTCCTGAGCTTCTAGAAAGTAATGAACCAATAACACCTATTTTTAGTGACCTTCCCATACCAGATGGTCCGTTTACGATGAGTGAGTACACGAAGGCTAAAGCAGAAATGAAGAACAACAAAAGCAGTGGGGAGGATGGGGTAGCCCCTGAAGTTCTGAAATATGTTCCTGTGGATGATATTATCTTAGAATTTATCAACCGCTCATATGAGGATGGGGACCAGCCGGAACAGTGGTCTACACTTAACATCATCCCAGTACCAAAGTCAGGGGATCTCTCCCAGACTGACAACTACCGTGGGATTTGTCTGAGCTCAGTAGTATCCAAAACATATAACAGAATGATCTTGAACCGCATCAGACCCTACATTGATCCACTGCTTAGGGACTCCCAGAATGGCTTCCGACAGGAACGATCGACTGTAGGACAGATCCTGGCACTTAGAAGAATACTTGAAGGAGTGAGAGATAGGAGCCTCCCTGCAGTGATCACATTTATCGATTTCAAGAAGGCCTTTGACAGCATCCATCGGGGGAAGCTCCTAGAGATTCTCAACGCTTATGGCATTCCTGAGAAACTAGTTCGTGCGATTGATGTCATTTACTCCAAGACGCATGCAAAGGTGTGCTCGCCTGATGGAGAGACAGAGTATTTTTGAAATACTGGCTGGGGTACTTCAAGGAGACACATTGGCACCCTTTCTGTTTATCGTAGCCCTTGACTATGCTTTGAGGCTTGCCATCAATGGCAAGGAGGAGGAGCTTGGATTTACATTGGTGCCCCGTCAAAGCCGTCGTGTTCCGCCCGTAATGGTCACTGACCTTGATTTTGCTGACGATATTGCCTTAATATCAGATACAACTGAAAAGGCAAGGGAGCTGCTATTTGCAGTGGAAAAGGAGTGCAAGAAGATTGGTCTACGGCTCAATGCAAAGAAGACAAAGGTGATGGCATTTAATATCGACGATACCACTATCACAACCTTAGACGGCGCAGTACTCGATGTGAAGAACGACTTCAAGTATCTGGGCTCCTGGATTGCCTCGACAGAACAAGACATCAGGATCAGACGTGGCCACGCATGGAATGCTTTGCACAGTATGAGGAAAGTGTGGAAATCTCAGCTTAGCGACGACATAAAACGGCGACTTTTTGTCACAACAGTTGAGTCTGTATTACTGTATGGAGCAGAGACGTGGACACTTACAGCCAGACAAGAGAAAGCATTGGACGGAGTGTACACACGCATGCTCAGGATAGCCCTTAATGTGTCATGGAGTGACTACGTTAGAAATGATGATTTGTATGGTACATTGCCAAAGGTGTCTGACAAAGTGCGTGAGAGAAGGATGCGATTAGCGGGACACTGTGTGCGACACCCTGAGCTATCTGCGAATTCCCTCGTACTCTGGGAACCTAAACAGGGAACTGCAAAACGAGGGAGACGTAAGGCCACTTTAATCAGTGTCCTGAAGAAGGATGCAGGCCTTGAAAGCATTAATGACTTACGGACAGTCATGTTAAATAGAGAGGTTTGGAGGCGCAACTTTGTTTATGGAACCCGAGTTGGCATCGGCTGAAGCAAGTACATATTATAGCAAGTACATGCCCTCGAATAAGTAGTAAGTAGTAGTAGTTTGTCACACTTTTCCCATTTAATATTTTGGTAATGTTTAATATTACTAACAAAGAACTAGACTCTAGAGTTCTAGTTTCTAATATAAGGTCATTTTAACGTTAGACTTAATGTTCGATTGTGTAGTTTGTAAGCCATTGTTGTAAGAGTTAATCATTTTTATACGCCCTGACTCGCTGCGGAAAGATCCTTTTGGGACAGCCACCCCAATTATATTAGTACTAGAGTTCTAGGCCTAGGTCCTACTACCGTTACAGTAGGTCTAGAATCTTAATTCTAGGCCTAGGCCTAGATCTACTAGATCCTAGTACTAACACCGTTACAGCGTTAGATTTCTACTAGCCCGACCAGATGCTGTTAGTACGCTGTTACAGCGAAAGCTGTGTATAGTTAGTCTAGGCCTACTAGTCGAGTAGTAGTACTATGTTACGTACTAACGTTAGTACTACTGGTAGTACGTAGTAGGTCCTACTGGTAGAATCTAGTAACAAATAAGTTGTTAGGCCTACAGTGAGTCAGTGCAGCTAACGTTTGATCTAGATCCTATACAAGTTACAACTCTACCTAGCCTAACCTTGCTTGCGATACGCACGGATGCACACACGCACTCACTTTTACTTTGTCTCACTTACAGTTACACTCACTTTTGTCCCAAAGTAAAAAGGAACTCTTGCCAAACTGAACAAAGGTCTAGACCTAACAATGACATAACCCCGGGTGCTCCTTGGAATTGTACACAGTTATCAAAGGCCTAGTCCTATACAGTACTGTCCAACGCTTCGCGTTGCGTGGGGCTGGTCGCAGTTGGTCCTAAGTTTTTAAATGTTAAGGATACGTAGGCTACTCTTCCGTGAGAACTCACACTTCACTGGTTACCTAGGCCTGGCTAGGTCTCTCGTTTGAGACTGATCCTAGATCCTCTACGCTCTAAGATCTATACTAGGCCCTAATTACTATTTTGGAATGGTGTATAGGAAGATCAAACTTTTTCTTCCATTCTAGCCAGTTTTGTGTGCCTGCCTGACCATGAGCAGGTAAAGAATAGAGAGAACTGGCAGAGCTCTGAAAGGAGTCAAGCAAGGTCACAAGGAGAAGGATGTATGGTATGGTAGCTCGCCGCTATCTATGTGCGAGAGGGCGACACAAAAATATACGTGTAGGACTACACAAAACCTGCTGACGATAACGCATCTCTATATCAAATCCCGTGTTCAGCTAGGTAGCATTGCATGCATTTTATACCATCAATCTAAAATTTTCTTCACAAATAAGAACAATGGATGATAGCGTAAAACACTTCTCATCACTACAAATGGATAAATTACTCACGATTTTCTAAGAGTTGGAGCGGACGCTAGTAACTCTCTAACCATCAACAACTCTTTATTCTCTTGCCGAGTGATTCAAGAATTGCCGCGCCGACCACCAACTTTAACTCTCGTCTGCAAAAGTATGTCCCGAAATGCTGCTCTGTGATTGGTTAAAACCACGGTTTCAGTCGAGTCCACTGTTTCAGACCACCCCAAACAGTTGACTCAAAATCGTGACGTAGAAGACTGCGGAGAAACCATGGTTTCTGCCGAAACCACCTTTGTGAATCGCAAGTTGAAACCATGGTTTCAAATCTGAGGTTTGAAACCATGGTTTCAAGCGAAACCACCTTTGTGAATTCGGGCCCTAGAGTTTATATGAAGAAGTGAAATATTATCTGGACTATACGGTAGAGTATCATTGAATTCAAGGGGTGTGTAATATTTACTGTCGCGCATAGGCATAGCGTCAGCAAGAATATCGGGAATATTCACCTGTGACGCCATTTTGTAATACAGAAATGTAAATTACCGGAGATTTGAGAGACAACAACTGCATAGGTGCTAATGTGCATTTTGCAAGTGCATACTACTGTGCAGGTGTGTGTACAAAGTGTAAATGTGTGTGGGGTATACAATACAATACAAAATTTGGTACAATTAGACCCATCTTGGTCACAGTTACAAAGGGATTTTGTCGGACAGTTCACAGTAGAAGGATAAATATCTACCAAAGCAGTGTGGGATGTGCTGTAGTAAAAATAATCAAAAAAAAAAAAAAATCGGAGTTCAATGCCCAAAAAGTGTGGGAGGTTTAAAAGAACCATATACCAGTTATGAATTAAAACAGATTACTGACTTTCTTTAAAAATTTAAAGATATAGGTTCAAAAACATTTTGAAACAATGAAGTGAATATGTGGGTAGAAATGTCTGGCTTCAATCAATACGTGAAAACATGAGGTAAAAACTGTCACCATACTGTGGAGAATGACCAGGTGGCGGATGAGCATAACCATGCAAAATTGAACCGTGTATCCCTAAAATGATGACCGAAAAAGGTTTTCTTTTTTCCCGTTAAACTTTTTTAATAACCGCCATCAAAATATATATATATGAATGTATATAATAGGAAATGAAAATGGTTGTAACAAGCCATGGTTCTATCATTCAATACACTCAGCGTTGGGAGTCACAGTGGATCAACGAGGAGGTCGGATAGCAGAGGCGTGTAGGGGAAACCTCGCCCTGACATTGGTTTAGGCACAAGACACGTAATTAGCAACACATATGTTTGTAGTAAGGTTACAAGACACAATTGAGTTCTACGGTTAAATATCAAAAAAGGAAAAATGTATGGCAGCTTAGTTGACAATAGGTTGACTTCGGATGTTCTTGCTCAATAACAATAAGTTGTAAGAAAAAGGAAAATTGTCAACCAAAGAGCTCCGGATGGGAATGTGCTTTGACATTCCCAGTCCCAGTGATGGTGGACTTGGCAATTGAAGGCAACCTATTTTCAATCAGAGATTACGTAACTTTTTTACGAGTCAAAGGGCGATGCCCGTCAATAAATCCAACAGGGTAAATGAAATTTTCCTGAATGGTAGCTTTTTAATGGCTCCTGGAAGGAAGTGACAAACATACATTCTTTTCGTGGCTAATGTGTTAAAGGGATCGTATAGTATTGGGTTGAGACCTAATTTCAGGTTTCTAACATTTTTGGTGAGATAATGAGAAACCTCTTATGAAATATGAAAGAGCATGTAATTCTATGAGGAATTAAACGTTTATTTGATAAAAATTGGTTTTGAAATGGCTGAGATATCCAAAAAAGAGTAATTCTAATAAAGTGTGGGACCCACACTTTATTACGATCGCTTTGTTTTAGTTTGTTTTTGGATGTTTCAGTCATTCCAAACCCGATTTTCATCAAACAAACTTTGAGTTCCTCTTAAAATGGTATGCTTTGTACTATATCATGTGTTTTCTTGGTATCTTGCAAAAATTTGAAAGCCCAATTTTCATCTCCACCAATACTGTACTATCCCTTTAAATGATTTTTTCTTGATATGTTATTTCTTTTTACTCAACCAACGCAATTTGTGCCTTACATAATCCTTAGTCACAATAAAACCAATACAAGTTGATCATGAGAGTCAAGGTGTCAAAGTATTTGACCCCTCCATA
Source organism: Diadema antillarum (assembly GCF_040938485.1). NCBI lineage: Eukaryota > Metazoa > Echinodermata > Echinoidea > Diadematoida > Diadematidae > Diadema > Diadema antillarum. Next base: position 450,413 of record NW_027272543.1, on the reverse strand, counting down.
CGAACAGGAAAGATGGCCCAAAAGACAGATATAGAATATTGGCTATAATTTTACCGTGGTGAAAAAGGGGAGCCACGAACTGTGTCTGTTTTTAGACGTGTGTGGACCACTATAAAAACTACATATTTGTTTGTTTTTTATATATAATTATGGTTACGTTACAGAAATAACTGAATAAAATCATTGCTTGACACAAATTCATTATACAAATTTATTACAAACTTTAGAGTTCCTTTATGAGAACTAAAGGACCGTGACCCTTGGCCAGTTAGGGAGGGGGGGGGGGGGGGGGGGAGTAAAGGGGTAGTGAAGGTACATTTAAGTGCAACCTCTGTATTGACTATTAAATACGAGCCTTTTAACCATGTACCCATTAAAAGACGCGTCGAAGAAAAAAAAATACAGTACAAATTTTGAATGAAAATCAGGGTGTACAAACAGGAACCGGTTCAACATGCGTCAAACACAGGTGCCACTTGTAGTGGCTTGATTAACATACATGTATTTGTACGATGTATTTGTGACGTAAATTTTAAGTCAGTTTTGCGACGTATTTATCATGTCTTGTTAGCGACGTACCTATGACGTAAATTTTACGTCAGTTTTGCGACGTGTTCATCACGTCATGTTAGCGACGTATTTATGAAGTAAATTTCACTTCACTTTTGTCACGTCTTCATCACGTCATATTAGCGATGTATTTAAGACGTAAATTTCACATTAGTTTTCCGATGTATCTATCATGTCATGTCAGCGACGTATTTATGACGTATTTATGACGTAAATTTCATGTCAGTTTTGTGACGTGTTCATCATGTCATGTTAGCAATAATGATGATAATAATAATAGTGGCTAATAATAGTGGCGCACAGGTCCACTTTTCAGTGCTCATTGCGCTTCAAAAATGAAAAGATATCATATATTTCCATGCATATACATATTCAACCATTTCAACAAAGAAGAAAATGGTTAACAAAAACAAATATATACCAAATAAAAAATACAACATATACCAATTGAAAATACAATATTGATCCAACATTAATGACAAACAGCAATTACAATCCTCAGTATGAAAGGAACAGATAAGTGTTAAGTTTGGATTTGAATGACTCTGTAGATGACAGTTCCCTTAACTGAAGAGGTAACTGATTCCATAATAATTTTGGTCCCTTAACGGAAAAAGCACGATCACCATACCCATGTTTTACTCTGGGTGTTTGGAGTAAGAATGTATCTGATGATGAACGTAGCCTTCGTGTCGGATTGTATTTTTGAACAGAATCAATTATGTATACAGGGGAAAAAGAATCAACTGAATGATGTACTAATAATAGAATCTTGAAAATAATCCTTTTTTCTACAGGTAACCAATGTAAGGAACGGGAGAACTGGTGATATGGAATCAAACTTATTAGTAAAAGTTAACGATCGGGCAGCATAATTTTGCAACCGTTGAAGTTTTATGACATCTTTTTCTTGAAGATTACGCAACAATGAATTCGAAAAATATAACTGAGAAGAAATCAAAGCATGAATAAGTATTTCAGCTGCAGATTTAGACAAATATTTCTTTATGAAACTTCAGTTACGCAACTGATATCGAACATTCCGCTGAATATGAGTTACATGACTTCGAAATGACATTTCTTGATCAAATATGACACCTAAATTACGGACTGTTTTCGACGGAGAAATGCAAGTGCTACCGATGTTGACATGACATGATTGATAATCAACTTTGCTTAACATATGCTTTGAGCCCAATAACAGAAACTCAGATTTATCATCATTTAGTTTAAGGTCATTGGATATAAGCCAGATTTTCAGGTCTTGCAAACATACTTCGAGTTTTGCAATGGCGGATGACAATGAAGACACAGTGGGTTTAAAAGACAAATAAAGTTGTATATCATCGATATAACAATGATAACTAATACAATGCTTGCGAAATACTTCACTAATTGGTAAGCATTTAGAGAGAAAAAAGCAGCGGGCCTCCAACAGAACCTTGAGGTACACCAAAATTTGTCATAGTTTTGCAAGAGGTAGAATCACCAATTCTGACATAATGAGATCGATCACATAAGTAGGATATAAAGCAATCAAGAACAGTTTCTTTGATGTCCAAATATCTCAATCTTTGATACAGAATAGCATGATCGATTGTTTCAAAAGTTGAGCTCATATCAAGCATGATAAGAGCAGTGATGTTACCACTGTCTAATTATCTGAATACAATATCTGTTAAGTTGACTAACAGTGTTTCTACACTATGACCAGGCTTGTACGCAGATTGAAATGAATCAAACAAGTTATTATCTTGCAGATATGTCGTCAGGTTTGAGAAAACAACCTTCTCAAGCAATTTACTCAAATGAGGTAAATTTGAAATTGGGCGGTAATTTTTAGACACTCCTGATCTAAGACAGCTTTTTTCAAAGTTGGATGAATAACTGCTTTTTTACACAGCTGTGGAACTACACCTTATCTCAGGCTAGCATTTATGATTCTTGTGATAACGGGTGCTAAAACTCTCCCACACTTCTTAACCAAATCTGTTGGGATTGGATCAAGTTCGCATGATTTGTTAGGTGAGTTCTTAATAAGCTTTTCTATCTCATTAACAGTGACGGACTGAAACTCACTCAATTCTGACTTGACTTCACATACGTTTTTTGACTGTTCACAACGAATTGGGAAACTCTGTTGGATTGCCACAATTTTATCAACGAAATATTGATCAAAACAATTTGTTAACTCAACTTGATCACCATGAGTGAGGTGTTCTGGTAAAGGAGATCATATACTTTAGCAACTTTATAGAACTTCTTTGTATCTTTCCCACAATCCGTAACCCTTTTTGAATGATATTGTAACTTAGCATCCGTAATCAAGGCATTTACACATCGCCTTTGTGCGTGATACATCTGCTTGTAAATCTCCAGTTTTGTGGAACTTGACTTTCTTTCTAATTGTCTGCGAAGCAGTTTTGCTTGAGCAGATGTAACGAGTTGGTGTCATTATGGTCTGAGTAGACTTCGTCACCGTTGCGCGCTTATTGGCATGTTTTTGCGATAAAACGTCAATCTTCACATTTTTCATCAATTTTGAGTGGAGGAGTTTGCTTGAATGACCTGTTTGTAAAAACAACTAAAGGAGTGAACACGTAACAAATGGAAACTGGTCTAACAAAATCATAAATTATCTAACCTTGAAGTGGAATGGTACGATTTCTTATTGTTACGGCAATTTAAAGTAGTTTGGAGGAAGTAGCACAATTTCGCATATTAAGAATGTAGAGACTAATTTCGTTTTCAAACATTCCCGTGGCCCAAACTGCCTACTTTGATCTAAATCTGTAAAAGTTTCTTTTAAATTTGTGAATTTCGCCACAGTGTGAAATGAAATCAAAATTCACAATTGAATGTTTGTTGGTTTTTGAACAAAATTGGCGGGATTGTTAGAAATCATTTACAATACATTGCATCATTAGTAGTAATGACGCAAATATAAGAAAGCATAGGACTCGCAATTAAAGATCAATCTATTACTTTCAAATACTTTGGTACTTGTGGCAAACTGCAAGTAATTAGACTATCAAGCATCTTAAATTAGTCATTTATCATTCACTTGAATTCATAATATCCTCTTTCTTGAAAACCAATGATTTCATTTTCCTTGCACGAAAATTTGACGGTTTTACTTGGAAACGGTTTCAAACCCGTTTCCAATGTAATGTACGATTTCGCCAATATTTTGCCGAACCTTCCCCAGACTTCTAGCGAGTAAAAAAAATCGACGAAATCGACAGAACAAATACAAGGAATTTTCCCTCCTTTTAGAACACATCGAATATACTTGCCCGATGTTTTTTTACGTTGCGTCGTTACTGCCAAAAACCCAATTTACTGGGAATTCAATGAAACTTTCATTATGGGCTAATTTGATTTCATCACCGCTATAATGCCGAGACTCATAACACAGATTAATTTTGTTTGAAAACATGATCGTCAACCAAATTGGCAACTTTGATCTTAATTTGTAAAGTCATGCTATATAATCACACAAAGCCACAGCTTACAAAACGTTGGTTCGACCAATTGTTGAGTATGCTTCCACAGTTTGGGATCCATCTACCAAGAACCTAATCCACCAAGTGGAAATGATCCAGAGAAGAGCTGCGCGATTCACTTTAAATCGCTATCATAACACCTCGAGCGTCACCAAAATGCTACAAGAACTTAATTGGACCACTCTGGAACAGCGCAGAGAAAATGACAGGCTAATTATGATGTACAATGTGATCAGTCATGTCATGTCAACATCGGTAGCACTTGCATTACTCCGTCGAAAACAGCCCGTAATTTAGGTGTCATATTTGATCAGGAAATGTCATTTCGAAGTCATGTAACTCATATTCAGCGGAATGTTCGATATCAGTTGCGTAATTTAAGTTTCATAAGGAAATATTTGTCTAAATCTGCAGCTGAGATACTTATTCATGCTTTGATTTCTTCTCGGTTGGATTTTTCGAATTCATTGTTGTGTAATCTTTCAAAAAAAGATGTCACAAAACTTCAACGGTTGCAAAATTCTGCTGCCCGATTGTTAACTTTTACTAATAAGTTTGATTCCATGTCACCAGTTCTCCGTTCCTTACATTGGTTACCTGTAGAAAAAAGGATTATTTTCAAGATTCTGTTATTAGTACATCATTCAGTTGATTCTTTCTCCCCAATATACATAAGTAATTCTGTTCAAAAATACATTCCGGGACGACGGCTACGTTCATCATCAGATACATTCTTACTCCAAACACCCAGAGTAAAACATGGGTATGGTGATCGTGCTTTTTCCGTTATGGGACCAAAATTGTGGAATCAGTTACCTCTTCAGTTAAGGGAACTGTCATCTACAGAGTCATTCAAATCCAAACTTAAAACTTATCTGTTCCTTTCATACTGAGGACTGTAATTGCTGTATGCCATTAATATTGAATCAATATTGTATTTTTAATTGGTATATGTTGTATTCTTTATTTGGTATATATTTGTTTTTGTTTACCATTTTCTTATTTGTTGAAATGTTTGAATATGTATATGCATGTAAATATATGATATCTTTTAATTTTTGAAGCGCCATGAGCACTGAAAAGTGGACCTGTGCGCTATACAAGTAGCCACTATTATTATTATTATTATTACAAAATACACAATAATCTTGCACCTCTTTCAGCACAGGACTATATTATCAAACAGGCTACTCAGTTGACGAGAGCCTCGCAACCACACTCCTATCAGGTACCATATTCGAGAACTGAATCGCATCGCCATTCGTTCTTCCCAAGAACTGTAAGGAACTGGAATTCCCTGTCGTCAGAAATTGTTTCAGCGCCATCTGTGGGATCATTTCGAAACCGTCTAACGGTTGATCACAGTGGCTAGTTATTTTCGTCAAATTTTCTATGTGCTTGTAAATATCTGTAAATAAATTGTATTATAATGTAAATAGCACCAGTCTGCAAGAATCTTCAGTCTATTGAAGGAGGCAGACTTAACAAAAGAAGAAGAAGTAGAAGAATCACTATCTTCTTGTTACTTTTGATTTTTTTCCTTTTGACAAAGAAAAAAGAGCTTTGTACCTGATTCACGAAATTCGCGGTATGTTTTCACACATTATAATCTACTGTAGGCATACTTTGCGTCATTGGAACTAATGACGCAAAGATAAGAAACCATAGGACACGCAATTAAAGATCAAGAAGAAAAAAGGATTTTATTCGTTCTATTACTTTTAAATACTTTGGTACTTGTGACAATTGGTCATTTATCATTCACTTGAATTCATAACATACTCTGTCTTTAACACCAATTATTTCGTTTACCCTATAAGAAAATTTGACGATTTTACGTTGGAAACGGTTTCAAACCCGTTTTCAATGTAATGTACAATTTCCGCAATAACGGATTTCTTTATTTTGTTGAACCTTCCCCGCATTTGCAGCGAGTAACAAAGTAGAAGAAATCGACGGAACGAATCAAAGGATATTTCTCTCCTTAAAGAACACATCGAAAATGCTTCCTCGACGTTTCTGTCCTTATTACTGTCAAATATAAAATCTGCGGGAAATTCAGGGAAACTTTCATAAGACGCTAATTCGATTTCATCACTGTAATATCAAACTCCCCTACGCAAGTATGGAACGTACAAGTTTCCGAGGAAAAAGCGTTTAAACCTGTCAGAAGAAAGAGCTTTGTACCTGATTCACTGCGAAATCGACGAAATCGACAGAACAAATACAAGAAATTTTCTCTCTTTGTAGAACACATCGAGTATACTTGTCCGATGTTTCTTTACTTTGCGTCGTTACTGCCGAATACCCAATTTACTGGGAATTCAATGAAACTTTCATGATGGGCTAATTTGATTTCATCACCGTTTTAATGCCGAGACTAATTGCACAGGCTAATTTCGTTTGAAAACATGATCGTGAACCAAATTGGCCACTTTGATCTTAATTTGTAAAGTCATGCTATATAATCACTATTTTCTTGTACTCACGCAGTTTCTTTAAACTTGTGAATTGCGTAGAAGATAGAAATAAGAAATGAAAAACAAAATTCACAATTTAATGATTTTTTTTCCTTTCAACAAAGAAGAAAGAGCTTTGTACCTGATTCACAAAATTCGCGGTATGTTTTCACACATTGTTACATATAATCTACTATATGCCTACTTTGCGTCATTGGTACTAATGACGCATAGAGTATGGAACGTACAAATTTCTGAGCAAAAGCGTTTAAATCTGTCAGATTGAGAGAAAATTCACCAAAGGCAGATTGTACGAGTTGGTGTTATGGTCTGAGTAGACTTCGTTACCGTTGCTCGCTTATTGGCATCTTTTTGGGATAAAATGTCAATCTTCACATTTTTCATCAATTTTGAGTTGAGGGGTTTGCTTGAATGACCTGTATGTAAAAATTACTCAAGAAGTGAAGACGTAAGAAATGGAAACTGGTCTAACAAAATCATAAGTAGAATAGTTCGATTTCTAATTGTTACGGCAATTTAACGTAGTTCGGAGAAAGTAGCACAATTTCATATATATATAGAATGAAGAGACTCATTACACGAACTAATTTCGTTTTGAAACATTATCGTAGCCCAAACTGTCTACTTTGATCTAAATCTGTAAAAGTTTCTTTTAAACTTGTGAATCTTGCCATAATAGGAAATGAAATGAAAATTCACAATGGAATGTTTTGTTTTTTTTGAAAAAAAGGTAAATCCTTTGAAATCGCGACGAAATGTTCATTTATCGCGTCGGCAGTCGCCTTGAAATCAGAGGGCTCTATTCCGTCGATCACAAAGGGAGGAGGTTCACTTCTACTGCCAGTTCAGATACGGATTTCACGGTACCATGCGGTTGGATTTTCTCGTTTTAAGCGCTGTATTCGAGAAGAGTAGTATTCTTTCAATTTCCCCAATAACGGATTTCTTTATATTGTCGAACCTTCTTCGGATTTCTAGCGAGTAACAAAGTAGAAGAGATCGACAGAACGAATCAAAGGAATTTTCTCTCCTTAAGGAACACATCGAAAATGCTTCCTCGATGTTTCTGTACTTTGCGTTATTACTGTCAAATATAAAATCTGCAGGAAATTCAGGGGAAAAGGCATTTCATTCGTTCTATTACTTTCAAATACTGTTTTACTTGTGTCAAACTGCAAGTAAATACAATGTAGACTATCAAGCATCTTAAATTGGTCATTTGTCATTCACTTGAATTCATAGCGTTCTGTTTCTTGATAATTATTTCGTATACCTTGCACGAAAATGTAACGGTAATGACGTAAATTTCAAGTCATTTTGGCGATGCATTTACCACATTTTGTTAGCGATGTACTTATGACGTAAATTGTATGTCACTTTTGTGACATGTCCATCATATTCGTGACGTCATATTTGTGACGTATTTATGATGTGAATTTCACATCAGGTTGCGACGTATTTATCACCTCTTGTTAGCAACGTACTTATGACATAGATTTCACGCCAGTTTTGAGACGTGTTCATCACGTCATGTTAGCAATATATTTATGACGTGAATTGTTACTTGTTACAAGTTGTTACAAGTGCTCTAAGGATTGCCACTCAAGAGTGGGGCTTTACAGCCACTCAAGGCAGTGCAAACTTCTTGCCTAGCTAGTGCTACGCCATTGTTTCTCATGACGAATGGATGCCAACCAATTTCACATCACCTTTGTTACGTGTTTGTCGCGTCATATTAGCGATGTATTTATGATGTAAATTTTACGTCAGTTTTGCGATGTATTTTACGTCATGTTAGCGACGTATTTATGATGTAAATTTCACGCCAGTTTTGTAACGTGTTCATCACGTCATGTTAGAAATACCAATAATAATGATAATAATAGTGGCTACTTGTATAGCGCACAGGTCCGCTTTTCTGTGCTCAAGGCGCTTCAAAAATGAAAATATATCATTTATTTACGTGCATATACATATTCAAACATTTCAACAAAGAAAAAAATGGTAAACAAAAACAGATATATGCCAAATAAAGAATACAACATATACCAATTAAAAATACAATATTGATCCAACATTAATGACATACAGCAATTACAGTCCTCAGTATGAAAGGAACAGATAAGTGTTAAGTTTGGATTTGAATGACTCTGTAGATGACAGTTCCCTTAACTGAAGAGGTAACTGATTCCATAATTTTGGTCAAATAACGGAAAAAGCACGATTACCATACCCATGTTTTACTCTGGGTGTTTGGAGTAAGAATGTATCTCATGATGAACGTAGCCTTCGTGTCGGATTGTATTTCTGAACAGAATTACTTATGCATACAGGGGAAAAAATGAACTGAATGATGTACTTATAACAGAATCTTGAAAATAATCCTTTTTTCTACAGGTTACCAATGTAAGGAACGGAGAACTGGTGATATGGAATCAAACTTATTAGTAAAAGTTAACAATCGGGCAGCAGAATTTTGCAACCGTTGAAGTTTAGTGACAGTGCTAGGTGTAACAGGTGTAGGACTTTGAGGAAGGAAATTGAATAAAAGTTTATTCTCTTAAGATTGTCAGTTTATAAAAATGGAAACCATTCTGAAATTTAGAAATAGATAGCATATCTAGGCCCTGTCTCGATGTACATACCGTACCACACTAACCTTAAACTTTTAATAGATCTAACGTTAGTCCTAACGTTATAATAATGTACTCTAGCTGTTCGAATAGGTTCTACTAACGTTAGTAGGACCCTACTCCAAGGGGCTGAGCTCACATCAAGCATGATAAGAGCAGTGATGTTACCATTATCTAATTCTCTGAACACAATATCTGTTAAGTTTACTAACAGTGTTTCTACACTATGACCAGGCTTGTACGCAGATTGAAATGAATCAAACAAGTTATTATCTTGCAGATATGTTGTCAGTTGTGAGAAAACAACCTTCTCAAGCAATTTACTCAATTAAGGTAAATTTGAAATTGGGCGGTAATTTTTCAGACACTCCTGATCCGAAACCTGCTTTTTTCAAAGTTGGATGAATAACTGTTTTACACACCTGCGGAACTACACCTAATCTCAGGCTAGCATTTATGATTCTTATGATAACGGGTGCTAAAACTCTGCCACACTTCTTAACCAAATCTGTTGGGATTGGATCAAGTTCACATGATTTGTTAGGTGAGTTCTTAATAAGCTTTTCTATTTCATTAACAGTGACAGACTGAAACTCACTCAATTCTGACTTGACTACACATACAATGTCTTTTGGCTGTTCATAACGAGTTGGGAAACTCTGCTGGATTGCCACAATTTTATAAACGAAATATTGATTAAAGCGATTTGCTAACTCAACTTGATCTGGTAAAGGATATCGTTGTTTTCGGTAAAGTAAAGTATTATCAACTTTGTACAACTTCTTTGTCTTTCTCACAATCCGTAACCTTTTTTGAATGATATTGTAACTTAAAGGACAAGTTCACCTTCATAAACATAAGGATTGAGAGAATGTAGCAATATTAGTAGAACACATCATTGAAAGTTTGAGGAAAATCAGGCAATCCGTTCAAAAGTTATGAATTTTTGAAGTTTTTGTGCAGTACCCGCTGGATGAGAAGACTACTGCAGTGTATGAATAACTTAGATGTCACATGCGTACAACAATATAAGGTGTAGTGGCTCGATTAGCCGCTCATTATTTTATGTGTAGCAACCCTGTGTAATGGCTAGTTTGATTTGTCACTGTTTCACTATTGAATATAAGATTTCCCCAGCCTTTCATAGCTAGTGGAAATTTCCATGCATGTAGCTCCATGACCTTGCAATCTAGTTCAGACCGGTTCACTGTCATGCCGTGTCGCAATAATGTAGCACACGTTACGTAGATTTAATATTCATGATATAGTGTTAATCCAATCACTGTAGATTTTAGTGCGTATTAAGTACGTAATTAGTACCATTAACGCTACTTTTGACCAATCGCGACCGTTATTCACGCGTCACCCATCGCACGTGTGAGATGTCACACGATCCTTCGCGGCATCCACACTCCCGCTTCAACCGCCGTTGAGGAACGACCTCCGGATCTGTCCTGCGGTAGAGTCACCCTTCACCTTTTACGTTTGATAGAACTGTGTTTTATGGGCCCGCTGGCTGTTTAAAGTTTCTACCCGGCTGCTGTCCTCTCTGTGCACCGTACCAGAGATCCGGGGATGGAGCTCCGCAGTTTTGTTGCCTCCGACACAGAACTTTCATTATTCGTCCTCCGACACGTTTAATTGATATTGTCGTCGAGTGACCGCACACCAGACATCGCTCCCGCCATGGACGACCCGCTGTCCGGCTGAGCATCTAGATCAACATCTACATCGTTCCAGGCGACTCGCTGTCCTGTTGAACTGTTTTCTTCAGCCTCCTGCCGACGCCCGACGTGATCTACCTGGAGAGAAGGCTTAGTTTAAATTCCCTTACCATTTGAGTCTTATGATGGTACCTTGGTTTAACTCTTTTTATCGTTTCTCATACGTAATTCTATTACGGATTCGAATCTGGTGGGGGACTGCTGTAGTGGCTCGATTAGCCGCTCATTATTTTATGTGTAGCAACCCTGTGTAATGGCTAGTTTGATTTGTCACTGTTTCACTATTGAATATAAGATTTCCCCAGCCTTTCATAGCTAGTGGAAATTTCCATGCATGTAGCTCCATGACCTTGCAATCTAGTTCAGACCGGTTCACTGTCATGCCGTGTCGCAATAATGTAGCACACGTTACGTAGATTTAATATTCATGATATAGTGTTAATCCAATCACTGTAGATTTTAGTGCGTATTAAGTGCGTAATTAGTACCATTAACGCTACTTTTGACCAATCGCGACCGTTATTCGCGCGTCACCCATCGCACGTGTGAGATGTCACACGATCCTTCGCGGCATCCACACTCCCGCTTCAACCGCCGTTGAGGAACGACCTCCGGATCTGTCCTGCGGTAGAGTCACCCTTCACCTTTTACGTTTGATAGAACTGTGTTTTATGGGCCCGCTGGCTGTTTAAAGTTTCTACCCGGCTGCTGTCCTCTCTGTGCACCGATCCGGGGATGGAGCTCCGCAGTTTTGTTGCCTCCGACACAGAACTTTCATTATTCGTCCTCCGACACGTTTAATTGATATTGTCGTCGAGTGACCGCACACCAGACATCGCTCCCGCCATGGACGACCCGCTGTCCGGCTGAGCATCTAGATCAACATCTACATCGTTCCAGGCGACTCGCTGTCCTGTTGAACTGTTTTCTTCAGCCTCCTGCCGACGCCCGACGTGATCTACCTGGAGGGAAGGCTTAGTTTAAATTCCCTTACCATTTGAGTCTTATGATGGTACCTTGGTTTAACTCTTTTTATCGTTTCTCATACGTAATTCTATTACGGATTCGAATCTGGTGGGGGACTGCTGTAGTGGCTCGATTAGCCGCTCATTATTTTATGTGTAGCAACCCTGTGTAATGGCTAGTTTGATTTGTCACTGTTTCACTATTGAATATAAGATTTCCCAAGCCTTTCATAGCTAGTGGAAATTTCCATGCATGTAGCTCCATGACCTTGCAATCTAGTTCAGACCGGTTCACTGTCATGCCGTGTCGCAATAATGTAGCACACGTTACGTAGATTTAATATTCATGATATAGTGTTAATCCAATCACTGTAGATTTTAGTGCGTATTAAGTGCGTAATTAGTACCATTAACGCTACTTTTGACCAATCGCGACCGTTATTCGCGCGTCACCCATCGCACGTGTGAGATGTCACACGATCCTTCGCGGCATCCACACTCCCGCTTCAACCGCCGTTGAGGAACGACCTCCGGATCTGTCCTGCGGTAGAGTCACCCTTCACCTTTTACGTTTGATAGAACTGTGTTTTATGGGCCCGCTGGCTGTTTAAAGTTTCTACCCGGCTGCTGTCCTCTCTGTGCACCGTACCAGAGATCCGGGGATGGAGCTCCGCAGTTTTGTTGCCTCCGACACAGAACTTTCATTATTCGTCCTCCGACACGTTTAATTGATATTGTCGTCGAGTGACCGCACACCAGACATCGCTCCCGCCATGGACGACCCGCTGTCCGGCTGAGCATCTAGATCAACATCTGCATCGTTCCAGGCGACTCGCTGTCCTGTTGAACTGTTTTCTCAGCCTCCTGCCGACGCCCGACTCACCGCGCTGGTAAGAGAGCTGCACTTCATCTCAACCTCCGTTTGGCTCTTCAGCCCCGTACAACGGAGTGTCGCATCAAGTCTCCGAACGATCCCCGCATCGAGCTCTTCATCGCATCGCGTCCGCTCAGCTCCGCAGGATCCCGTTCGTCGAGCCCCTTTTTCTGTAACCGTTCCAGTTCATCATTTTGGTCTTCTGCTACAGCGATTCGCTCACCTTAACCAGTCGGCACGCTTAAATCGCTTAGTTAAATGGACCGTGGACTGTGGACTCTAATTCGCCATACACTTGCTTTTATCTGGACTTCATGTACGCTGACTTTCATTTAGTTGGTATGTCCTCATTTTTATATTGATCGTATATTGTACTCTGTAGCGCTACCTACATGTCGTACGTGTGAACTCCCACACTTCTTGATTTTGAGTGTTTTACGATGTCAAAATTACACTCTTCCGTCGTGTGCAATACATGTATTTTGATTTGAACATACCTACCAGAGTTTATATTTTGTAATAAAAACAGAAAAGGGAATACTTGACTCATTTCAATCATTTGTGTGAACTGCTCTCCAGGTGGATCATGAAGTTAAAAAAAGGGAGATTGATTGAGCGCGCCTTTTTGATTTGTAGTTATAATGTTATGTTAACTTTCTGACTTTCATTACTACAACACACACTCCATTACACATAAAACCCTTAATCATCTGGTCTAATCAATTTTCCCCACAAAGGAAAATATAAAGAAAATTTCACAAAATTCCATCTTTTGAAAAAAGTACACATTCCCCTGACTCGTTACCGACAAATGTTATTGGTAATATTATTCCCCCTGCCTTTAGAAAGAGGCAAGTCAAGTGCACTTTTATTATGCCAAAAAAGTGAAAATATGTTGAATTTTCTTTTACATTTTCTTTATACTGTTGTACGCATATGACTCACAAGCTGTAGTAGTCTCCTCATCCAGCGATTCCAACACAAAAATTTAAAAAATTCGTAACTTTTGCATCGATTGTGCAATTTTCCTCAAACTTTCACTGATGTGTTCTACAAATATTGTTGCATTTTCTCAATCCTTATGTTTATGAAGGCGAACTTGTCCTTTAACATCCTTAATCAAGGCATTTACACATCGCCTTTGTGCATGATACATCTGCTTGTTTTGTGGACCTTAACTTTCTTTCTACCTGTCTGCGAAGCAGTTTTGCTTGAGCTATTTCTGGGGTATACCATTCAGTATTAGAGTGTATTGTGACCTTGATTCGTTTCTCAGGTGCCAACTTAAGGGTAGCAGTGAGTAAGGTGTTATAGAAATTCACTTCATCATCAACATTATTAACATGAGATTCAGCTGAAAGAGACTTAACTTCAGTATCAGTAACAAACTCTTGTGGGTTTACAGATTTCAAATTCCGTGTAACAACAAATGTTTTTTTGATACAACGTTTAGGAAGGTTCAATTCACACATTATTTCTGAATGATCTGATATACCTTCCACAACACCAGTATTACAAAGTTGTACAGCTATTCCTCCTCCTCGTTTGCCAACTCTGGGAATGTGCTTAAATGTGAAGCCACGTGGTGTCAATTGACCAATCGGACCAGCATCGTTAGGCGTAAGCCATAATGTCTCATTCATGATCAAGAATATAATCTACAAATTCAGCGGTTTTGTTCTTCCGCGATCTTGCATTTAACATAGCAAATTTTAAATTCATACATGAAAAATCAGATTTCACAAATTTTCTTTCATGTAACAACTTCACAGTTTGATCCCTATTTTGTCTTACTACTCTTTTACCTCTGTGAGTCGTTTTCACTCTGTTAATCTCTAGTGCAGTAATTCGTTGCCATGTCACTTCATTAATCCTAAGGCACTTACAAGAAGGTTTAATTGAGTATACATTGTAAGGGTTCAGCTGTAAAAGGTCCGAAATACTATATACACGTCTTGTATTGTTATCAACAGCATCTGACAGCTGACACACTAAGTGATGGACCTGGGTAGATTTCAACATCCCCACTGGTAAGCATTGACATGTGAAAAGTAGAGCTTGCATTCTTATTATACAAAATGCATACTTTTGAGTAGCCTTTTACTCTGATACCGGTACTAGACATGTTCTTATCATTCTTCACAGTTTGTAGTATAGACCTACATACATGTGGCTGTAGTACAACAATACATATACATGATAAAAGAGTCAGTATAAGACTCACAACAAACATATACCCCATTCGTTCCATTATACTGATCATTATCATCACTACCTTGTGAAAAACGTACATAAAATTTACAAAGCTACAGCTCATTCAAGTACAACAGTTGAGCGCATCATGAACACAGTACAATATAGTTGGCACAGTGACAAAAAAATAATATCACAGAACAACACAAAAATCATAAACAACTCAGAGCACAGAAAAGAGGCAACCACAAAGGGCGCTCTCTACGATATAATAGCAAATGTCCCATGCGTATGTTATGGCAGAACCATGCGTACGTTCTGACATGTATGCGTATGGTTTGGCACGCGTTTTGGCGGCGATGGCCTTCCACATGGGAGAGCCACTAGTAGCATGCGGCTTAATATGGGCAAGGTGATTGGGCAGCGCACGTCCCTGGAGATGCGACCACGTTTGCTGCTGTCCAGCATGCGCCTGATGATAAAGCACTGCGTGACGTCACGTAGCCCGCGTGACTGCAAATGAAAGGAGAGTCCCGCGATATAGGTGGCCAACGTGGCAGCTGCGTAACCGTTAAGGGACAGGTAGGTTATAAATTGCACAATCTGCTCGAGCGTGGGGAAAAGATTGAAATGATTCCCATGCCTGTGTATATGTGCTGTGCGTGCTAGCAGCCCGGGATTAGGATAGCAGTCTCTCTCGTTCTAGCACAAGCTCTCCCACAACTTGCGTGGCAGGGGGGTCTCGTGGGGATCTGCTTGCGGCGCCAACAAACGGAATCTCTCCATCTGAAAACGAGACAAAGAATCAGCTATGTCATTACGGCAACCGGGGACGTAACGTGCTCTGAACCAAATGTTGCGCTCGAAGCAGCACACTACGAAAATTCTGACAAGGGCCATAATGCGTGGGAACTTAGAGGTCTGCTTGTTTATGACATGCACTACCGTCTGATTATCTGAGCAAAACAGAACCTTCTGATTAGCAAAGCGCTTTCCCCAAACCTGCACTCCGATGACAATAATAATAATAATAATAATAGTGGCTACTTGTATAGCGCACAGGTCCACTTTTCAGTGCTCATGGCGCTTCAAAAATGAAAAAGATATCATATATTTACATGCATATACATATTCAAACATTTCAACAAATAAGGAAATGGTAAACAAAAACAAATATATACCAAATAAAGAATACAACATATACCAATTAAAAATACAATATTGATCCAATATTAATGACATACAGCAATTACAGTCCTCAGTATGAAAGGAACAGATAAGTTTTAAGTTTGGATTTGAATGACTCTGTCGATGACAGTTCCCTTAACTGAAGAGGTAACTGATTCCACAGTTTTGGTCCCATAACGGAAAAAGCACGATCACCATACCCATGTTTTACTCTGGGTGTTTGAAGTAAGAATGCATCTGATGATGAACGTAGCCTTCGTGTCGGAATGTATTTTTGAACAGAATTACTTATGTATATTGGGGAAAAAGAATGAACTGAAAGAAGTACTAATACAGAATCTTGAAAATAATCCTTTTTTCTACAGGTAACCAATGTAAGGAACGGAGAACTGGTGACATGGAATCAAACTTATTAGTAAAAGTTAACAATCGGGCAGCAGAATTTTGCAATCGTTGAAGTTTTGTGACATCTTTTTTGAAAGATTACACAATGAATTCGAAATATCCAACCGAGAAGAAATCAAAGCATGAATAAGTATCTCAGCTGCAGATTTAGACAAATATCTCCTTATGAAACTTAAATTACGCAAATTACGAACATTCCGCTGAATATGAGTTACATGGCTTCGAATGACATTTCCTGATCAAATATGACACCTAAATTACGGGCTGTTTTCGACGGAGTAATGCAAGTGCTACCGATGTTGACATGACATGACTGATAATCAACTTTGCTTAACATATGCTTTATCCCAATAACAGAAACTCAGATTTATTCATCATTTAGTTTAAGGCCATTGGATGTAAGCCAGATTTTCAGGTCTTGCAAACATGCTTCGAGTTTTGCAATGGCGGATGACAATGAAGACACAGTGGGTTTAAAAGACAAATGTAGTTGTATATCATCCGCATAACAATGATAACTAATACAATGCTTGCGAAATACTTCACTATTGGTTGCATATATACAGAGAAAAAAGCAGCGGGCCTCCACAGAACCTTGAGGTACACCAAACTTTGTCATAGTTTTACAAGAGGTAGAATCACCAATTCTGACATAATGAGATCGATCACATAAGTAGGATATAAACCAATCAAGAAACTCCAAATACGCGATGGAATGGTTTTCCCGCAGCATCCCGGGGGCCATCTGCTTTGCGGCCACTCCCATCAAAGTACAATGTAGATGCCAAACCCGATGCTACCCGAAGCGTCCGTATGAAAACTGAGCGCGCTATTCGAAGTCCATTCGCCTGCCGATCGAATCACCGTGCCATTGAACTGCCTTAAGAAGGTGAGCCACGCACGCAAATCCTGTCGGGCGCCGCGGGTTAGTCTAACCTTATGAAAAGGTTGCTTCATGCCAATGGTAAGGTCAATTAGCCTCCGCAAGAACGCTCGCCCTGGTGCGACCGCGCGACAGACGAAATTAAGCTTGCCTATTAGCGACTGCAAACGCCGGAGTGTAAGCTTTTGGCAACAGGTGGCTTCCTCGAGGTCAGCGCGCAAAGCCACCATCTTCTCCGCCGGGACCAGTACAAGTAAGCGAAACAGAGTCGATTGTGAGCCCCAATACTCGATAACGGTGACAGGGCCCGCAGTCTTGTCATCAGCCACTGGCACCCCAAACCGCTCACCACATTGCAAGAAAAGAACGCATCAGACTGTCGCATTCATGTCGAGAGCTGGCTTCGAAAAAAAAAATCGTCCAAATAATGCAATACGCCAGCGATATTTCTACAACAATACTCAAGGAAGGTCCTGGGTATGACGTTAAACTGCATCCGGGCAATGTAGGAAGGTCATGCGTGGACTTTGCTTTGGCTACAGCTAAGCTCTTAAAATGCGCATAATTGACCATTATTACCTACACTGTAACTGTCGAGTAGTCAGCGCCATAAAACTGACAAGGCCCCTCGTTGGCAGCAGGACGAGGAACCAAAATACAGCATGAGGTGACAGACTACCAACATGGTGACTGGTTATCAGTAGCAGTAGGCCATGGGGTGAGCTGGTTTTTTCGCTTGTTTCGTTCCGACAACTGCGGCACTAAAATTTCTCCGCAGCTACGTGTAAACAAATAATCAAAAAGGCTACAGGAAAAAGTTCGACACAAACCCTCCTGTAGTATTTTGGTAATTTAGGGGGAAACAGTGAACTTTTTTGTCACTGAGGAGCTGAATATGTACACTTTGCCGTGTACGATATTCATTCGCGAACGATCATGTGATGTATGTTATCCAATCCGAATCGAGAATTATTGTTTACGAGTCAAAATGGCCGCCCCCTGTGAGCCTGTCGACGCGTCTACGTCGTCTGCTCAGCCGAAACTTTTAAGATGCGTTATTATGCATGTAACATCGATGAAGTTTGAAAATTTCACGGCTATGACAAACCTAAGATAGACGAAACCTATTTTGTGTGCTAAAGAGTGGATCAAATTGAGTGGGGGAGACCGTGAAATCGCAGACCAGAACGAAGTGATTCAGCTGCTCAGGGGGACTGACTGCAACCTACGTAGTAGGATAATTTGCAGGTTAGTTTACGTGCGTACAGTCGTAGCAGTCGACACTGCAGTGCAGTCTCACTCATACATTTATATGCGTATTCTAAATCCTAATGACCATGATGACTACAAGTACAACGTTAGCTATGTTATGAACGTTGCTTGTGTATGTTATAATGGGCGCTAATGCAGTAGCTTAGCCGTTAGCGTGTCTGTTACATTTTAGATAAATCATCTTGAATTTCACCTTGGCATGGCATAGCGCCGTTATAAGGTAGCCTTGATGTAATTTTTCATGTTGTTCTATGTACAGCCCAGGTTAGGTTGATGTAGCTGATCGGTGATATTGTTTTGTAAAAGTCTTGACACACAGGACTGGATTGAAAAAGGTCTAAACTGCATGTAAATTTATATTTTCATAATCATGGCCATGGAGTATTAATATTAAAAATCCATCTTGTTTCTCTCACCCCGAAATTGGCGAATCCCCCCCCCCCTCAAAACACACATTTAGCATCTCATTAAATTAACTTATTAATATTTGATATGAATAGATCTAAAAAACCAACAATGACAATAACATAATTTCAACAATTAAACTCCCTAAAACATATGATTACCATTATGTTGTGCCAAACTATAAAGCAGTGGGTGGTGGTGATAGTGAAATTAGTATTAATGATGATAAGGCAGTTGTATTCATAATTATGATAATTGATATTGCATGTGATCAGGTGCTGAAAGCTGTAGATTTAATTTAAAATCAGTAATTGCACTGCAAGTACAAGTTGAAGTAGTTGATGATGACAATGATCATGAGGTGTTAATGATTACCTGGCATAGTACTAGGGCCTATTGGTAATTACAAGATTCAAATATTGGCAGTCAATAGTCTACCGTACATTTAATGATATATTGAGTGTAATGTTCAACCCCTCCCTCTAGCGTTTAGCCTTTTTTTCCCCCTAACAAAATCCAGCGGCTAATCATTGCTGTTCATTTCTCCATTGTATTAAATAGAATTCCATGAAACGTGCTACAAGAGGTTTATAGATAGCAAACGCCTGAATCTCGCTAGGAAACGAAAGCTGAAGGAGGAGCCTGGTCCGTCAGCAGGAGCATCTGTTTCCTCCCCTAAGACGCTCACATCAAGATCAAGATTTTCTTCTGGAAGCTCTTCAGGTTCTGCTGTGTTGCCTGTGAAATGCATCATTTGCAACAGACTCAACCTGCTCATTACTTGCCAAGGGAAATAGGTTAATATGATTGATATTGAAGCATGAAAACATTGTCATGTTACTATAAGTTGTCCTTGATAAAATGGAGCAATATATATACACCACTGAAACATTCACACATATACAAAGAATTTCAATGCAAAGTTCAGAAACAACAGAATGTACTGTATATGCACCAATGCTTTGGTCAATGTGATTGATATTCAAGAATTGACATCTTACCAAAGTTGTGCATGATAAAATGTCTTTGTAATACAGATTGCTTTCTGTATTTTGAATACCAATGTTTATGCAACATGTTTTGACTCCTTGCCTCAGTATGTGATTGTTCGCCCTTTAGCAAACATTTCTGCCCACTATTATGATTTGATTAGGGTTGAATTATTCTAAGAACAAAGATGTTTTCCTAAGTGTGTTTTTTTTTTCATAAAACTGAATGACTACGATTAAAATTTGTTTCTCCCACTCTGGGAAGAAAAATATGTTACTATTATTAATACTGAAAAGAGAATGTTCATGTAGAAAGGTCAGTACAATGTAGGTGTGAGTACAAAATCAGTTTGCTAAGACTAATACACACCAGCCAAATGAAAATTGTGCATAAGTTGAGTCAGGTTTACACAGATCCTCTGATATTGGAAGTTAATTGCAGTGTTATCATAATTTTTAATGCCAAACCTGTTTTATTCTCTCCAAGATTTTCAGGTACACATTGCCTCCAATACAGAATCCAACAGTTTTCACTCATGAATGGGTAAACTATAATTTTGCCTTTATTTTATGTATTGGCATTTTTCAAAACTTTTACACCCTTTCAAGGATATTTGGACCATGGAATGTTCCAGGAAATTTATTAAAACTAGAAAATTTGACTGATTATCATTTTGAGCTATCTTACATGAAAGGAGGTAGTGTCCCACCATGTTGTAACCTAATGATAGCAATGGAAACTTCAGGAAATTTTATGAAGATTAAATTTTCTAGTGCTAAAGTAATGTATAATATTTCATGAACAACGTGATTGCTATGTGATCTAAGTTTATTAAAGCTTCTTAAGAAGAAGAAGAAGAAAAGAAAAACATGTTTACTGATAAGCAATATGATCTGTTTAATAGTAATGTCTCATGTGTGTAAATGAGTTTGTATGTGTGCGTGTGAGTGTATATAATATGTCAGCGTTTGTATGCACCTGTGTATGTGTAATGCACTGATCAATACATGTATTATATCATTGTGTGTGTTCATGTTTATGATAATCTTTTTTATGATGCTGATGTGATAAATGGCCAAGGCATGTAGAATATTTTAATACACTTGGGTATATTGAATCTTCATAACTATGTGTGTGCGTATGTGTGTGTGCATGTGAGGGTGTGTGTGTGTGTGTGTGTGTGTACAATAAGATTCTCCCACATGCACGCGGACACACACACAAACAAACGCACCGAATTTTTTTCTTTTTTTTTGCCTTGAATGATTAGTCATTTGATTAATAACATGTCTTTGAACAGAATATAAGGCATTTGCCTTGACCTTTGACGGTCAGTCAGTGCTCTCTCTCATATGGTCTTGAACCACTTTGCTCTTGTCCTCCTTTGCATAGCCAGCATCAGGAAAAGCTGAAACATGAGATATAATGCAACTATTAAACCAAAACTTCACTTTTTTTTTCTAGGTATATGGCTAAAAGCAGTGCTTTACAAATGTGTATATGTATTTCAGCTTAGAAACACTATGGGAACTATACTGCGGCTAGCAGCCCCATACGCATAACTGCAGCCAGCAGCCCCATACGCATAGCGTCATGGGGCTGTGAACTGTAGCATACAGGATCATGACGGATGTTTTATCGCGGACAAATATCAACTTAAAATCGGGAAAAAATCTTCAATTTGAAGACTTATTAATAAATTTGAAGTATTGATAACAGAGTTCGTGCAAGGTTTGCTTCTGCAAATAGTTCCTTTCTGTTCAAATTGATGACTAAATGTGACTCGGTCGAGAGGAAACTGGGAGAGCTACACTGAATTGTCGGCCAGCGCATGCACACACAGACATCTAATATCCAGTCAATGGATTCGAAATTTGTGCGCAGTGATGTGTGCGCCTGCGCTGACCGTCAATTCAGCGTAGCTCTCCCAGATTCCTCTCGACCTAGTCATATTAAGTCATCAAATCGAACAGAAAATGACTATTTGTAGAACCAAACCTTGCACGAACCCTGTTGTCAATACTTCAACCTTACTTTTAAGTCTTCAAATTGAAGAATTTTTGTTCGATTAAAGGTTGACATTTGTCCGCGGTACTACCCTGTCATGATCCTAAATGCTACAATCCGCAGCCCCATTACAATATGTGTATTGGGCTGCTGGTCGCAGTTTATAAAATATGGATTTTCGCAAAAACTACAGGATATTTCGAGGAGAACTTTTTACAGTGAATTTAGGATGTACAAAACATCACATTTCCGCATTCAGAAAGTAGTGCCAGTGTTGCTGGAACGAAACCCATTTTCTAAGCCTCTTTTTCAGCTTCACCCCATGGCCTACAGGCGGATGAATGGTATCATCAGCGACTGGTACTGTTGCTCTAGTTAGTTGAGCACTGCGAATGTGGAAAGTAATGGCGACCTACCACATTTCAATTGTATCGCCTACACACCCAAATGGCAGCACAAAGACATGGAAATCACGTTTTTAGGACAGAGGGTGGCTCCACTAGGCCTGAAAGTCCTAGAAGTTGCTACTGGCAAGAGCCTATTGTTGATGCAAGTGTACCACTACTCAAGATAACGGCCATGCACCAAATCCTGTGGGAAGTACACAACCTGAAGGCGATAGTGTGGAAAACTCAAGAATACGGCTGAGAAACCACATGAGAGTAGCAACATGGAATGTCAGAAGCTTGAGGTCAGGAAAGCTCAAAATGGTCATAAATGAAAGTAAGCGTTATAATATCAGCATATTGGGTATCGCAGAACACAGATGGGCAGGTCAAGGACATTTCCGACCTGAGGAAGGAGGTATGTTTATCTACTCCGGTAGAGAACAAGCGGGAATAGGGGGTGTTGGTACATACCTGACAGATAATGTTGCAAACTTTTTATTAGGATACAACCCGATTGGTGATAGGGTACTAACACTGAAACTACAAGGTCAACCAGCAAACATCACGGTCATCCAGGCCTATGCGCCGACGAGTGCAGCCCTTGACGAAGATGTTGAACAGTTTTACGAGAGCATACAACAAGTACTTGACTCAATCCCAACTAACGACATTGTCATCCTGATGGGGGATTTTAATGCAAAAGTAGGTGAAGGTTTTGAACTGGGTGAGGAAACTACAGTTGGTGGCTTTGGGCTAGGTGAAAGAAACGACAGGGGAGAACGACTTGTGTCATTTGCTGTAGCAAATAATCTGAGCATATGCAACACTCTCTTCAAACACCACAAGAGGAGACTATATACTTGGACTGCCCCAAATGGAACAACAATGAATCAGATCGACTACATTCTTGTCCGCAGAACCATGAGATCAAGTGTTAGAAACACTCGTACATTTCCAGTGCAGACTACGGGTCTGATCATCAGCTACTGTGCTTAGATATGAGATGCAAAGTTAAAGCCAAGAAGAAGTGTCAACCAGTCATGAGATTTGATGTCTCAAGCATACCAGATACCTTTTCAGTGGAGGTACATAACCAATATAAGGCCCTAGCAGCGATAGCAGAAGAGATGTCACCAAATGATCTTTGGGAGAAAACAAAGGAAGCAACACTCACAACAGCCAAAAAACACCTATCACGGAGAAGGAGGAAAAAATCAGAATGGATCTCAGAAGAAACACTCAATCTCATTGAAAAGAGAAGAAGTATGAAAGAGGAAGGTGTTAGCATTGCTAGCTTGGAGTACCGTAATGCAACAAAGGCATGCCGAAAAGACAAGAGACAATATCTTTTAAACAAGTGTTGTAGTATAGAAGCACACAGTAAAGCAATGTATGGTGAAATTAAGAACTTTACCAAAAAGTTTAAACCCAGTCTGAATGTTATTAAGAACAAAGAAGGCAATACCTTAACAGAAACAACTGACGTCCTGGATCGCTGGAAAGAATACTGTAGGGAACTGTACGAGGATGAGGAAGTGGAGGAAGTCGGAGAAGAAAATCCGCTAAACTGGAAGATAAAGACATCAGAAGACAGTCGTCTGACCCCTCTGCGATCTGAAGTAGAAGAGGCAATGAAAGCTCTGAAAGGAGGAAAGTCACAAGGATGTGATGGGATTCAAGCAGAACTACTCCTTGCTGGTGGTGAAGCAGCCGTTACATTGATGCACAAGCTCTGTGTGAATATATGGCAGACAGGGGAATGGCCTGTTGACTGGTGCCGTGCTCTGTTTGTGCCCATTCCGAAGAAAGGTGACCTACAAAATTTGTGAAAATTACAGAACAATCTCCCTCATATGTTATGCAAGCAAGATCATGATAAAAATACTTCTTAGTAGGATCACTCATCAACTTGAGATGGAATTGAATGATGCCCAAGCAGGTTTCAGGAAACACCGGGGCACTCGAGACCACATCTTCAACCTACAACTGCTCATTCACAAATGTCATGAAATGAACCAGGAGGTATTCATTTGTTTTGTAGATTATTCCAAAGCCTTTGATAGTACTAAATATAACCATTTTTGGAAAATGATGCTGGAAATGGGCCTCCCCACCTTATGTAATTAAGTTGATTAAATCTTTGTATGCATATGTGATGTGCTGGAGGACGGACGTGCCGGAGCGGAGTTCCATCATGCTCTGATTTCAGCGCCTTTTCGCCTCACCAGAGAAACTTTTTCATATGCCTGGATTGCACTCATCACGCTGATTCCGCGGATGTCTGGTACGTGTTGCGTAACTTGAGTGTTTGCGAGTTTTTCCGGGTTTTTTCTTCGTTTCTGGTCGTTTTTGTCGAAGAAGCATAATAAACTTAGCGTCCAACAATAACAAATATAAACAAAAATACGCTAAATAGACGCGCAAATAGTCCTACGCAATGATTTCAGCCTACTATGACGTCACTATAGATATCAACATTAGTATTAGTATCGCGTACATCATGCAGCTGCAACGCAGATCTCCATTGTGACGTCATCCGGGTTTAAGAACTTTGATCCTCGGAAAGGACAACTCCATGACGCTGCTTTTTATATTGTAGTTGTTAGTTGGTTGTTAGTAACACGCGTATTCGTTAGATACACGCGCAACCAGTGCGCAACCAGTCAACAAACCTTACTGTGACGTCACAATTTACAGTGCCGTCAACGCAGCTTTACAGTACCTTGACCTTTGGAGAGGGCAACCCCGTATTATTGTTGATGCAACAAGTGCGCATTCGCATCTACATCCAACAAACCTCATTGTGACGTCATTCCGTATGAAAAGGAGACTCTCTATCAGCAGTAGGTCCTACCATCGTCTGCATCACATGTAGGGTGCGTGGTCCTGATTAACACCACGTTAGCACGGAGTTGAGGGCAACCTCCGGCTGTAAAATTGATTGCCTGAGTCGGCTTGGCAGCAGGAGTCGGCTGACGTTTAATGGCGGGATCAGACCTACGGTATATGATGTCACCCTGGGAGGCGAAGTGTCGTGGAGACGCGGGACAACTCCCATCGACTGGCAGGACCAGGCTAGTTAGCAGCCACTGCGATTCGGAAGGCAACGGCAAACCACCGTCTTAAATTGCTATGAGAATCAATGATGCAATATGAATACATGTACTGATGCTATTCGAGACAACGTACTCGGTAGCGCTGAGTCGTCAACAGCACGAGACTCCCTCGACCATCATCATGCTACCATGCAGCTAAAATCGGAAAAGAGAATAGGCACATGGAACGTGAGATCACTGTATCAGGCAGGAAAACTTGCAAACGTTGTTCTGGAGATGAAGAGATTGAAGCTGGATGTTCTGGGAATGTCAGAGGTGCGCTGGCCGCAAGCGGGGAAAATAAAGGTGGACGGGTACACCATGGTCTACTCGGGAAACAGAAAGGCACATATAAATGGAGTCGGGATATTGATGTCAAACGAGATCGCGTCTGCAATGGCCGGATTCTACGCCGTTTCAGAAAGGGTGATCGTCTTGAAAGTGAACTCCAAGCCATTCAACTGTAATATCATCCAGCTTTATGCACCTACCAGCGCGTGTACAGAAGATAAAATCGAAGAATTCTACGAAAGTGTCGAGGAGGCGTATCGCCAGTGCAAGCCAGGTGAACTAAATATCGTCATGGGGGATATGAACGCCAAAGTTGGACATGGTAGAGATGGAACCGCGTGCGAGCACGATGTGTTGGGTCCCTATGGGCTGGGAGAGAGGAACGAACGTGGTGAGCGATCGATTCAGTGGTGTATGGTACATCAACAAGTGATTAAGAACACTTGGTTCAAACAGCCGAAACGCTGCCTATACACATGGTGCAGTCCAGGAGATGGAGTGCGTAACCAAATAGATTATATCACCATCAACCGTCGTTTTCATAGCTGGATTACAGCAACGAAGACATACCCTGGGGCAGACTGCGGGAGTGATCATGTTCCAGTGATTTGCAATCTACGGTTAAAGATCAACCGGCCTGCGAAGAGGAATCCATCTGGAAAGCCAAGACGTCCATTTGATCTATTAAGAACGGACCCGGCGGTAGCTGATCAATATAGAAAGCGTGTGGGAGAACTGCTGAACAAGGAGTCGACATCAGATGAGGCTGAGATATTGAACATGAGGCTGACAGAAGCTTTGGTACAAGCAGCGGAAGAGGTAATACCTGAGCAGCCGAGACAGGCAAAGCAGAAATGGATGACTGTCGATATCCTTCAACTAATGGATCAGAGAAGAAAAGCAAAAAACCATGATGCTGTGTTGTACAAACAGCTGGACCGGGAAGTGCGATACGAGTGCCGAAGGGCAAAGGAGGAATTTTTGAACCCACAATGTGATCACATCCAGAAACTGGAAGAAGAGAAGAAGTATAACGACATGCACAGCTCCATCCAGAAAGTGACTGGAAAGCGGAAAAGGTCAGCTGCCGGCAGTTGCCTGCGAGATAACAGCGGTGAAATTTTGATGGAAAAAACGGCAATATCAGACAGATGGAGAGAGTACATGGGCCAATTATTCGCTGACAATAGAGGTCCGCAGCCTACATATGGGGATGACAATGCAGGAGAACGTCGGATGCTGGAATTCACCAAAGATGAGGTCAGAAATGCGATATGGAAGAAAGGCTGCAGGACCGGATGGTATACTGGTAGAGATGCTACAAGCATCAGAAGACGAAATCCTTGACACGGTCACAGAGATGATGAACGCAGTATATCGGGAAGGACATATACCAGACGACTGGTGTAGATCAATCTTCATTGCTCTACCGAAGAAAGCAGGAACTACCAAATGTGAGGAACACCGAACCATCAGTTTGATGAGCCATCTAACCAAGATTCTTGTTCGTTTGCTAATAAACCGGATAAGAGGTCGAACATGCAATGAGATTTCACAGCAGCAATATGGATTTGTTCCAGACAGAGGAACACGGAATGCGATCTTCGTCATTCGCCGCTTGGCAGAAAGAGCTATAGAGAAGCAGCAACATCTGTATGTATGTTTTATCGACTACACGAAGGCGTTTGATCAGGTTAAACATGAAGAATTGTTCAAGACACTCGACAAGCTAGACGTTGATGACGAAGATAAAAGGTTGTTGGCAGAGCTGTACTGGAGGCAATTAGCTGCTGTACAGCATGATGGAGAAGTTGGTGATTGGCAGGATATTGAGCGAGGTGTGCGACAAGGATGTGTTGGTTCGCCATACATGTTCAACTTATACACAGAGTCAATTATGCGACAATTGGACGAATTACCTGGCTTTGCAATGGGAGGCAGTCAACTCACAAACATGAGGTACGCCGATGACACGGTGATTCTAGCTGACAGTGCAGAGAAGTTGCAGGGATTGATGGATGTTGTCTCCAGAGCAAGCGAGGAAAAGGGGCTATCGATTAACATCGCGAAATCAGTAACCATGGTCTTCAGCAAAACTGCACAGCCACCTCGATGTTCGATAATGATAAATGGACAAGAGCTGAAGCAGGTGTCATCTTTCAATTACCTCGGTAGCCTGCTGACTTCAGACAGCCGCTCAGAACAAGAAATCAAGCGTAGAATTGGCATTGGAAAGACAGCGTTTCAGAACATGCGCAAGGTGATGACGAACCGCAATTGTCCATCGCCACAAGGAAACGGTTCTTGAAGACATACATATGGTCAGCTATGACATACGGCGCCAAGACATGGACAGTTAATAAGCCGATGCGACACAGAATAGAAAGTTTCGAGATGTGGTGCTACAGGCGAATGTTGAAAATATCATGGACGGAAAGAAAATCAAACACAGAAGTACTAGAAATGGTGTCGGCTGAACGTGAGCTGCTCTCGACCATTAGGAAACGCCAGATGCAGTTTTTGGGCCATGTCGTGAGGAAGAGGCAAACTGAACATCTAGTCCTATCTGGATTTGTGAATGGGAAGAGATCACGTGGACGACAGCGACTCACTTTCCTTTCTGCAATGGCTGGATTAGTCGGCGAGAGAGGATCTACATTGCTGCATTCATGCGACGATAGAGGGAGATGGCGGAAACATACTGCATCAGTGATCGCCAACGGGCAGTGACGTCCATGGCAGAACAGAGAGAGATGCAGAACAACAGTCAGCTGTTAGATTGGAATGTGGCACTACGGACTGGTTTGGCATCAAGAAAGGAGTACGACAGGGATGTATACTCTCTCCAGCACTTTTCAACATCTACACAGAGAACATAATGAGGGAAGTACTGGACAGAAAACAAGCAGAAAATTTTGATCTCCTACATGTTTGGAGGGAAAGAGCTAGGAGATTTGCGATATGCAGATGATGCAGCTATAATCTTTAAATCAAAATCTGGTCTGAGAAGTTTTGTCACAACCCTAAATGAGAGAAGCAACTCATATGGTCTGAAAATGAACGCATCAAAGACAAAAGTTATGTCAATGGCTAAAGAGAAGAGGCGAAATGATGAAAGATTTAGCATTGATGGTTCAATACTGGAGGAAGTGGACAACTTCAAGTATCTTGGGGTGAGAATTCAGCAAGATGGTGATAACAGCAGGGAAATTAAAAGCCGACTAGCTATGGGCTTGAAGGCCCGACTAGCTATGGGCTTGAAGGCATTGAATGCCATGAAGAAGCTGTGGCAAGGACAAGACAAGGAGACAAAACTCAGAGTTCTCAGAGCCTGCATTTTCCCAATTGCAACCTACGCATCCGAAGCTTGGGTTCTACGGAAGGCAAATGAGAAAAGAATCTGTGCATTTGAAAATAATTTGAGGGAGACATTTGGTTCTATGGAGAAAGCAACTAGAATGGCTCAACCGCATATGTTTGTATCATGCTGCCGTGAGGGAAGCTACGCTCTGACAAGAGTATGCTGCGACGACGACGACGACGACTAAAGGAAGGTACTGAAGCTATCGAAAATCGCGCACGACGCCGAGCAGTCCATCGGAAGACAACGATCGTAATAATATAGACCATCTATGCGCATGCCCAGTAGCTCGAAATCATCAGGATGCACGGGGATAAGACGAAAGGCAGATTGTATGCCCGCCTTTCCCATGACTGCCCCCTGTCCGAAACGCGTGACAAGGACAACGGCGTCATCGAAAGTAGAATACCTGACTGACAATCGCGCGGGTCAATGCAATCATTACGGATGCACCGCCAGGGGCTCGACACCGCCAGGTGTTGGATCGCATGATCCAACACCTGTTGGATCATGCGAAATTCCCCAGGCACCTTCTTTGGCACTACCCCAACTGGGGAGCAGCGAAATCTCGGAAAAGGAGGTGAGACAAATGGACCGACTATTCTCCCCAGGCTAAACTCTTTGAACAATTTACGATGTAGAACCTGCGCGTGTGCTGTCGCTGAGACCAGGGTCCGTGACTCGTGAGCGACACGATCCCCCCTATAACCCCAGCGGAAACCAAAACGAAAGCCCTCAACAATGTTAACTGCAGCTGTCTTGTCCGGATAATTGCGCAGAAAGGGTATCAGGCGCTCAATGTTAATTGGGGATGGGCTGAGAGTTTTTTTTTTTTTTTTTTGGTGCCATTGACAGCGCCCCGCGTGCAGGCTTGAGCTATGTGGGTAGAGGAGCCGCAATTTGCGCAGACATGTGCGAATCTGCAGGTTGCCCGCTTGCAAGAGCCCGCGTTGAATGCGAAGCAGTGATTGGCTCGTCTGGGTGCAAAGTCTGCCCCCGCTCCCCTATCTCTCGCGGGTGAGGAAGGCCCCCTGCGACGACCTCGCAGGTATGACGTGGCGTCTCCTGACCCAGCCCCCGCCCGAAAGGGCTGCAACGGAGTATAGGAACGAAACGCTGCTCTGGGCTGGGCTGTGGCCACGGTTAGCCACAGCTCCGTGTTAATAGTCAAGCTGTCGCGCTTGCCGCAGCCTGAATTGCACATCATGGGTGCGCCAATTGTAGCCTCCGAAGCGCACGATGGATCTAACTGTATCCACATATTTGAACAACTCGAGTGTTCGACCTCCATGCTTTTCCACGTACACCGAAGCGTATGTCAGAAAGGCCAACGTCCACATATCGATATTCGCACTTTGCGGGGTGCGACTCGCGCTCCTGACTTGCAGAGATCATCCAGCCTGCACGAGGCTGAATGACGTCTCCTCACTCAGGGAACCTACGTCCGATTTGAGGAGGATGCCCAAATCAATAGCTCCCCCTTCAAAATTTTCTCTTTAACCGACACGGGACGACGCTCCCTAGCTCATCCCCTACGCACGATAAGGCTGGGGGAAGCGCATCAAAATTGTCAGGTGGGTCACCGGATGCTGCAGGCGATCCGCCTTGAACAACTGTCGGGTCCTCATCCCTACTCTTGGTTGTCGGTCGACCACGACGACGCGTCAACAAGGGCGGCGCTGGCGGCTCCTTCTATTGTGTCTGCACACTGTATGTAAATGTGTATACAAGAAATTGTACCATCTCATGCTATCATTCCACCATCACTGCTTTGGTCACTCTATTCTGTCTTTCTCACGGTCAACCTGACATTCGTTTCTCCGGCCACCACCATGCTTCATTACCTCACATCCAAACACCACCACCTGTTCATCTCACTTCGCTCTGCCACCCACCCTCTTCATCCCATGACTGTAAATACTTGTACTGGACTGTGTTATATAATCAGCCATATTGGTTGCAATAAACAGTTTGCCTCTCAGACCCGAGACAAGCAAGACGTGCTCGTGTCTCTCTCTCTCTCTCTGGCTAGTCCCTCGCCATTTCTATATACACAAAAATGGCGACGAGGATGTAGAACCGCTGGGTGCACAGCAGCTCCCTCCAACATGGAGGAAAGGGAGGAGGTCGACATCAAGACCGACTAGGACAATGACATGAAACTCCGAGCTACAGAGACGTTACCATGGCCCATGCACCAGAACTCATAATATCGACTGCCGATTGATGTGAACGAAATGACTGCACGCGAGCATGGCGAGCCAAGAAACTGATAATGGAGAAAGTGACCATGATAAATCTGAGCCGGACCCTGGCTCCAGAGGACAACAGTGACCATGAACATGAGCAACGATTACGACATCGACGTGCAAGGGACTTTGTGAACAGAGCGACTAAGCCTCGCCGGGTGGACATGTCGTCCACGGCCCGAGCATCATCGGAAGCATGCAACACGGCCTGACACCGACCAATACAGAACGAGAGACACTGCGATTGATTCAACATCGCCGGGTGGACTAGCCGTCCACGCGGCCCGAGCATCAGCAGCATGCAGCATGGCCACCCTTACAAAAAAAAATTGTATGGTACATGTATGGTATGGCTCTATGGTGTATGGTAAATCTATGGTACAACTCTATGGTAGATGATTGCTCTATGGTATACCATATAGTGTAATATATGGTGGGAATATTGCATATATGGTACATCTGTATGGTAGATGCTTGTTCTATGGTATACCATATGGTGTAGATAGGACCCTACATGGTGAGTAGACTGCATATGGTACATCTCTATGGTAGATGCATGTTCTATGGTATACCACATGGTGCAAATCTATGGTGAATAAAGTGCATATGGTACATCTGTATGGTAGATGCTTGTTCTATGGTATACCATATGGTGTAGATACATGGTGAGTAGACTGCATATGGTACATCTCTATGGTAGATGCATGTTCTATGGTATACCACATGGTGCAAATTTATGGTGAATAAAGTGCATATGGTACATCTGTATGGTAGATATGCGTTCTATGGTACACCATATGGTGTAGATACAAGGTGAGTAGACTGCATATGGTACATCTGTATGGTAGATATGCGTTCTATGGTACACCATATGGTGTAGATACAAGGTGAGTAGACTGCATATGGTACATCTCTATGGTAGATGCATGTTCTATGGTATACCACATGGTGCAAATTTATGGTGAATAAAGTGTATATGGTACATCTGTATGGTAGATATGCGTTCTATGGTACACCATATGGTGTAGATACAAGGTGAGTAGACTGCATATGGTACATCTCTATGGTAGATGCATGTTCTATGGTATACCACATGGTGCAAATTTATGATGAATAAAGTGCATATGGTACATCTGTATGGTAGATATGCGTTCTATGGTATACCAAATGGTGTAAATATATGGCGAGCAGATTTATGGATATGGTATATCTCTATGGTAGATGCGTGTCTTATGGTATACTACATGGTGTAAATATATGGTGAGTAGAATGAATATCGTAGATGCTTGTTCTATGGTATACCACATGGTGTAAATTTATAGTGTATCATAGAATGCATATATATATGGTATATTTGTATGGTAGATGCTTGTTCTATGGTATACCACATAGTGTTAATCATGGTGAGTAGAATAAATATGGTACATTTGTATGACAGGTGCTTGTTCTATGGTATATCACATATGGTGTATATATTATGGTGAGTAGATCGCGTATGGTACATCTGTATGGTAGATGCTTGTTCTACAATATACCGTATGGTGTAGAATATGGTGAATATGGTACATACAGACATTTCTGTTATATATACTTCTCTATGCAGCTCATATATTAAAATATTTTTTTATTGTGTTACATTTTTTTCATGACTCGGTTTTTGTTTTCATACAGGTAATTAACCATGTGAACAAAATATGGCTGTTAAGTATAGTGTTGGTTCTATGATGGTAATAGATGCATTGTAGTTATATGGTGGATATTAGGTGCTAACATGGAACATTGTATGGTGACTGTGGTAGATATCTGTGGCAGATTAATGCGTCATTTGTGTTAGCTGTTTTGGTTTATGGTAGATATATGGTAATTATATGAACGAAGTATGATTTATGTATGGTGTTTATGGTGTATGCATGGTGGTTCTATAACTTCTATGGTGGGTAAATGGTGCAATCATACCACCATATGCCTACCATATAACCATCATACACCATATATAAGCACCATACATATATCATACTAGTATCATACATCTACCAAATACTACCATACTTCTACCATATAATCACCATACATAAAACTACCCCAGAAGCACCATACAGCTACCATCATGACCGCCATGATACCTACACCATATAATCACCACTCATCTACCACAGAAGTACCATATATCTACCATTTATACACCATATAACCACCATACATACACCATATAGCGACCATACATACCCCATATTACCACCATACATGTTCTATATGACGACCATTCACCATCCCTGATACTGTTTAGTGATAGCAGACACTCGTCGCAAAAAAAAAACAACGTCTTTTATTGGTCGTAAACAGGTCAACTGGTCATACGTCGTGTTAAGACATATACAACATCTTTACGACGACTTTCAACGGCGAATGAATTGCACAACTAGAATAGTATGCTGTGACATTTACGTCAGTTATTGACCAATAAATTACCAGTGTTTTTCTCCTGCTTTCATGTCGGGATTAAGACGTCAGTTTTACGTCGCTTTTTGACCAGAGCTAGTGCATTCCCGCAACCAGATAAAGACGTCAATTTCACGTCATTTATTAACCTAATCTAGACGTGTTGTATAAAAGGGTTAAAGTTTACTGTATATGTACATATTTCACTCTAAATCTTTTACCAAACCTTAGTAAATCTAAAATACTTGTCAAAATGGAGAATTGTTACATGACATAGCCAGAGCTCGACACTACCGGTGGCCCGGTGGCCCGGGGCCACCAAAAACGCGCGTCGGGCCACCAACATTTCAGAAATGAAGATTTTGGTGGCCCAATCGGGCCACCAAAATGTCGGATAATTGCCTTTACTTTTGTAGATGGACAGCGGTAACAATCGGCTCCGTAAGATGCTAAAATGAATGTCAGATGTTTGCTTTTTATTTTGGAAATGAATAATGGTAATATTCGGCTCCGTATGATACTAAAATAAGTGTCGGATGTTTGATTTTGCGTTCGGAAATGAATAAGGATAACATTCGGCTCCAGAAGATGAAATAAATGTGGAATGTTAGCTTTGACGTTCGGAAATGAATACTAATAACATTCAACTCCGTACGATGAGAAAATAAATGCCGGATGTTTGCTTTTTATTTTGGAAATGAATAACGGTAATATTCGGCTCCGTATGATACTAAAAGAAGTGTCGGATGTTTGGTTTTGCGTTCGGAATTGAATAAGGATAATATTCGGCTCCAGAAGATGCTGAAAAATGTGGAATGTTAGCTTTGACGTTCGGAAATGAATACTAATAATATTCAACTCCGTACGATGAGAAAATAAATGCCGGATGTTTGCTTTTACGTTGGAAAGTAAATAACAACAACATTCAGCTCCAGAAGATGCTAAAGCAAGTGTCGAATGATCCCTTTGACGTTCGGAAATGAATAAACATGATATTCAACTCCATATAGATAGTAAAATAAATACCGGATGTTCACGTTCAGGTGAATAAGAATGTCTCATGTTTGCTTTTATGTTCGAATGTACATAGCAACAACATTCAGCTCCGGATGATGCTAAAATAGATGTCGGATATTAATTTTGCTCTGACGTTCGGAAATGAACAACAATAATATTCAACTCCATAGATCACTGTAGATAGTAAAATAAATACCGGATGTTCACGTTCAGGTTTGAAATAAATAGCAATAACAGATCAGCTGCGGAAGATGCTAAAATAAATGTCGAATGATCCCTTGCCCTTTGACGTTCGGAAATGAATAACAATGATATTCAACCCCGAATGATGATTAAATAAATGTCGGATGTTTGCTTTTACTTTCGAAAGTAAATAGCAATAACATTCGGCTAAGGAAGATGCTAAAATAAATGTCAGATGATTGCTCTTGTATACGTTCGGAAGTGAATAGCATGTTATATTCTGCTCCATACGATGCTAAGATGAATGTCGGATATTTGCTATTATACATTTCGAAATGAATAACAGTAACTTTCAGCTGCGTTTGATGGTAAAATATTTAAAGGACATAAGGATTGAGAGAATGCAGCAATATTAGTAGAACACATCAGTGAAAGTTTGAGGAAAATTGGACAATCTGTTCAAAAGTTACGAATATTTTAAGTATCTGCGCAGTCACTGCTGGAAGAGAAGACTACTACAGTGTATGATGTCACATGCGTACAACTATATAAGGGAAATAAAAAGAGAATTTCACAAAACTTTACTTTATTAATAAAGTGCACATTTCTTCGACTTGCTGCTGACGTATGTTAAGGGTAAACTATTCCCCCTGCCTTCTGAAAGAGAGAAGTGGAGTGTTCTTTTGTTATGCAAAAAAAATTGAATATGTTGAATTTTCTTTATTCTTTCTTTATATCGTTGTACTCATGTGACATCACAAGCCATGGTCTTTTCATCCAGCCGTGACTGAGCAGAAACTTCAAAAATTCATAACTTTTTAACGGATTGTCCGATTTTGCTCAAACTCTCACTGATGTGTTCTACTAATATTGCTGCGTTCACTCAACCCACATGTCTATGAAGGTGAACTTGTCTGCCTTGACGTTCAAAAATGAAAAACAGTAAAATTCGGCTCCGTACAATGCTAAATTGTCAGGTAATTCATTTCACTTTCGGAAGTGGACAGCAATAACATTCGACTCCGTACGATAATAAAACAAATGTTGGATGTTTGCTTTTTTAATTTTAAAATGAATAACGGTAATATTCTGCTCCGTACGATGCTAAAATGAATAACAGATTATTGCTTTTACATTTGGAAATGATTAACGGTATCAATCGGCTCAGTTAGATGCTACAATAAATCGGGGATGTTTGCTTTCACGTTCAGAAATGAATAAGGATAACATTCAGCTCCGTAACATGCGAAAATGAATGTCAGTTCTTTGCTTTTACATTTGGAAAAAAAAAACAATTAATAGTAACATTCGGCTCCGTATGGTGTTAAAATACTAGTAAATGTTGGATAATTGCTTTTCAGAAATGAAGAACGGTAACTTCCAGCTCTTTATAATGCCAAAACAGATGTCGGATGTTCACAAATGTCTGTAAATGCTCCCACTCTATCGTTTCAAACGTAAGTTTTGACCACCTAAATAGGCATCAACTTTTATAATAATCTATAAGCCTATTTGCTAAATCTTAGAACTCAGAATAACGGTAAGATGATTGAATTTTCTCTTCATTTATTTTAGACATGGGTACATGTATCACTTGAGTAATACTTAATATTTCATTTTCTATGTTCAGTAGGACCGATTTAGTATTTATCAATTATGTTTTTCTTGATTTTTTTTTCGGGCCACCAGATTTTACTTTCGGGCCACCAAAAAATAAAAATTAATGATTTTGGTGGCAACCACATATACCAATTATAGTCCCCTTCGCTCTGCCATCCCCTGGCCGTGCGCGCCAAAATTAAAAAGCACAGCTCGTACGTTAACCGCCAGCGCGCGGTATGCGCAGCGCAGTGCCATTGTTCGAATTGTAACCGTTAGATGTCCCCAACGCAAGCGATCTAAGGACACGTCTCGAAAGATCGGAGATTGAATGCCAAATTTGGAGACTGGAAGTGGAAAGGTGAACTGCATAAAAGCATCTGTTCGCTGAAGAGGCCGGTTTCATCAAAGAACTAACAATTCCACGTCAAATTCGGTAAGAATTTATTTGATGCCTGTTCTCCATCCACTCGCACTCGGCAAATATTCTTTTTACTCCCACAGTCCCATATATGATTTTCTGTGTTGGTGCTTAACTGCGACCAGCAGCCCCATGCATACACTATGCGTATGGGCTGCTGGTCGCAGTTAGCCGCAGTTAGTGCTTAAATTGGTAACCAACATAGATGTGGGGGCAGTTTCTGTCAAAATGAAATCACATTCTGCAGTAATTTACAGTGCAACTGCAAGTTTATAAGCCCGCTTACGCAGAAATAATCGACTTAAGTGATCAAGATCGGTGTGTTGAATATGCAGGCTATACATGTACCGATGTAGCTCGTTAGCTGGTTAGAAGAAAATGCAACCTTAGATCAAAGGAAACAATATTCTAACTGGAATCGGCTCAGGACTGTGCTTGACAGGATTGTGCTTGTTAGAACTTGCAAGATTCTTCCTAAATTTTGCCGTAATAATCAAGATCTACTGTGGCATTACAAAATACAAAGACGGAACTTGCAACTACATTGTACATAAGTCATACATGTATCATGTGTAACTTAAACAGAAATCCAAGTTCAACATAATTAAGGCTTCACCGAAGGTTTATAGTACTGGCAGGATATTATTCATTGTCACAATTAATCTATTGTTGTTGACACTGTCAATGACAATGTTACAATTCTTACAGACAAGGACAAGGTCAGAGCCCATGGCCCATATGGAACACGAAGCAGTCTAACCCATGCATATTAGTGTGTTACAGCCTGTGAGTATGAGGCTGTGTGTACTCAAGAAGATTGCATGTTCATATTCAGTTGTCAGTGATAATGATAAATGAGTGACATTGCGATTGCAAAATAAATAATATATCATGTTATCCTGCTACATGTATTTGTCTAAATGAAGCCTTTATAGTGTTCATTGTTAAAATCTATTTTAAAAATGAATTCTCTGTAACTTTGTTGTCATGCAAGTATGTGGTGATGTTTCGTGGATAAAAAGAAGGAACTGGAAACATAACACCCTAGAAATGTCGAATGCAAATTTAATACTAATTAAACATAATGCTACTACTATTTATGTGCAGAATACTGTCAAATTTGCATTTGGATTTTGGAGGAGGCCTATTGTCACATTGCTGATTCAAAATGTTTTCGTTAATATTGGTTTTCTATAAGAATTCTTGCAATCTGCATTGATTTATATAATGAAACTTTAGATAAGTACAATTCAACAATTTTGGATTGAACAATGTTAGACACTGCCTTCCAATGTTGATTGAGGCTTTTAAGAAATTTATAGAGAACACGCAACTTTATAAAAATACAGCACATGAAACAAATTTACTTTTGCTGATGTGGCAATTTAAATGCAGGAAGTGGCTTTTTTTTCAAAACTCATACTTTCCAGTGAAGTAATGAAATCGTTTTTGTCAATTTGTTTTAATTTCATATTTAAAGGTATGGCTGCTAGCAGTGAGCATGAAAAGTGCTTGTAGGAATGGAGGGCGACTGGAGGAGCCATGACATGAACTACACTTGTCGGCAACAAATGGGAGCTTCGTACGTGTACGTAGGGCAGAACTGATGCGAGACACATGTACCAGCCTGCCCTACCACTCATGTTGAGAAAGGCACATGTATGATGATGACCAATGCTCCCTCTGAGCCCCTGACCCTGAGTCCTGGAGGCTGGACATCATGGCTTGTTTGGGTTTTGTACATCACAGGTATGATACCACACGAGCACCCATAATTCATCACCATCAATTACAATTCCGAGGGCGGGGGGCAACTGCCATTGCAACGTGGACACCATGCTCGTTCATGAAAGTTCTTTCAAAATGGACCCTAAATGAGTACCGGTAATGACCCTTCGATTTTTTCCACCGTATGAAGTATTCGTATTCAGATTTTCATGAGTTGTAAAATATATTCCCTGAACGCATATCGAGCTATTGAAAAGCGAACCCTTTTTTCAAAATTTCTGTGATTTTGATACCCTTTCCACTGTTCGCGCATGCATTGCCTGACCGTGAAAAAAAAAAACCTTTTGCATGTTTTGTTGAATGAGCATGGTGTCCACCTTTCAGTGGCAGTTGCCCCCCCCCCCCCCCCCGAGAGGGACAATTTTACATGTTTAAAAAAAAAAAAAATTTATTGAGAACATATACAGTAATGACCGTGGTACCGTAGTAGTATTTTGCAATATGCTAGGATTCACATCATTTTCAGTGAAAGAGCATTTGAGTTCAATTAATATTCAACAAAAATATGTGCAGAATAGATTAATTCATTTTTTTTTTGTCATACATGATGTACAATGTATTCATATGATGGAAATGTGTTATGTGAAGCTTGCTTTCAACTTGCTTGATTTTCCCCACTTTTATACTCCAAAAAGTGTGCCTATAATTTGATTTAAAGAGACTGTAGATATGAATTTTAGACTGATATTTGTAATAGAAAATGTATTGTTTTCTGTAACTTGCTTTTTATTGCTTAATGAATACATGGATCTTTGAATCGTTAGTTTTTTTTTATTGAATAGAAAGGGAAAAATATAAGCCTCTAAAGCTTAATTCATCTTCCAATATTTCTTGGAAAGTGATCCATAGCCCATGAATCACTCTCCATTGCTCACAAGAAATATTGGTACACGATGGCACTTGTGTGCTGTCTTGTGTGGTCTCAGTCACAATTTGGATCACCTTTTTCACTTTTATCTCTGGCACAGAAAATCATGAAAATAGCCACCAGGAGGTGTCAAAAGGCAACAGATTAGGTGTGGATTCCATGTTGGAGGCAACCATCAGCAATAGAAGAATCAGGTGATTATCACATTACTGATTCTAAAGCACAAAGATAGTTTTGGTAAATCTGAAAAGTTTTCACAAATTTCCTCTCCTTGCAAAGTCAGATCATTATGAAGAGTATTTAAGCCAATGAAAACATATACTTTTGTGTGAAGATTGTAGTAACTAGAGAGTACCAAGTCATCCATTTGGATGATCAGTTTGTCCTACCTTGATAGGATCAAATTCATTAACTGCATAATGGCATTTGAGGAATATTAAGAAAAAAAAATCCACCTTACTTTGAGAATTTTCCGTGCCTGATTTGAGCAATCAGTTTTTGCCTTTGCTCCACAACACTTGCCCGACTTTGACTTGCCCAGGGCAAGCGGGGCACATGCTTACCTAGCACCTTGCCCTAGAAAATTAGCAATGATGGGTAAGAAGAGTAATGAATATGTTAACTTAGATGAGCATTAATTTTGTGACTCATGTTAAATTGACCCAAAACTCTTGTGTTGATACTCAGTATATGGCTAAGATGTAATTTATAGTAGCAAAAAGAAGTTCCACCAGTATTTCAAATCTTCATTTCACATCCCCTTCTTTTCCCAGCACTCTAAGTCCAGCAACCAGCTGTGGCATCCCCAACATGACTGGTCATTTCAGGATCCAGAGCAAGCCCCGTAACAAAATTCGCAAGTAACAAGCTAGCTTTACTCAGCACCCTGTACT
Source organism: Diadema antillarum (assembly GCF_040938485.1). Lineage (NCBI taxonomy): Eukaryota > Metazoa > Echinodermata > Echinoidea > Diadematoida > Diadematidae > Diadema > Diadema antillarum. Next base: position 409,725 of record NW_027272543.1, on the reverse strand, counting down.
AGCTGTATCTTGTCTCCAAGGAAGCATCCAATGGAAATTACTACGTCAGTGTGGAATAAACAATTTTGCAAAAAGGCTGGAACAAAAGTCAACACCCACAACCTATTGTAGTTAGCACGTCTACTTGTGTGTGGTTTCCCAATAGGGAGTTTAAGATTTCAGTGAACATGCACGAGTGGACGGAGTCGAGATCATGTCTGCCTGCAACGAAAGGGCTACTGCGCATGTGCCTCACTCTCAACAGTACGTCGATGTGTTCACTCCTTACCCGCCAATTTCACGTCATCTCAGACGGGTGAACGTCGTCCACTGCACCATGTAAACGTAGCCTTAAATGACGCCATCGGTTCATGTCGACTACAACGTATGTCAAGGTGCAATCTTAACTCCCTAATATACAGTCAGTGAAATGCGGACTTCTACGCCTGTCATATGGCTCTCACACGCCACATCGCAGCAGGTATACAACCAACACAGAGCAGTTGAGACCACTTCTGTGCTCTTGCTTGCAGCAACTCAGCCGCTGCCCCGGCGAATTGCCAATGTTACAGTGTGAAAATTCGGACATCTACAGATTGTCAATCGTATGATAAGCTTTTTATGAGAGGCTTTCAAAATGTTTGATACACGTGGATATTTTATCAAGCCAAAAATTGGAAGTTTGTATCAGAGCTTTGGAAGGTGAAACAGTAACAGAGTATATCAGCAATAACATGAATTCTATGCTCAGTCTTGTGGAGAACCGCCATTTCATGTTCTGAAATTGTGGGTAATCACCCCCCTCCAGTGACATTGGGGGCAAGGGGGTATACAGTTTTTAAAATTATATTTTATTATTGTCTAAAGTAAGCATGGCTAGATTTTCCCTTTTCATTTTTAAAAAGCAGAAAATTCTGTAAAAAAAAAAACAAAGGAAAATAGGAAATGTGCAAAATTTGTACGAATTTGTGTCATGGATATCAATTACATCATTTGGAAGATTTTTTTTTCTACAGAAAACCTGAAGGAGTTCTATTTTTCATTGATTTTAGATGAAATTCCAACTTTCCCTAAAATTCATAAGAAATGTGCATATTGAAATCCAAATGTTGAAAATACTGGTCTTTTTTTTTGAGGGGGGTGGTTGAATTATTCTACTCTGTATATGTAAATTTTCAGGTCTTTCAGTTGATTCTAGTAAGCAATATACTAGTTAGACCTTCAATCATGTGCTTGGAAACTGCTATGTTAACAGCAAAGTGTATTTTTAAAAATGTTTTCCTTTTTTCAAGATATAGAATGTATGTGTTTTTCTTGTGTTCATGATTGAATTATGTAAATACGTTTCTAATCAATTTGTGTGTATTTAATTTTTTGATGCAGTATTGTAGTCTTTGTCTTGTGTTAGTGATTGAGTGTTAGTTTATGAGGTGGTTTTGACAGGTGTAGTTGTAAGACAAGTATGCTCATTACACTGAGTACTGTAAATTATACATTAATATACTGTAACCATAGAACAATCTGTCTTTTTGATGCATTAATGCTGTCCCACTCATTTTACATGATAAATAGAATTTAAAATAAAACAATTATTGACACCGTAATGATATCACACAGACATCTTTGTGAACATTTATACATTTTAAAATGTTTTCAGAGTATTACGACTTATTCTGACCAGTAACACATCTTAATGAAGTCTTTTCATGACCAGTAACATGTCCAAAATATGCCGTAAAGGCGTCTTGTCATGACTTGTAACAGGTCTTAAATACATCTTAATGACGTCTTTTCATGCCCGTTTAAATGTGTGAATTATGTTTTAAACATGTCATACAATGTATTATGGTCAGTAACTGGTCTTAAAGACACCTTGTCATGACCAGTGACAGCTAAGAATTACGTCTTTAAGACGTCATATTATGGTCAGTTACTGGTCTTAATAACATCTCAAATACGTCATTTCATGACCAGTAAGACGTCGTAATGACGTAAAAATATGACGTCATCACGACGTCTCGCATTGGTGCAAGTTTTCGTCTTATTTGCGCCGTTATATGACGTCTTTAAGACAACTTACTGGTCAGGAAAATACGTCTTTAAGACGTTTTTAAGATGTGTTTCTGCTATTAGGGATACAACCACCATACACCATATAACCACCATACATCTACCACAAAATCACCATGCTTTTACCACACAGTGCTTCTATGGTAGATGTATGATGGCTATATGATAGATATATGGTGGTTATATGGTAGATGTACGGCTGTTATATGGTGCTTTTCGGGATATGGTGGTTATATGGTACATGTATGATACCGCTATGGTAGATTTATGGTGGGTATATGGTGCTTCTGAGGTAAATGTATGGTGGCTATATGATAGATATATGGTGGTTATATGGTAGATGTATGGCTGTTATATGGTGCTTTTTGGTATATGTATGGTGGTTATATGGTACATGTATGATACCGCTATGGTAGATTTATGGTGGGTGTATGGTGCTTCTTGGTATATGTATGGTGGTTATATGGTACATGTATGATACCGCTATGGTATATATATGGTTCTCCTATGGTAGATGTATGATGTTTTTGTGGTAGATTTATGGTGGGTATATGGTGCTTCTGTGGTAGCTATATGGTAGATATATGGTGCTTTGCTGTATGGTGTATGGTGGTTGTATGGTAAATATGTGGTGCTTCTGTGGTAGCTGTATGGTGGTTATATGGTGCTTTGCTGGATGGTGTATGGTGGTTGTATGGTAAATATGTGGTGCTTCTATGGTTGCTGTATGGTGGTTATATGGTAGGTATCTGGTGGTTATATGGTAGGTATCTGGTGCTTTGCTGGATGGTGTATGGTGGTTGTATGGTAACTATATGGTGCTTCTGTGGTAGCTGTATGGTGGTTATATGGTAGGTATATGGTGCTTTGCTGGATGGTGTATGGTAAATATGTGGTGCTTCTATGGTTGCTGTATGGTGGTTATATGGTAGGTATCTGGTGCTTCGGTGGTAGGTGTATGGTGGTTATATGGTAGGTACATGGTGCTACTGTGGTAGTTATATGGTAGGTATATGGTGCTTTGCTGGATGGTGTATGGTGGTTGTATGGTAACTATATGGTGCTTCTGAGGTAGCTGTATGGTGGTTATATGGTAGGTATATGGTGCTTTGCTGGTTGGTGTATGGTGGTTGTATGGTACTTATATGGTGCTTCTGTGGTAGCTATATGGTGATATATGGTGCTTTGGTGGTGGTGTATGGTGGTAATATGGTAGATGTGTGGTAGTTATATGGTAGGTATATGCTGCTTGCTGGATCTGTATGGTGTTTATATGGTAAATTTATGGTGGTTCTGTGGTAGATGTATGGTTAACAATATATGGTAAGTGTATGGTGGTTATATGGTAACTGTATGGTATTTTTTTATGGTAGATGTATGGTAGCATAAATTTGCATAAATTTGTCCCAAAAATGTAAATGAGATGTATGGTATTTGTATGGTGTATGTATGGTATATGGATGGTACATGTGTTATGGTATGTGTATGGTATATGTATGGTACATGTGTATGGTGTATGTATGGTATATGGTATTTGTGCTATGGTATTTGTGATGTATTCATATGGTATTCGAATGGTATCAGTCTATGATACCATACAATACCATTGTATGGTATGGTACCATACATTGTATGGTATTTTTATGGTATACCATAGCAATTTTTTTTGTAAGGGCAGACCAGACAGAAACCGCGATTGAGCATCGCTGAGTGGACCAGCCGTCCACGGCCCGAGCATCAGCAGCATGCAGCATGGGCGGACCATTAACTAGGACAAGAAGGCCGACAGAACTTGCGATTCAACATCGCTGGGTGGACCAGCCATCCACGGCCCGAGCACGGATGAGAAGAAATGTGCAGCATGGCCAGATTGGCCGGAATACGACTAAACTGAGAAAAGAGAGTGGATTACGATTTTCATCCACGGCCCGAGCATCTTAAAAACATGCAGCATGGCCAACTGCAAGGGAAAATCATGATATTGGACTGAGCAGACGACGAGAGACACCATCGACCATTCACCGGAATGACGATTGCGTATCGGAGCGACGACCACGAGAAACAGCGTACCGCGTACATCAAATGAGCGACCACATTTGAGCAACGACCAAACGAGACATCAAGGACCTTGACATGTGTGTGACCCGAGCGCGACTTTGGAAGTTGTGAACATCAATGACAACCCGTGCAGCCCGGTGACCCGAGGACGAGAGCGACAGACTTCGAACGACGCCGAAATTGACCACGACCAGTGACGACAGCGAAACATCAACAACAAACAGGGAAATTTAGTGAATGAACATGGACTGCCCCAGACTACGATTACGCGATTGAGATTTGACAACATGAAAACTGTAAGTGTATCATGTAAATAGGTTAAATTTGGATCATAGGAGAAAACAAAGGACTGACCAAGATGGAACTTTGGAAAAAAAAAGTAGTTGGACATTGTCGAAAGAACATTGAACTCTGTGATTTGCATATTGTCTTAACCATGTTCTGCTTTATTGTCGTGTAAAGAGCCTTCCCGATTTCATGTCTTGATCTCTTGACTTTCCTACTTTCACACTCACACTCCCTATAGACTTCTTGACTTTTCTTTTTCTTTCAACAAGGGGAGGGATATTGTGTCTGCACACTGTATGTAAATGTGTATACAAGAAATTGTACCATCTCATGCTATCATTCCACCATCACTGCTTTGGTCACTCTATCCTGTCTTTCTCACGGTCAACCTGACATTCCTTTCTCCAGCCACCACCATGCTTCATTACCTCACATCCAAACACCACCACCTGTTCATCTCACTTCCTCTGCCACCCACCCTCTTAATCCCATGACTGCACGTCTTGTACTGGACTGTGTTATATAATCAGCCATATTGGTTGCAATAAACAGTTTGCCTCTCAGACCCGAGACAAGCAAGACGTGTTCGTCTCTCTCTCTTGCTAGTGAGTCCTCTCCATCCATCTATATATACATACACAAAACCTTCTCCGTCACCTTCTTGATCTCACTCCGGGACTTTGGCATAGTGAAAGTCCAGAACAGGCTTTTTGAAATGTAGAACTAAGATACCAACTAAGATGATATGAACTTAAGGTCCAAATGTTCCGATGCGAAAATGCAAAGACAGTGCCCCAGAATTAACGATGTAAGTCCATGTATGATATCAAATATTTCAAAGGCGAGAAAGAATACCCCCAAAGCGTTCCAAGGGAGAGAAAGTGGCACGAAGATGAAAGAAAACGACAAATTTTCAAAGTTCACTGTATAAGACCATGCACGAAATCCAATAGTAGGAGCCGCCTAAATTACAATTGTACTCCCTACTTCCACGACAAACCACCATCGAATGACGCTACCTAAGCGATTTCTTCACCGCGTGCGCTTACCCCCGCTGAAGAGAGGGGCAGCAAAGGCAGGGGTCACTTGTTGCGTAATCCCCCCTGCCCTATATCTGCCCGGCAACATCGCTACTGGCCGCATTTACACCTACTAACATCGCGATTTTTCAAATCGCGATATTTTGGTTCCACCGTTTACACTTGTGCAAAAGTACGCGAAGTTTGAGCTTCACGAAACATCGCTATTTTTTGGTCGGTAGTGCGCATGTGTAATTTACCTCTTTTCAACACGATAGCTGAGTGCTATTCTGTTCGTTTTCACTGCAGTGCAGTATATTTTATTTACAGCTAGCTGGTTGGAACGTTGAGCTAGGGCTTTTTATCATCAGTACAGTGCACACATAAATTTGTGTTTCTCTCGAGTGTAAACTTACGGTAAAACTACATAGCTTGCTATATTGGATCACATACGTAGTAGGTGTGTAAAACTTCATCTAAGTATGAGAAAGCTGATGAAAGCGGCATTCATGAGGATCATGAAATTTCACCGATATCAAAGTGAGAAGCAGGCTCGTTTTTTTTTTTTTAGGACTGATATTTTATCAGGCGACCGCAAGAACTCACCATTGTTTTTCCGACACTTGTTACGTACTCCTGTATTCCACAAACAATGTACATCAAATACCGAGAGAAGTATGGGCACTCCCAAAATCAATGCATTGCTGGGAGAACATTATTTTGTTAAGTCATCATGGGGTGATGATACGTGGTTGTAGAACTTCAGGTCTGCTACTAGTTTTCATGTACTACACCCTGTTGTTTCATCAGGGAGAGGGCGGTGAGAGATCACGAGCCGCTCGAGGATCGGCCGTTTAGACCTGTACAGCATGTACCGTATAGCAGTTCTCTGGCCAATGACCGACGTACTCTCTACACTTCCCAAAGAGGGATCGGGAGCGCGCGTAAACTCCCGGTGCAATTCGATACCGAACGTCACGTGATGAAAACTCGCGATATTTCTGCAGCTGGGGTTTACACTCGCTGAACTTCGCCTCAAACATCGCGATTTAAAAAAAATATCGCACTCCTGCTGGCGATTTTTCTGGCGATATTTCGAAGGCGTTTGGGTGTAGTTGCTTAGCAACTTGCACCCAAATGTCGCGATTTTTCCAAGCAAGTGTAAATGGGCTTACTGTGTCCCTCAAGAGTACTAAGTAATTTGTTTTAACTTCCTTGCAGTCCGTTAAAACGCATTAACTGATAGCAGAATATATACACTTTTTAGTTCATCAACATCAGTGGAAGCCAATATCGATTACGGTGTTCCGCAAGGGTCAATTTTGGGCCCGCTCTTGTTCATCATATATATTGACAGCATAGTCAAACAAGTACATTCTTGTTCAATACAGTTGTACGCTGATGATACTGTTATTTATTTCTCACATTCAGACATCACTATGATTGAGTCTGTTTTGAATTCTGAACTACAGAACATTTTCAGTTGGTTGTGTACATCTAAGTTAAGCCTCAATCAAGATAAAACTGTTTGTGTGCTATTTGGCTCTCAGATGAAGTTAAAAAAGTGTAATCAACTGCATTTATTGGTAAATGAAAATATTATTTGTCAGGTACATTCTACGAAATATCTTGGCATGATCTTAGATCCATGTCTGAAATGGAACCTCCATATTGACAAAATGTGCACTTGAATAAGTAATTTGGTACGGTTGTTATCCCGATTGCGACATACTACCAATTTGTCCAATCTAGAAGTTGTTTATAATGCAATTGAGTATATGAATATAAGAACGACCCAAGTCCATGGAAGACCATTTCGAGTAAACTAAAAAAAACTTCCTATCTTTTTTGTTTGTCCAATAATATTCTATTTAACTGTGATGGGAAGGCAACATTGTATCTACAAATTAGAACATATATTACTATGACAATTAACATTAACATTGATTGTGGAGAGGCCATTTTGTGTGATGGACTTGGGTCGTTCTTTGATTCATATGGACTTGGGTCGTTCTTTGATTCATATACATGATATTCTGCTATAGAGATGAGAGAAGGACGAGAGAGGGCGCTATAATATGAATGTAAGAATGACCCAAGTCCTTCATTCTTACATTCATATAAGATTTAACTCATTTATTTCAGGCACTTCCGGGGGTAATTAGGATTTATCATTTATACACAAGATGAGTCCATGCATAAGCTACAATTTCCCATGTCAAACTGAATTTGGTCAAAAATTGGACTTGGGTCGTTCTTATATTCATATACTCAATTATTCTTCCTATTTTTTATTATGGAGATATCATATATGCTGCAACCAGTGCTAAACATACAATGTTATTACAGAAACTTCAAAACAGAGCATGTCGAATAATATTAGGAATAAGTCCGTATAGACATATGTCGGTCAGAGAGCTCCATGCACGTCTAGGCTGGAAGTCATTAGCAGCTCGGCGTTGTTGCCACTTGAACACCATGGTTTTTAAGGCATTAAATGACTTTGCACCTCCGTATTTAAAAGATCAATTTCGATATTGTCATTTTAATTATTCACTTCGGTCAACAGGTAACTTAGGACTGCCAAAACCTAGGACAGAATATTGTAAAAGAACTTTTTATTATAGGGGTGCTGTGCAATACAACAATCTCCCTCCAAATTTAAAAGTTGTTTGTAGTCCTGCTTCATTTTCTAGTAGGTTAATATCATTTGTTCCAGATTTTGATAATCCCTACATAGAATAAGTTTATTTTCTTTGTAGCTCAGTCAATATACAATGTACTTTTTTTTCTTCTGTCAATGATATACATATTTTAACAGTTTGAATCTTTTTATCCTGATATCAATATCAATTTCATGTTAGGACCCCATGGAAGAACAGCCATGTCTTCGTAGACTGACCTGAATGGGCTATCTTAACGTACATATTCGTTGCTTATTTGTTTCTCTTGTTTTCTTCCCTATACCATATTTGATGCATTCTATGTTTTAAGCATATATTCAACTGTTGATCATATGTTGTATATCATGCTTGTCATACTTTTAATGTACTCTTTTTTTGCATGAATTTACGGTGAATAAATAAATCAAATCAAATGTTATCAAGGTATTATTGATGCATGAGCTAAGAAGTCGTGAACGGATTCGAGAACGTCATAGGTACGGAAGATTGATAAGCATGCAACTCCAAAGCAAAGTGGGATACCTGTTTGGTATATTAGCATTGTTAAATGAATCCTTTTCGTCATCACCTTTTATTTACAACTGTCAGACATATTTGAGCCCTTTAATCAAAAGCACATGTTACTTAAAGAAAATGCATCATACACCTGTTATCAAAGTATTATTGATGCATAAGCTAAGAAGTCGTGAACGGATTTGATTTCGGCACACTTGCTGCGCTTACTTCGTCACCCTTCAATGTTCAATTGCATCATGCATTTGAGCCCTCGAAAAGAAATCCGATTTCCTGAAAGAGAACGCCTTTGTGAAAGGACTTTGAAAAGTATGTAACTTCAAAGAAAAGTGGCAAAGTGGTATAACTGTTTGTTATATTACGTAAGCATTTTGTGGACTAAATCGAATTCGCCTGCGTTGCTGCCCTCTTTCATCAACCTTTATTTACAACTGTCTGATGTTTTTGAGAACTCTAATGAAAAGCACTTGTTACTTAAAGAAAAACTATCATAAAACACACTGAGGTGCACGCGACTGTCAACATAGTATTATACCAACGTGATGGATAAGCTAACCAAATCGTGTGCTAATTTGTTTTCGTCACCCTTTAAGTTCAACTGCCTCATATATTTGACCAATCGAATGGAAAGCACATGTCTCTGGGAGATAACGTCTTTGCTATGGCACATTCACAGTCATGCAACTTCAGAGCAAAGTGTTATTAACTATTTGGTATATTACTTAAGCATATTGTTGAATGAATCGATTTCGTAACCGTTGTCACCTGTTGTCCTGAGTAAAGACTCAGGACTCCGAGCGATGTGCTTTGGATTAAGAGACTGAAATATTATCTAATTGATATACCATTTTGTTTCCAGTTGCATCAATCCCATGTTCTTTATGAAGAAATTTTCTTCAAGTGAAACGTGCATTTGAGCCCTCAAATATAAATTTGAGAGCTTAAATGCATCCGATAGATGTAAATAAAGGGTAACGAAAAAGGATGGCAACGGTTTCGAATTCTTCTCATCAAAGAATATGCTTAGCTAATACATGAAAATGTGCACCACTTAAAAGTGAGTGCTTAACAATGCGAAATTTCAAGAGGTTTTCTCCCAGAGAAGTGTACTATGCATTCGAGGGCTCAAGCACATAAAGAGTAGTTGAATATAAAAGATGAAAAAAAAAGAAGGCTGCAACGGTGACAAAATCGAATTTATTCCGTTGTACGCTTTGCTCATACATCAAATGAATATGCCACTTTGGGTACAGCTCCATGCAACTCAACTTTATGAAGAATTTTCTTCAAGTGACATTTGGATTATAGGGTTAAAGTGCATGACATACATAAATATAAAGTGTGACGAAGAAAGGGAACAGCGGTGATGCATACATCAAATCGTTATACCACTTTACTAAGAACCGTATGCTTCTCTACCAAGAACTTTCTCTCGAAGATATGTTCAATTTGGCTACGAAATTTTTTATAAGTAAGACAGTTGAACATAAAGGGTGACGAAAAAAAACGGTAACTGTGAAGAAATTCATTTAAGCAACAGAGTAATATAAAAGAATCCTTACACCTTTGGAGTTGCATGCTTGTCAATATGCCCTATCAAGACGTTCTCTGCCGAGAGACGTTTGCTTTGATTTCAATTCCTGAAACACAAAGCAGGGTGACGAGAAAAAGGGGCCAAAAGTGACAAAGTTGGTTCATCCCCCGAGATATTGCTTAGCTCACACGTCAAATTGATATACCACTTGGTTTACATTTCGGTGCAGCTCAATAAAGAATTTTCTTCGAGTGATATGTGCTTTGGATTAGATGGCTCAAATGTATGCCAGACAGTTGTATAATTTAAGAGCGACGAAAAAAAGAGCAGCTAACGGTGTCTAAATCGAAGAGACTTTTGCTTTGTATATAAAGGGTGACAAAAAAGCCGGTAACCGTGACGAACTCGATTTAGCCCACGATATACCTTAGCTAATACATGAAGTTGATATACAACTTTGTTTACGGTTCCATGAATCTCAATGTACTTTACGAAGACTTTTCTTCAAGTGACATATGCGCTTTGGATTAGAGGGCTAACATGCATCAGACAGATAAAGGGTGACTAAAAAGGCGACAACAGTAACTATATCAATTTTGCCAACGATATGCTCAGGATCAAATTTATATATGCAACTTTTGTTTACAGTTGTATTGCATATCTCGATATACTTCATGGATATTTTATTTTCTAATGCTTAGCAAATACATCAAATTGATATGCCACTTTGTTTATAATGCCATGTATCTCAACGTGCCATATCCAGAATTGCCTTCAAGGGACCTATGTTTTGGAGTTGTAAATAAAGGTTGACAAAAAAGGCGGCAAATTGATTTATCCCGGGATATGCTTAGTTCAAACATCAAATTGATACAACACTTTGTTAATGGTTGCATGCATCTCAATGTACTTTATGAAAACTTTTCTTCCAGTTACAAACGTACTGAATTTAAGGATACAACTGTGACTAAATCAATTGTGCCAATGATATGCTCAGCTAATAGATCAAATTGTATCATAAACACTTTGTAAACAGTTGCATGGATATCTCGATGTATTTTATTGAAAATTTTCTTGTCATGCTAAGCTAATGCATCAAACTGATTTACCACTTTGGTAACAGTTACATGCATGCCATTATGACATATCAAGAAATTTCTTCAAGTGACGTATGCTTTTGATTGCATGAGACAGCTATTCAAGCTTGCTTACAGTTCAATGCGCTTTATGAAGAATTTTATTCAAGTTACATATGCTTTTGATAATAGAGCTTATAATAAAGCTCGGGAGTTGTCCTTGTAGACAGATGGAAGTAAATGGTGACGAAAAAAGAAACGGTTCCGAAATCTATTCAGCCAAGAATATGCTTACCTAATACTTCACTTCTTACACCGCTTTCCTTAGAAGTGGATGGTTCACAATGTGCCATCCAGAAATGTATTGTGCTACAGATATGTGCTAAGGCAGATGTACATGAAGAATGACCAAAAAAAAGCCATCAACGGTTACGAAATCGAATCAACTCACAACATGCTAAAATAATGCATCAAATCATCTTATACTTGGCTTACAGTTGAATGCTTCTCAATGTACCATATCAAGAAGCTTTTTTGTTTCCTCAGGGAGATGTGCCTAGGATAAGAGGGCTCAAATGCAATCAAATTGATATACCATTTCGTTTGCAGTTGCATCCATCTTAACCCGTTGAGGACGGGCTGATTTTGCTACAACGCGCATTTCCCATAGACCCTTGCCCTAGCATACTCGGGATTTGTCCTCAACGGGTTAATGTGCTTTATTACATTTAAAAATAAATAAAATGTGCCTTTATCCGATAGATGTAAACAAAGGGCAACGACAAAAAAAAAAAAACTAAAAACTAAAAAGAAAAACAAACAACGACTACGGTTCCGAATTCTTTTCATCCAAGAATATGCATAGCTAATACATGAAATGGTGCATCACTTAAAAGTGCATACTTATCAATACGAAATTTCAAGACATTTTCTCTCACAGACGTGTGCTATGCATTCGAGGGCTGAAACACATATGGGGCAGTTGAACATAAATGATGACGGAAAAAGGCGGCAACAGTGACGCATACTTTACTAGGAGTTGTATGCTTCTCGATGTGCACTATCAAGAACGTTTTCTCGAAGAAATATTTCCTTTATTTAAGAGCTCTCTCATACGTGAGACAGTTGAGCACAAATCGTGACGAAAAAATCCAGCAACTGTGAAAAAATCGATTTGAGCAACAAAGTGATATAAAAGAATCGTTACATCTATTTGTTTTGACGTTCTCGACGTTCTCGCCAGAGAGACTTGTGCTTCGATTTCAATTCCTCAAACACATGTTTGGTAGGGTGACGAAAAAAAAAAAAAGGCGGCAACGATTACGAAATTGATATACAAATGTTTTCAGTTCGATGCAGCTCAATGTGCCCTATGAAGAAATTTCGTCAAGTGATGTTTGCTTAGATCAGACTGCTCAGATGTATGTCAGACATTTGAGAGCTTAAATGCATCCGATAGATGTAAATAAAAGGTAACGAAAACAGGCCTTCAAAGGTTTCGTAATGTTTTCATCAAACAATATGCTTTTAGCTATCACATAAAATCGTGCACCGCCCTGCTTACAAGTGCAGGCTTCTCAATGTGCCATCTCAAGATGTTTTCTCCCATAGACGTGTGCTACGCATTCTAGGGCTCAAACACATATGAGGCAGCTGAACATAATGAGTGGCGAAAATAGGCGGCAACTGTGACGAAAATCCATTATGTAACGTGTTTGTTTGTCACCAAATATGGTTGAACAAATTAATGAAATTTTATTTCCTGTTACGAACAACGAAGTATGTGCTTATTGATCAACTGCAATGAAGTCTCCCTTAGTCTGTTCTAATTGTGAAGAAGGCAACAACACCGATTCCATCTCATCTTTAAAGAGGCAGAAACCCAAGAATTAAAGTTGGATTTTAATTCAAATGTTAAGTACCAAATGTATTTCCTAACTTGGAAAATGATTTATATACTTTGTCTCATTCTAACATTAAAGATCTTTTTATTTCGCATTCTAGCATTAGAAGTTTGAATAAAAATTTTGACCAACTACTTTCATTTGTTAATGAGCTACAATTTAAACATATTATTGGCCTCAGTGAAACTTGGCTTGAAGGAAACGCCACCTTCTTTTCAAAGGTAACATTATCCTGGGAGAAATTTTTAGGCCACCACATTCTAACCCTACTGAATTTAATGGTTTACTTCACGATCTTCTATCTGATAGATACTTTGATAATAAGACACGCATTATTAGGGAGACTTTAATATAAATTTCCTTAATCATAATGACACTGAAGTTTGTCAAGATTTTCTCAACTTTATGTTGTCAAAATCCTACATCCCCCTAATAAGAAAACCTACTCGAATTTCCCATGTCACTTCTACTCTCATCGATAATATATTTGTTAATAATTCATCTTTTGATGTCACATCTGGTCTTGTAGTTTCTGATCTCTCTGATCACTTCCCAATTTATATCCTTGTACCTCAGTTGACAACCACAAAAACTCCATCACTTAACCATGGTTTTCCAGATATGTCAGAACGGAATCTAAATAGACTAGACTTAGGGAGGGATTTGGGTCAGCTGACTGTTCTTCTGTCTACAACTCGGGAAATGTAAACTCATCTTGTGAAGTTTTTATGAATATTTTGATAGGAATTTGTGATAATTATATACCTTTGTTAAAACGATCTGAATCAAATTATGAGGAAATTCCCAGCTCTAGAGTGGGTTAAAGACTACCTTACTATAAAAATAAAGCAATATGTTTATCTAAATGGTCATAAGTCTCTTTAGAAAACAATCTTTTGATGTGTCCCCCGATGTTCCCTGCTAGGCCCGCTATTATGCACTTTGCACATAAATGACCTTCAAAATTTGTCACAGATTCTTTCTTCTTTCATATGCTTTGCCGATGACACAAATTTATTTCATTCACATCGTAATTCTAACACGCTTATACATATGTTAAACAATGAACTGAAACTTGTTCAGTCCCGGATTCAGGCTAATAAGTTATCACTAAATATTAATAACATGCATTATATGCTGTTCATCAACTCTCTGCAATCTGTTTTTGATCATAATAATGATAAATGATAATAATAGTAATGATAACTATTTCTTATTGAGCGCTTTTACAGGACCTGATCAAAGCGCTGTCCAATCAATATACGATATTCACAAAATCTGGAAACAACATAATTACAATTGAAACAGTTCAGTCTTAAGTTTCCTTCTAAACATTCCTTCTGAAACACATAGTCGGAGTTGTTATGGTAAAGTGTTCCAGACAACAGATCCAGCAAATGAAAAAATGTGCGTTCAAAAGCTTTGGTTTTTGCTTGTGGGATTGTAAGACTGTTTTATCATTTTGTGACCGGAGTTGATATTTGGAGACTGTAGGGGTGGTTAGTAGGTTGGATAGGTATTGAGGAGCGTTATTCATCATGCACTTGTAGACAAGAAGGGTTAGTTTGAAATCAATACGCTCTTTGACGGGGAGCCAGTGCAAGTGCTTCAGTAAGGGAGCACTCGGTGATTTACTCTTTACACCAAGCACTAGGCGAGCCGCTCAACTTTGAACTTTTTGGAGTCTTTTCACATCACTGACATTCATATTTGCCAGCAGAGAATTTCCATAATCAAGCCTGCTCCGAACAAGAGAGCGTAACGCATGGTAACATGCATCCTCTGCAAGATACTTTCGAACATGAAGATAGTAGGTTGGATAGGTATTGAGGAGCGGTATTCATCATGCACTTGTAGACAAGAAGGGTTAGTTTGAAATCAATACGTTCTTTGATGGGGAGCCAGTGCAAGTGCTTCAGTAAGGGTGCACTCGGTGATCTACTCTTTACACCAAGCACCAGGCGAGCCGCTCAACTTTGAACTTTTTGGAGTCTTTTCACATCACTTACATTCATATTTGCCAGCAGAGAATTTCCATAATCAAGCCTGCTCCGAACAAGAGAGCGTATAACTCATAGTAACATGCATCCTCTGTAAGATACTTTCGAACATGAGATATGTTTCTTAGATGGAGGTTTGCTTGTCTGGCACACTCTACTGACATGATCTGTCATTGACAGTATCTGGTCAAAGTGAACACCTAGACTTTTACAGTATGGATACATTGACAGTGGTGTTTCCAATCTGAAGGCTCCCGTAGGGCGTAGTCTACTAGACCAGAAAACAATGCTTTGAGTTTTGTCCTCATTTAACTTCAACATATTAATCGCCATCCAGTGCCTTAACTCATGGATACACGTCTCCAGTTTAATCCGGGCTTCGTTCAGACTAGCAGGATTGCGTTGATCAAAACTACTGTAAATTAAGTTTTGTGTATCATCAGCGTACAGATGATATCGTAGGCCATGTCGTCTGATGAAATCTGCGACAGGTCTGATGTACATTGTGGAGACTTGAGACCCGAGTAGGCCTACTGAGCCCTGAGTGACGCCATATCTCACAGTGTGGCCTCACACTGTGAGATATGGTGTCACTCAGGGTTTTTTCTAGTGACGACACGTAAAGAACATGCGGTAAGATACGATGTAAACCACTTTAGAGCTGTGTCATTGATTCCATAATCAGAGGGTTGAATCTAGGGTGTTGAATGCGGCACTTAGATCTAGCAGCAAAAGTATGACTGCCTTCTCATGATCAATCTCTTGCAGAATATCTTGCTTTACGTCTCAGTGCTGTGGAAGGCCTTGTAAGCTGACTGGAAGTCTTCATAAAAATTGCAATCACGTAAATAAAGATGTAAATCTAGAAGATACCACAAGCTCGATTACTTTCGACATGAAAGCAATATTTGATAATGGCCGGTAGTTTTTCATGACTTTCTGGTCCAGTGATGGCTTTTTCAACCGAGGAAAGACAATAGTCTCCTTCACCTTATCTGGGAATACACCGGAATTCATGGATGCATTCACACTTTGACTTATGACTGGTACGAAAATATCGACACATTCCTTTAGAAGCCAGGTGGGTAACGGGTCATGATCACAAGATTTACACTAAGAAGCTCTCAAAATGATCTTCCTTATTTCACTGTCACTAACATAGCCAAACTCAGTTAGTGACGGCATATCCTCAGGACCATCTTGTAGGGTAGATATGATGGGAGCAGTGGACCATATAAGACACTTCAAGAGGTATTGGATTCAAGGGATAGTCTCATGTTGAATATCTCATCATCAAAATAGTCTGCAAAGTCATTGCTCAGCTGAAGATCATCGACTGAAGCATGTAGCTGTTGCTTACCTGCAGTTCCGAGCAGTGAATGGAGTGTTTTGACTCTTGGATTTGACAAAAGAAATACATCAGCGTAGAAACTTCTCTTAGCTGTCTAGATAACTAGAGTGGCATGGCTTTTATGTTTGACGAAGAGCTCGCGATCGCATGGTGCTCATGTCTTCCGCCACTTTCGTTCAAGCTTCCGACGCTTCTCTCTAGCTTTGTGCACCATCGAATCATACCAGGGAGCACAGGGTCGTTGCTTCCATTTGCGTGCTGATGCGGGACAGCGAACATCAAGAACGCGTCTGATAGCTTCATTATATGAGTCTATGGCTGAACTGGTGTCATTCTGTAGTCAGATCTCTGAGAGTCGTCAGTAGATCTTGTCCAAATGACTTCCTGTCAAGTTGGCGGAAGTTACGAAAAGTTGTCGTTTTCTTTTGTGGATCTGGTTTCTCTATCTTCAGGATGTAGCTTACATTGAAATGATCAGAAAGTGCTTTATCGTTCACTGAACATTTGGACACAAGACAAATGCCCTTTCGAGACGTGATCAGATCTAATGTGTGGCCTATATTGTGGGTAGGTCCAGTTACATGCTGTTGCAGTCCCGCTGCTTATATCAAGGTTATATATATATAACATATCAAGGTTGCTTGATAATAAATAGGAATTTAAAGAATTTGAAACATTATCATCCCACAACATTTGCTAACATATGAATATTTGACAAAATAAACTATGCGATTTATAAGTTGTCATGCAAATAGCATATTGCCAATGTTTCCATTATTGTTGGAGTCATAGGAAACACTGATAACGGCATGCTCGTGTTCATAATTACATTACAATCAGATACAATGTCAACGACTAAGGAAGTAAATAAAACATCTATTATTCAAGTCTATGTGCACATGCGGATTAAGTGGATAAGGGATAATCTCGCGCTCTATGCGATAGTGTGGTGAAAGTGCACCCGTCAGTATGTCAATTTCCCTTTTATAAGGTCATTAACGCATCACCCTGTACCGATACATACATGTAGTTGACATGCTGTTTATGTAGTTGACATCGTGCTGTTTATCCTGGCGGTGTCGTGAGCCTATTTTGCGTAGTGTCAGTCTTGTGAGCCTTTTGTGCATGGTGTCGAACTCATGTCGAACTCATAACTCGTGAGCTGTATAGCTCGTGGGCTGTATGACTCACGGGCCTATTTTCAGTGTCGGTCTCGTGGGTCGTATGACTCGTGGGATAATCCCAATATTATTCCCTCTTTCTTTTCCCTCCTTACCACTAACCGTGTCAGTTCTCTTTTTCAGTTGATGGATTTTCATGCCTTTGTAATCAATGGTGACAACTGAATTGTTATTCACAAGTCCAGTGGTGTTCCATTTTTCTTTATGCCTCCGCCACGAAGTGTCGCCGGAGGTATTATGTTTTCGGGTTGTCCGTCCTTCCGTCCGTCCGTAATGAATTTTGTGGACAGCGTAAATAAAAAAAAAACCGTTTGAGTTATCCCAATGAGACTTGGCATGTATACGCATGAGTGGACGAAGTTGTGCCTATCAACTTTTGGGTGCACAGTCTGAAGGTCAAAGGTCAAATCAAGGTCAAATGCTCAAAATTTCACTATTCCCCCCATATCTATGCTATGCCTGAAAGTTAGTGTATACATGTATTACCCGAAAAGATTCTTTGGGGAAAGTCTTGGGATGTGAGGTCAAAGGTCAAATGAAAGTGTTGACATTTCACTTTTTCCTCCATATCTCGGAAATGGTCCAAGGTATCCTCATGGAACTTAGAACATGTGAATGTACTGCCTAACAATGATTCTCTTGGGAATTTTGGGGTCACGGTGTCAAAGGTCAAGGGTCAAAAGGTCAAAGTCAACTTCCTAAGAGTCACTATTTCCTTCATATCCATGCAATGCCTGTAGTTTTTTTTTTCCTGAAGCTCAGTGTATACATGTATTACAAAATACATAGAAATTCTCTGGGATTTTTCTTTTGCTAAAAGTCAAAGGTTGAAGGTCAAGTGAAAGGCTACATTTCACTTCTTCCTCCATATCTCGGAAGTGGCTCAAGATATCATGAAACTTTGTACACATATATGCATGTACTTCCTGTCGGTGATTGTCTGGGTAATTTTAAGGTCATGGGTCAAAGGTCTAGCGTCAAAGGCCAGGTTAAAATGCCATACTTTGGAAATTAGTCAATGCATATAAAAGGGTTAAAGGTCAAGTAACAATCATCAAATCCCGTAATTCCTGCTCTCTTAAACAATATTGCTATTCATCCAATCAAGCCTACTTCAGGGAAAGTGAACAATCACTACATTTGTGACAAATATGTCATTTTATTCTTTTTTTGTCAATCATGAGAAACTGTCGTCATACATTGTCAAGATGTACTATAGACTTATTGAGAAAACCATGCATCGTAGCGGAGGCACACCAGTCGCCATAGCGACATTTCTAGTTTTTAGTATGAAGTCAGATATAACTGTGTTCATGAGTGAAGCTATATAGTCCATGGGCCAGGCCAGATATTGGTACCACCTGAGGTGGCAAAACCTTTTTGGTGTCATTTTGTTTGTCGGGCATAGATATGCTTATCAAGCTATGATAGTATTTCCAAATGAGTAGCTTAGTCATAATAAATGCATTTTTAATCAATTTGGTATCATTGTTATATCCCTATACTTCTGAATCGAAAGTAACCGCTATACAAAGGAGAGCGCTGTCTTCTGTACGTTCACAGGTGTTCTGTTGTAAACGCGGTGCGCTTAGTCTTTATTCAAGGCAGCGAAGGGAATATCCAAAGAATATGATGTCCACAGCGCTTAGTCTTTATTCAAGACGGCGAAGGGAATATCCAAAGCTTAAGATACAGTGTATATCCTTTTATCTAAAAAACAACGACAACAAAAAAGCAATTCCTCGTGAATTTTACCGTATTTTTCAATTATTTAGCATTTTCCGGTGAAAACGCTACGGTGAAAACGCTAACACCACGCCAATGTCGCTTTATTTCCATCCAACAATAAAAGATAATGCAAAAACAATGTACCGGTACACTACAATACATTATAATGAATAATATTGGAAATGAACAGAGGTATTTTTGTTTAAAACTGATGTATTTGTTGAGAGGGTAGCATAAAAATAGTATAGATAATCCCTTTTATGAGGAACTTTAGATGTGATAACGGTACATTGGTCTAGATAAAGACTAAGCGCACCGCGTGACAGCTGTGGACATCATAACCCTTTGGACATTCCCTTCGCTGCCTTGAATAAAGACTAAGCGCACCGCGTTTACAACAGAACACCTGTGGACATACGGAAGACAGTGCTCTTCTTTGTATAGCGGTTAGTTTCGATTCAGAAGTATAGGGATATAAAAACGAGACCAAATTGGTTAAAAAATCATTTATTATGACTAAGCTACTCATTTGGAAATGCTATCATAGCTTGATAAGCATATCTATGCCCGACAAACAAAATGACACCAAAAAGGTTTTGCCACCTCAGGTGGTACCAATAACCCATTTTTCGGGTCTTGGCTCATGGACTAATACCAGATAGTTGCTACTGATGCAGGAAAATTTTAGTTTGATTTATAAAAAAAAAATGTTACAGTATCATCTGTATCCATGAAGTTGCTATCACCAGTTATGCTACACACACACACACACACACACACACACACGAAAGGAAAGAAGCAAATGAACTTCATAATACACATTATAGACTCTCAGTTTATTGAGGGTGATAAACTTTTTCCAAACCGGGGAAAATGTTAGGGTTTTAGAGTAGGTCAAAAAAGCTCCGTAGAGTAAGGCATCCCCCTCTTTCATTATTGCATAGCAGCTCACTTTTCACAATACCGAGGCTGTCAAGGAAATATAACCGTATAATGATAGTGTCATATTTCTGACATTCAGCAATGATTCAGCTATGCTTAGTAAATGTTCTACGTAAAGCTGAATCAAGGTTTGACCAGTCCCAGTGAAAAATAGACATTTTGACACTTTGTTATGCAAAGAGATGACTTGGTTTTTTGACCACCCCAAGATATATGTGGCTTATATTACTGTCCCCCTAAGACAGTGACATGGCTTTGCTCTGGGAAGTTATAATCAAATAAGACTGGTCAGAAGTGATAGAGAGATGTGCCCAAGCTATTGTCCGAGTGAGATGACGACATCGAATAGATATTAAGAAAGCATAACTATTCATGAGTAACTGATAAGTTAACCGATAAGTTACCAGTGACCAGTCCCAGTGAAAAATAGACATTCAGACACTTTGTTATGAAAGCATAATTATTCATGAGTAACTGATAAGTTACCAGTCCCAGTTTAAAATAGACATTCTGACACTTTGTTATTGCAAAGAGATGACTTCGGTTTTTGACCACCCCAAGATGGGGCTAATATTACTGTCCCCCAAGACAGTGACATGACTTTGCTCTGGGCAATTATAATTAAATAAGGCTGGTCATAAGTGATAGAGAGATGTGCCCAAGCTATTGTCCGAGTGAGATGACGACATCGAATAAACATTAAGAAAGCATAACTATTCATGAGTAACCGATAAGTAAGTGTCTGTGTCCATCATCTCTAGCTTTCAATTAGGACCACTTTGTTGTGCTTTGTGTTTGGATATCTTGGACATTTCAAAACCGATATTCATCAAATAAACTTTCGATTCCTCTAAGTGTTTCCGCACTCTTTAATATTTCACATAAGTGGTTTTTAATCATCTTGTAAAAATTGCAACCTGAATATGCATTTCGACCAAAAATATACAATTTCTTTAACTCGTTGAGGACGAGCTGATTTTGCTACAACACGTATTTTCCATAGACACTTTCCTGAGTATACTCGGGACTCATCCTCAACGGGTTGATAGAGGTGTGTATGTGAATAACTAACGTTCACATCCCGCATTGGCCAGTTAAGGATAACATAATTGACATTAGGACAAATGAAAGGACAGACGGACATACAAAAAGAAAACAAAATGCCTCCGGCGACATTTTTGTGGAAGAGGCATAAAAATGATACTTGGTCTTTCTAACCATCAGACTCTATCTGCTGCATTTTTCCTCCCATCTTTCCTCCGTGAAATTGACAAACTGGATCACTTCAAAGCCTCACTCAAGACTCACATTTTTCACCAGACATTTAATTGCTAACTGTCTTGGAGGAGTCTGCGCCTTTGAATGTTTCTGTGACAGATATATGGCGCCATACAAATGCTGTGGATCATCATCATCATTTTGAGTGCACGTCAAGAGACCGACACCCACGAGTCACACAGCCCACAAGTTATACAGCCCACCAGTCATACAGCCCGCTAGTTATACAGCCCACGAGTTCGACACCAACCGAACAAAGCTCACGAATTCGATATCAAGTAAAATAGGCCCATGAGTTATACAGCCCATGAGTCTGACAGAGTTAGAGAGAGAGAGAGAGAGAGAGAGAGAGAGAGAGGGGGGGGAGGGAGCATGGGAGTTGACATAATAGATCAACATGAACCAGCAGAGCTTGTATGGGATGAATACCAGTACTTTCCACTGACTTGTGTATATACTCTATAGGACTCACACGGGTAAATGATTCCCCATAGAGACGTGTGTTAACATTCAAACAAAAAATCATGTAAAATAGCTGGGAGAAATGAGGTGTTTCATCTTCGGTAACCTGAAAAAGTGACGTATCATACCCTTTCATACGTCAAATTTCCAAGGGGTGTTCTTCAGCTCAAACTCTGTCCAAGGGTTCGCAAAGCCAGACTACGAGTTCTTTTTACTAAAGATATCACATTTTTTCTGTACATGCACCCAATCAAATATAGTCTCTTCAAAATCCATGAGAAAAGCTTTCATCTTTCAACCAAAATGCAGTTTGTAGAGGAATTCGTACTCAATATCTGCAACTATTCAGTTTCTGCCAAACTGCCTTTTCTTATTTTTTTAATCAATTTTTATTTGTCCTAATTTATTTGAGTATCTTTGGTACAATTTTGTGATGCGGTCAGGGATATTTAATTTTAGTTATAGGTGTGAGCCCTAGTACGCGCATGAAGACCTAAAAATACGCAGCTTGAACTCCCAAGGTCATTGTCCTCACCTGCCAAAATATCGAAAATCCTTCATAAAATCCATACAATCCTTCATAAAATTTAATCTTCTGTTTCTTGTGTCATTATCACCCTTTACTGCAAGTTTCATCCAAATCCGTTTACAACTTTTTGAGTTATTTTTCACACGGACAAACAAGCAAACCAACTGTAAGAAAAATATACGGCGTAAGCTCCCCCTTGGCGGAGGCAAAATGTTCACGGCCATGGCTATCATGGGCGTAAATCCGGGGGGGGGGGGTGGGGGATGTATCCCCCCTGAAATGGAGGAGGGGGGGATGGCCTGTACAATCATCCCCCCTGAAATTTGAGAACAAACAAAAATGGATGAAGCAGAAATGTGATTGTATAAATTTTGGCATATTGCATGACGTTCGTACGCCCGCCTTCAGACAGGTAACAGAGCTGAACAGTATTCTATCTTGTAGGATAATGTATACATAATTTTCTGAAGGGCTCGCTCGCTTCGCTCGCTCGCGAAGAAAGTAATATCGACATAAGGTATATGGTCTAGACGTTGACAACGTCAAGTAGTATAGGCCTACATGTAAACATGCTATGACGCGAGCAACTCTGGACCATCTGCAAATTATGTATGAAAGCAAACAAACAATAATAGAAACTATACCGCCATAATTGAGCCCCCTCCATTTCCTGAATCATTCCTGAAACGATGATGACTCTGATGACTCAGTCAGTATACATCTATGGGCATACCCAGGGAAGATCAGGGGCGTCGACTCTATCTCGGGGGGCAAAGGGGCATTTGCCTCGCCCCTACGGATATGTTGGGGGCAGACAAATCCTTTGTCCCCAAGCAATTCCCGAAATGAGGACAAATCTCGAACTTTCTTTATAGAAAACTGTCCTATTTCCTAATATTTTATCAAAGAGTGTGCAGCAGATCTTTCACTTGCAAAAGCTCCCTCATATGCAGAGGCGTCGAGGGGGGGGGGGTGGTTCCCCCATAAAAGTATTGGGGACAAGCTTATCATTTTGCTCCTCCTCGTAACTCCCGAGATATGGATATATTCTTACTTTTTTGATAAAAAACTGTCTAAATAATTTACCCAAAGATGGCTGAATTTCAATTCTTAAAATACAAAATTCCCCTCGCGTAAGAGGGGGATAGGCCTACCCCCTTCCATACCCTCCCCATTCATTCCTTTCTACTTAATACACTTTAGATTGACAGATTTTAAAATGTTTCATCTAAAGTGTGCACCAGGTCTGTTACTTCAGTTTTTAAAAATGCAAAAGTTCCGTGGGTGGGAGGAGATATCTAGATACTCTCAATTTACGGAGGGTCCCCCCCCCCCAAAAGTATACACTTCTGGGACTGAAATTTTCCCAGATTACATCATAAATGTGTTTACGAGATATTTTCATCTGAATTCTAAAAATGCACAGGCATGCATGCACCCTCGTATGCAGGGGCGTCGATCCTGGAGGACGGGGGGCGCGGACGGGGGGAGGGGAGGGGCAAACATATCATTTTGATCCCCAATGATTCCCGAAATGAGGACAATTTTCTTGCTATTTTGATAGAAACCTGTCCAAATATCTTATCCAAAGTGTGCACCAGATTGCAGAATTTCAACTCTGAAAAAGCAAAAAAAAAAAAAAAAAAAATCTCTCTCGCATGGGAGGGGGATACCCCCTCCCCCTTTCGGTCCTTTTCCTTTTTTCTTTTTAGATTGACAAATTCCCAAATGTTTTATCTCAAGTGTGCACCAGGTCTGTCACTTCCGAATTTTCCATCAAAACTTTTCATTTGTATTTGTATTCTAAGAATGCAAAAGCCCACTCCTATGCAGGGACGTCGATCCTGGAGGACGGGGGGGGGGGCAAACATGTCAATTTGTCCCCAATAATTCCCGAAATGAGGAAAATTTTCTTGCGTTTTGTCCAAGTATCTATCCGAAATGTGCACCAGATTGCTGAATTTCAATTTAAAAAAAGGGCAAAATCTCTCGTGCTTGGGAGGGGATACCCACTCGCAAACCCTCCCCCTTTCCCTACCCTTAGTACACTTTTCAAATTTACAAAAAATTCTGAATAATTCTGAGTGCACAAGGCTTATGACTTATATTCCGAAAACTCGAAAGTTCCTTCATGTACAAGGGGAATATCCCCTTTTAATCAACCCTTTCCTCACTCACTTCCCCCATCACAGATCAGTTTTTGTTTTAATTTCCCAAATATTCCATCAAATATGCGCATACGAGATATCTCAATATTTCAACTTTAAAAAGGCAAAAGCTCCCTCGTACGGGAAGGGTGGTGATAGCACTCGCCCACGCCTTCTCCCTGCTCGCCCGTCCCCCCCCCCCCCCCCGCCCCATGGATACAAGTCGACTGTGGCTACACTTTGAACATAGACAGTTTTCCAAATATGCCACAAAATGTGTGCACCCAAACGTTTAAATGCAATCAGAAAATACAGAATCTCCCCCGTGTAGGAAGGGGGAATAGGGCATATCCCCTCCCACCTTCCCTGATTGACAAATTTCCAGACATTCCAACAAAAATGTGCACCAGATTGTTGAATTTCAGTTCTAAAACTGAAAAAAAAAAGCTCCCTCGAATATGGGAGACGTATCTTGCCACTCTCCCATTGCTTGGTCCCCTCTATAGACTTAGTACACTTTGGGGATGACAATTTCCGAATTTTTCACAAAACGTGTGCTTCAGATCGCTTTATTTCAATTTTAATAATGCAAAAGCTCCTTCGAGTGGGAGGGGGAATCCCCCTCCCACACCCTACCCCTAAGCTCTACCTCACTAGGCTTTGTACATACACACAGATGATGCACACTCGGAAGAGCTAAATTCCATGATTTTAACACTTCCCTGGAAAAGACCTATTTATTTCTTCAATTATTTTTTTTTTGGAATTATTTGCTTCAGAATGGTCTCATATTGAAGAAATGTGCGGTTTAATATTTCCAGGTTAGCATGCCTGTACAGTGACGGGCGATTAAACTGCACATTACTTGAATATGAGACCATTCTGAAGCAAATAATTTTCACACAACAATAGATATATAATGTACTCTTAAATGAATCCCACAGGGATTGGAACAATCATCCCCAGCATTCCCACTGATTTCCACTGATCAGGTACTAGCCATCCCCTTTAAACATGTGGGACTGTTTCAAGTCGATGAAACACGCAAAAAAAAAGCATCAAATCGCACCATTTACAACGTCAAAATGCAAAAAGTTCTTACGTGGGAGGGGGAAACCCCCTCCCACACCCTACCCCCAAGTTCCACCTCACTAGACTTTGTACATACACACAGATGATGCACACTCGGAATAAGAGCTAAATTCCACGATTTTAACACTTCCCTGAAAAAGCCCTATTTATTTCTTCAATTATTATTTATTTTTTTTGGAGGGGGGGGGGGGGCGCTGGAAACAATTTTAAGTATTGCACCAAAGTGTGCACCAGATCGCCGAATTTCAGGTCTGAAAATGCAAAATCACCTTCGTGTGGGAGGAGAAATGTCCCTTATCTACACCCTCGTGTGCTTAATTTTTCTGTTTGAATTGCTTGACAGACAGCATTCATGATAATTATTCATCATAAAAATTAATACAGCGAGTTTATTGAAATAATACCATTTTATAGGCAAATTTTTCATTGTAATCTACATCAAAATATTCTGCTACCTTTAAAAAGTGGGACTGTTTCAAGTCGATAAAACACGCAAACATGAATAAAATTGCACCATTTACAACATCAAAATGCAAAAAGTTATCACCGTGGGAGGGGGATACCCCCTCCCACATTCCCCCCTCGTTTCCAGGTTAACATGCCTGTACAGTGACGGGGCGATTTAACTGCACATTACTTGAATATGAGACCATTCTGAAGCAAATAATTTTTACACAACAATAGATATATAATGTACTCTTAAATGAATCACACAAGGATTGGAACAATCATCCCCAGCATTCCCACTGATTCCCACTGATCAGGTACTAGCCATCCCCTTTAAACATGTGGGACTGTTTCAAGTCGATGAAACACGCAAAAAAATGCATCAAATTGCACCATTTACAACGTCAAAATGCAAAAAGTTCTTACCGTGGGAGGGGGAAACCCCCTCCCACACCCTACCCCCAAGCTCTTCCTCACTAGACTTTGTACATACACACAGATGATGCACACTCGGAATAAGAGCTAAATTCCATGATTTTAACACTTCCCTGAAAAAGCCCTATTTATTTCTTCAATTATTTAATTTGTTTTGGAGGGGGGGGGGCTGGAGAAAATGTTAAGTATTGCACCACAAGTGTGCACCAGATCGCCGAATTTCAGGTCTGAAAATGCAAAATCACCTTCGTGTGGGAGGAGAAATGTCCCTTATCTACACCCTCGTGTGCTTAATTTTTCTGTTTGAATTGCTTGACAGACAGCGTTCATGATAATTATTATTAATACCATTTTATAGGCACATTTTTCTCATTGTAATCTACATCAAAATATTCTGCTAACTTTAAAAAGTGGGACTGTTTCAAGTCGATAAAACATGCACACATGCATAAAATTGCACCATTTACAACGTCAAAATGCAAAAAGTTCTTACCCCCTTCCACACCCTCCCCCCTCGCTCGCTTCGCTCCCTCGCATCTAATCGCTCCCCCTATAAGATCAAATCCTGGCTACGCCCCACTATTTAGGCCCCACTATTTAGTACGCCTTCACAGTGATGTTGCACTGGCATTGCGGAGCAAGAGCTGAGATACCACGATTTAGTCATTCAATTATCTATGAATATTTCTTTTTCTTACTTGTTTTTTGATAGGAAAAAAAATCCAAAATTTCACCAAAAGTGTGCACCAGATCGCTGAATTTCAGGTCTGAAAATGCAAAATCTTCCTCGTGTGGGAGGGGGGATACCCCCCTCTCACACCCTCCCCCCGCTCGGTCGCTCCGCTCCCTCGCACAGTTATTCCAACTCCAAGTCCCTCCCCCACTCAGATCATTAAAAGGGAACAATACCCCTGGGATGATTGCTTTATTGACTTACACAATCAAGAATATTAAAAAATACAATAGCTACAGGAAAAATATCTACTGCGTTATTACATACAAAGAAATGGAGATCCATATTACCATTTCATTGAATTTATTTGGGCATTATTCAGGGCTACGCTATGTTTTTTAAAGGGGGGGGGGGGTCAAAATCGCCTGTCAGCCAAGGAGAAAGAAAATCAAAAGACAAGAGAAAACAGCAAAAAAGTCTTTATACTTTTAAGGCCTGATCGGCTGACAAGCAAAACAAACAAACAAACAAACAAAAGAACAAAAAAGTCTTCAGATTTTTGCTGCCACTTCCCTCCCACTTTATATTTCATGCAAAAGGGTGGGACATTCGATCCCTGTAAAGTGTGTGTGTGTGTGTGGGGGGGGGGGGGGGGTACGAAGCTTCTCCCCCCCCCCCCCAAGGCTGCGCCGGTCCGGTTGTCGGCTTGTAATCGTGGTGATGGTGACTATCGCCGATCATCCCCCCACTCCTAAGTACGGATTTACGCCGTTGATGGTTATCACAGTCTAGTGGGATCTTTAAAGAAAATGTGACTGCTAGTAATATCAAAAATTCCTTAATATTGCCTCATTACACTCATTTTGTTGTGGTAGTATATAACCGTTCTATATGAAATAAAAGAATGTACTTTCGCCGTCCTTTTTTTTTTGTTCTTTTTTTCTAAAGGAAGTAGTGGAATTTACCTAGAAGCCATCCTGTCCCCTCCTACATACACTCACTGAGGAAAAAGATATAATGATGTCCATATTCAGGTCAGCCTACTATAAAAACATCCAGTTGTGAAATCAAGTTTACAAGGAAACATTTCACAAAATGATCAATGTCACAGCGCACAACAGCTTTACATGATCACTAGGGGGCATAGTAATCAGTGAAGGTGTGGGTATAATATGAATTCACAGAAAACAACGTATTCATTTTGAGGATAATAATTATACCACAAACACAAGCCAGCAAATCGAGGATCCATCGCTGCAATATAAAAATTGTTCATCAATTTACAATAAATTTTCAATAAATTTTATACATCCTCGTTACAGAGACAAGTTAATTGGTTCTCTAAAACTTCATAGCAGTAGGATAGGGTATTTAATACTTAACTAGTGGAGTGATTGAAAAAGGTAAAAACTCTTACATCGTGCTCATAAATCTTCTTCTTCTTCTGGTTAAGTCTGCCTCCTTCAATAACCTAAATATTCTCGCAGACTGTGTTATTTGCATTATAATTCCTAAATCATACAAGTAATGAGAAGTATAGTTAGGATTATTTTAGTAACAATGAAGTTTAAATCGAAGAGGTTAGTATTTCCCAGGTGATTAAGGCAGTGAAGTCACATAGTGAAATTCAAATTAGGTAAAAATTCCCAGCGGTCCCATTTGGCTATATATATCCGTGTCAGTGAACAGCAATCATCTTTTCAAAGAGAAAACGGCTTTAAACAGACCAGCAACACCAGTACATATTGGGTGCAATGCAGACAAGTTCACTGGTCATTCCAATCATACAAACAAGCAAGATTGTAAGCGCAATCATTGCTGTTCAAAATGATACGGAGCAACCTTCGTATGGACATCTCATGTCAAGCAGTCAACCAGAACATCAGCATACAGGAGTAGTTTTGACTTCTGTACAGTGTTGGAAAGGGAGGGTTCAGAACTGGAGAGTAGTGACTATAAGAGATGCTGGGTGGGCACTTCTTTTACTTATTGCTAATAGAATTCTAATTATACTTCTTATTACTTGTATAATTTAGGAATTCTATTACGTAATACTTGTTTAAGTCTTCAGAGGTTATCATGTTCAAAGTTCCGTACAGAAGTCAGTCTAGTAAGGACAAGAGGACAAAGAAGGATGATAGACAGTTGTTTTCACAAGAAGTTTGAAACTAATCATGACACTGCACACGCACAGAGAGAGTCTATCGATGGTGACGCACATTGTCGCAAACATGAGAAGAATTCAAACAAAACTGGCTTGTGAACTCAAAGTACAAGACATACGTGTTGAGTATGATATCACTTTGATACCTTGCGTGCTCTAACTGGCACAAGATTAAGCACGACAACGCACAGACAAATCAATACAATGGACCTCTCGTACCGCTTTCCCAATCATAATTTTGGTTCCATAATTTATATACATTTGATGGAAGAATTACGCATCAACCAGTTCATACGCAGTAACAATGCCGCAAACATAATGAGAGGCAACTCTATCGCCGTTGTGGGTCGATGTTGAAGCTTAAATTCATCAGTTTGGTGAACCGAACCTGCTCAACGAGTGACCGAGTTATGTGTCAATTTCCAAAGCACAACGTGGTATAGTCTTGCATCTTATCTGACTCGTATTATAGGGCATTATTCTTAATTGAGATAAGGATAAACAGGTATAATATCACAAACTATCACAATTTACATGCGCCTTCCTAACTCAGCAGAACTGATAATTGTAGAGCTAAATAGGTGGAGTCAATTGTTTTAAGGTAGAAGGTTCGAAATTTACCAGCGTTCGTCCAGTCAGCTGTGGACATGATTTCGTTAAGACTTACCTCATCTGCGAAAGCTTAAGAAGTTGCGGCGCTTCGGTAGCTATGAGCTGCGAACGGAAGTGTTTATACCTGCGGCTGCGAGGGAGCCTTCAGCCACCGCTCCAAGGTGCTTGTCGTCACCGATTTGTGGGGATGTTTCGTAGAAATGAAGAGCTTTGCTTTCTGAACTTTCTTGTCGGAGTTGTTCTGTGCGTTTAATATACTCCCGAAGAGAAGATAGAACACAGATTTTAGGATTGGAGGTGAAAGAAGGCACTTTAATTACTTAGTTAGAAATACCTTTCATATATCTAACGTGAAACGTCACCTCGTCTTCCGATAATGTCATGCAATCAAGATCTAGATGCATCAGCGTTTGTGTACGTTGGGCCGAAACGAGTGCAAACAAGGAAAGCAGTTTTTGGCTCAAGGCAAGAAGAGATAGTTCATAGTTATCTTGAAGCGATAAAAAAAGATTAAAAACAATTGAAACATCCCAAATCTTGTTATATTTAGGCTTGAGAGAGTCGGGGTTATATACGCCCTTCTTATATCTGACTACAAGGAGCTGTTTGCCAATGTCGTAGTCCTCAGTTTTACGTATTTTTATTTATTTATTTATTTATTTCTAATCTTTTGTCAGGGTAGTCCATTCACCAATAAATAGTGGTCTTCCATGGAGCCCTGAATAATATTGATGAATATTATGTACATTAAATAGCAAAACGTATATACAGAAGATTACATATACAGTGTAGATACATACCAGCATACTGTACATTGCAAAGTAATATAAAAAAAGTACATGCCACA
Source organism: Diadema antillarum (assembly GCF_040938485.1). NCBI lineage: Eukaryota > Metazoa > Echinodermata > Echinoidea > Diadematoida > Diadematidae > Diadema > Diadema antillarum. The sequence goes on along the minus strand of NW_027272543.1, from coordinate 378,712 downwards.
GCAAGAGTTCACCAGAATGCCGAAATAACAATTAAAACGCTATATACAGGAATGATAAAGCTCAGAATGAATTTCGTGTGTTACTTACAAATAGCAACTTTGCTTAAACAATCTCTTAAATGAATATATGGAAGAAGCTGATCTAATGAATGATCTAGCCTGTTCCATTCAAGTACAGAGGATACGATTGGGCTGCACTTGTGACAATCAGAGCGAAATCTTGGCACACGTAGATTTCCACTGTCTATTAGCCTTGTATGATGTTCATGTACATCACTAGGCTTAACTAAGTGCACCTGAAGGTACGAAGGTGCTAAGTTATGGACGCATTTATATATCATCATAACGCGGCTGAAATCAAAACGTTTGTCTAGTGTCATCCATTTAAGACTTTTGAATAAATCAGCCGACCGTGTGTCATATGTTTTGTCCAAAATTATTCTTGCTGCCCTCTTTTGAATTTTTTCCAGCTTAGTTGTATGGGATTGAAATCTGTTTGACCAAACAACAGAACAGTAATCAAATTGTGGTAACACTAGTCTATTATAAAGTAATTTTAGGGATTGTTGGGGCAAAAGGCCTTCGCTCTCTTTATCATGCAGACACTTTTTTTGGGTATGTTTACATACATTTTCGATTTGTTTAGACCATTTCAGTTCTTCATCTATTAAAACACCTAAACATTTAGTGAACCGAACTCTTTTAATCCGACTACCATCTAATGAAATACTGAAATTTTCAATTTTTCCGAGATTAGCACGGGAGCCGATAATCATGACAGAAGTTTTGTCAGTGTTAAGGACGAGCCGATTTTTCTTAATCCACCCTATTACTTTATTTAGTGCAACAGTTATCTTTTCTTCTAAAACTGTTGCGTCATTAGCACTGACAGTGAGGGTCGTATCGTCAGCGTCCATATCTATAACACCTTCTGAAGTACACTCGGGTAGACTGTTGACATAAATTGAAAATAAAAGGGGACCAAGAATTGACCCTTGAGGTACACCCAATTTAATAGTTGAAGGGTGGGACTTGGCTCCTTTGAATTGCGTCACTTGCTGTCTGTCACTTAAAATAGGACTTGAACCAATCTACAGTCGTCTTGCTACACCCTATACACTTTAATTCATGTAAAAGTAGGTCATGATCTACAGTGTCAAATGCCTTCCGAAGATCTATGAAGGCAACTCCAGAAATTTGATTATTATCTATATTCAAAGACCACTGATTCACAAGTTTTGCAAGAGCAGTTGATGTGGAATGAAATGGTTTAAAACCAGATTGATTAGGGTGTAGTAAATTATTCGCATTCATGAATTCGCTCAGTTGTTGATGTACGGTCCTTTCGATAATTTTACTCACTGTTGGTAAGATTGAGATGGGGCGGTAGTTATTCAACGAAGAAATATCTCCTGCTTTATTCACGTGGAACAACTCCCGTAGACAGGGATTTGTTGATAATATCGCAAAGAGATTCTGCAATAACATTCTTTGTCATCTTTAAAAGTTTGCAGCCGATGTGATCTTCTCCGGTTGCTTTATCTATGCTAAGAAGCTCGATCTGTCTCAATACAAAATCTCTCGTTATCATACTTAAATTAAATTGAGAATGAGATGGAACAAAGCCTTTGTCCTCATCTAATATCATTTGAGAAGTATTCCTCTGCAGGTCTTTTGTAATTTTAGTAGCATTAGATATGAACAAATTGTTGAATGCTTCAGCAATACTTGCGTTGTCCGATACTTCTGCATCATCAACCTTTATGGTATTGGGAGAAATGGGTGATGATTTAGACGTAACACATTTTCTTACTGTTGTTACGATTTTGTAAAATTTGGTCAGTGTTATACTAATTTTTTCTTTTTCTCATGAGATGAGTAACTTTGTTTTTTAGATATTTATAGGTATTCTAAAGATCATCACTATTGTTAGTTTTAGCAGCTTTGAGAACTTTATCACGTTCCGTCATGAGCTTAACAATCTCATCAGATATCAATGGACATGCATGTTTTCTGATCCGCTTTTTGCGCAAAGGTATGTGCTTGCTGATAACATCATTGAAAAGAGTCAACCACATATCCCACGCATCATCAACGTTGTCTATATCTTTTATGACCTGCCACGGAGCACTTCTCAAATCACTACAAAAATTCCTCCTCATTAAGATTTTTAAATGAGCGAAATTCCGCACATTCAGATTTTTGATGGATCTTTGCACTGAAGTCCCGAATAGCATATACCAAATAATGATCACTAATGCTAGTCTCAAATATTCCCCATTCACTGTAAAGTTCTTTGTCTGATACAAATATCAAATCAATTAAAGTAGAAGCAGTATTTGTAACTCTTGTGGCAGTATCAATTAACTGACTTAGTCCGTACATATTTGTATAAAACATAACTTTTTCGGCATTCACATCATGTGAAAGTCCAAAGTCCTGTCTAATTCGTCAAAGAAATCAACGTGAGAATTCGGAGGTCTGTAAAATTCCCCTACAAGGATGGAAGCCTTATTTGGATAATGCAATTCAAACCAAAGGCATTCTAAAGTAGATGAATTCAAATCGTCTCTTATTTTATAGTTGAATCTTTTGGAAATATATACAGCCACACCGCCACCATGTCTTGTACGGTCTCTACGTAACAGGATATAATCATCGATATGCAATTCAGAATCATCACTCATGGAATCACAAAATGTTTCATTCAAACCAATGACATCAAGTGATGTATGTCTCAGAAGTAATCTAAGTTCATAAATTTTAGAAATTAAACTACGAACATTCAAATGGGCAAATTTTAGAGCCCTCTTTCTGAGTGGAGGAATTGAACCATTCATCAAATTATTAATTTTACTTTTGATTAATTCATGTGGTCGCTCCCGAAGAGCATTTTGTGCTTCGCCAGTGTTAACATTATCAGTGCAATTCAAATTTTCGGTACAAACTTTCAAAGCATTGTTAGAAATTGGTCGTGATTTTTACTTCAATAAACAAGAACCCACACGATGTTCACCGAAGTTAGAGCGGGAGGTTAACAGCATGTTGCCGTCACGAGACGTAGATGCTCGTGCCACCCCTGTTGAGCTTTTGTCAGTGGAAGCCATGGGTGGTGGGGGTCGATTTCAGCCGCCCTCGAGGTGGAATCATCCTGAAATTCCGTGTTGAGGATCCCACCACTTCAGCATACGATCTCTGTTGAGAAGATGCAGTGGGTTGCTCTCTGGGTCGCCTGATGAAATTTCGCATATTCGAAGCAAGAACAGCTTGCCCAGCCTTGTTGATGTGAACCCCATCTCGCCCAAGATGTCTATCACCGATGCTGCTGTTGTCAATGAAACCCCAGCTCCGTTCACGGGCAGCGGTATGCAGACCCTCATTCACCCCATCGACGAGGCGCCTCTGATGAGCTGATTCCCATCTACGATGCACGATACTAGATAAGGCGACTTCATATCCTTCATTTGAAATCCCGTCTGCTAAGGCTATGATGTCGTCTGCGGTGGATGTACTTCCATTGCCATGCGAAACGTTGTTTGACCCGATATGTAGAATGACGTCTCCTTTCGCCTTTACACCCTCGGTAACCTTCTTAGCGGAGATATCTGCCACCTTCGCACCCGGGTGTGGATGGCAGAACACTTTGCGTCTTCGGCTCAGAAGACGGCCGTCGATGTGCTTTATCATAGAGATATCATGTTGGTGTGGCATATAATTACAATTGAAATCACCTAATGTAATACAACTCATATGTTCCGAGAGAGCAGAGTCCAAAGTCCTGTCTAATTCGTCAAAGAAATCAACGTGAGAATTCGGAGGTCTGTAAAATTCCCCTACAAGGATGGAAGGCTTATTTGGATAAGCCATATTGGATATGGTATGGAAGACAGAGCAGATCTATATAAATTTATCGTGGAGTAGGCTTTGTTTAAGCTATGCTATACAGAGCGTATAAAAAAGTTACGCTTTTGAAAAAATTTTCATGATTACATGTCAAAATGTTTCGGAGATTTTTTCATATTTATGGATGCCCAATAGTCTCATCTATCAAGTGCAATCAACAAAACAAATTTTTGTTCACGCTTGGCTGAACACTGACGCTCTTTGTCCAGAGTGTGAAAAATGACTTGCGCCAAATTGAAAGAAGATGGAAAATTCAGCCAGCAGTCCAAATAAGTGTCCTCATTTAAACAAATTGTTCTTTTGCTGACAGTTTTGGTTATGTTATGATAGTTTTTCTGTCATGTTTTAAATGATTCCATTGCGTTATGGAAGGTTGTTTAACAACATCAAGATATTTTAAGCACAGTTATCACAAAGCATGTACCGACTTTCGAACCCACATGCCAGTCACTCAGTCAAGAAGAAGAGTACAAAATTAAGGCATCCTCAGATCATTCATTCATTTTATCAATCAATCAATCAATCAATCAATCAATCAATCAATCAATCAATTAGTCGGTCACAATTGTATGCATGTTTAAAGTGGCAGATCGACATAGGAAATATCACTCCCCCCCCCCCCCCCGGCTTAAAGGCTGATCAATGTTTGAAAAACTGATTTACCTCTGTTAATTTATTCATTCAATCAGCCGATTGATTATTTCAATGACTGAAAAGTGATTGATTATCGGGTTGATTCACTGATTGACTGAACGACTCAATGACTGACTAACTGATATATCAGTTGATGTAGTGATGGGTTGATTGATTGATTGAGTAATTGGTCTATCGATTGATTGATGGGTTGAATGATTTGAATGTTCATTAAATTGGTACCACTACCACATTAATGAATGACTGGCATATGGTATTGATGTGTCCGTGTGTTGTGAAAACTGTGCTTTAAAGATCTTGAAGTGATTACACACTCTAATTCTCACCAATTAATTTAGAAATGAAATCATTAAAATTACGATAAAGCTTACAAAAAAATCTCAGACTATCATAACATAATCAAAGCTAAAAGCAAAAGAGCAATTTGCTTGAATGGGAGCACTAATTTGGACTGCTGGCTGAATTTTCCATCTTCTTTCAATTTGGCGCAAGTCATTTTTCACACTCTGGACAAAGAGCGTCAGTATTCAGCTAAGCGTGAACAAACATTTTTTGTTGTTGATTGCACTTGATAAATGAGACTATTGGGCTTCCATAAATATGAAAAAATCTTCCAAATATTTTGGAGGCTAACCGGAGCCTCGTCGGTGGGTAGGGGTGTGGGGAGTCGTAGAGGTGGGGCTATTGGCAGTTCGCGCCGTCTTCGATTGCCTTTTCCTCCTCGGGAGAATGTATATTTTGTAGAGGAGAAATTGATCGGTATGGGGTTGAAATAAAATCGATGCTGTAGCCAGATAATGTGGCCAATATCCAAGAATCGGATGGTATTTTTGACCAATCATGTTTGAAAAGCTTGAGATTTCCAGCTATGAACGGTTTTGGACTTACTAGTTTTTAGCTGGGAAGTCAGCCGAGGCTGCGGGCACCATATCGCGACGTGTATCCGTCGAAGTGCGCCGGGGTGATGGAGGGTGGGCGTGGCGCTGTTGAGACTGCCCGCGACTGGGGACGATGATACTGCTGAGGAAATGGGCCTCTGGTTCTGCCAGGATGGTCGCTGTTTGTGGCCGCAGGGTTGGAAAGGATTTAGTCAAGGCGCAGGGACCCAGAAAAAATGACTTCGTTCAACCCACCCCGCAGAAAAGGTTTGACTGCATGGGGTGGTCGGTTGGACCCTCTGGAACACCCCTAGGTAGTATGTGATTCCAAATTGTGGTATCAATACAATTTTACAGGCCACTTTAGTTGTGACAAGACCTTATTCTTGGAAAAAGAGTCTGCGCGCGCTAAGATTACACCACTAGCACCGCTACAGGCGCAAGTGACAGTGGTGCGTGTAGTAGTCTTAGAGCACGCAGACTTTTCTTCGACAAAGTAATTACTTTTCATGCCAAGTTGGGGTCGGTGTAGTGTAGTTTCTAGCCGTTTTTATTTCGACTTTATTTCCATGAGTTGCAGCAAGCCGAGTGAGAGCACATTCCCAGTGATTGCGACACCCGAACCGTTTTTTTGTTTGTCGCAATCACTGGGTATGCGCCCTCACTCAGCTTAGCGCAATACAGCGGGCTTCTGCACAATGCACAAGCTGCAACTCAGAGAAATAAAGACGAAATAAAAACGGCTAGAAATTAGACTAGGGTTGGTGACGCTTGTCGCTATTGAGGCACTGAAAATGGCAAAATTATCACAGTTTTTACATTCAATCACCCAGTGATTGCGACGCCCGAACCGTTTTTTTTTTTCGCAATCACTGGGTATGCGCCCTCACTCAGCTTAGCGCAATACAGCGGGCTTCTGCACAATGCACAAGCTGCAACTCAGAGAAATAAAGACGAAATAAAAACGGCTAGAAATTAGACTAGGGTCGGTGACGCTTGTCGCTATTGAGGCACTGAAAATGGCAAAATTATCACAGTTTTTACATTCATTTCATGAAGAATTCATCAAAACGCCATAAAACCATATATGTACATGTTGCTAGAGATGTCAGCAATACAATGGGATACATTGTAAGGTATAATATTGTGCATGGTTACCATGGTAACCGGATGCCTACAGGTGATTGGTAACCCTCCACAAAAATATCTGGCATCTAGACAGGTTTGTTTCTTTTGCTTTTCGTGCACATCATCCATTGTAGATCGGATCTCAAAGTACCTACCTCAACACTATAAAATTAGCCTGGATAACAGGGAAAGGACGCCCAAGATTTTTCCCTCATTCTCTCCTTAGCATTAATTCATTACTGCACGTTCTGATACAAATTTACATATCATGATTTTTCATTTTATTCTAATATCTTTTTTAAAATAGCTAACGAACACAAAAGTACGCTTAATTCTTTGATGGATAATACGTGTATATTCCTTCTTTAGAAAGGAATTTATCTGCATTCTTGAATAAACTTCTTTTAAGAACATGAACAATCAATTGCTTTCCTCTGCTCTTTTCCAGGATTGTTTCGAATTTACAACCATCGCTCTGTAAATACTTAAAAGAGCTAACATTAGAATATAATTGGCTTTGCTCTCTGTATTCACCTATATTTTCAAGGGAAACTACTTTGTGTCCATACATTACCAAAAACTACATTTGCCTATACTTTGAAGTCACATTTGTGTTGAAAGTACGACGGATGCAACTTTTTCATGCATTTTACTATTCGAAATGATATCTTTCTTTCAATGGCCGTTTATTATGCCTTTGTTTACAAATTTTCCTGTAACGAGAATGGTTCAATATATTCTGCACGTATGTGGTACACTTATGCAGAAGGAAGGACATGCTTATTGAGCTTTTTGAAATTATGGGCTTTAGTTTTTAAGTTATTGACAGCTGAATCCTGATTGGATAATACTGGTTGCCATGGCAACAGGAGTAAACTTTTTTAACGATAATCAATAATTTTTTGTTATTGCATCTATCTCTAGAATAAAAATCTCAAAGTTTGCAGCAGTAGGAGGCATTTGGGGGATTACCAATCACCTGTAGGCATCCGGTTACCATGGTAACCATACACAATATCATACCTTATAATGTATCCCACTGTATTGCTGACATCTCTAGCAACATGTACATATATAGTTTTATGGAGTTTTGATGAATTCTTCATGAAATAAATGCAAAAACTGATAATTTTGCCATTTTCAGTGCCCCAATAGCGACAAGCGTCACCGACCCTAGTCTAATTTCTAGCCGTTTTTATTTCGTCTTTATTTCTCTGAGTTGCAGCTTGTGTATTGTGAGGAAGCCCGCTGTATTGCGCTAAGCCGAGTGAGGGCACATACCCAGTGATTGCGACAAAAAACGGTTCGGGCGTCGCAATCACTGGGTATGCGCTCTCACTCGGCTTGCTTCAACTCATGGAAATAAAGACGAAATAAAAACGGCTAGAAACTACACTACACCGACCCCAGCTTCGCGTGAAAAGTTAGTTTGTAGGTAAAAACCTGTGTTTGTCGAAAAAAAAAAGTCTGCGTGCGCTAAGACTACTACACGCTCCATAGGCACTGGCGCGCCAGTGCCAGTGGTGCGTGCACAGAACTCTTACAAGTTCTGTGGGTGCGTGTAGTATGACGCCTGTAGCAGTGCTAGTGGTGCGTGTAGTAGTCTTGGAGTGCGCAGACTCTTTTACGTTTGTTCCAACAAATATTGATGAAAAGTGGCCTGTAAAATTCTACTGATACCATAATTTGGAACCACATACTACATAGGGATGTTCATGGAGGTCCCATCTACCACCCTGTCTAGTCAAACCTTTTCTGCGGGTGGGGTGAACGAACTCCTTAATTAAGCCCCTTACAGGAATTAGCGCCTTGACTATTTTCAGAACGTTGAGCTGTACCGGATGTAAATTAATGTATTCACTATTCATTTTTAAACATTGCTTTGGTTTCCCTTACAGGATTCTTATCATTAATTTGTCATCTTGGTGGTGAGCCAAGCCCTAAGTATTTGTCGTCCCACTGGCGTAGCCAGGGGGGGGGGGGGGGGGCGATGGGGGCGATCGCCCCCCCTAAGATTTGGACCGGGGATTTGGGAGGCGGAAAAAAAAATGTGTGTATACTGTATGCATGCACATGAAGCGGGTCTCCTTTGCAACCTTCCATCAAATAAGATATTTTTTTTAATATTTCACTCAAAGTGTGCACCAGATCGTTGAATTTCAATTCAAAATATGCAAAATCTCTCGTGCTTGGCAGGGGGTATCCCCCTCCCAAACCCTCCCCCTCTGTGCCTCTTTCCCTAGCTTAGTACACTTTTTAGATTTACAAAAAAATTATGAATAATTCTGAGTGCACAAGACTTATCACATACCTTCCAAAAACTCAAGGTTCCCTCATGTATAAGGGGAATTTCCCCTTTTAATCGACCCTTTCCTCCCTCAGTCCCCTCCCCCCATCAGTTTTTTTTTTTGATTTCCCAAATGTTGATTCCATCAAATATGCGTATACGAGATATCTCAATTTCAACCTTAAAAAGGCAAAAGCTCCATCGGAAGGGAAAGGTGGAGATAACACTCGCCCACGCCTTCTCCCTGCTCACCCGCCCCTCCTCCCCCCCCCCTTCCGCCAGCATATAAGTAGACTGTGGCTATACCCAGATCGCTTTATTTCAATTCTAAAAACGCAAAAGCTCCGCGAGTGGGAGGCGGAATTCCCCTTCCCCTAAGCTCTACCTCACTAGACTTTATACACTGACACACAGATGGTGCACATTCGGAATAAGAGCTAAATTCCGTGATTTTAACACTTCGATGAAAAAGTATTGCACCAAAAATTTGCACAAGATCGCTGAATTTCAGGTCTGAAAACGCAAAATCCCCTTCGTGTGGGAGGGGATATGCCCCTATCTACAACCTCGTGTGCATGCTTTTTCTGTTTGATTGCTGAACAGACAGCGTTCATGATATTCAGTGTAAGAATTAAGACAAGAAGTGTATTTAAATATAGGCAAATTGTTCAATAATAATCTACACTAAAATATACTGCAACCTCAAACAAGTGGGACTGCTTCAACTCGTTAAAACACGCAAAAACATGCATCAAATTGCACCATTTTGCAACATCAATATGCAAAAAGTTCTCACCGTGGGAGGGGGGACACCCCCCTCCCACACCCTCCCCCTCCCCCTTCGCTCGCTCCGCTCGCTCGGGTTCAGTCGCTTTCATGATATTCAGTGAAAAGAATTAATACAAGAAGATTATTCAAAATGATACCATTTTATATGCAAATTGTTCAATAATTATCTACATCAAAATATACTGCTACCTTACACTAATGTTACTGTTTCACGTCGATAAAACGCGCAAAAACATGCATCAAACTGCATCATTTGCAACATCAAAATGCAAAAAGTTCTCACGTGGGAGGGGGGACACCCCCTCCCACACCTTTCCCTCTCCCTTCGCTCGCTCCGCTTGCTCGGGTTCAGTCGCGTTCATGATATTCAGTGAAAATAATTAATACAAGAAGTGTATTTAAATCATACCATATTATAGGCAAATTGTTCAATGATAATCTACATCAAAATATACTGCTGCCTTACACTAATGTTACTGTTTCACGTCGATAAAACGCGCAAAAACATGCATCAAATTGCACCATTGCAACATCAAAATGCAAAAAGTTCTCACCGTGGGAGGGGGGACACCCCCTCCCACACCCTCCCCCTCCCCCTTCGCTCGCTCCGCTTGCTCGGGTTCAGTCGCGTTCATGATATTCAGTGAAAAGAATTAATACAAGAAGATTATTCAAATTGATACCATTTTATATGCAAATTGTTCAATAATAATCTACATCAAAATATACTGCTACCTTACACTAATGTTACTGTTTCACGTCGATAAAACGCGCAAAAACATGCATCAAATTGCATCATTTGCAACATAAAAAATGCAAAAAGTTCTCACCGTGGGAGGGGGGACACCCCCTCCCACACCCTCCCCTCTCCCTTCGCTCGCTCCGCTTGCTCGGGTTCAGTCGCGTTCATGATATTCAGTGAAAAGAATTAATACAAGAAGTGTATTTAAATCATACCATATTATTAGCAAATTGTTCAATGATAATCTACATCAAAATATACTGCTGCGTTACACTAATGTTACTGTTTCACGTCGATAAAACGCGCAAAAACATGCATCAAATTGCATCATTTGCAACATCAAAATGCAAAAAGTTCTCACCGTGGGAGGGGGGACACCCCCTCCCACACCCTCCCCTCTCCCTTCGCTCGCTCCGCTTGCTCGGGTTCAGTCGCGTTCATGATATTCAGTGAAAAGAATTAATACAAGAAGTGTATTTGAATCATACCATTATAGGCAAATTGTTCAATGATAATCTACATCAAAATATACTGCAACCTTAAACAAGTGGGACTGTTTCAACTCGTTAAAACACGCAAAAACATGCATCAAGTTGCATCATTTGCAACATCAAAATGCAAAAAGTTCTCACTGTGGGAGGGGGTAAACCCCCTCCCACACCCTCCCCCTCCTCCTTCGCTCGCTCCGCTCGCTCGGGTTCAGTCGCGTTCATGATATTCAGTGAAAAGAATTAATACAAGAAGATTATTTTAATGATACCATTTTATAGGCAAATTGTTCAATAATAATCTACATCAAAATATACTGCTACCTTACACTAATGTTACTGTTTCACGTCGATAAAACGCGCAAAAACATGCATGAAATTGCACCATTTGCAACATCAAAATGCAAAAAGTTCTCACCATGGGAGGGGGGACACCCCCTCCCACACCTTCCCCTCCCCCCTCGCTCGCTCCGCTTGCTCGGGTTCAGTCGCGTTCATGATATTCAGTGAAAAGAATTAATACAAGAAGTGTATTTAAATTATACCATTTTATAGGCAAACTGTTCAATAATAATCTACATCAAAATAAACTGCTACCTTAAACAAGTGGGAGTGTTTCACGTCGATAAAACGCGCAAAAGCATGCATCGAATTGCACCATTTACAACATCAAAATGCAAAAAGTTCTTACCGTGGGAGGGGGTACACCCCCTCCCACACCCTCCCCCTCCTCCTTCGCTCGCTCGGGTTCAGTCGCGTTCATGATATTCAGTGAAAAGAATTAATACAAGAAGATTATTTTAATGATACCATTTTATAGGCAAATTGTTCAATAATAATCTACATCAAAATATACTGCTACCTTACACTAATGTTACTGTTTCACGTCGATAAAACGCGCAAAAACATGCATCAAATTGCATCATTTGCAACATCAAAATGCAAAAAGTTCTCACCGTGGGAGGGGGGACACCCCCTCCCACACCCTCCCCTCTCCCTTCGCTCGCTCCGCTTGCTCGGGTTCAGTCGCGTTCATGATATTCAGTGAAAAGAATTAATACAAGAAGTGTATTTGAATCATACCATTATAGGCAAATTGTTCAATGATAATCTACATCAAAATATACTGCAACCTTAAACAAGTGGGACTGTTTCAACTCGTTAAAACACGCAAAAACATGCATCAAGTTGCATCATTTGCAACATCAAAATGCAAAAAGTTCTCACTGTGGGAGGGGGTAAACCCCCTCCCACACCCTCCCCCTCCTCCTTCGCTCGCTCCGCTCGCTCGGGTTCAGTCGCGTTCATGATATTCAGTGAAAAGAATTAATACAAGAAGATTATTTTAATGATACCATTTTATAGGCAAATTGTTCAATAATAATCTACATCAAAATATACTGCTACCTTACACTAATGTTACTGTTTCACGTCGATAAAACGCGCAAAAGCATGCATCGAATTGCACCATTTACAACATCAAAATGCAAAAAGTTCTTACCGTGGGAGGGGGTACACCCCCTCCCACACCCTCCCCCTCCTCCTTCGCTCGCTCCGCTCGCTCGGGTTCAGTCGCGTTCATGATATTCAGTGAAAAGAATTAATACAAGAAGATTATTTTAATGATACCATTTTATAGGCAAATTGTTCAATAATAATCTACATCAAAATATACTGCTACCTTACACTAATGTTACTGTTTCACGTCGATAAAACGCGCAAAAACATGCATGAAATTGCACCATTTGCAACATCAAAATGCAAAAAGTTCTCACCATGGGAAGGGGGACACCCCCTCCCCCACCCTCCCCTCCCCCCTCGCTCGCTCCGCTTGCTCGGGTTCAGTCGCGTTCATGATATTCAGTGAAAAGAATTAATACAAGAAGTGTATTTAAATTATACCATTTTATAGGCAAATTGTTCAATAATAATCTACATCAAAATAAACTGCTACCTTAAACAAGTGGGACTGTTTCACGTCGATAAAACGCGCAAAAGCATGCATCAAATTGCACCATTTACAACATCAAAATGCAAAAAGTTCTTACCATGGGAGGGGGGACACCCCCCTCCCACACCCTCCCCCCTCGCTCGCTCCGCTCGCTCGGGCTCGGTCGCTTCGCTCCCTCGCAGACTAACCGCCCCCCCTAAGATTAAATCCTGGCTACGCCGTTGTGTCGTCCCCTCGTTTCTTTGTTGGTTGCTGTTATTGGTTTTTTTTTCTTGTTAAAAGTACGCTCATTATTAGTATATGATTACGTCTATGTAATGCAAACATCATACATCATAAGTATATGGTAATTTCTGCGAAAGTTTACACACATTTATAACACGAGGGATCTCGTGAGTCAGACTTGTTTATCAGCATGTACCCTGTTAAGTCCGACATTGTTTGGATTTTCTACATTTGTTGTTGTTATCATTTCGGAAGCCCACTTAGTCATTCGATGTATCCTTGTCTGCTCGTTGTGTGTGTTCCATGTTTGTCTTCTTCAACGTTATTGTGTTTTCTCGTCTACTTTCTCCTTTCCATTTCCCGTTCTACTCCGCAGCGTTACTCTGCTAGTTCTGATTCTGACGCCATTCATGTTCGTCAATTACTCTCGTATTCTGCCACATTTCGTTGGATGGTCATTCTATCTTATGTATCGATTCATGCTATTCTAGTTTTATACGCAAAGCTGATTCTCATAGATACACATACACCCCGTATTTCCAATGGCTGATTACATGAATGCGCCGTTTCATTCCGTTTCAAACGATGACTTCTTTGAACTACTTAGACATATGTCAGAATCTGATACATTGAATGGGACAGATAGTGTACGAATTACCCCTTATGATAGTCTTGTTGTTGATAATTTGAATTCATTAACATTCTCCAGATACCTTTTCTTTGTTGCATCTGAATATAAGGAGCATAAACAAACATTTTGATGAGTTTAAATTCTGCTGGAATCTGATACAAAGTTAATCAACCATTTTCAGTCATGGGATTATGTGAAACCTGGTTAACTTCTAATTCTGGAAATTCTTTTGCAATCGATGGGTATAATATGTTTGTCAATAATAGGCCAGATAATAGGAGTGGTGGAGATGTAGCGTTGTATGTATCACGTACTTTTGAATGTACTGTTCTTGATAATATTTCTAGAATGGATAGTTTTGTTGAATCTCTTTTTCTTGAAATTTGTATCCCAGGAAATAGAAATATTGTGGTAGGCATACTGTACAGACCACCCAATTCAAGCATCAAAGATTTTTTTATTTATCTTTCAGATTTGACACAATCCCCGGTTTTTCAAAATAAGGATTGCTTTTTACTTGGTGACTTTAATATTGATCTGTTGAAATTGGACAATGATAATATCTCAAGTGAGTTTCTTCAAACATTTTTGTCTTCTTCCTTTCTTCCGCTCATTTCAAAACCCACACGTGTTACAGATCACTCTGCTACCCTTATTGACAAGTTCTTTTGTAATATTTTACACCTCCCAGATTCTTTTATAATTCTATCAGATATGACTGATCATTTTCCAATTATGACTCATTTTCCTCTTAAGACACCAGCTAATATTGTCAAACCTTCTGTATTTCCCTTATTTAGTCGCACAGTGTCGCCTGATAAGCTAGCTAGTCTGGACGCGGCCCTGGATAATACTGACTGGTCGAGAGTTTTAGAAAATGATGATATTAATTTGTCTTTTGACAATTTTACGGAAATTTTTAATCATCACTTGGATGAAATAATTCCAAAACAAAAGAATAAATCAGATTATAAAAAGACACCCAGGTTACCGTGGATCTCAAAATCAATTCTCCGTTCTATTAACAGGAAAATTCGATTATATTGTAAATACAAAATGGAAAGGACTGAATCATCTAAGAATGAACATACATCTTATAAAAATACTTTAACAATGATTCTACGATCTGAAAAGAAAAAATATTACTCTAAGTTGTTATTGAGATATAAGTTTGATATAAAAAGTACTTGGAAGGTTTTAAAACAGGCCATGAATGTTTCAAGTAAGAATTCAGATATTGATAACATTAAGATGAATGATGAAATAATTCATGATTCTGTTCACATTGCAAATGCTTTTAATTCTTACTTCTCAAAAATTGGTGAAACATATGCTCAAAATATTCCTGCTACTCAGAACCATTTCACCGAATTCTTAGGTCAGTTCAATCCCAATTCCATTTTTTGTTTACTCCTACCAATAGATATGAAATAATTGACATGGCATCTTCTTTAAAGAACAAACGAAGTTCTGGTTATGATGAGATTGATAATGTTATTTTAAAAGGTGTTTTATCTTCGATTGCTGATCCTCTTGCTCATATATTTAATTTGTCAATATCCTAGGGTGTATTCCCTGAATAAATGAAATTGGCAAAAGTAATTCAAATATTCAAAAAAGGCGATAAACTTGATACCAGTAATTATCGTCCAATTTCATTATTAACTTCTTTGTCTAAAGTCCTGGAAAAACTTATTTATAAGAGAATGATTGATTTTATGAAACAATATAAAACTTTTACAAATTCTCAGTTTGGTTTTCGTGAGAAGCACAGTACCAGTCATGCTCTCTTAAGTTTTGTTGAAAGAGTGGCTCATGCAATTTGAGGACCACTCTCATTTGATTAGCATTTTCTTGGACTTCTCCAAGGCCTTCGATACAATTAATCATGATATTTTGCTTAACAAGTTATCACATTATGGAATACGCGGGAAGGCCTTGGGGTGGTTCAAGAGTTATTAACTTAATAGAAGACAGTTTGTTACAATAAATAATGATAACTCATTGATCAGAGAAATTAAATGTGGGGTTCCTCAGGGAAGTCTGTTAGGGCCATTGTTATTCATTATTTATATCAATGATTTTTGTCAAGTATCGGAAGCTCTTTCTTTTTTTCATTTTGCTGATGATATTAATGTATTTCTAGTTCATAGCGATATTGATGTCCTTGTACAAAAAGTTAATAGCAAGTTGAAGAAAGTAACAAATGGGTTTAGAGCTCATAAGCTCTCGTTGAATGTTCAGAAAACGAAATATATGCTCTTTAGTAATACTGTTGGCACTTTAAGTACTGACATAGTTTTGGATGACACTCCTTTAGAAAGAGTTTCACATCTTAAATTCCTTGGTGTTATTGTAGATGAGAAACTTTCTTGGAAATTGCATATCGATTATATTTGTAATATAATTTCACGTAATATAGACGTTATTAATAGACTAAAATTGTGTTTACCTAAAAAAATCATAACTTATGTTATACTCCTCATTGATATTGCCTTAACTTAATTATGGACTTTTAGTCTGGGGCAACACGCACCAAAATTTGTTGGATAGAGTGTTCCTTTTGCAAAAGAAAGCTCTTCGTGTCATTTGTTATTCTCCCATACGTTCTCATACAGATGCATTGTTTGCCTCTAATGAGTTGTTATAATTTAGAGATTTGTTTTTATCTAATTTAGGTCAATTTATGTATATGTATGACAATAACTTTCTTCCTGATGTTTTCATTCCATGTTCCTAAAAAACCAGTCATTTCATGAATATCCAACTCGACGCTCTAACGAATATCATTTACCTCTTTTTCGTACGATTTTAGCTAAAAACACATTTGTGTATACTGGACCGAGTTATTGGAATTCCATGCATCCCGATATTAAAAATGCCCCCTCAATATACTAATTCAAGAGGAAATTGAAAGTTTCTTTATTGCAACCTTATTCTACTGAATAGAATTAATCAGCTGTTATAACTTCCTTCCTAAGAACCTACGTTTTCACGTATTGATTGCCAAGTATACTTTAGCTCTTAAATACTATACTCATATAATGCCACGATATTTCTCCGATTATGTCTATTACCCTGTTCTTTCTCGCGTCACTTTTTTCTCACTCTGTCGACACACTTCTTACGAGATCGCTGTCTCTGTAGAACGTTTTGTCTGTTCTGTTCTTTTCTATTATGTTAGCTTTGCCTCATTTTGTCTCGTCTCATAGTCAACTCTCCGTTGTACTGTTACTCCTACTCCAGTCTCGTTTCATGTTTTATTTGTATGTATATTTGTCTGCTTTTGTTGATCTATCTTTATAGTGGGCTTCCAGACTTTCACGTTGTTCTCAACTGATGTTTTTTCCTCTGAGGGGCCCACATTCTACAAGCTTTGTCTTTTTAGTGGGTCCCTCCATTTTTCGAATTTTGCATACTGTTTAGTTACTTCTAATCACTTGAGTTTTATGATATTGTATAATTATTATAAGGTGGTACAATCACTGTACATTCTTTCATGTTACATAGTTTACGCACCTTATTTTCTGTCACCAAAAAAGTGATGTTTATATTTTTTTGCCGAAAAATGAAATAAAACATTGAATTGAATTGAATTGAATAAAGATTTTGACAATCACAAGAGGTGATACGCTGATGGCGTATCACCTAAAAAGAAATATTCATTGATAATTGAATGACTAAATCATGGTACAATGTATCTCCGCTCTTGCTCCGTCTGTGCGACATCACTGCGTAGGCCTACTGTTTGAGGTAGCAGAATATATTGATGTAGATTATTATTGAACAATTTGCCTAAAATGGTATCATTTAAATACACTCATTGTATTAATTTTTACGATGAATAATTATCATGAACGCTGTCTGTTAAGTAATTCAAACAGAAAAAGCAAGCACACGAGGGTGTAGATAAGGGGCATTTCTCTTCCTACACGTAGGTGATTTTGCATTTTCAGACCTGAAATTCAGCGATCTGGCGGAAACTTTTGGTGCAATACTTACAATTTTTCCATCGCCCCCAACCGACAAAAAATAAAAATGGAAATGAATAGGGCTTTTTCAGGGAAGTGTTAAAATCATGGAATGTAACTCTTATTCCGCGTGTGCATCATCTCTGTGTATGTACAAAGTCTAGTGAGGTTGAGCTTATAGAGAGGATGTGGGAGAGGAATTCTCCCTCCCACTCGATGGAGCTTTTGCGATATTAAAATTGAAATGAAGCACACTCTTTGTGGAAAATTAGGAAATTGTCATTCCCTAAAGAGTACTAAGTCTGTAGAGGGGACCAAGCAATGGGAGGGTGGCAAGTTACGTCTCCCATATTCGAGGGAGCCTTTTTTTCAGTTTTAGAACTGAAATTCAACAATCTGGTGCACACTTTTGTTGGAATATCTGGAAATTTGTCAATCAGAGAAGGTGAGAGGGGATAAGCCCTATTCCCCCTTCCTACACGAGGGAGATTCTGTATTTTCTGATTGCATTTAAACGTTTTGGTGCAGACATTTTGTGGCATATTTGGAGAACTGTCTATGTTCAAAGTGTAGCCACAGTCTACTTGTATGCATGGGGCGGGGGATGGGACGGGCGAGCAGGGAGAAGGCGTGGGGGAGTGTTATCACCACCCTTCCCGTACGAGGGAGAGTTTGCCTTTTTAAAGTTGAAATTGAGATATCTCGTATACGCATATTTGATGAAATATTTGGGAAGTAAAAAACAAACAAAAACTAATCTGTGATGGGGAAGTGAGTGAGGAAAGGGTTGATTAAAAAGGAATATTCCCCTTGTACATGAAGGAACTTTCGAGTTTTCGGAATATAAGTGATACGTCCTGTGCACTCAGAATTATTCAGAATTTTTTGTAAATCTGAAAAGTGTACTATAAGGCTAGGGAAATGGGTACAGAGGGGGAGGGTTTGGGAGGGAGTACCAAGCACGAAAAATTTTGCATTTTGTTAAAATTGAAATTCAGCAATCTGGTGCACACTTTGGATAAGAAATTTGGACAAAACGCAAGAAAATTTTCCTCATCTCGGGATTTATTGGGGGACAAAATGACATGTTTGCTCCCCTCCTAGTACTCCAGGATCGACGTCCCTGCATATGAGTGGGCTTTTGCATTCTTAAAATACAAATACAAATGAAAAGTTTTGACGGAAAATTCGGAAAGCTGTTAATTTCCAAAGTGTACTATGGTTTTTAATGGGAAACAAAGTGGGGAAAGGGTTGATTGAAAGAAGATATCCCCTCCCACCCGCGGTGGTTCTTTTGTGTTCTTTTTGTGTTACTGAAGTGACAGACCTAGTGCACACTTAAGATAAAACATTTGGGAATCTGTCAATCTAAAAAGAAAAAAGGAAAAGGATCGAAAGTGGGGGGGGGGGTATCCCCCTCACATGCGAGATATATATATATATATATATATATATATATATATATTTGCATTTTCAGAATTAAAATTCTGCAATCCGGTGCACACATTGGGTAATATATTTGGACAGTTTTCTATCAAAAAACGCAAGAAAATTTTCCTCATTTCGGGAATCATTGGGGATCAAAATGATATGATTGCCCCTCCCACCTCCCCTCGTCCTCCAGGATCGACGCCCCTGCATACGAGGGTTCTCTTGCATTTTTAGAATTCTGATAAAAATATCTTGTAAACACATTTATGATGTAATCTGGAAATATTTCAATCCCAGAAGTGTATACTATTCTTCTTTTTTTTTTTTGGGGGGGGGGGCCCTCCGTTAGTTGAAAGTGAGATTTTGTATTTTCAGATTTGAAATTCAGCCATCTTTGGGTGAAATATTTAGACAGTTTTCTATCAAAAAGGTAAGAACATTTCCACATCTCGGGAGTTACGAGGAGGAGCAAAATGATTATGTCTGTCTCCAATACTTTTATAGGGGAACCATCCCCCCCCCCCCCCCCCATCGACGCCTCTTCATATGAGGGAGCATTTGTAAGTGAAAGATCTGCTGCACACTCTTTGATAGAATATTAGGAAATACGTCAAACTCAAAAGTGTACAAAGTCTATCGAGTAGCGGAGCTTAAAGTGCATGTTTATGATTGCAATTCAACAATCTGGTGCACAGTTCTGGCGGTATTTGGACAATTTTCCATAAGTTTGAGATTTGTCGTCATCTCGGGAATTGCTTGGGGAACAATGATTTGTCTGCCCCAACATTTCCGCAAATGCCCCTTTGCCCCCCCCCCCCCCAGATAGATTCGACGCCCCTGATCATCCCTTGGTATGCCCATAGATGTATCCTGACTGAGTCATCAGACTCATCATATCGTTTCAGGAATGATTCAGGAAGTGGAAGGGGGTTCAATTGTGGCGGTATATATGATAGTTTTTGTTGTTGTTTGTTTTCGTGCATAATTCGCAGATGGTCCCGAGTTGCCCGCGTCATATGTTTACATGTTTACATATACCTTATGTCGATATTACTTTCTTCGCGAGCGAGCGAAGCGAGCGAGCGTTTGAGAAAATTATGTATAGGGGAAAGGGGGGCAATTTGAGCCCCGGGGTAAAATGAGCCCCCTTGAGGAATTTTGCTCACTGCTCTAATGTGCCTGCCACAAGTTGCAGTATAATATGCACCTACATCCTATTTCATATGGCAAGGAGGAGCAGTTAAACACATAGCACTACGGAATTTCATCTGGAAAGTGGCATGTCCACTTTGGAAAGATCAGTACTCTATCCACACCTTTGCTTCAATTATTTATATTCATTGTTGATTGTGTTAAGTAGCCATAGTATGTGCAAATTATAAAATAATTCTAGATAAAATCATTTTGATTTTGTGCCTGGATGTGAATGTATGGAATAGTACCCCGTGGGGTAATATGAGCCCCCTCTTTTATGTATGGACGCTGTGTACTGTGAATAATGGATAGAGTATTATATTTTAATACAATTTATGATTTTAATTGAATGTTTTTTGAAATATACCTGAATAAGAGAAATGCACGTAATCAAGCACAAGAATACAGGTGTATGTGGCCCTACAATAATAGGATGCATCTTGCACTAACGTATTTGTAAATACTATTATTTGTAAATACTACTATTATTACGGTACATTGGAACATTGGGTGAGAATAAGAAAGAGTGAAGAGGCCAAAGGAAGACTGTAAGGAAAGCAGAACAGAAAGAATCAATAACAAAGGAAAGACAGGGATGAAACAGAATATTTTTGATGAGTCAGTGGAACTTCCACTAAGTGACAATGAAACCCAAAATGGATGACAATGAAGTCGAAAAATGCGAAGCATGTGGTGAAATTGATGATACCATCAACTCAAGTTCATTGGTTGTTATCTCTGTCCAAAGTTATTTTGCAGGGGTGTTGCTGCTGTGGCATTGATCTCTCTTTAGGTTTAGATGTTACAGCAGTTTTTTGCAAACAATTATTGCTAACAAATCATATAAAACAGACACTATGCATTGTGTGACAACACTTACGGAAATAGAACATGGTGGAAACACATACGCTATGTCATTAACATTGCTTTAATTAATTTGGTAATTAATTAGGGGGATATTAAGCTATTAGCAACACTTTTATACTCCAGAATACTTATGAGAAAAGCAGAATTCAGTACAGTTTGTTACAGAATAGAAATTGATTAATTACAACATGGTTTTGAAAAGGGGCTCATTTTACCCCATTTTCATGGGGCAAAATGAGCCCCTTGTTGTAGTTATTAAACACCAATTAATATGCAAATTGGAATAGCTGGTAACATAATTTCTACGTGGTATTATTCAGCCTATCTACTACTATTACCTGTGGTATTATCATGCTCCAGTATGTTTTATTTATTGAGATATTTTAAACTAGAAATGTCGCTAAGGCGACTGGTATGCCTCCGCCATAATGCATGATTCTCCTAATAGGTCTATAGTACATGTGGACAATGTGTGATTACATTTTCACAAAATCGGCAAAATACTGAAATGACAAGTTTGTCACAAATGTGTTGAATGTCCACCTTCCTTGTCCTAGGTTTAATAGGATGAATAGGAGAGCATGTATTTGAGGATTTAAGGACTTTAACTTGACTTTGACCCATTCATAAGTTTATGCATTGAGTAATTTTCACGGTATGGAGAAAAAGGTGCAATTTCTGTATTGAAAAGTACATTGTTACCATTTTCATCTGGCCTGTCACAGTGTGTTACACGTGAACTAGCTTATTGGTCTAGATGAGGCAGTTTGATCACCCGAAATGAAATATACGAAGAGATAAAGTACCGTTGAAATTATGTGTGCATTTATTAAATTGTTATCAAGTCTTCAAATCATACATCCGGTCGTACAATATAATAATCTTCTGAGCTCAGAGCTTAAACATATCACGCGGATTAAATGACTGTTATCCCATACATCAAATACTAACAACCTTCTAACTCCAAAACTAATAGCTCTCAATGTTAATCTTTCGATTTATAAACTAATTGAGTAACCAAATCCTATCACACTTCTCACAATATTGACATAATTATGAGACGGCGTGGGCATGTGGCTTGCCACAACAAATCATATCCCTGACCATAATTATAATGTCAGTTCGACGTTCAGTTCGGTTCAGTCCAAACTTATGGTTCCGGTTTATCAATTAATCAATGGGGAATTTCATAATACTGACTTTGCTTCGCGAACCGGCGCACAGTGGGCCAGAGAGATACCAAAGTGCGCCAAAAGTCACTTTGGGCACTTGGGATTTTTTGATTTTTGACATGCGCTCTTGAGAGGCAATACTTTGAAGAATATATCATCAAATATTTAAATCAGGTATGTACATTAAAGGGATATATTTCCTACCTGAAGTAGCAAAATACAATATTTTAAGAATGTCAAAGCAAATTGTAACCTCTTTAATAAATAAGTAATTTCAACATGTAGTTTTTGAGATATCAACCTATAATTTCTCCCACATATTTCTCAGAGTTCATTTTACGTTGTGAATGCCGTAAAAATGCAAAGAAACTTAATGTTCATGAATATTTTATGCTAAATATCCTGGAAAAGAGGCTAATTATTTGTCTTTTTAATATACCCTAATGAAAAGTTTAGATTGCCACGGATTTCCAACTAAATTCTATTACCACCACATTCCCTGATGTCTCAGCTTTAAGCTGATACCAGATTTGGCTGCCACCTTTTGCCACTTTTTGTGTTAGAGCCGATTTTCCGCGACACATTACGTCCATTTTGGATCTTGCAGCCGCTTAGGAATGCTGTTATATCATACGGGGCCGCATGAGGGCGTCATTTTTTAAAATTTATTATTTTTTTCTCGCACGTTAAAGGCACAGAAACATGAATAACACTGAATAAGAGGCAAACAGAGTTATAAAATACATGTATAGGGCTAGTCCGGCACCTAAAAGACCCTCCTCCGAAGATAAAAGAGTACATAATTGCACATAGCCAAGGCCATATAGCCATATTGTCCATAATTGTCATAGCCACTACTGTAAACATAGCTATTCCCACTGCGATACATATTGTGTGGACACCTAAATACTTCGATCCTACTCTTGACATATGCAGATAGAACGTTATACACCAAAACACAGAGAATTTGTTCTCATCGGTTACTCGTTGGAAGCAAAGTCTGTTGCTTTCCGGCCGCTCAGCGAAGTGTATCACGATCGCAGTTTGTGAATCCGATTGCAGGTCAATGTCAGACATTGCTCGCGTGATCCTCATCGGACAATCTTGCTTCATCGGATCATGCCCGACCTGTCTGACATTGACCTGATAGGCGACCAATACAAGTCGGATTCATCAGACTGTGATCCCATACACTTTGTGGGTTGTCGGAAGCAAAAAAAAAAAAAAAAAAAACTTTGCTTCCGACGACTGATGAGAAAAAAAAAATCATTGTGGAACGTGGATGAATTTATAATTTCATATGATAGTGATCCGATGAATTTTTCATTAAAAAAAAATCTTTTTATTTTAGCTTTTCCAAGTAAACTTTCATACACGGCAGACTTATTCTTAGATGCTAAGTCATAACCTTTCATTTTCCTGATTACTGACTTCACAATTTGTTATCTTTCCATTAAAATTAGACAAAATGGTTTTTGCGCTTGTATGAATTGATATTGCATAGGCCTAAGGTTATATATGAAGTAGAGAGATAAGAACTATATCGGAAATTGATTTTATATCGCACATTTATGTCCTGCTAGAATAAAGTGAATAAATCCACCCAAACGTACAGCGTACATCATAAACTTATATTTTAACTAGTTTACACGGACGACAGTATCATTTTGCAGTACGTGTGTAATATGGAACTTTCAGCATAGATTCGATTCTTTTAACGAAACCCGAATGTTTATACACTTTCTATGACATGTAAGCATCGTGTATTCAATGGTAGTATAAAAGCAGTGTCAGTGAATGTGAAAAGATAAATCAATCTTTAAAGAAAAAAAATAACAGCCTAAGATTTGCATTGCTTTATTTGTCATTTACAGACAGATTTTTGGTAGCCAATGAAAAAACAGCATCACAGTGACGTCATATGAGTTTGAAATTATGTTCGATCAATTCTACGCCCCGAATTACCCTAAGACACCAAATTTGGGTAACTTTGAGCTCATTCTGGCCCACTGTGCGGCGCGGCGTTCTCCATATTTGTGACGACAGCCTCGCGTCCTTGGAGACGGCGAACGCGAAGCGCTTGGAGAATGTGTCGGGGCGACAACGTTGTCCTTCGACCGGTCGACCGCGGTTCAGCGAAGGCGACGGATCCAGCCCCGTGTAACCGGCGTTGCTGTGGAGGGGGTGCGTTTCGAACTCGGCGAGGAAATCCGGGCAACGGGTCAGGCAGCGGCTGAACAGGAGACACCTGTGGAGTCTCGGCCCGGTGATTGTGTGAGCTTATGTGGACGAAGCTCCACTATACCCTTAACAGCCGTCTGGAAAAATATTACAAACAACATCTTACGAGACAACTGTCTTACAATATTTATCCACTTTAGTATAATACCTTTACCTTGTTGCCGTCATCAACTCACAAACATAATGAGGGCATTATATATACATTCAAACAGCCTATTTTAGCCATTTATATAAGAAATACAGAAATATCGCAAGGGCCTCTCAAATGTACCCTAATCTCAAAATATACAGCAGACAATTAAATCTACAGCATCACCATCATTACAATTCACTACGCGGGGACATAATCCCACATATTACACTGTACTCCAGACTTCAGCTATCAAAATTACTCTTTTACCCTACAATTATCTTCAGTCCTCCTCATATCATACTCGAATACAAACAAAAAACCCTATATCAACTTTCTTGAGTTAACTTAAACTGTATTCATATCACAACTGCAGACAATAAGGAGGGGCTTCTAAACTGTCCGGGTATCGATAATTATAGAATACGGCTTACCGCCAGAAGTATAACTATACAGTAACAATTACTATCTGAACAAATTCAAACCATTATCCATACTACAAAATTATAAATAAGATAAACTGAAACTTACAGTTGGGCCTTGGACACCCCAGTTGTGGCATCCTGCTAGACAAGGCTCTGCAGCGTCTGGTCTGTCTGGTGGCAAGACAGGGTGTGGCAGCTTCACTTCTTGTGAGCCTGCCTATACATACGCTGGCTGCTGCAAACTTAACTATGCCGGGAAGCAATAGCTGTCAAACACCTGCATGTGGGATGCCTCCAACCCGACTAAATTCATATGCAAATTCACTTCCTCCCAAACTGGAGGGTATTCAAATTAGATTTAAATCAACTCCTTACATGGCCAATGACCCTAACATTCATAAGATAATCACTGTTAGGCAGAACATGCATTTGGTATGAAGATAAAGTTTCAAGATAACTTGAGCCACTTCCGAGATATGGAGGAAAAAGTTAGTTCAGCACTTTCCCTTGATCTTTGACCTTTTGACCTTTGAGGCAAAACAAAAAAAAAGAAAGTTTCCAGAGAATCTCTATTAGGTTATACATGCATACACCAAGTGTAAAAAAAAAAAAATCCTGCTGGCATTGCATAAATGAGGGAAATAGTAAAATTTTGAAGTGTTGCCCTTGACCTTTGACCCCTGACCTTTAACCCCATGAACCCTAAATTCTCTAGATAATCACTGCCAGTCAGTACAAGTATATATACATGTACTATGTTCCATGAAGACACCTTGAACAATTTCCAAGTTACGGAGAAAAAAGTGAAGTTTTAATATTTTTACTTGACCTTTTGACCTTTGACCTCATGACCCCAAACTTTCACCAGAGAATTTTAATTGGGCAATACATGTATACACTAAGTTTCAAGAAAATATCTTCAGGCATTGCATAGATATGGTGGAAATAGTGAAATTTTACGTATTTGACCTTGACCTTTTGACCTTTGACCTTGAGCATGTGCACCCAAAAGTTGATAGGCACAACTTCACCCCCTAATACACATACATGTCAAGTTTCATTAGGATACCTCAAAAGGTTTTTTAGTTACGCTGTCCACAAAATTCATTACGGACGGAAGGACGGACGGACGGACGGACGGAAGGACCGACGGACGGACGGACAACCCGAAAACATAATGCCTCCGGCACCACTTCGTGGCGGAGGCATAAAAATATAAAAAAGGGGGCTCAAATTGCCCCCCTTTCCCCTACATTATCTACAAGATAGAATACTGTTCAGCTCTGTTACCTGTCTCAAGGCGGGCGTACGAACGTCATGCAATATGCCAAAATTGATGCAATCACATTTCTGCTTCCTCCATTTTTTCCCCTCAAATTTCAGGGGGGGGGGGGAATGATTGTACAGGCCATCCCCCCTCCTCCATTTCGGGGGGGGGGGGGGAATGCATCCCCAATCCCCCCGGGATTTACGCCCATGCTTGAGGCACTCCAGATGCTATCGGTGTTGTAGAAGATTTGACACCATCTAAAACGACCCTCTGACTTCTTCCTTGGAGAAAGCTTCAAGAATCCATTAAAGATTTTTCCCTCTGATACCATAGAAGTCCAATTTACGTTAAAGCCGCTCATATCCAACCTTGTCAAAAGCTTTTGAGAAGTCCATGATTATAACATCCAGCAAGAAATGGGGAAAGCCTATTAAAATTTGCACGATGTCATTATTAAAAATCTAAACTTTAAACTTCTTATTTTCCCTTTTCCACTTTGATGACATTAATACCACACCCTGTACAGATACACACTTGTAGTTGACCTATTAATGGCGCTGCTCATCTTGTTGGTCTCGTGGGCCTTATTTGCCTTGTATCAGTCTCATGAGCCTCTCTTATGCAATGTCGGTCTCATAAGCCTCTTTTGCATAGTGTCCATCTCGGGCTTTGTTTGCGTTGTGTCGGTCTCGTGAGCCGTTTTACCTCATGTCGAACTCATATGGACTGTATGACTCGTGAGCTGTATAACTCGTGGGCTGTATGACTCATGGACCTATTTTCAATGTCGGTTTCGTGGGCCGTATGACTCGTGGGTGTCGGTCTCGTGGGATGACCCTCGCATTTTTAGGCAGTTTGGGTACTTGATAATGATATCATCATAAATTCAGAGAAAATATCTTCAAAGTCCTTACTAAATCATGACTTTTTGGTGTTGACATGCGTTCCCTGATGTATGGTTTTTGCATACAGTCTGACCTCTCTCATCCGGACATGTCAGGACCGGCGCTCATCCGGATAAGGGATTCGGCCGGATATGGGAGACCCAAAGTTTAAAACACGTAGCTGCCTACCAAATGGTAGCTACAAGTGTATATGTAACCTATTGCAAGTACCGTACACTGCGGTGATTTGGGGTAGTGAATGTCTGAATTCATGTTATTTAGATAAAAATTTGATGTGAATATATATTAATCATGTTTGAAATATCATGTAATTCACGTGAGCTTGTGTAGGAATTTTGTTTGAGTGTGAAATCCCCCTTTTCCCCATACTTACTAGATCGAAAAAAAAAAATCATAGCGAGATTGGATCGAAATAATAGAGAGTCCATATAAAGGGAGGTGCAGATAAGAGAGGTTGGACTGTAATGATGTGGAAAGTAAATCTAAACAAGACTGGTCACAAGTTAATTTAATTGGACCACTCTGGAACAGCGTAGAGAAAATGACAGGCTAATTATGATGCACAAAATACACAATAATCTTGCACCTCTTTCAGCACAGGACTATATTATCAAACAGGCTACTCAGTTGACGAGAGCCTCGCAACCACACTCCTATCAGGTACCATATTCGAGAACTGAATCGCATCGCCATTCGTTCTTCCCAAGAACTGCAAGGAACTGGAATTCCCTGTCGTCAGAAATTGTTTCAGCGCCATCTGTGGGATCATTTCGAAACCGTCTAACGGTTGATCACAGTGGCTAGTTATTTTCGTCATATTTTCTATGTGCTTGTAAATATCTGTAAATAAATTGTATTATAATGTAAATTGCACCAGTCTGCAAGAATCTTCAGTCTATTGAAGGAGGCAGACTTAATCAGAAGAAGAAGAAGAAGAAGTTGTTATGACAATCATATACTTCCATGCATTACTCTACTCATATGAGACTGGGTGACAATGGTGGGAATACAAATGTGAGTGATCATTTGCACATTGTGTACAGCCCAATCAAGCACACTGGTACATGTACAGCCCCATCAAGCACACTGGTACATGTACAATAGTCATGTACATACATAATACATCAGCCAGTGGTATTCGTGAGGAAGAACCTCCGGATCATCATGGATTCATTGAACTTAGTGTCTGCAGGAATTTACAGTGAACAATGTTTACAGGATTCAAACACATAAAGGAAAGGAACATTTTCCTCATCTGCAAGAACTCACTCCGTCATGTGAACTTGTTTCTTTACTTGCCCAGATTTATATGCAAACATAGGTAAAATTTATGAACATTTGATGGATATGAAAGCAAGAGATTGAATTGAGTTGAAAAAAAAAATGAAGAAAACTCATAATCCGCTTGATATATACGTATTTTTACCCCCACCCACACAGTGTGTATGGGGTACATAGGAATCACTCTGAGGTCGGGTGGCCGGTCGGTCGGTCGGTCCGTTGCAAAATCTTGTGGATCGAACTCCTCTCTCAATTTTTGGGCAATTGACCCTAAATTTGGCATGTGTGACCGCTATCAAAGGTAGATGGGCAAGACACCTTTTTCGTTATTAGTATCGCATAATGCGTTACAATGGCAACGGTGTATTTTCATAAAAACTTGTGGATCAAACTACTCTCAAATTTTTGAGCAATTAACCCTAAATTTGGCACGTGTGACTGCTATCAAAGGAAGATGTGCTAGACGCCTTTTTCGTTAGTATTGCATGATTGCCATGGCAACGGCAATTAAAAAAAAAAACTTACAAAATGTTGTGGATCGAACTACTCTCTCATTTTTTTTTAGCCATTGATCCTAATTTTGGCATGTGTGACCGCTATGAAAGGTAGATGTGCAAGACAACTTTTTTGTTAGTATCACATAATGCATTGCCATGACAACAGCATATTTTCATAAAAACTTGTGGAGCGAACTACTCTCATTTTTTGATTAAATCATCCCAAATTTGGCATGTGTGACCGCTATCAAAGGAAGATGTGCAGGACACCTTTTTCGTAAGTATAGCATGTATTGCTATGGCAATGGCAAATTAAAAAAAAATCTTACAAAATGTGGATTGAACTATTGTCATTTTCTGAGCAATTGACCCCAAATTTGGCATATGCGACTGCTATCAAAGGTAGATGTGCAAGACACCTTTTTTGTAAGTATTGCATAATGTGTTTGCCATAGCAACATGATATTTTCATTAAATGATTGTGGATCAAACTACTCTTTTATTTTTTGAGCAATTGACCCCATATTTGGCATATGTAATTTTGGCAAAAGTAGATGTGCAAGAAAATCACACAAAAATACTGTGGATTCAGATATCTCCCTCAGTCCTTGAGCATTTGGCTTGAAATTTGGCACATGTGACCGTATAGTATGTAGATGTGCAAACTTAATCTTTTGTCATTGTTGAACAATGCTTTGCCATGGTAACAGCATATTCTGAATGTAAATCATACAAAAATACTTGAAATTCGGCACATGTGACCGTAAAGTATGTAGATGTGCAAACTTAAAGGGATCGTATAGTTTTGGTTGAGACCTCATTTCAGGTTTTTAACATTTTTTGGTGAGATAATGAGGAACATCTCATGAAATATGAAAGAGCATGTAATTCAATGAGGAATTCAACGTTTATTTGACAAAAATTGGTTTTGAAATGGCTGAGATATCCAAAACAGAGCGATTCTAATAAAGTGTGGGACCCACATATGATTATGACCACTTTTTTTACTTTGTTTTTGGATGTTTTAGTCATTCCACACCCGATTTTCATCAAATAAACTTTGAATTCCTCTTAAAATGGTATGTTCTGTACTATTTCATAAGTGTTTTCTTGGTATATCTCGCAAAAAGTTAAAAGCCCAATTCTGATCTCCACCAATACTGTACCATCCCTTTAATCTTTTGTCATTGTTGAACAATGCTTTGCCATGGTAACAACATATTCTGAATGAAAATCATGCAAAAATACTGTGGATTCAGATATCACCCTCAGTCTGAGCATTTGGCTTGAAATTTGGCACATGTGACCACTATGGTACATAGATGTGCAAACTTAATCTTTTGTTATTGTTGAACAATGCGTTGCCATGGTAACCACATTTTTTTTTCGATAAAAAGCATAAAGAAATATAGTGGACTCAGCTTACACCCTCAGTCTTTTAGCATTAAGCTTGAATTTTGGCACATGTGACCACTATGGTACATAGATGTGCAAACTTAATCTTTCGTCATTGTTGAACAATGCGTTGCCATGTTTACAGCATTTTTTCACTAAAAAGCATACAAAAATATTGTGGATTCAGCTTACTCCCTCAGTCCTTGAGCATTTAGCTTGAAATTTGGCACATGTGAACACAATGGTACGTAGCTGTGCAAACTTATTCTTTCGCCATTGTTGAATGGGTTGCCATGGTAACAGCATATTTTAAATGAAAATCATTAAAATATACTGTGGATTTAGTTAACCCCCTCAGTCTTTGAGCATTTTGCTATAGTACAAACATGTGCAAACATCATCTTTTGTCATTGTTGACGAATGCGTTGCCATGGTAACAGCATATTTTGAATGAAAAAATCATACAGAAATACTGTGGATTTAGCTAACTCCCTGAGTCTTTGAGCATTTGACTTGAAATTTGGCACAAGTGACTGCTATAGTACATGCATGTGCAAATTTATTTTTCTGTCATTGAACAATGTGCTGCCATGGTGACAGTATATTTTGAATGAAAAAAAAAAAATACTGTGGATTAAGTTAACTCCCTTGGTCTTTGAGCATTTGGATTGAAATTTGGTACATGCGACTGCTATAGTAAAAAGATGTGCAAACTTTATTAAATTGTTGAACAATGTGTTGCCATGGTAACAGTATATCTTGAATGGAAATCATAAAAATTTGGAATTCAACTAACTCTCATTTTTTTTTTTTGCATTTGGCTTCAAATTTGGCACATGTTACCACTATATTACCTACCTGTGCAAATGTGATCTATCATCACTGTTGGAAAATGTGTTGCCATTCACACAGCATATTTTGAATGAAAATCATACAATAATATTGTGAATTAACCTATTGCAAAGATAAACCTTCCTCCCTTAACTCAGCTTCTGATGTGTTTGTGATTCTGATTCTTTGCAGCACCTGTAGCCTGCCTGGAATTACTGTTTTTCTGCAGGAAAGATTGTTATAAGGCCTTGTGAATCATATTTGAAAAGAGACAGACTATTTCTATCAGTGTCAATGCCAGTACTACGGCACCATGCCAAATCCTGCAAGGCACTGTCTAAACAGTGGCGGATCTATGAGGGGGGGGGGGGGGGTTCGGGGTTTTGGGGTTTAACCCCCCCCCCCTTGGGCTGCCAAGTAAAAATTTAATGTGCATAGGAAAACGACATCATAGTCACATCACTCACAAACTTATTAAGTTAATAACCAAACACATGATAACTCTGGATATAACTGTGTATTACAATGTCAAGGTACTTGATCTGAAAAGACATGAACATGGGCTGCTTTTTATGGTCTCCATTGCGTTAGTAGATGCCAGGAAAACATCACTCACGGGGGTTCACGCCTTGTGGACAATGCTCTGCATCGTTGTTGGGTCAAACCAAGTTACTGTGGAGCCAGAACAGAGCTTGGAAATTGCACGCAATTGCTAGCAAGAACAAGCAAAAGGTCTGTTTTATGCATACGTTTTCAAGCAAATGCTTCTTCTCTGAGTAATTGCTTGTGCTTGCTATCAAAAGCTTTTGCTTGCAAGCAATTACTTGTTTTTATGCATACGGATTTAAGCAAAAGGCTAGCACAAGCAATTGCTAGTTTTTATGCATCGGGCCCATTGTCTGTGGAAAAGACCAAGTACTGGTATGATAAATGTGGTCTCTCACAGTTTCTTATTTTCAAAGTATTCAATCAATGATCATTCTGAATGGCACTTTGTTCAGTTTCATTTTAACGCAATATCAAAGACAATAGTAATGTAGGACCATTAATTTGTCGTTGTTTACTTTGCTATATTTCTGGTTTGTCTACTCTCCTTTTGTTGTCTGTCTAGACCTTGTATTAATTTGCGTTGGAGTACTTTTCAGCACTGCCTTGCAGTCTGACATTAATTAAGATAATATTGATGATATTCAGTTGTCACCTCCAACGCCATTACTTCAGATACCTTTCCTCTCCTTCAGTTTTGTCACCTTCATTCTTTCTCTATTCAGGTGTGTTCATTCATTCCATCTCACACCTGATTCTTTAGTTGAGAAGAGACAGCTCCCATTCTTACGTAATCTCCTGCTTCCATCATCTCATGCGCTTCTTTACTTATTGGTTGATTTATTGAATTAGACTCTTTCACTTTATTGAAGTCCTCTGTTCCATTTAGTTCTATTGGTTGTTGCAGATAATTTGAATATACGTAAATATAGTTTATGTAAATTATGTTCATGCAGAAGTTTACTGAGGGCGAGCTGTCTTCAGAATAAATTAGAGCACTACCAGACTTCGACCTCAGTTTGTCTTCTTTGCGTCTTTCCTGAGTTCTCAACATTAAGTTATCTCCCCTCTTACAAATAGATTTCTGTTACAGGATCGAGAACATTTCTTAATAATTTCACATTTATTTTGACACCCTACTGTAACATATAGAAATAGATTTTCGACTGTAAACATTGTTTCATAATGTTCTGTATCTCACAATCACTTTTCAATACATACCTGTTGTGGTTTTTAACAAATTTAATCAAACATAGATTATTCATATGTCACAAATATTGAAAAATGTGCACTTTTCATGTGATACTTCTTCAGATCTTGCAAAAGGCAGGGCAGACTCTGTAAATGTAATTTGCTGGGTTAGACTTTCCAAAATGTATCATACATCCAGTAGGGTCTTTAGAATATATCTGAGGTTCTCTATAATTCACCTGTAACACATTCTCATGTAATGGACTCAAAGCCCTTGCATCCACATTCAATCATTCTCTTTTTCTTACACAGCTGTACATAACTTTACTTCAATTAATGGCAATCCTAATTTCAGTCAAGAAAATTGACTTTCTTTGAACCAAGGTCAAGTGCTTGAAAAAGAAGAAGCAAGCATAAATGACCCCATTTACAGTGCGGGGCTGGGCCGAGCCGCGGCGGAGCCCAGCCTCAATTGCGGGGCTGTGCCCCGCAACTTTGTCCGTTTACACTGCCTGGCTCGGCCGCGCTTTTAATTCAAACCTTTCAATATTTTGTCCTAGTGGCGCTCTGCTTATAAACAAACGCAATTTGGCATAGTCTGGTTTTCAGACCCTTTGCCAACTGGATTCCATGGCGACGAAGTCTCCGTTCGGGCAAAGATCTTTGCCAAAGGAAAAATTCTTTGCAGGACAATACCACCTTAAACTATACTAGTTTTCGACGTTGAGGGGGTTAATATCCTGAATAGCGAAATAGTACGGGCAGAGGGTGTGGATGCCAGACTAAAATTGGTCGCACATTTGGCCCTGTTTGCGTTTACACTGAGAAAAGGCCGGGCTCGGCCGCGGCCGAGACCACCTCCAGAGCGTGGCCAAATGCGCGGCCAATTTTGGCCCCGCATTTGGCCTTTTGTGCATTTACGCTGAAATGAAGGCGGGTTTGGCCGCGGCTGAGCCTCGCACTGTAAATGGGGTCTATGATGGAAAAGAAGCAGCAGATTGGTGTGTCCCTTTTCACCACTTGTTTCCAAGGCTTGGTTCACTAATGTGCTCAAATGTATAGATATTTTTCCTCTAGTGATGTGGTAACAGTGATGTGGGTCTTGTGCTCAACTAAGTATCAAAAGTTCACCTTCCACACATTCTTAGAGACTACTACCTAAGAACATAGAAAACTGGGTGGGGCAGCTTTGAGGGCATTCAGGAGGCATGTGTCCATTTGTATCTATTACACTAGCAGAAATATCTGCCAAGTATGTAGAATATTTGACCATGCATTTTCAAAAAGATGGGGCCATCCTGGATCTACCAAAAATATCCTTGAAAGAAAATTCACTTAAGTAATAAACTCAGCATATGTCTGATTTTCAAGGATTAAAAATAATCTTATTTCTTAGTCTTTCACTGATACTTTCAATATTGAAGAGTTCTGTGGTCCATTTGGGTCTCCAGGGGGTGGGGGTAAAGTGCTCATTTTTATGAATACATACCCTGTTATCCTAGTGATAATGTCTGTTTGGTGAGAAATTTGACAATATGTTTTCAAGAAAAGAGTTGAAAATGTGAAAAATAGGCTCGATCTGGTCCCCCACTCGTTGGGCATTGTGCCTCGGGAGCTCCAAATTGAGAAATGGTGCCCATTTGTACAAATATATACTCAAGTTGGATGCATTTCTAAAATGAAAATGAAAATGTGAAAATTGGACTGCAATTTGACCCCCCACCCCATGACCTGCTATGAACAAACTTAAAACTACAGTCAGCAATCTACCTACTCATAGCATCAGCTTATCCCTTCTGGTCCTAGAGGAAAGAATTTTAATGAATTCCAAATTTTGGGGCTTTGCACCCCATGTTCCCTAATGGAAACACCAAGAGGGGAATGGTGTCCATTTGTTGCCTCATCAAGCTGGCAGTAACACCTGCCAAGTATAGTAAAAATATGTGTATAACCATACATTTTGAAGAAGATACAAATGTGAAAATTGGGTCCCCAATTGATTCTCCTCCCTCATTCCTTCATCCGCAATAAAAAGATATAAATGTGAAAATTGGGCCCCCATTCGGTTCTTCTCCCCCCATCCCATGATCAACAATTAAAACTTTGAAACAACAGTCATCAATGTACTTACTCATAGGTTTGAGAGAAGATTTGTAAAGATTCTTTAACTTAGGGCTTTTCCCCAGATCTGCAATGACAAACTTTAAACCACAGTCAACAGTGTACTTGACTTGTAGGGGAGACCCAGGAGACTTGAGCCACAAGGAGAGTTGATCCACCCCCTAAATCTCACACTTGCACTTTAGATAAAAAGTTAAAACTCCCTCTGCTGGTAGTGTATAATATAACTTTCTTTCCAGTTAAGTCAGCAAGATCCATGGTAACTCATGGGAGATTTTGTGAAAGGAAAACCAAATATCGCGCTGAAAAGTGGATTTGAGAGTTAGAGGTAAGACCCTTCTTATTATTCATATACTAGCAGTTACTTTGGTCGCAATATGGGCAACGCGTAGCCTCTGCATTGTTGATTATTTCTGATGTTTTTGGTTAAATATGATGCAACTGCTCTAGTGGTAGTTAAGTCACATGCAAAAATGGCCGACCTTTGGAGAGTTGAGCCACTCATCATGAGGAGACATGATCCATGGCTCAACTCTCCTTTTACCATTATCTTATTTATACAAATTTTTACTTTTCTTTCAGACAATGCCACAAATATACAAAAGGACATCAGGATTGATTGATTCAGTGATTCAGGATTGCTCCAGCGAGGAGCAAAAGCAGTCGAAGAGTTGAACAGTGTTCGAGCTGCCGCTCGAGCATTTGGTGTAGATCGAATGACACTCAAGAGATACATGGATAAAATGACCGTTTTTGTATAGGGTTCTTTGTACATTGTAGAACCCTATACAAAAAGGGTCTATAAAGAATCTTAAATACGGGACAAGAAGAGGTTCTAATCAGCACATTTTTTCTAAGAGTGAAGGGCACCATCATTTGTTGTGTCATTATTGTTAAAGTTGTGTTGGTTCACACTGCAATCATGGTATTCTGCATTTCGTTGAATCTAACAAATCATTTGTTGAGGTCATTTTGTTATTTTGTATTGTTTTGCCAGGTAGATGGAAGAGTCACTGGTTGGCATTATGTTGTTCATGGGACTACATTTTTTGAGCAGATATTGTTAACAATATGATATCATCGTCTGAAATTTTAAAGGATGTGACTGGAAAAGATGTGACTGTATTCAGGCAATTCTGGAAAGTTTTGTGGCCCCTTGTTGTCTTTAGACGTTGAATGAAACCCCATGGAAATTGAAATTCACAACAAAGAGGATGATACATAAATATCAATAGCATAGCCTGAAGCTGACGTGAGCTAAATGAAACAAAATGTCATGTTAATTTCCACGCACTACAATCTTTATCTCCTGTTCAAGGTTGCATATCTGTTTGAGCGAGCTCTGAAAAGCATTGTAAGATCTAAGTAAGGGTTATATCAGTTGTGTTTTAATGTTGTTTTAAAGTTTTAATGAAGCTGCCAATGGTTTTTCGCTTACTCAATTATTGTCTTCATGAGTAATGATTTCTCAAAGAAGTTATTGTGTTTTAAAGGGTGACACGACATATGCTCCGCCGACAATTATTGCTCTGACATTAATATCTCTCCGAAGAGAGAGTGAGCCTCATGGGTATGATTGAGTTTTTGGGTCAGAGCAGGGTAAGGATTTGGATTAGGGTTAGGGTTAGGGTAGGGGTAAGGGTTTGTGTAAGCTTGAACATTAGTAATTCGTGCCGGAGCATTTGTCGCCGGAGCATATGTCATGGAAGTGTTTTAAAGTTATTGATTGTCGGCCCCAGGTAGCCAACTCTGAGTCAGAACATTTCGATGACATCATCAATTTGTCTTCAACTTGGAAAGCCTATCTTGAAGTTCTTTCTATCTGAAAAAAAAATCATAGTTCTCTGTTAGAGTCATTGTATTTCAATTTACAAAATAGTGATATTCGATAAGAACAGCACATTAAATGTATTTATGCTGGCCCATCCTCACGAGATATACGACTTTCCCACTCCCTAGTACAGTGTGGCACAACTCTCCCATGGGTGGCTCAACTCTCATTGCGGGTATGCTCAACTCTCCTCGTCCTACAGGAGACTTGTGCCATTTGACATCTTTTTTTGAACGGGCTCTTATTCTGAAATGCAATCATCTTCCGTATAATTAACAAAACTGGATTATGACATATGATCTTAACTTCCAACCATAAGAAAGTCTTCAGCCCAAAATACAATTAGGGGGAAATATGACAAATTATGTACATGTAGCACTAACCTTAATAGCTTATCAGTTAAGGTTCAAGAATACAGTCAACCTCGCGTAAGTCGACATAATCGGGACTGAGAAAAACACATCGACTTACGCAAAAGTCGACTTACGCGTAAGTCGACATTTTGTCGACTTAGAAATGAAAACTAATTTCCCCTATACAGAGTAAGATCACGATGCGGATCGCTACCCAAATCTTACTCCTTTTGCCGCCAAAACATACCTACTGACATTAGCAACAATTATGTTTTAGTTCATGCATAAATCTTGCGCGGATTAGTAACGACAACGCACAATTCCCAAATCTCTAGAGAGATTTTTAGAGAGCGGGATCGGAAACCTGGGCTCGTTTCTAGACACTGTACGTTTTAAATTTGATTTGAAAAATCAAACGCATATTCCCCGAAATGCATGCAACTTTGCGATTTAAATTTATAAGTGCGTTGCTGCGAAGATATGCGTGTGAATTCGTATGATTCTGTCGAGATGATTTTTCAATGCCGACTGAGTTGAAATAGGATGTGTGATTTTCCTTCCCTAAGTCGCCATATTTTGCTTAAATTTCTATTGCCATACTCTGAAAATGAATTGTTCTCGCGCTCCGATTCGCAACATTACCGCTCTGTACGGCGCGGGCCAGTTTGAAATAAAAAGAAGAAGAAAAGTTTGTTAATCCAAAAACGACATCTTTCGGATTACTAACCTTCGTTAAAACAAATCTCTTTCCATCGCCGGACTAATTTAACTTTGGACTGAGATTTAAACCCTCGGCATAGTGAACTGTTTCATTTCGTGAAACAGCATGCGTTTCGATGGTTTGAACGTGTAAATGTTGCGATGTCTTTTCCCTGCTAGTGCAGACTAAGTTCGGTTGCGGCGAAAGTTCTGTTACGAAATAAAAAATAATGCAAGTCTTTTCAACAATAACACACTTCCGTATAGATTTTTATGCGTTAAAACGCAGTTTCTAGTTTCCTACAAAAACCGCAAGTCTTTTCTGCAACGCTCTTGCGTCTTACAGCGTTGCTCGTGATTTGATGGACTTGCATTTGATTTTTAGAATTGCGTTTAAACGCAATTGAGTTTAAGTTTCTTACAATTTTCTAGTTTCCGATAATTATCAAACGCAAGTCTTTTCAGCATTCCGTGTGATTTGACGGGCTTGCATTTGATTTTCGGGGTTGCGTTTGATTTTTAATTTTGTGTACGAAATAGAAAATAATGCAAGTCTTTTCAACAACAACGCACTTCTGTAGATGTTTAGAGATGCGTTTAAACGCACTTTCTTATAGTTTCATACAAAAACTGCAAGTCTTCTCTGCAACGCTCTTGCGTTTGAATACAGCGTTGTGTGTGATTCGATGGACTTGCAGTTGATTTTCGGGGTTGCGTTTGATTTTTAATTTTGCGTACGAAATAAAAAATGATGCAAGTCTTTTCAACAATACCGCACTTCCGTAGATGTTTAGTGCGTTTAAACACAGTTTCTTATAGTTTCGTACAAAAACTGCAAGTCTCTGCAACGCTCTTGCGTTTGAATACAGCGTTGCGCGTGATTTAAAGGACAAGTTCACCTTCATAAACATAAGGATTGAGAGAATGTAGCAATATCGGTAGACCACATCATTGAAAGTTTGAGGAAAATTGGACAATCCGTTCAAAAGTTATGAATTTTTGAAGTTTTTGTGCAGTAACCGCTGGATGAGAAGACTACTGCAGTCTGTGAATAACTTAGATGTCACATGCGTACAACAATATAAGGAAAATATAAAGAGAATTTCACAAAATGTCATGTTTTGAAAAAAGTACACATTCCCCCGACTAGTTACCGACAAATGTTATGGGTAATATTATTCCCCCTGCCTTTAGGAAGAGGCAAGTCAAGTGCTCTTTTATTGTGCGAAAAAAGTGAAAATATGTTGAATTTTCTTTACATTTTCTTTATACTGTTGTACGCATATGACTCACAAGCTGTTGTAGTCTCCTCATCCAGCGGTTCCAACACAAAAATTTTACAAATTCATAACTTTTGCATCGATTGTCCAGTTTTCCTCAAACTTTCACTGATGTGTTATACTAATATTGCTGCATTCTCTCAATCCTTATGTTTATGAAGGTGAACTTGTCCTTTAATTGAAGGACTTCATTTGATTTTTAGAGTTGTGTTTAAACGCAATTGAGTTTCAGGTTCATTTTCTAGTTTCATAATCAAACGCAAGCCTTTTCAGCAACGCACTGGCGTTTATGTGCAAAGTTGCTCGTGATTTGACACATCTGCATTTGATTTTTAGTTGCACTTAATTACATGTATGTGTAGTTGCATTTTAATTAATTTTCTAAAAACTGGCCCAGGTTTCTAATACCGCTTCGGAATAATTAACGTTAGAATATTCGGATAAACGGAAACACCTATTTCATGTTCTGATAATGATTTTTTACTAGGACCTATAGGTGTACAAAATTTGTGCGTTTTGAGAATAACGAGAAGGAGAAAGGGGGAAAGTGAACTGCCGTGTACATGTAATACTCCAGTGTAAATGAGTGTATGCCCTTTCTATTCTGGCGTACAAGACAATGGACGTATGGCGCGAACACTACCGCGCCGTCAGTAGCGAATTACCGAGTAAAAATGCTGCGAATCGGAGCGGGAAAACAATTCTTTTTCAGAGAATGGCGGTAAGATTTTGAGCGAAAAAATTATGTCAACTTAGACGAGGGAATTAACACGTATTTCAGCTCAGTTGGCACTCAAAAATCAGGTCGACTTACGCGAGTTGTCGACTTATAAATGTCGACTCAGACGAAGAAATTTCTAAGGAATAATAAAGGCAAAAATCGGGACTTTTTTATCGTGTCGACTTAACCGAGTTGTCGACTTATACGATGTCGACTTAAGCGAGGTTTACTGTAGATTTGTACAGACTCTTGATTTGGGTGCTTTGTCTCCCCCCCTACACCCCCAGGTTATTGGCCCTGAGGGCTCCCAAGTTTGTAATGGTGCTCAGTTGTACAAATATATACCAGGGACTCCCATTAAAATGAAGTCTGTCAGTTTTCTTACATTATATCCACACAAATAAAGTGTATAAAGCTATTTAGATGATCATTTCGGGTCCTGAATTTTACTTTGCTGTCTTCAAAAATTGACCATGCATTTTCAAAAAAAGAGTAAAATAAGGGTCGCACTTTGCCTCCCCCCACAGAGCCCCAAGGGGAGTACCCCCTGAATTGCCAATAACAAACTTGAAACTAGAGTCATCAATTATTTACTCATAGCTCTATATCACTTTTAGCTTCATCACTTTCGGTTCCTGAGAAAAAGATTTGTAAAGATTCCTTACTGGGGGGGGGGGGGGGGGGGGGGGGGGGGGGGGGGGGGGTAGCAGGTGCACGGTGCCCATCTGAAACTAGAACTATCACTCAATGTGATTAATACCCCCACCTAACACTGAAATTTAGCTCAACCAGCAATTACTTTGTATGCTTTTTGTTGAAAAAATATATTGTTACCATGGCAATGTATTGTTCAAATTGAATTAATGTATATTTTGCTCACTGGTAGTTACATGTGTCCTATCTCAAGTCAAGTGCTCAAAACCTGAGTAAGATAAATAAATTAGCAAATTCTATGATTTTCATTAAAAAAATGCTGTTACCATGGTAACACAGTTTGCCATTAACCCCCCCAAAAAATATGAAGTTTGCACAACTATACATCACAGCCATCACATGTGCCAAATTTCAAGTCAAAGGCTCAAAAGCTGAGGGAGTTAGCTGAATTCATAATACAGAGCTACCAAGTCTCACGCATTGAGACTCGAGCATTTAGGGGCCATCTCACGATCTCACGCATGACACCCATTTTTCTCACGCATCGGGCAAAGTCTGCAACTTGGGCCAATAATAATGAGCATAGCTCAAAAGATTAAAGTAATAGTTGCAATTGAAGGTATATTTCCCTTTTGTCTTTCAAAATAAGTAAAAAATAGTCACTTAAGTATGCACCTGATCGCACCATTAAGAGCTAAAAATTGAAAAAGCTCCCTACCGTAGGCCACAGGGGGGAAAAACCCCTCCCACACCCTCGCTCGCGCGCACATTCGCATGCCGAGATGCTGAGTCATGAAAATCTCACTCATAAATTTTTTTTGAACTTGGCATCCCTGATAATATTATTGTATGATTTTTCATTCAAAATATGCTGTGATAATGGCAATACCTTTTTCAGCAATAATGAAAGATAAATTTGCACATCTAGGTCATATAGTGGTCACATGGGCCAAATTTCAAGCCAAATGCTCAAAGACTGAGGGAGTTATAGCTAAATCCACAGTATTTTTGTATTTAAAAATAATATGCTGTTACCATGGCAGTGCATTGTTCAACAATGATCTAAGACTGGGTTTGCACATCTATGTACCATAGCAGTCACATGTGCCAAATTTCGAGCTAAATGCGTAAAGACGGAGGGAGTAAGCTGAATCCAACTTTTTGGTTATATCAAGCAAATCCTTAAATTTTTCTTTATATCTTTTTGTTGTTATCAACACCCAAGGCTGACAAAAAAAGAATATTAGTATCACATAAAATGTATTATCATCTATATAGGACATTTTAGCAGCTCATTAAAAATGTGTATTGTTGTCCGCTCAATTCTTACCGTTCAATATCAGAGCATATTGAACGAAACGCACAGGCCAACGTATTAATTCTCCATAGGCTACCATTGTTTCTTTTCCGTTCAAGATCACACCATATTCAATTCTGTCTCGTCTATTGCGCGAGCACTTGCTGTGTGCGCAAACACTTGCTACTAGTGCACGTCATATTGTTATAATTCACAAGCGCGCAAACATCTTGCTAGTTGCTTGTTTCATACGCAGTTTTAGGGGCTTCCCCTTTTCAGTGCTGGGATGTAATTGCCCAGTCAACTTCAAAGACGAGTAGAAGCCCGGTAATTTTGAGCAGTTTATGCTTGCTCTACTTGATTGTACGGATGATAATAATTATATTGGATGGCCTTGATTCATGGAATACCAGGGAATATTGCACTCGTTAGGGTCAATATTGCACTCATCTTCAATTCATGCAATATTGGCCCTAACTCGTGCAATATTCCCTGGTATCCCATTCATAGCCATCCAATATAATATAAATATTTAAGCATGTTGTGCACATTTGTGCATGATTTGTTCACTAGGTTTAGTACTTGAATATGAACTATTTAAGATTAAGTAAGTGACTAATGCATATTTCTTCATGTTTAATTGTATTTAAGAGTTAAAGATGTAAATTGTTTTTTCCTAGTTTTTGTTTGTGTGACCTGTTCTGTACACTGTCAATAAATAATTGCTGCAAAAAAACAAACAAACAACATACAATGGACAGCAAACTGCTGCTAGTTCAGATTGAAGAGCTTATGAAATGATGTATAGTTAAATAGAAATGTTGTCTTTCATCAAAGCAATTTATTAACACTTGCAACAGAGCACATGACTTCTGCATAGCACAGGGCATGGATACAAAAGAGAGATCCTTGTTGTGTTTCTTCTCCTCAAACACCTCCCAAGTAATACAAGCCATACAACAACTTGTATCAGAAAATATTTGTCCATAGCAAAAACATATTAACTGACAATTTTGCCAAGGCATGCTCAAATCTCTGTATTTAAAACTGTAAAGATATTAATTTATTGATTTTATACACTCTCTAAAATATTGCTCTTGATTTCAACAAAGTATATTACATCTTAATTCTTTTCACCATGACCTTGTCAGGAACTGAAACAAAAATGAGTTGTGGAGTTACCAATGGAACAACTTGAGTGAATGTGAGATTTGAGTAAATGTATACCATAGAATTTTAGTTGCTTCAAACCATGTACAGTAAGCTGTTAGAACAGAGCTTATTGGCCTGTATTCATGAAGGTGGTTTAAGTTTAGTCCACAGTTAATGCAAATTTCTTCTGTGCAAGTGTGCATGACACTGACACACAACAAGATATGTCTTTAAAGTTATTAATACCACACTGCAGTAAAAACAGCTCCAAGGAATGTACACTGCTGGCTGAACTGACATGGTGAGGATGGCTATTGTGAGACATTTGAACTCATAGCTGTTTAGGAGTGACGTTTTCTGACATCATCCTGACTTCATACTGTAACATCCTACTTCCT
This sequence comes from Diadema antillarum, assembly GCF_040938485.1. Classification (NCBI taxonomy): domain Eukaryota; kingdom Metazoa; phylum Echinodermata; class Echinoidea; order Diadematoida; family Diadematidae; genus Diadema; species Diadema antillarum. Next base: position 335,183 of record NW_027272543.1, on the reverse strand, counting down.
ACTCCCACTTTGAATTCAATTCATTATTGAACATCAATTGCCTTACCCTACAGAGGTATAGAAGCACTTTGGTGACAATATATGAGTACTACCTTGAAAATACATGATTCACCAACTCGAGCAATCAGGACAAGAAATCTAGCACCTCTTGCATAGTTTTATACAAATGTGTAGATAAAAATGCAGCAAAAACACAAAAGATGTCAAATTGCAAAGAGACAAGGATTTTTCTTACAAGATTAAGTACTACATAGTTAACTGTGGATGATTTGAACAATTCAAATTTCAATCTTAGCATGAAAAAGCTTCATTTACACACTGGTCTGGTTATTAAGCACATACGTAAGTAGACCAAGATTTCTTTCAGAGATATGTGTTTTCTCTCACGCCTAAGAATGATGAATCTTCAAGTCGTGATATGCAGTAAAGCTTACTATATATTCATGTGTGCAATATCACAAACTAGGTTAACTGGAAAAGACATACCGATATTGTGGTGTCATCACCAGTGATATTACATAAGAAAGCCTGTGCAAACAAAACACTACATATTCACATGAAATATCCCAAGCAAGGGATACATAGTCAAGCTGTAGGAACAAATATAATAAGAAAACCACAGAGGTCAGGAAAGAGATGACCAGATTGAGATTATGATAGTAATGGCTGTTACGACACGGATTGTCGCCCCGACAAGGATTGTCGCCCCCGGCTCGGGGCAACAATCCTTGACGCCAACTCCGTCAAGGATTATTGCCACGTCAAAGATTGTTGTCTGGCGACAATCTGTGACGCTTGTGCAGTTCCCAATTTTTGACCTCGATGGTGACAATCTATGATGGCAAAAAAATTGTTGCGACAAGGATTTCCGCCCAGTCAAAGGTTGTCGCCCCCTGGCTCGGGGTGGTTGCTCCGATGTTATGCTTTGGTGGGATGGGTATGACTGGTAAGTTATGCGTATGTGTGTGTGTGTGTGTGTGTGTGTATGTTTGTTGTGATCTGCATGGTATGTGCTGTGTATGATTTGTAGGTGCGTACAATAAGTGACTTGTGTATGAGTTTCCGTATAGCTGTATGTGTGTGTGTGTGTGTGCGTGTGTGTGTGTTTGGAGTATAATAATACAAATAAACTGTGCATGTGTGGTGGTTGTATAGTGGTAGTGGTTTGTTTGTCTGTGTGTCTACGTGTGCCTGTATGCGTACGTGTGTATGTGGGAATATAGTGGCGTATGTGTGTATCAAAGGATATGTGATGGTGCGTGTTTGTGGGCGCAGTTTTGTGCCTGCATGAGTATCTGAGGGGTTTGGTGTTCGTGGGCTACGTAGGCCCTACTAATGTGTGTTGTGTGTGAGCGTTCGTGTGTCTACGTAAGGCTCCAGTCACATAATGCTCTGTGTCCGGCGTTACGTCCAAATAAGTCATTTTTTTCTGCGGACTCCCGCGGATTCCTTGCTGTCACCAGAACATTTTTACAAAACATACGGGCGATACGGAGAGATACGACCAAATGCGAATACTTGCGTCCACTTGCGGATATTCTTACGAATTGGCACGTAATTTTGTTCTTTCAACTTGCATAAACTTCCGAATAGTTCGGGACACTTGCGGAGAGTTGTGACTATTTACGGAGAGTTGCGGATATTTTCGGACAGTTACAGATTGTTATATATAATCATGTACAATATGACAATCCCTGCCAAGTCAGTGTATTATGACAGCAAATTTATCACATATTGGACTGTCTTACACTGTACACTGGGGAAAACTGAAATTGAATTTATGTACAAGTTGTGAAAAGTTTTCGCATTTCTTTAATTTGCTTTACAGTAATAAAAGATATATGAAATTTTGAACTTGAAGTTTGAATTTTATTTGTGCAGCTCAAATACGGATAAACATCATAAATGTAAAGAATACATAACATAATTATACCACAAATAGAATACAATATAGATCGATAAGTTAAACAGAGTAAGAAAATATTACTTACAGTCATGGAATAGACAAACTGTGGTTATGCTGTCATTGTGCAGCGATGTTCATGACTTTCTGGGTTATGTTAAGGAGATTGTTATAATAAAGCAATGCCTATTAAATTTCCAGGAAAACAAACAAACATTAGGACATTCGGACACCCCTCCCACACCCAAATACAATATCTAAAAAATGTAATATCCATGGAGCGTAAAGTGGGTAAGACTATAGGGAAATACTAAATTCGTTCTCATTTTATATAGTTTATTGCTGTCCCACATCTTCCTGGCCAGAAAAGCGAAAAAAATGCTGTCACCTCATCCCCAACCCAAAAATTGCCTTCCGAGTTTCGAAAAATATACATTCAAAGAGTGCAAGAAAAAATGTTCAGCACCAATGGTCGAGCGATGTCATGCGTATATGGGTGCCACCTAAAAATGACCATTTGTGGGAGAAATTTCGTAACTTGACTATGCGGTTCAGCCTTCAGCGTGTATGAGCACGTGTTTAAAGAGTTCACACCAGCGTTGATCTAAAAATAGTAAGGGTGTGTCAATTTCAGCGGTGAGGCGGGCTAGGCGAGAGAGAGACCGAGAGAAAATACATACGAGGGAGGTACCCCCCTAAATGTTATCTGTCTTTGTTCATTTTTCACTGCAGTCATATTCTTCCATCAGTCTTAACTACAACGTCCATACAGGGAGGTGTTACAGAGATGGAGTGGCAACTCTTCGTAATTCATGCAAACACATGTTTGGGTTCAAGGCGTTACAATTGGATGTCTAGCATTCCACAGCGCTTTGAAGTCATGCTCGCCACCGCTCTAGTTGCAAGATGAAGTTCGGAGACGAAGAACGCATTTCACCTTTCGTTGAATTACAAACTTTACTTCGCCGTAAGATTTTAAATGAAATACTCGAATTGATTTAGAATAGTTTAGGAAAGAATTCAATATTATAAACACGTGTTTCTCTAGTTTCTTCGTAATGCGCAAATCGAAATGAAATGAATCTTAGGCCCTCTTAAAAACCTAATATTTTTCTATAATGCGCACATTTCTGCATGTTAGTTTTTCTATCTTTTAATCTAGGACATTTTGATCTTTCAACTAAAGTACTCCGCTGAAGCGTGTTCCAGCGTGCCTTTGAACTATTTGCTGTTAAAATTGTCAGTTTTACACTGCATTTTGTTTCGCTGCTCCAATTCAAGGTACACAAATCCATTGTTGCCATCACATTAAAAGAGAGAGCGAATTGCAGTAGGGGAAAGTATTTCTAGATGTTGGAGCGCTAGTCCTGATTATTGATGCTCTCTTTTGTCAAAGCACCTGGTTTCCACCTGTAGTTAAGCGCATAACTTCTCGGCGGTGCCGCGCATGACTTCAAAGGAGAGCAGGAGTTGCATCTCCTTCTCTAGCACCTCCCTGGTCCATACCACTATTCTTTGTCCCAGAATAAGTTTGGCATGCTTTATGCATGAGCGAATAATTTCCACATGCCGTAAATAATTTGTCCATCGTTAGTTGATTTTAGCAAAAACGAACTGCCATATGCACACCGCTAATACATACGTAATACAAACAAACACCAACAAACACTCAAACAAATCCTCATAATGCAAATAAACCAACTCAACACTTTTTTGTTTTTCCTTGGTATCTATTGATTTCATTCAAATCATTCATAAATCGACCCATTCTGGGTGTAACATGAACAAACTAGAAATGTCGCTATGGCGACTGATGCCTCCGCCATAATGCATGATTCTTCCAATAGGCGTATAGTACAATGTCTTCCATGAGGCAAATCTCTCGTTTGAAGAAGCTACACCCCTGTAGACAATGCCAGTGTATATCTTGGCAATCAAGGACTTAAAAACCAAAGATATAAAACACCTGTTTCTTGACCCTGGCCTAATCTAAGCATCAGTCACTGCCACAGGGGGGGGGGGGGGGGGGGGGGGGCACCCGCGAGAGGAGGAGATTGTTTTGGTTTTGGCATGGGCTATGTAGCTCCATGGTGCGTGTGTGTGTCGACAAACTTCTACAATGCTCTCCTTCTTATTCCTATATTTTCGTTATTTATGGGTCAATTTTTTTTCGTTCGAAATTCAAAACGGATGACTTTAGAATTTCTCAATAGAATATAAAATCTAAAACTTGAGAAAGAATAGAGAAAATTGGGTGCACTTTGAATGGTCTGCCACAGGCAGATATCCTTATCACGCTCTTACGTAATATGACAGCTGTTGCAGTCATTAAGCCCTGGCTTGGCCTCCAGGTTTGCCACGCCTGAGTACAAAGTTATTTAGCCCTCCTACTACCAACTCTCACACGAGGAATCGTAAGGGGGGTATAGCACCCCATCAGCTTCGTTTGGTGATGGGGTCTCGCCTCAAACGGGGGTTTGACTGCATGACAATGTGTGATCCATGACAGTTTCACATAACTGGCAAAATATTGAAATGGCAGGTTTGTCAGAAATGTCTTGAACTGGGTTTGCTATAATAACGTTCTAAGAGCGTAGGTACACATATTTGGGGAATTGAGAATTTTTACTTGAATTCTGACGGACCTATTTATAAGTTTATGCATTGAGTAATTTCCATGGAATGAAGATCAAAGAAAGAGTATAATGACGGTACAAAATAGATAATTTTTTTTTTTTGGGTGGGGCATTGAAACCTGGCCTTTGACCCTTAACCTTTGACCTTCTGGCTGGAAATTTCCCAGAGAATCTCCATTAGGTAATGCATGTATTAAGTTTTGAAACTAATAATTCAAACATTGCATATACCAGTATATGAGGGAAATAGTAAAATTTTGAGGAGTTGACCTTGACCTTTGACCCCTGACTATTTACCCATGACCCCTAAATTCCCTAGATAATCCCTGCCTGTCAGTACATGCGTATGTACCAAGTTCCACGTAGATACATTGAACCATTTGCGAGAAAAGTGATATTGCAACATTTTCACCTAACCTTTGACCTTTTGACCTTTGACCTTATGACATGAAACTCTCTCTGGAAAATCTTTACGCAGTAGTACATGTCCACACCAAGTTTCAAGAAAATACCTTTGCGCATTGCATAGATATGGGGGAAATTGCAACATTTGTAGCATTTGACCTTGACCTTTTGACCTTTGACCTCTTGCCAATGTCACTAAAATCTACTCAACTAATTGTCCCATCATACACCATCCTTGGACCAAGTTTGGTGAAAGCTGCTTCATCCAGTTTCGAGTTATCACGTAAACTGATAAATTTTAGGATTTGACCTTGATCTTTGACCTTTGACCAGTCAGATTTCACTGAAAAACTAATCAAGTAATTGTCCTATCATACATCATCCTCCAACAAAGTTTGGTGGAATTTGCTCCATCCAGTCTTGAGTTATCGCGTAAATGGATACAATTTCATGATTTGACCTTGACCTTTGACCTTTAGCCGATTTCACCCAAAATCTAATTAAATAATTGCCCCATCATACTTCATACTTGGACCAAGTTTGGTAAAATTCCAGTAAATGTTACTCAAGTTATCGCGTAAATGAAAGCGGACGTATGGACGTATGGACGGATGGACAACCCGAAAACATAATGCCTCCGGCACCACTTCGTGGCGGAGGCATAAAAAGTTACAAATGGCAATTCGAAACACAAACAAATCCATTTGTCAATTCATACTACAAATAATCTCATTTCAACATAGATAACTCGATTATAGACCAACCCTACTAATAATTTCTTCACGAGAAAGTTTTGACATGGAGGGCCCTACCAAACCTATATCCCTTGAATATATTGGTTTAGATCATGTAACACCTTACTTACAAGGGCATATACATAAAAATACCACAAATACATTATACAAATCTAGAATGAAATCGGTCATAAAAAACCCGACCACCACCCCCCCCCCCCCAACCGAAACAAATCTAGGGCCTACATCTATCCTAAATATTAAATCCTACCAAACTCTGTCATACCATTTATAACTATCCTTCTTCAAATCCAATCCCCAACCCACCAACCCCTGATTAACCAAAACCTAAATCATCCCACACCCACATTCACCAACCCACATACACACACACACCCACACAAATACACACACACACCCACACACACACACACACACACACACAAAGGTTCGTTATTCCGAAGGTTCATTTATCCGAAACACACAATTCCCTATACCTAGAGGTTCGTTAATCCAAAAATGAAAAAGGGTTCGTTAATCCAAACGTTTGTGGCATTATTCCGAAGGTTGTTGATCCAAAATTGAAATTCGGAATAACGAACCTTCGGAATAAAGAACCTTTGGACTAAAGAGCCTTCAGAATAACAAACTTTTGCAATAATGAAATGTAACCCCCTCCCCACATACACACACACACCTGAACCGATACCACCTTCCTTCCTGATGAAACGACTTCCCAATGTTGATGCATAAGACATAATGGACCGTATGCATAAAAGCAGCATCCGCCCGCACGCAAGCACCACTCCGAATTCATATACAAATCCGTCAAACAAACTCATCAAAGTCAAAGCTGCTGATAAAATCAATATCAACGTTTATGCCAGCAACAGCTTACTAGGTATTCCTCCCCACATGCAGCCAAAACACATACGCAAAAAGCTGACATAATAAACACATTCTTCCATCATATACACTAACACACACACACACACACACAAACGGACACTAAATTATCATGTGCGCGCGCACATACACACTTCCTTGAAACCTCACCATGACTTTTTACATGGCACGTTTGCATGGATGTAGCCATGTAAGTTATGTGTTGGTATTTCAATGACTATGCCAAGAACGATATTACCCAGCAAAATGTGCTAGCAAAATGTGCTTCGAGGGCGGGCGACAATCCTTGCCGCCAGCCCTTGTCACGGATTGTCGCCAGGCGACAATCTTTGACGGGGCGACCGGCTCGGGGGCGACAATCCGTGTCGCAACAAATGGCTATTTCAGGGAATTATGGGATGCTCTGTTATATGGTGTACTGATAGTCAAATTCTTTGATTTTGTTGTGGTTTTTATGGTAGATAATGTAAGTTGATACCTATCTGACATGAGAGCATGCACAATTTTGTTCTACATTTACATTCAATAAATATCTGATGATCAAGTTGAATAAAAACCAACTGTTTATGCACTTTATTTGGGCACATAACCATCCATAATGTATAAATGTGCATTATATTAGACAAATGCTTCAAGACTTACAATGGATGACATTGGGATTAACAAAGATGGAACAGAGACCAGATAAGACTGTCTAAAGAAGATTCAAATGTAAGATCATATCCTAGAGATTAAAGAGCTCAGGTTTTCACTCCAGTATTCTGAGTATTATGAGAGACACCAAAAGAAAGAAAGCAGACTTTTAATCAAACAATTAAAGCCATAAAGAAATATGCTATGGAAGGCTAATGCATATATACTTTTAAATACAGTTCCTCTCGAAAGTGTCTGAACTGGGTGGAATTCCTACTTCCGCAATACATGTTTTATGTTATTTAAACATGCTTGGTATGCACAATGACAACCTTAAGCATAACAGGGCATACAATTGTGTGTGTGTGTGTTGTGAATTAATGTATATACAGTTTTGATTGCTGGAATCCTGGGGGACATTTCGGGAAGCATTTTGCTGTCAGCCAATCAGATGCAAGGATTTTAGTAGCTTGTGACAGTTTGTCAGAAAAATATCTGACCAAAACGCTTCATGAAATGCCCCCAGGTATACTACACTCATCAGTTGAGCTATTGGAAATGCAAGATACTTAACAAAACCACAAGATTTACAACATATCAATCCAGTCTACCAAGCTGTTATCAAGTGCTCAGTGAATTCAAGTTTGTATACTAAGAAATATACCATGGGCATGAAGGCATGTTTCAGCAGTTTCCTATGGTAGATAATTCATCCTGGGAATTTGAAAGGACACAATTATCTATCATCCTCTTTGGTGGCAATCTCCTCATGAGGTGTCCAACCTTATGGTCCGTAGTTTGTGTCTGTCCACAAGGATGCAGGCAGCCTCATTGGATCTTCCGCAGTAATGGGATGAGGAGAAGACAGTGAGGAGTTTTCCTTTCTGTTGAACCTGTGCACAGGAAGGGATTTCAAATGTATGGAGGTAAGTTTGCAAACATGCAAGTTGTTTACATACATATCTAAAATTTGTGAACATGTCTACACACTATGTTTTATGTTGTAGTTATGTTATACAAATTATACCAGGCCTGAGAGGCTCTGGTTGAAACTATGAGCATGAGGTCACCAAATGCACAAAGTTTCAACCAGTGCCTCGAACAATGGCCTGGTATATTTGTCTCATATCACTCCCAATGAATTTAAGATTGATTGGTTGCCTTTAGGGAATCCTTCTTGCTTCACTCTTTTTGGCAAGATTCACAGTCAATCATGCTTGGGAAAGCAGGAGGGCAGCGTGTATATGTGTATTATCAAGAGACCATTGCGTGCTCAGCTGCTAAGGACAGTACACTAGTAAACATGCGCGCCATCTGCAAACTCAGGATGCGCTACCTCTGAGCATGTGCGGAGTACGCACACAGCGCATACAATACACCTACAATGGTCTGACATATGTGAGCAGCTGTTGCGACAGTGCAGCAGCGTGAAGTCGTAGCCAGCACCAGCAATTAAAAGACTGTTTTCTATAATCTCACCTGAACTTCTAAATTCTAGCTGTCTACCCATGAATATGGACTATCCTCCACTGCTAAAAATGTGAGTACACATCATAGATTTGGTTAGACTGGTCTAAATTGAAACGCCGATGGCAAGTTGAGACTAGCATCGTAAGGATCTAGACAGGTAGATCTAGACTAGGAATAGTTTAGTAGGCCTAGATCTAGAATTCTATCTACAGTGGTACATTTTGTCAACATCTTCTTGATATTTACAGTCGCTTGAGTTGATGAACTCTTACAAGATCAAATCTAGGTTGAACCCGATCTGCGTTTCCAACCACGCCACCTTGGAGACTGGAGGAATCAATGTTTGTTTAGATTCTACACTTTGTGTTTGACTAAACACCGAAGCATTGAACTCCCAAAACTTACAGATAGCCTATATAGGCTTACCTCAAATCAAGGATAGTTGGGGGATCGTGCTTTTCATACGTGGGCCCAAAACTTTGGAACGACCTTCCAATACTGTATCTCTACGAAAGGCATTTTCTCTCTTTCAAAAAAGAACTTTAAAACCTAAAGTAGGCCTAGACCTACACAGATCTAGGTTTCTTTACTGTTTATTTGCTTATTGCTCTTGTTCTATAGTATATGACACTCTGTCGTAACATAATATTCTGTTCCACAGCACTGTGGGTATCTTTTTAGGTAGAATGAGCACTTTATAAGAGTCTCTCTATTATTCATTTTTTCCCACAGACTTTTTTACACATATTGAGTGTATGCACCATCTGTGGTGTGTGATACTCATCCATTTCAACGTGAAAATTGACTTTGATTTCTTTCACAGCAAAGATGCTGTGATAGCCATTCATTTGTATGTGAAATCTCTCGCAAAGCGAAAATGACGCGACAGAGATCACCAGCGTGATACAGATTTTTTTACTACTTCCCTAGGGAAAATAGTAAGACTCTGATGGGCCAAGGATTTTCATGGTAGAAATATGTTTTGTTGTTTTCAGTGCTCTTGTCCAATCACAGGACAAGAAATAATTTGTGAAGGATATAATAACATAGAATAGTTGCATGATTGCAATGCTATGAAAAGCTCAAGGAAAAGTAAAGAGTACGATGAAATTGTCTGCCACAAGACAAATGTTTAAGATATTCGCCTACAGACAGTAGGCGAAAGCTCACGAAAGGTAAATAGTTTTCTTTGGTGGTGTACAAACGAAATTTCGCCTTAATTAGAGAATTACCAATCAGATGAACCTCTTCCAAGATGTAAGAGTGGTATTTAATATGTGTGTCATTTGTCAGATCACGTGACAAACAATACAGTCCTTGAGCAAGTAAACATTCCCATCATTGAAGTCATGCTGATGCTCTGACAGGAAAAATTTAGGAAGATCACATGTTATGGATGGCAAGATTGACAAGATCAAAGTCTACAGCAAACTTAGACAGTGGTAAGCATGAGAAAGTCATCAAAAGGAAAAGCTTCAGAGGTCAGCATGAATGATAAATGGCAGCAGACTGCAACAGATCATACGGATGGGAATTAGAGGGCAAAGAAAAGTGGAAGAGACCACAAGGGCACTCAGAGCAGTAATTTTTCAGCGTGTTTGGGTGCAAATTATGCAAGTCAAAGAAAGAATTCCATAGCAATGAGAGACTTTGTGGACCTATAATACAACCTCCTATTGATCCTGCATATAAAGGTATCAGCTGTTATCTGTTAGACCATTTGTTGCACTCACCTGGAAACCAGCCTGTTGTACCTCATGAGCCCTGATAACATGTGACAGGTTGTTGGTATGAAGAAACTTCTCTAGCGCATCACAGCTGAACAGATGACCAGTGCCTCGTCTTGAGTTGAAAATGAATCCGTTGTTGGCCTCCATCTCTTTCACCTGGTCCTCATCTAACCATTCTGACCTGCATTCCAGCCAGACAAACATACATTGGAAAAGCAGAATACCTTATCAAATGCTGCTTCAGAGGAAATTTTGGTGCATATCACGATGCATAAGAACAGGAAACTTGAAATGTGGTCACAGGATGGATGATGTCTCCATACTTTCCTATCCACAAAAAGAAAAAAAGAAAAAAAGGCCAGCTACACACTGTAATTCTCAATGTTCATCATACAGTGAAGAATTAACACTTTGCAAAACTTCTTCAGAACAGTACATCAGCTTCCTTTCCAAGAGTTCATCACCTCTCTGTACTTACAACTCTATCAATTTTGTGCTTCAGTATATATTCTGAACTAAAAATGAGATATAACTAACTTTGAAACAACTCATGGTAAAATCATTCACATTTACATTTCTACGGTGTGTGTCAAAAAAATTTATCCAAATTTGGAGGGCTATTTCATAATTTTCAGCAATGGAGAGTGGAATGTTGATTGTGAGGAAATGGGAATTCTTCCTCTTTCCATTGATACCTAATCATGTTGACAAATGTCATGCATGACTGAGCACAAGAACTTCAAAGACAACAATGACAAATTTCCCTTTTCTCAAGTTTGAGTGTTATCATGAAGGAACAATGAATGTCTCACCGAATTTGTGAAAGTGGTCAAATTTTCAGACCAGCCTGCATGACAGTGGGATTTGTGTTTCTTCTAACCTTTTATGGTCCATAACCTTCAACATGGCCACATTGTTGATAATGTGGTCACTCCCACAAAGTCTAATAGGCCATGGGCTAGTAGGGGTCAACCTGCACCCCCTCTGCACCTAACATTCATTGTTGTTTCCATGTAGCCCTTGGTCTGAAAAGTGATGTTAAAAAAAAAAAAGTTGGGTCCAAGACCCGCCCAGTGACGTTTTGTGACGTCACTTCCGGAACGACCTTTTCGCGAATATGGGGGAATAGCATTTGGGTATCATTCCAATAAAGTGGTCTCCATGCCTTTATCTTTTAATGACAGCGCAATTAAGGAGAAACACAACGATAGTTTGTTGATACTTGGAGGAGCATTTATTCAACGAACCATGGTAGTAGTACAAGTCACAGTTATACTGCTTATTATCATAGATGGCGCTATTGCATATCAATTCAACAACACCTTAACTGGCGTTATCACTTCTTTCTTCCTTGCAGCAATTATACAAAAATTAACAGTTTTACATACCGCAACACTTACCTAACTTCACAGTACAAACTTATAGTGACATGAGAGCAAACACAATATAAAAATCCTATAAAGTATATGTTTAAGTCACCTAACAAATAAACGCAACTTTTACACTATACTTTCTCCAATTAACATCATAAATCAGCATACATATACCTATATCCTTAAATGACTTACATACAGAGTAACAAAGAAAACCAGTATCATACCTTGTATCTTAAGAAATAACTGTTTACAGTCTTCAACATGGGAACAATATGTTATGCAAGCATCACACTGCACAAATAGCCATTTCTTGGTATCATAGAAACTATCAACTTTCATATACAAATATACCTTACTACTGCTGCTCAAACAATTATTATAAACAAAATCTCAAAACAAACCAAATCATTGTTTTTGTTTTTGTTGTCTGTGACATCACCTAATAGTGCAACCAAAAAAATTCCAAACCTTGAAAATATTGATAAAACATCTGATCGCATTGGCCAAACATGAATATAAAGTGGATTAATCATAATTGAAAGAGAAATAAAGCTGGCACCATAGGAATGGTAGAGACTGAGGTGACAGACTAAAAATATACCGACACATCTGATAAAGAAGGCATGTGATTAGAAAAAGGGGGATGCATGAACAATTATAAAAAACATGTGTGAAACATTATACCCTGTATAAGATACAATATAAACTGACTGTTAAAAAATTAATATACAGCACTTGGAAACAATAGCACAATTTGCCTTGACTAGCATTGTACAATATCTGATAACAAACAAAACAGCCCGGTCCCAAGGACCTTATCATAAAGATTTCCCCTGCATAACAAAAACATGCCAGTAGTTAACACACATAATCTGCATGATGTCAGACAACCTAATAAAACAACTAAAAAGGAGTCTCCTCCCTTGGAGGACCTTGGTATAAAGAGTTTCCCCATAGAACAAAGATATGCCTGTAGCTAGCACATATCATCGGCATGACCTATTAAACAACAAAAGAATGAATGTACATTGTATATAGTACATGTGAAACATAACATCAAATGTTTTAACAAAAATCACAGTCCTTGAAAAAAATTACTAGCCGGGGGATCGAATGAGCACCAGGCACTAGTGACTACGCAACTGTACATGGGTTATCACATGGTAGTGTAAAACAGCAATACTAGAGTTCAGACTACATTGTATGTCATTGACGAACAAAACCGGGGGGGGGGGGGGGGGGGGGGGGCCTCGAGGCACAGATCTATTCGAGAACATAATCGGAGAGGTAAGGCGGGGCATGTCGGCTGTGATGGGGATATCGTCGGCCAGGTGAGGGCACACCAGGTGTTTGACAATTGTCTGGAGGAGCGGGTGGGGGTATAGGTTCATCATGTGGGGTAAAAAGTTCATGTGGGATATCGGGGGGTGCCGGTGGCCGGAGGTCAGGTTGCATCGAAGTGATAGCACCGGGATGCAGAGGGGGCATGTGGTCATCCGTTACTGTAGAAACCTCGGGAGGATGTGGCGGGGGCCTCGCATGATCTGTTGCATCAACGATGGGTAGGTCGCTCACATCATCACCATCAGATTCAGGGGACCGAGAAGGTAAAGTGGGGACATCTGATGGAACCTTCAGACAGTCAGAACGGCGCACACGGTAAGATGTGGACCGAAGTTGGTTACTGACGAACCTGCGAACGTTGCACTACTCATCCTCAATACTACAAACGAGGTAGCGGGGTCGGGAATGCATCTTGGATCGATCCGTGCGGAGATAGACAAGATCACCAACGTGAATGGTGATGTCTGGTGAAGGGGGCGGTCGTGTGGGTGCCTTCGACTTGACACTTGGAGCATGGTTAGCACGACGTCGGTTGTGTTGAGTCATGATGATATCTTGGTCTTTGATAGGAATCTGTTCACTTGTGAACTGATCACGTTGAGTCCAAAGCTCCCGAGCAGATACGCCATTACCACGGAGCCGACTGTTGAGGCGATTTGTAGCAAAAGCAAGGGCAAGGGGGGTAACTGGGCCACCATGTGGATCATCACGGAGTAGTTCTTCTTCCAGTTCCCGTACTGCTTTTTCAGCGACAGGGTTCTTGTTGACGTTTGTGGGTTGACCAAGTTCGAGGGTAATCCCCTGTCTACGAAGCAACTCATCATTCCGGAGGGCTGCCAAGCCCGGGGCTGGATCTGTGCGCATTACAGCAAGAGGGCCCTCTAGTGGTCGTAAAGGTGGGCACAAATGAAGTAGAGCATTGCGGAGGGAGCCAGCACGTTCATCCGGGATCAGCATGCATGAGGTATACGATGTCACTGTCTCTCTGATGACGAATATGAGCTGTCGTGCACGCTTGATGACATCTGCTGCAAATGATACACCCACCACACATGGCGGATCACTTGTGGATTGGGGTGTGGCAGCATGAGGAACATTCCGAAGTGAGGGACAGCAGTGGCAACCTAGGCTTACCTGCTGAATGGCAGCATCAAGGTCCAAGGCGTAGAAATACCGAGACACCACTTGTTTGAGCTGGTGTGGGGTAGGGTGACTCAGTTGGAGATGGAGGGCAGTGAGGATGCCAGGAAGCACCCTGTGGGGAACTACAATACGCTCTTGCCGGACAACAAGGAGGCCGTCACTAGCAATGGTAGCGACCTGTAGGTAACGCTTCACATTGCGAATATCCGTCAATTTCTTTGAAGGGCGGGTACCCTGCTTGAGATGGGCATGTGTACGACGGAGGTCTGCGCATTCAGATTGAATCCGTGCCCACGCATTGCGGGATGTGAATGGCATGCGTGTACGTCCAGACAGAACTTCATCTATGGTATTGCGGTGAACAGCGGCGCCCTCCAACTGAGCAATGAAAGAGCAAATCTGACACTTGGGCTCTTGACATGGAGGAGCATTCCTACTGGCAAAATCAGCTGGTACATTCGCAGAGCCAGCTTGATGGCGAATGGATACCTGGTACCTACTCACAGTTGTTAGGAATGTGGAGACTCTGGGACTAGCAGAAAATTCTCCACGGCACAGCTTTTCATAGGCCTGAACACATGGTTTGCTGTCAGTAAGGATACAGACAGGGTGATGTGACTGAATAATGAACGGGCTGAAATGCTTGGTGGCAGTGGCGATTGACAGTGCCTCCACCTCACAGGGGAGCCAGGTGACTTGGCGGCCATGCAGCTTAGCACTAAAAAAACCAGCCACAAGGGGTTTCTTATCTCTTCTCACATACATGGTGGCACCGAGGCCATGTTTCTTGACTGACCCATCTGTGACAATCCACAACTGGTCGGAGGGGCGTGGCAGAGTGATAGTCCGTGAAGACTGAATGGCGGACTGAGCCTTGGTGAATGCACCATGCAACTCATCTGTCCAGTGGATGCGGTCTTGTGACTTTAGGCCAGCAATGGAATCATAAAGGGGGCTCACGTACGAAGCACAGCTGGGGAGCACACGAGCAAGCATCTTGTACGTGCCAATAAATGATCTCATGCCCTTCACCGTAGTAGGAGGGGAGCAGGTTGACAATGTTGTCATCCTGTGTGGACTTGCACGGAGGGTTCCTTCAGACCAGATCCACCCTAGGATAGTTGTAGTCCTGGGACAGACAGTAGTCTTGGTCGGGGACAGGTGAAGGCCATTGGCAGCTAGGGCCTGCAGTACCCGCGACCAGTTCTGCAGCAAGGATTGTGGTGTGTCGGCACCACAGTACAGATCATCTGCCAACTTGACAACAACGCCTTCAACCAACAAGTCTCCAAGCACGCGACACATCATTTCCTCCAAGGCAGTCTCAGAGCCTGGCATACCCATGGCACAACAGGTGTATACCCGGAAACCTCGGAAGGGTGTAGCAACACCACAGTATTTCATGGACTCCTTTGAAAGGGGTATCTGATAGAATGCACTGGCAAGGTCTGATGCAACAATGTACTTCCACTGACCAACTTTACGCAATGTGGAATCAACATCAGGGAGGACCGAGGGCTGAGGCTTGGAATAAGGACCTACATCAGCGAAGGCTGTGACTAGCCGGTGACCGCCATTGGGTTTCTTGACCAAGAAGGATGGGTTGACATATTCAACAGTGATACCAATATCCTCTGGATGAGCAAAAACACCAAGTTTCTCCAGGTCATCAAATTTATCCTGCAACTCGACAAGCTTGTCATGGGAATACAAGGGGAGCCGCCCTTTGCGTTGAGGTGGTTGGACTGGGCCCATGTTCTTAACAGCCTGGAATGGTCCAGAAGCACCGTTATAACCCTTGTAAGAGGAGCTAAACACACTGTCACACTTGGCATGAAGTGCCTGGAAAGCATGCCTAGTCTGTGCTGGGAGAATCCCATCTGGATCGAGAATCACTGATTCAGCAGACTGGGCAGAGGAGCCTTCCCCACGGGGCGGGGTGGGGGGCGCTGCAAGCCGACCTATTATGGGTGGGGTAGATAGACCTGTATCCTCCATACACATGGGGCTGACCTGACACAAATGCGAATTGCGCCGAATAATACAGGGCGCCTCAGACAGATTGGGAATGCGGATCTTACCAGCGATACTCGGGACCACCTGGGGAACCGGGAAAAATTCTGGCAGGGATGGGGTAGGAGGAGAGTCTGTGCGAGGCTCTAACGCAAAGGTCTCATCATCTGCAAACTGGGGAGGCAAGGCAAGCTCAAGGAATTCTCCTGGCCAGAGAGTCATGGTTTTAGAAGGAGCTTGGAGAACGTGGGCACGCCTAACAGCATGGCCAACTTTTGACTTCCCAGTGGAACCATAGGAGTACACAGTGCCATCATCCAATGATATCTGCTGCTTAGCTGGTCGAATAGCCACATCACTGCGCTCCATAAATGGGGTCCCAGCAAGGACCTCAACATCCAAATTCTCCACAACCAAGCCCTCAAAATGGAAAACATGACTATCACGAGACAACGTGAGACGGGTTTCACCAACAACCTCCAAGGGGGATGATCCATCGGCTTGGTGGGCAGACTGGGATGTGGGAGCCACACTACATCCTAGCGCATGTGCTGTAGAGGCTCGCATCATGTTCCCAGTTGCACCGCTGTCAACAGTGACACGAACAACATGATGATTGTAAAAAGCGTCAAAGTAAGGAGACTGACGTACCTGAACACAGAGTGTAGCAGGGGAGTCTCTGGAGTCTGGCCTAGACACCGCATCTGGGTTAACCTGAGTGTCCTGGGGTTCAATGTCATCTGCAAGCATCTCATCATGATCAAAAATCTTAGCAACCTGGCGGGCTTTAGCCATGTACTGCCTATCAGATTCTGGGAGGTAGGGGCATACACTAAGAAAGTGATTGCTGGGGCGGCCAGCCTGGAGACAGAGGGGGCATGACCTAGCAGGCTTAGCGCGAGGTCGAACACGAGATTGTGGTTGAGCGCGCCTAGGGTTAGGTTGATTGCGATTGCGCGGGGGAAGGGCAGTGGCACGCATGGCCCTAGAACACTCAACTGATTCAAGGAGACTAGTGAGGGCCTGAGATATTTCAGGCTTAAGAGAAGCAAGGGTACGTGAGCAGAGCTCTGTGCCGTACCGCTGTTTGACTAGCTGGGGGAGATCAGGATGAAGCAATTGGAGCCAATGCAACACTATGAAATTTTCGATAGTTGGAGTGAGCTCTTCGTCTTCTGTAATGGTATCACCATGGTGAGTAATACCTCCACCTGAGGTCAGCAGGTTATCCTCTACAAAGGCAAGTATCCTTTGGTACAAGTCCTCTGGCCGTTCATCACTTTCCAACTTGATGTTAGAAAAATCAAGAAAATGGGCACCGGTAGACTGAAAACCGTAATGGAGACGAATTTTCGACGAAATGTCATTAAGTGAAGTGGAACTGCGGACTATACAGTTCCTCGCAATCACAGGACAGGAATTGGCTATCTGTCCTAGCATTAGATCAAGCATGACAGCCTTTTGTTGATCTGTTTTGCGAGAATCTGTGGGGACAGAGCTATTGTCGTCAACAAAGCCCCGATTAGGATTTGTCTTGGTCTTTTTAGACCATGTCACTGACTCGCCTAGGAAGGGTGCAAAGTGCTGGTCGAGGTTTAGGGTGTACAGGAGATTCTGTCTCCAACTCTCAAACGAGGTGATGGTTTCTATTTTACACACGCCGTTGTGGGTGTGTGGGACTGTACTGTACAAACAAACTAGTTGCTATTGAAGTCCTAGGTAAAAACTTACGTTTACTGTGGACTTGGCTGTTTTATCTCAGCAGAATTCTTTCCTGTAATGGGCAAGATTTAACTTAGGCTGTGGGTAGTATTCCAGCGCTGCCACCACGCAATTAAGGAGAAACACAATGTTAGTTTGTTGAAACTTGGAGAAGCATTCATTCAACCAACCATGGTAGTAGTACAAGTCACAGTTATACTGCTTATTATCATAGATGGCGCTATTGCATATCAATTCAACAACACCTTAACTGGCGTAGCCAAAGATGTTGGTATTTCTAGATTCCTCAGAAGATGGGAAATATGATGCAAAGCAAAGTTTGGCAATATAAGCCCTCGGATTGTCGTCAACAACGAAATGGGCAATGATGTCGACAAAATTCAACAAAATTTGTGCAATTTTTCAAGTTTCACCCTTTAAGTTTGTATATTTTACTGAAAAATTTGTTAAATGACTTGAAATTTGGTCTGGATATTAAATGAATATCTCTTTTTAGGAAAACAAAAGATTTTGGCCTAATTGTAATCCTATCTTCTTCTGTACACATTCAAGTGCGCATGCGCAGTGTCTAGAAATGAGCCTCCCAAATGCCCTTTGTTTGATTTCCAGTATCAAAAATTAGTTACAACTCATCTCTTTATGATGTAAATTCACAAATTTAATCATATTTTGCAATCAGCAATCACCTGATTGAATAAAAGTTGCCTTAAAATGAGAAATCAAAGGTGACCATGGTTCTTTTTGATGATGACGTTTGTCATGACATCGAAGATAAAGACGATGTAAAAGACTAGAATTACAACACCTCAGGGACCCTTTTAAATCTCTTTTAATCTCTTTTAAAATTTCGTAAAATATTGTAGGTCATGTTTGTAATTTGGTCAGTCACATACGTACATTTCCTTGTTGGTAATGATTTTATTAACGTCAATATCTGATTGTTTGTTTATTCCTTTTATTTCACTGAATTGATATTCACTTGATTAATACACAGTGTCACCTAAACTATTTTTTTTTCTTTCGAAAATTTGGCAATAGGGACTTGCAGGTCATCAACAACGAAATGGGCATAAATGAGGTCGACAAACTAAGTCAGCACAAGTTCTTATGCTAATTTAGATATTCATTACTTTGTGGTTAATTCACCATATGAATTGGAATTCAGTCTGGATATTAAAGGATAAGTCCAGCTCCATGAACATGGATAGGTGAAGTGAATGCAGCAATATTAGGAGAATTTCATATCAGTAAAAGTTTGGGGGAAAGAAGACAATCCATTCAAAAGTTTTGAATTTTAAAAGTATCTGCACTGTCACTGCTGGATGAGAAGACTACTACAATTTGTGACGTCACATGCGTAGAACGATATATACAATGAAAGGAAAATATAAAGAGAATTCTACAAAATCTTATTTTTTGAAAAACGTGCATATTTCTTCAACATGACATTGACTTATATCAAGGATATTATTATCCCTGCCTTCCTCTGACAGAGGCAAGTGTTCTTTATTTTGTAAGAAAAGTGAATATATGTTGAATTTTCTTTATATAATTTTCTTTATATCGTTCTACAAATGACAGTGATATCACAAGCTGTATATATATATATAGTCTTCTCATCCAGCAGTGAGCGAGCAGAAACTTCAAAAAATGTATAACTTTTGAACGGATTGTCTGATTTTCCTCAAACTCTCACTGATGTGTTCTACTAATATTGCTGTATTCACTCAATCCATATGTCTGTGAAGTTGAACTTGTCCATTAAATAGATAACCATCTTTGATTGACCAAGAACAAATTAGCCATTATTTTAATGTTGGCCTCTTCTGTAGATGTTCAGGAGGGCATGTGCTGAGTGCGAAATAAGAACCAACAGAATGTCCTTTTTGGTGATTAGTAAATTGATATATTAACTCGTATATTTCAAGTAAAATCGGAACTTTAATCATTTTGTTTCAATCATTTATCACCTGCTGAAATACATTTGACTTCAGTGATGACGACAAAGACAGCTGCGTCGATGACAAAATTCACATTGTAGGGGGTGTCGTCTAAATCCCAAATTCAACTGAATTTAGCAATTAGGTTGACATGACCCTTAAAGATTAACACCATTAGCTATGAGAAAAAAGAAAGATTTTGATTACATCTGCATTTTGCCTTCTCAACAAACTCGAATCCTTTAAAGAGAATTTAGTATGTGTTTTTTAATAATCCTGTAGTCTTTTAAGATGTTTAGTGTGCATGCAAGTTGTGTGAAACAAGCCGCCGTAAGTTCTTTTCTGCTGTCTAGCAAATCAGTTTTTCATCAAAGATCAGAAACTTCAAGTATTATCATTTGCATTAAAGAAAATATAAAAGAAAATAACTAAGAGAAATTTTGGCTTAAAATGAGAAATTAGAGGCAACTGTACAGTTCTCTTGTCATCATTTCTGATGATCATAATGACAACATAATTCTATTATAATCTACCACGACAAATCATTCAATGTGAATATAAAGGCATGTTTATTGTAAGCAATTCTCCAATTCATGGGACATTTTCGGAAATGGATAATAAGAGTTTGATTTCATAGATCGTGTTTAAGGCATATAATACATTCATTCTTTGCTAAAAGTTGGTTGCTTTTAGATACTCAAATTGCCATAGCCTTTTTTCAAGAGTGTTCTTTTGTTTAGTCAGGTTTTGTAACTTATGCATTGAATATATTATTAACATTCATACTTAGTCAACACTAACCGATTGCATTTGTGATACCTCTTTTAAAAATCTTCATTCCATCTGAAAGTATAAAGAAACTTTTTAAATGTAACATTGTCCCCAGTAGAATAGATTATATGATGTTTCATAGAAATTATTTGCTAATTATTATGTATTTTTTCCAGCATGATTTACTTCAGGTGAAATTATTGAGAGCCCAACATCGAAATGCTTCAAATGATTGCCACTGGCTTAATACTACCTATATGTTGAAATTGATGAAGTCAATTCAATTCAATTCAATTCAATAGTTTATTTATTTCCATCATCACAAAGAAAAGAAAAGAAAAAGTTGACATAATCTAAAGTGATACAATTTTTTTTTCATTTCTCTTACACTCGTCTGATAAAGGAATTTTTTCAATACAATATAAAGTATGTTATACACGAATTATGTCGTAAAAAAGAAACAATGCACTTTGTCATGGCAACAAAAATAGTAAATAATCACAATGATGGAAAACAGTGTTCCACTAAAAAAGCCGCGCTTGTAAGACGTGGAACACTGGAACAAAACAACAACAGCACCAATTTGTTATACCAATATATTCATTTTAAATTCTTCTATATACTATTGTACATTTTACTCATTGATATAATGATGCTGATACTATGAACAATACTTACTAGGATTTTAGGATGCAAATGTATAAACTATGTAACATATCACATTTGTGGCACAGACACTATGGGGCCAGGTGTGCCAGGAAAATTGAACGGAAAGGAAGATATGCAATCGGCCACAAAAAACATAACCACGACAACAACAACAATAACACAATACACAGAAATAACAGAATTTGAGGAAATGCACTCAGAGAGATACTGGACAACAAAGAACGAGGAAAGAGGAGCAGGGAAGAATAGAGAAGGAAAAGGAGAGGGAAAAGGAGAGGGATGGAAAAGGTCTGTGGACACACTACAGAATCTCAAGGAAAAGTGAAACATGACGGGTTTTTTCATTGAACAGAATTAACTGGTATATTTAGAAAATAAATATTTTTTGAGTTTATACTTAAATGTAATTAACTTCACAGATTCTTTTAGATCATTATCTAAGCTATTCCAAAATCTGGGTCCAGTATAAACAAATGTATTTTGAGTGTGTACAGTTCTCACTAAGGGAAGATGGAATTCTTTAGATTGTCTCGTGGGATAATTATGTACGTGGCTGTTACGGTGAAATAAAGAATAAAATATTTTGGGTAGATGGTTGCAGTTGTAATTAAACATAAATTGACCAAGTTGAAACAAATACAACTCTTTTATTTTCAGAATTTTGTGCTCAAGGAAAAGCTTGTCAGTATGTGCTCGGATATGAAGGTTAAAAACGATTCTGAGCGCCATCTTTTGCAGAAGAAAAAGTTTATCTAACAATGTCGAATATGTATTCCCCCAAGCAAGAATTCCGTAATTCAAGTACGGCAATACCAAACTTGAATAAAGCGTAATCAAAGCCGAAGAAGGAAGATGATATTTCAATCTATTCATTATGCCTATGTTACGTGCAATTACATTACAAATATTGTTTATGTGACACTTCCATGATAACTTATTATCAACACAAACACCTAAGAATTTAATAGACGAAACCTCTTCTAGGGGAGTAGTGTCAAATATAACATTACCTGGTAATCTATCTAAAGAATTACTAAAAAACATATACTTTGTCTTCTCAATATTCAGTGACAATTTATTTGCATAATTATATCCATTGTGAGACATTCTTCAATTCATAATTCACTGTACTAATTAAAGTAGTAGGGTCAGGGTGGGAATAAAAAAGATTGGAATCATCCGCAAATAGTATGAAAGAGAGTTTATCTGAAGATCTATAAAAATCATTAATATAAACTATAAATAACAGTGGGCCTAACAAACTTCCTTGCGGAACACCACATTCTATTTTCTTCATAGAAGAATAAAAACTGTTCACATGTACATATTGAAATCTGTCAGATAGATAACTCGTAAACCATTGCAAGGCTTTTCCGCGAATACCATAATGGGATAACTTAGAGAGAAGTATACCGTGATTAATCGTATCAAAAGCCTTTGAAAAGTCCAGGAAGATGCCTATTGTACGCGAAAATGTATCAAGTGCATGTGTAATCTTTTCCACAAAGGTAAGTAAAGCGTGGGTGGTGTTGTGATTTTCTCTGAATCCAAATTGAAAATTTGTAAATATATTACTCATATTGAAAAATTTTACAGTTCGGATATATACTATTCTTTCCAAATTTTTAGAAATTGAAGTTAATAACGATATTGGTCTGTAATTATTGACATCATTTTTCTCCCCTTTCTTATATATAGGTATAACTTTGGCAGTCTTCATTTGACTTGGTACAAGCCCAGTAATAAGTGATAAATTAATAATATATACTAAAGGATCTATCATTTGAAGAATTATATTTTTCAACAAATAATTATCGATTCCATCACAACCTGGGCTTTTCCCTTCTTTCAAATTATAAATAATATCAATAACTTCTTCATTATACGTAGGGTCCAAAAATATAGTTTTAGGATTAGGTATATCTAAAAAATCATAAAACACTTTATTAGATGAAGGGATACTTTGTGATAAATTTTTCCCAATCGATACAAAAAAAAATCATTAAAAATTTCGGCCATACCAGCAGGTGCATCGCTTGAGGTATTACCCCATCGTACTTCTGAAATACTAGATACATCATTAGATGTATTCATAACATCTTTTATTGTTTTCCAGGTATTCTTAATATCATTTTTATATTTCACTATCTGGTTGACATAAAATTTTCTCTTTTGTCAACGCAATAAATTGATAAGCGTGTTTTTATAAGTCACATATTTTTGTCTATTTTTATCCATAGGGTTACTCCTGTATTTATAAAACAACTTATTTTTTCTACTAATCGATCTTAAAAGTGATTGGGTTATCCACGGGAGTCTTGGAGTTCTTTTGTAAGAACTTTTCCTTGTGCAAAACGGAATATGTTCATTAATTTTAGAAGTGATAGTTTTCATAAAATAATCATAACACAAATCAAGATCGGTATTGTTGTATACAAAAAACCAATCAATATCTTTTAAACTATTTTGCAAATTAATAAGATTATTGGCCGTAATCTTACGACGTCTCTGATAATTATTTTGCCTAGGAGATAACTTAATTGGCACTTGTGTAAAGATTGGATAATGATCAGAGATGTCAGATAAAACAATACCAGACTCGGGAATTGGGAGAATATTACAAAAAATATTATCAATCAAAGTGGCAGATCGGTAACACGGGTCGGCTTAGAAATTAACGGTAATAACGAAACAGACATTAAGGTTTCTACAAATTCTTGCGAAATATGTTGGGAGTTACATTTCATAAGATCAATATTGAAATCACCCATTAAATATACATGTTTATTTGTAAAGATAGAGTTCTGCATTAAATTTTGTATATACAACAAAAAATCATTCGGATTTGATCCAGGGGGTCTGTAAACAACTCCAATCAATACGTTTTTCCCATTCGGGTTTACCATTTTAACAAAGAGAGATTCAACTACATCAGTCATGACATTCAATTCTTCGTGGATAGAATATTCAAATTTGTTGGGGATGTATAGACACACGCCACCACCCATTCTTTCTTTTCTATTTCTGTACACAAAATCAAAACCGGATATAGAAAATAAATGACTTATATTGGGAGTCAACCATGTTTCGGTCAGACCTATAACAGAACAGTTATTACCAGAGTTTTCTAAAAATAATCGCAACTTATCAAAATTTCTACTTATGCTTCGTATATTCAAATGAGCTAACAAGAGATTATCATCATCACCATTCATAACATATTGTTTATACTGGTTTACAGTCAGATAAACACATGATGAACTTTGCACAGGATCTTCAGGATCAAAATTGTATTCAAATACTTGTGCTGAAGCATTAAGTTTGTTCGATATGTATGCTTCATATAAGGTGGAAGTTTTGTTTTCCTGCGCGGACGTAAAAGAGCGCCCAACTGTATCATAAAATTCATCAGAGTCACAGAGTTGAAAACAAATGTTGGATTAGCCGTAAGTATAAAGAAAATCACACCAGTTCCACTTAGACCTAGACCTGGAGATTGTAGTTATGTGGGAATGTACAGACCTGGAAGAAGAGAAAGAGACCCGCATATACACAAACATGAAACACATACAAGAAACACACACATGAAACATAGACATGAGACACACATAAGACACAGGAAACAACAAGGACGCACACAAGACATAGCCGATGATATCAAGTTGGGCACACATCATCAACCAGCTCTAAGATATCTTTCAAAGTTTGACACTCGTTTGCTCATAAACACTGCTAAAATTAAATTCCAATGTCACTATCCCAGTAACTCTGTGATTCTATTGGTTGAATGAATTTATTTTCACTAATTTTACTGTCACTATCATTATCGGGCTCCGATCCATAAGTCATGGTGCCTAACAAGATGTCCACAAGCTGATGCAGAATCATCCCCCATCCTATATCGGAGTCTGACATTCATTAGCACATGAGTTCTGAATCAAATTAAATTCCAATGTTACCATAATGGTCATTTTCTGAGTGCGGTATCTGTGTAGTTAATCCATTTTTACTCATGTCACTGTTGCCATACCAGTATCGGCTCTGATTCATCAGCCACAGTGCCTTCCAGGATGCATGTCCACAAGCTGACGGCGGCAGCACCTCCCTTGAGGTCCACAGAAGTCGCATTAGATCTTCATCCTTTGTCCATCCATGTCCTTCGTTTGGGTTTGTTGCTAGCTTCCATATTCTTGTTTGATAATTGCATAGGACATGCTGTCCTAAACTTTTCAGCAGGGCGGTATCATAGCCAGATCAAAAGTTTTTGCCTTTGTGACATTAGACATTTCACTGCACTTGGACTGTTAAGAGTTGGAGGGCATTCACCTTCCTGATTCTCCTGTTACTGTACAAGGCACAGGTAAATCGTTCCATTTCATCCATCATCTGAGCTACAACATTTCAAGATTCACCAAGCTTTGGAAATGCAGCATGAAATGACTTATCAGCCTCGACATTGCTTTTACCTTCCCCTTACCTTAAAGGCACTAGTGGTATCGCAGCCAGTAAATGCGTGGAGTCCTAGAAATGATGTACATACAAGGGCTGAATCTTGAAATGGAACAGCTGAGGTGATGGATGAACTGAAAAGATTTTTCTGTGCTTTGCATGGTAACAGAAGAATTTGGAGGTGAATGCTCTGCGATTCTTAACACTACAGTCTAAGTGCGGTAAAATGGTTTATGTCACGAAGTCAAAAACTTTTGATCTGGCTTCTCAGAGACGTATATGAACAACACGAACAAACATGAATTAAAACAGAAATTCTCACGTACTTCCTTCTAAATGGTGAGATATTGAAAACAATTGATGGTTTTACCCTATTTCGAGGGTGCTGAATCCGAATCTGGATGATGCAACTCTTGTATCCTTGAGGATTTTGAGATATTCAAGATGGCCGCAAAAATGGCCGCTAAAACCGAAAATTCCCATGTATTTCCTTCTAAATGGTGTGAAATTGAAAATAATTGATGATTCTACCCTATTTGAAAGGTGCTGAATCCGAATCTGGACGATGCAACTCATGCATCCAACAAGTTTTTGAGATATTAGAGATGGCCGCCAAAATGGCTGTCAATTAAAACCGGAAATTCCCATGTATTTCCTTTTAAATGGTGAGAAATTAAAAAAACAATTGATGGTTTTACCCTATTTGGAAGGTGCTGAATCCAAATCTGGATGATGCAACTCTTGCATCCATAAGGTTTTTGGGCTATTCAAGATGGCCGCCAAAATGGCCACCAATTAAAACCGGGAATTCCAATGTATTTCCTTCAAAACGGTGAGAAATTGAAAACTATTGATGGTTCTTACCCTATTTCGAGGGTGCTGAATCAGAATCTGGATGACGCAACTCCTGCATTGATGAAGATTTTGAGATATTCAATATGGCCGTTAAAATTTGCTGCCCAAAACGGAAGTTCCCATGTATTTCCTTCTAAATGGTGACAATTTGAAAGCAATTGGTGGTTTTTATCTTATTTTGAGTGTGCTGAATCCGAAGCTCAGGGTACAACTCTTGCATCCTTAAGGGTTTTGAGATGATAAAGATGGTCGCCAAAAATGACCGCCAAAAACGGAAATTCATATGTAGACCCCTAATCTCCTTCTAAATTGTGTAAAATATAAAACAGTTGGTGGTTTTACACTATTTTGAGTTTTGCTGAATTTGAAGCTCCAGGATACAGCTCTTGCTTCCTTTGAGGGTTTTGAGATAATAAAGATGGCCGCCAGAATGGCCCCTAAATGGCCGTCAAAATCGAAAATTCCGTGTAAGCCCTATATTACCTTCTATATGGTGTAAAATTGAAAACAATTGGCGGTTTTACTCTATTTCGAGGGTGCTGAATCCGAACCTGGTTGATGCAACTTTCGTGTTCTTTTTTAAGGGTTTTGAGATGTCCAAGATGACCGCCAAAATAACTGTCAAAAATTGGAAAATTTTAGACCCTATTCAGCATCCTCGAAACTTGGTTGCTGAAATTCGTCCATTCTTTAGGGTTTTTAGACGTCCAAGATGACAGCCAATATACATGCTGTAAGTGGCAGAAATTCCAATGTTAATATATTTTTTCTTAATAGTAAAAATTTTAGAATAAATTGATGGTCTTACCATATTTCGAGGGTGCTGAAGGTCTTTGAAGGTTTTGGGACATCTATAAATGTCCTGCATGAACGAAAACTCCGTAACATTTGCTTATACTAATGGTGAAGTACTGTGCTCTAACGCTTTTTAGCAGTCCCCTCCATTTCCGACCTTTTCTTTGTTATGATTCAGTCACATTTTGTCCATGTATTTCTTCAACTAAAGTATGTTTATTGATTCATGTAAACACATGACGTGTATCAAAATTTCATTTGGAAATGTAAAAGTTACATTGTACTTAATTTGTTTATATGCAATTGTCATATTATATGCTTTGGCCGGAAATGAAATAGAAATGAAATGAAATGAACGCGAAGCGGGGGATTAAAACCATGCAGGGTCAACTCAGTTGAGCGAATTTGTCAAATCAGCCAAAAGTTATTGACATCCAAAATGACTGTCACAATGGTCTTGTAATATACTGAGATATTCCGATATGTCTCAAACGGAACTTTAACACGTACGGCAAAAAAAAAGTGATATTGACATCATACTGAAACGTACATACACAAACATACGACTGAAAATTTCTTTATGCATAATTGTTATAAAATAATGCTTGTGGTCGCCAATAATATGGCTCCACAGATGTGAAGTTAAACCTTTTCGGCCATCAATAGAGTAAAATTGAATCATGGCATGTTGGTATTTGGTGTTGAAACTTGTCTTGTATAGTCTGACGAGTCTCGCCTCGTATTCTTGTGAAACTTGTCGCATATTCTGATAACGTCATTGGAAATGGTTGCATCCATGACCACTATAGTAGATATCAATAAGGGTAATTTCAAAAGCACTCTGTGCGATTATGATATTCGTAAGTACTGGATTATCAATTAATCGTTGTCCTGTTTGTCATGTTGTCGTTTTTTTTTTTTTTTACAAAACTGTCAGTTCTTTTTTTCACGGCGCGTTACCTGTGATATATAATCCATATATACATATATAATATTACATCATTTTGCCGAAAAAATTGAAGCATAACTATAAAAATGTCCCACTCGTGTCTTCAACAATGTCATCAAGACCACCAATATAAACCAAATAACCAATTTGAGTGTTCATGGATGAAGAGATTAAAACTGCTCATGGATTAAGACAGGTAATGTTGGGTAATTTCAGTACACTTTTCTACATCACTATCACAATATGATTTAGATGAACATGTCTTGTCCATTGATTGTTAGTGTTCAAAACTTATCCATTATATGTAGAGGAAACAGTGTAATCTTGAATTATTCAAAAGTATGTGTAGTCTTGAAAGGTTCATTGCTGGCACACTTGTATCGTACTGACTCAAAAGATATCCGGTATAGAGCTGGTTTCACTGTATATACAGCAAGTTCAAACTGTGCCAGTGACGAAAACCTGAAATCTTTCAGTAAAAAAAATAGGGTAAAACCATCAATTCTTATCAATTTCTCACCATTTATAAGAAGGAAATACATAGAGTTTCCATTTTGGCGGCCATTTTGGCGGCCATCTTGACTATCTCGAGGTGCATCATCCATCAGATTCGAATTCAGCACCCTCGAAATAGGGTAAAACCATCAATTGTTTTCTATTTCTCACCATTCAAAAGCTAATACATAGAAATTTCCGGTTTTAATTGGCGTCCATTTTGGCAGCCATATTGAATATCTCAATACACTCAAGGATGCAAGGTTTGCATCATCCAGACTAGGATTCAGCACCCCAGAGATAGGGTAGAACCATCAATTGTTTTAAATTTCTCACCATTTAGAAGGAAATACATGGGAATTTCTGGTTTTAATTGGCGGCCACCTTGAATATCTCAAAATCTTTATGGATGCATGAGGTGCATCATCCAGATTCGGATTCAGCACCTTCCAAATAGGGTAGGATCATCAATTATTTTCAATTTCACACCATTTAGAAGGAAATACATGGGAATTTTCGGTATTGGCGGCCATTTTGGTGGCTATCTTGAATATCTCAAAATCCTCAAGGATGCAAAAGTTGTATCATCCAGATTCGGATTCAGCACCCTTGAAATAGGGTAAAACCATCAATTGTTTTCAATTTATCACTATTTAGAAGGAAATACGTGGGAATTTCCAGTTCGGGCGGCCATTTTGGCAGTCATCTTGAATATCTCAAAACCTTCAATGATGCAAATGTTGCATCATCCAGATTCGGATTCAGCACCCCCGAAATAGGGTAAAACCAGCAAAAAACATTGGGTGGACGGTAAAGCAAGGTTAGGCCCAAAAAGTGGCTTTGGCACCCAGACTAAAGTGAGTATGTTATCCCCTCACATCTTGCCGTATAGTTTGTACATAAAATTTTGACATTTCCAGTTTTTCATTCAAACACAATTATGCTCCAGGCCCAAATCTATATAATCTAACATCACTATTACGAAGTTATGCAACCAGGAATAACATCATGTGTCAGACTTCACTGACAGAAACATTGAATTTTCTTCATTTTTTGTACACGATCAACGGAAAATTGTGAGGTTATGACATGGCCAGATCACTCATTTGCATATTCTTATCCACTGTACAAGAAATGTTTTGCAGAAATTAGCAAAAAAAAAAAAAAAAAAAATCATAACTTTCTTATTTTTCATCAGATTACAGTCAAATTCTTACCGTTGAACTCGTAAGATTTTACTCTTTTTTATCAGACTAACTTATTTTTAGACTTGATTTCCCCTTTAAGTAGGAATTGAGTTTATTGCAAAGAAATGAAATGCTAATAGAATTGAAAATTCATTATCTTCATTTCCTTTACTGTGAATGTATGGCTAAAATCAATCAATTGAAATGGAGATTTGTAAAAGAATCCCTGCTATGTTGTAATTCGAGTCTTTGACGTCGTCTTCATCTTCGATGTCGTGACCAACGTCATCATCAATAGAACCATGGTCACCTTTGATTTCTCATTTTAAGGCAACTTTTATTCAATCAAGTGATTGCTGATTGCAAAATATGATTAAATTTGTGAATTTACATGATAAAGAGATGAGTTGTAACTCATTTGATAGTGGACATTAAAAAAAAAGGCATTTGGGAGGCTTATTTCCAGACACTGCGCATGTGCACTTGAATGTCTACAGAAGAAGATAGGATTACAATTAGGCCAAAATCTTTTGTTTTCATAAAAAGGGATATTCATTTAATATCCAGACCAAATTTCAAGTCATTTAACAAATTTTTCACTAAAATATACAAACTTAAAGGGTGAAACTTGAAAAATTGCACAAATTTTGTAAAAATTTGTTGAATTTTGTCGACATTGTTGCCCATTTCGTTGTCGATGACGACAATCTGAGGGCTTATATTGCCAAACTTTGCTTTGCATCATATTTCCCATTTTCTAAGGAATCTAGAAATACTAAAAACATTGGTTATCATTGAAAAATAAGGACAGGGGGACCATTTTCTTAGGATAATACCCAAATGCTATTTCCCCATATTCGCTAAAAGGTTGTTCCGGAAGTGACGTCACAAAACATCACGGGGCGGGTCTTGGGACCCAACTTTTTTTTATGTTAACATCACTTTTCTGACCCTCCAGACCAAGGGCTACATGGAAACAACAATGAATGTTAGGTGCAGAGGGGGTGCAAGTTGACCCCCACTAGCCCATGGCCTATAACCCATTATCCATTTTCTCTCTTCATGTTCAAGACATGATTTGTCGATGTGAGCTATGTGTTGAATATGATCGGAGAAAAATGAACTGTGTGGTTTGGTATTTGTGGGATTGACCAAATTATCAGACAGGTGGCCATATTAAAGGTTATGGACCATAAGATGTTAGAAGAAACCCTCAATACAAACCTGCATTCGTAAAGGCTGGCCTTTTTATTTGGCCACTTTCGTTGACAGATCTCATCCCTTCAGTGAGACAGTCTATTCATTGTTTGTGTGCATGATAACACTCAAACTTGGAAAAAGTGCAATTATTTATTTGTCACTGTTGTCTTTAACGTTCATGTGCTCAGGCATGCATGACATTTGTCAACATTAAGTATCAATGGAATAATGTGCTCAGTCATGCATGACATTTGTGAACATTGGATATCAATGGATAGAAGAAGAGTTCTTCTTTCCTCACAACCAACACTGAGTTCTCCATAGTGGACAATTATGAACAGTAGCCCTCCAAAGTATTACCTTTTTTTTGGTATGCTCTGTATAGCCTGCGGCATGATTTTGATTCTGTTTGCACTTTATTCTGAACGCATTTGGATTTCTTCTAAAAGGTTGAAAACAAGGTGTACATATATGGCATAATGAAGGCCTACATGCATATCAGCCACTGTCCACAGCTGTATCAATAATAACATAATTACCCACTGATGAATCAACAGCAAAATGGGATATCAAAAATGACTAGAAACCCTAAGACAAAGCTATCTAGAGATACATGGAAATCCAAAGAAAGAAATGTGGGTACATCTTGGACTACTAGAGAAACATAATACCCAGACAAAGCACTGGCAATAGGTGTTCAGACATAAAGGCAAAAGGACAAAAACGTCATCACTTGATGATTTCAATAATACACATTTATTTTTTGTGTGTGTGTTTTGATATGCTAAATTACCATGACATCATTGATGTAATGAATTGTTTCTCAGGAAAATCATGTGATTTTGGAGACTTCATGGGAAATGGTCACAGAGATCTCAAGTCATCACACCATGGGGCATACTCACTTAATAGGGTCATTCCACATGAGTTCCCAAGCAACCATGCTCTCATTCTCTGGATCCTTCAGTGGGACTGGAATCTTGTTGATTTCAGCCAAAGTGCAAATTCCACTCTGTGAGTTCGGTACTCCACCATGGGCACAAAATATCTGCATTAAAAGAAAAGCAGAATTTGCAATTTATGACTTCATGCCACTCTCTCACATCCCAGAAGGTGGGCCAATTCAGGAGTTTGAGCAAGTGATGGTGATGAACTTTTACATTATACAAGAGAACCATAAGTTTTGTGCTCACCTGAGTATCACAAGTTCATCTTCCATGCATTCTTGCAGACGATTATCTAAGAACATTGCAAAGTTGGGGGGCAGGGCAGATTTGAGAACTTCCATTAAGGCATGGTGTCCATTTTGCACATAACATATGATATGATATGATATGATATCACATCATTGCTCATAACACTAAATTAACTCATATCTTCTGGTTCTAAATCAAAGATTTGTACAGATTTTTTAAATTTAGGGGCTTTGTGCCCCTTAGGGAACCCCAGGTGAGGAATGGTGCCCATTTGCACGGATACATATCTGATCACCCTAGTGATAACCCCTGCCAAGTTTGGTGAAAATCTGACCATGCATTTTTGAAAGAAGAAGATAGAAATGTCAAAACTGGCCACAATTTAGCCTCTCCCTCCCCCATCCCCTGATTTGCCATAAACAAACTTGAAACTACAGTTACTAATCTAACTTACTCATAGCACTACCTTAATTAGGTGATCCGAGTATCCTCTCGGATCACCTTCTGTATCTGTACTGATTCTTTATTCTTCTTTCTTTATTTCTTTATTTCTCCTCAAAAGTTGTGCAGAGGTTAGCTCAGAAAGTCCTCTGTGCGTCTGTGTCTGTGTGTCCAATTTCAAACTTATACCATATGTGTATCGTGTTCCAAAGACGACAGATCTAGTAAAATCATTGTGATCAGTCGACCGTGACGTCACTATGACGTCATTATATGAAAACACATTTTCATTCTTATCTCATTAATGGAATGGAATTTTTAAATGAAATTTGCGTCACATATAGTTCAAGTCAAGCTAATTCTACACATATTCTCAAAATTCATCTATACCCTTAAAACGTGCGCGCATGCTCGCGTTGAAATATTTACATGCTCCAATCGAGCTCAAAATTTTTTTGCACACGTTTCAGACCATTTAGAGCATTTTTTTGAAAAATTGAAAAAAATTGACGGATGCGGGCGCACACGCGCATATATGCAGGCACAGCTCATATGCAATAAAAATTTCCCATTTTTTCACTTTGATCGGATGTCTGAAATGTCAAGGAATATTTCTACCAAGTTTCATGTTAATCCGACTCAATATGACGTCATACGGGCCCGTCAAAGTTGAAATTCCGCGCACGCGTCAATGGCGATATACAGTGCAACTATGCCAAAAAACCGCCAATTCTTAATTCATTCATTCATTCATTTCTTTATTGGTCTACGTCAGACATAGAAATTTGGCTTCCACTGACATTACATTACAACAAAATGATCATGACAATACAAACACATTTTACATCACAATTACATAATTACGTCTATGATAAGCACAATGAATACAAACAACACCCTACAACTCTATTACACAATTATACATATACAATATATCAGTACTTTATAACCCTATATAAATCAAACTACTTCAACCATTCTCAGCCCCCAATTTTAAATTTACAAAACATATAACTTATATCAGAAAATTCAAAATAATTCACACACACACACGCACACACAAATGACTAACATGAGTCTCAGTTAGCAATTGTCATAACAACATATATATAATACTATTTCAACATTTTGTACTTACAATATATACCCAAAACCCTTTGCTCCATAAACCACACAAGAGAAAGAGAGGGAGAGAGAGAGAGAGAGAGAGGGAGAGACAGACAGACAGACAGAGGGGGAGAGAGGAAGAGAGGAATGTGTAATTTGTCCCTGGCCTATAATCCTGTTCCCTGGAGCACGTATGTGGGGATGAAACAAAACAAAACAGAAGCTCCACCCCCCCCACACGCATTTAATAAGCTACAACATACATATGATTTTACTCGTCAGGATGGATGGTGACTCCCCATTTTCTTTACATATTCTGAAAGCTGATGAGTTTTACATGTCATTTCATGGGTTGACGATGCTGAAAAATGATAAAAAGATATCAAATTTCTTAATGAAATAAAAGAAGTAAATTTTCAAAATGACGTCATCAAATTTCAAGTTCATTTGAGCGTATCTCACTTATCCTTTGCCGATTTTCACCCAGATTTCAGTATGTCGTAGCTTATTAAATGCTCTTTCATATATGTAAAACAAAATTTTGATTGGATGACGGCATCACCTCGTAAAAATGGATTGAAAGTAATCCTGTCAAATTTGACCAGTTTACGTGTTATCTCTATGGGAGTGCAGTTTTTCTGGAAATGAAAATTGACACGACTATCTTTTTCGAGCACTAGCTCACTTATGCTCAGGTGAATTTCTCCCAGATTTTAATATGTTGTAGCTGAGACTTTGGGCTATCGTCAATGTGCCCTCTGTTTTTTCATACAACCTCGGCATCACGTAAAAAAACTTGGTTAAAATTGGCACTTGGCTTCGATGCAGCGTCATTTTGCTTCATACACAGGGCCTATGGAGGATGAAATAGGTCAGTACATAGCGCATCCGACTCGTAATCCTAAGGTCCCCGGTTGGAGGCTCACCCCTGTCAATATTTTTGTTTTGATTTTTTTAAAACACTTTTTTCTTCTTTTTCTTCAGTTAGTCTTATTCTCCCTTCCTAACTTTATCTTTTTCTGATTTTTTTATGCTTCTCCTTCAAATTTCTATAAAATAACTTATTTTTTTCTTTCTTTTTCTTTCTGTCTTCTACTTTCTCTGCAATAGATCAACAACAACACTGGCTATCAACCCCATATTTTGCACATGTTTAAGCCATGTCACGAACATCATTTCACAAAATAACAACTACTTCCTCTGACACCATCTTGGGTAGGTAAATTAGGGTCAAAGGCCAAAAGTGTTTAATCCTGTATCTTGGTAAATACACATCCTATCTTTCCCACATTTTGCACACGTAAGGAACATGTTGCAAGAATCATTTCACAAAATAACAACTTTTTGCTCAGATGCCATCTTGGCTGTGTAAAGTGGGGTCAAAGGTCAAATATGCTTCATTCTGTAATCTCATTAGTGTATATGGTATCAACGTCATATTTTGCACACACATGGACCTCGATAGATGGATCATTTCGTAAAATAACGACGCTTTGGTCGGACGCCATTTTGCCTGTGCAAATGAGGTATTATCTCTATGGGAGTACACTTTCTGGAAATGAAAAATGACATGACTGTCTTTATCAAGCACTAGCTATTTTATCCTTCAGTGAATTTCTCCCAGATTTTAATATGTTGTTGCTAAGACTGTGCGCTATTGTCAGTGTCAACTTCGTTTTTTCATACGATGTCGGGATCACGTCAAAATACTTGGTTGATTAAAGGGGATGGCTAGTAACTGATCAGTGGGAATCAGTGGGAATACTGAGAGATGATTGTTCCAATCCTTGTGGGATTCATTTAAGAGTACATTATATATCTATTCTTGTGTGAAAATTATTTGCTTCAGAACGGTCTCATATTCAAGTAATGTGCAGTTTAATGTTTCCAGGTAAGCGTCCCTGGTCAGTGACGGGGCATTAATCTGCACATTACTTGAATATGAGACCGTTCTGAAGCAAATAATTTTCACACAACAGTAGATATATAATGTACTCTTAAATGAATCCCACAAGGATTGGAACAATCATCCCTCAGCATTCCCACTGATTCCCACTGATCGGTTACTAGCCATCCCCTTTAAAGCTTATCTTCGATGTATTGAGATATTTCTTTCTTTCTGCAACTTTCTTTGCAATAACTCAAGAAAAACAGCCCCTATCACCCCCATATTTTGCACATGTTTAGTTCATGTCACGCACATTATTTCTTAAAATAACAACTACTTGATCGACACCATCTTGGGTATATGAATTAGGGTCAAAGGTCATAAATGTTTCATCCTGTATCTTAGTGAATACATATCTTATCTTTCCCACATTTTGCACACGCAAAGACCATGTTACAAGAATCATTTCGCAAAATAACCACTTTTTGCTTAGATGCCATCTTGCGTGTGCAAAGTGAGGTCTACGGTCAAATATATTTCATTCTGTATTTTCGTTAGTGTATGCGGAATTTGGTACCAAAGATGGCAGGTCTGACTCCCTTTTCTAAATGAGAATCCAAACATCACACGGCCAATGTCCCCTCAACACAAATGAAACCGGTATGGTCATGCCTATTGGGATCAGGACTCAAATCATTGATTTCCGAATAGATCGGATCACCTAATTTGTTTGTCAGTGTTGACAAATTCCAAGTCTAGTTTATCACTTGAGGTTTGACAGAAGAATATAAGATTCCTTAATTTTGGGAGCGGGGAGGGGTAATGGTACCCATTTGAACAAATTGAGATCCTTTCCCCTAGGGATGCTACCTGCCAAGTTTGGTGAAAATCTGTCATGGGGTCTTAAAGGACAAGTTCACCTTCATAAACATAAGGATTGAGAAAATGCAACAATATTAGTAGAACACATCAGTGAAAGTTTGAGGAAAATTGGACAATCAATGCAAAAGTTATGAATTTTTTAAATTTTTGTGTTGGAACCGCTGGATGAGGAGACTACTACAGCTTGTGAGTCATATGCGTACAACAGTATAAAGAAAATGTAAAAGAAAATTCAACATATTTTCACTTTTTTCGCATAATAAAAGAGCACTTGACTTGCCTCTTTCTAAAGGCAGGGGGAATAATATTACGCATAACATTTGTCGGTAACGAGTCAGGGGAATGTGTACTTTTTTCAAAAGATGGACTTTTGTGAAAATCTCTTTATATTTTCCTTATATTGTTGTACGCATGTGACATCGAAGTTATTCATACACTGCAGTAGTCTTTTCATCCAGCGGGTACTGCACAAAAACTTCAAAAATTCATAACTTTTGAACGGATTGTCTGATTTTCCTCAAACTTTCAATGATGTGTTCTACTAATATTGCTACATTCTCTCAATCCTTATGTTTATGAAGGTGAACTTGTCCTTTAAAGAAGATGAATATGTAAAAAAATTACACATGATGGACGCATGCAGGGTGATGATTGAATGCAATAACTCAGTAAATGTCCATGAGGAATATCACTGCCCATTAAATTGAATTGAATTGTACAGGTTTCATCAAAAAATCATGTCTAGCAGTCTAAGGCTGAATTGCACATGTTCATAATCCTAATCATAAAAACAGATTATTTCAGTAATCTGAAAAAAACCCCACAATGATATAAAGGCATGATAACAAAAAAAACTAACTTTCTTGGCAAAGCTAACACATTAAAATGGAAAAAATATATATACAGTCAAACCTGTCTATAGAGGCCACTCAAGGGAGACGGAAAAAGTGGCCGTTTTAGACAGGTGGCCGCTATACAAAGGTAATCCAACATTGTGTGCATTGCTTACATGCACATGTATCATCGTTGTATCCTTACATGTACATGTATGTGTGTACACACACCGTGTGTTTCATGCATTTAACCATGCTGGTGTATATGAAATTGTTGCACAGAAGTATGTGTATTGTTGTGGAGAAAGCTTAACACTAGTGCATTATTATTACTGAATGAGGGATGAATGCAGTGGTGGTGATCACTGAACGTTGCCTGCACGGCTACAAAGCAGAAAAACACGCTGAATTATCGGCTCCGCTATGGCTCTCCATTGGGTTTCTGGCTGCTATAGACAGGTTAAAATCTAGCGCGGGAAACAAAATTTGTGGCCGCTGGCCGCATTAGACAGGTGGCAGCTATACACAGGGTCTTTAACAGGGCTTTTCTCTCAGGGGGGATTTTTCAGTGGCCGCTATAGACAGGTGGTCGCTATAGACAGGTGGCCGCTAAGGCAGGTTTGACTGTACATACACAATAATACCTTTTAACCCATTGAGGACGGTTTGATTTTGCTACAACACGCATTTCCCGTAGACGCTTGCCCGAGTATACTCGGGACTCGTCCTCAACAGGTTAATCATATTAAAATCACTACAGTGGTCACATGTGCCAAATCTCAAAACAAAATGCTCAATCAGTGAGGGTACCTGCCCAATCCATAATAAAGTTGTTCTATCAAAAATGAAAAAAAAAAGATAAGAATAGGACTATGCTGTCAACACTGCAACATACTGCTTGACAATGAGAGAAAAACAACAACAAACCATTACCATTACAACTTATACCTCAACTTTGTTAGTGAGGGTATCAGCCGAATCCATACTAAGGTTGCTTTATCAAAAGACAACAAGAAAAAAAGATAAGAAGTATGCTCTCAACATGGCAACACACTGCTCAAGAATATGGATGAGCGCATGCATGCATGCAGCTCTCACTGCCCTCCAATTTTGTTGGCCGTTTGGTGACTTTTTGTTATTACTTCTAGTGAAGATTTGCTCCACTACAAGAACTAAGTACCAGGAAGCAGGAGGACTTTGGATGACATTTGTATTTGCCTGGTTGCCAAGATCTTACATCAAATGACACAAATTGGTTGCTTGACCAAGGAAGCAGCCAGGGAAGCCATATATGCTCCATGCAGTAAAGCACAATCTGAGGTGCTCACTCGTGCATGGCTGATTGACATTGACTGTGCTGTAATGTGGCCTTGCGCCTGCCCTGTCTCTGAGCTGAGGAAAGCTGCTTGATCACAATGGGGGCTTTTCTTCTGATTGTGATTGGAACCCTCACCCTTCTTCCTCATCTGAATGGATCCCATAGCTTAGCCCTTACAGCGCCAAGGCCTTTTGTGAAGCAGCTATACACTCATAAACACTTCCTACCAAGAAGGATCCCGTATTATTCTAACAGCCAAGCATCTTTTCAATGTGACTTGTTTAGAGCTGGAGATGTACACCCAAACCCAGGCCCTGTACAAGACGGCAGCCAGCTACATGGTAACCATGAAAGCAACAAGTACACTTGTCTTACTTCGAAACAGCTGTCATATGGATTGAACGACATGTTGCACCTCTCATGTCATGGGAAGGTGAGATTACCCAGGCAAGTGTATTCTACCATTAAAGCTCTGGGTCTGAACCATATTCCCTCAACCTGTCGTGGCTCCTGTGGTGGTGTGAAGATCAGAGGCCGTCCTCCCCAAGAAACAGCACCTGTCTCACAATATGGGCCCGGTCAACAACCAATCCCAGTGGTAATTTCACCATCACCACCATGTTACTCTAGAAGTACAACTCCTGATAAACACTGTGGTTTTAGTAGACATAGTACAGTGAAACCCCGTTATAACGAGGTCCGTGGGACCGGCGATATTACCTCGTTATAACCGGTACCTCGTTGTATCCGTACGCATCAAAAACAAAGAAAAACATAAGCACGACATCATTTACCCATCAATGAATCTCAAGAACATCCTTTGCATTGTTATTACACAATTATGAATCATTATTATAGAGAGAAAAAAAGGGAAACTATTTTTGAATTAGACGAAAAACTAGGGGCTGAAATGAGTTAAATCTTTATTGTAATAATTCTTGTTTGTGAAGTTTTTCTAA
This sequence comes from Diadema antillarum, assembly GCF_040938485.1. Classification (NCBI taxonomy): domain Eukaryota; kingdom Metazoa; phylum Echinodermata; class Echinoidea; order Diadematoida; family Diadematidae; genus Diadema; species Diadema antillarum. Next base: position 295,234 of record NW_027272543.1, on the reverse strand, counting down.
ACACCAGCGCAAATACAGGCCTTGTTTACCGTAGCTTGCGAGGTATTTTTACGCTGTTGGTGCCCAGCGGGAATGCGATGATTTCATGAATCATTTCGGCTGTAATCTTGAACAATGTATGATCGTTGCGTACGAAGGGATTAAAAATGCGTTCTTTATTTTCGTCCGAAAATCTCTTCGCGTTTTGTACATCCGTTCTTGAAAAATATGCGACAGGATTGAATATGGAAGGTTGTGATAATTTTTACGCAAATCTGTACCTGGCAGACCATTCTGAAAGAAAGAAAAATCTTCATTGTGAAATGCAGTGTTGAAATTGTGTTAATGAACAAAACCCAGATCTATTCAAACTAATAAAAAATGCGTTTCTTTTTCTGATTTAGGATAACATGCGTCATTCAACTTTTTTTACGCTACTGTCACCTGCCGAGATCGCGATGATTTCAGAGTAACATATATGCATTGTTTACCGTTAACTTGCGAGGTATTTTATGCTGTTGGTGCCCAGCGGGAATTCGATAATTCATGAATCATTTCGGCTGTAATTTTATACAATGTATGATCGTTGCTCCCGAAAGGATTAAAAATGCGTTCTTTATTTTCTTCCGAAAATCTCTTCGCGTTTTGTACATCGATTCCGTTCTTGAACTGTTAAATGCGTTTGTTTCTATTTCCGAACACCGATTAAATAGGTTGATATGCGTTATTCAACTATCTTTTACGCTATACTGTCACCCGGCGAGATCGTGATGATTTCACGAATTATTCCGGCTTCAATCATTATACACAATCATATTTGAATTATCATTTGTTGAATGATAAAGAACAAATCCAGATTTAAACAAACTAATAAATGCATTTGTTTCTTTTTCTAAACACTGATTAAGTAGGTTAACATGCGTTATTCAACTATTTTTACGCTACTGTCACCCGGCGGGATCGCGATGATTTCATTAATTATTTCGGCTTTAATCATACACACTCATATTCAAATTATCATTTGTTAAATGATAATGAACAAATCCAGATCTATTCAAACTAATAAATGCATTTGTTTCTTTTTCTGAACACCGATTAAGTAGGTTAACATGCGTTATTCAACAATTTTTACGCTACTCTTAACCAGCGGGATCGCGATGATTTCATTAATTATCTTGACTATAATCATCCACACTCATGTTAACCAGCAAAAGAACTGGAAGTCAGAACTAAAAATGAAAAGGATATAATGATGAGTTTCACACGCATGCCAATAATTGTCCATTTAGGCCACAAGTGTCGCTACCGCCATGAAAAGTTTTTGAATGCGTTATCCTTTTTTTTTTACTCGTTGCGCTGTGGTCTGACCTAATATCACGCACACGTATCTCGCGAAAAAGAAAATCGAATGATTATGTTTAATAAATCAGTAGGAACATCGGAAGGCATTCCTGTGTCTTATCGCGTGGTTTAGAAGAAACTATGGAAGGAACAGTTCTCTGCAAAACGCGAAAAAGGCGTGGATAGCGTGAATTCGGTTTTCAATGTTTCGTTTGTCGCGTGTTTGAAAGCGACAATTTAGTCAAGAAATGGAACCTCGTTATATCCGATCAAATTGCTTATGTTTTCCTTTATCATGATGCACTGAAATTGTCCTCGTTATAACCGGAATCTCGTTATAACCGAACTCGTTATAACCGATTCGTTCTGCCATAGGTTTACACGCAAAGGAAAACGGGACCGACGCGATCACCTCGTTATAAGCGGTTCCTCGTTATAACCGAACTCGTTATAACGGGGTTTCACTGAATCTGATCCAATGCAAAACCAGTGCTCTGCCAAAACACTATCAGCAGATCAAGTTTGCTCTATGGAATGCAAGGTATGTCAAAGCCTTGGGTAAGTCAACAGCAATATGTGATTTTGTGCTGTCACAGCGCCTCCGCATCATGGCCCTAACCGAAACCTGGCTAACAGGTACTGATCGTGACAACCATGCAGTTGCTGACATTCACAGGACACTACCAGGATTCAAGATGTTCCATGTATATCGTCAGGGTACAGTCGGAGGTGGAGTGAGTCTTCTGCTACGAGGTGGATTCAATGTCGTTGAAAACCGGAGCTTACAACTGCAATCATTTGAATATGTTGATTTAACCTGTACATCACTTCTTCGTTTCGCATAGTTGTTCTCTACAGGCCACCACCTTCTAGAAAAAATAGAGCTACTATAGGATCTTTCATCAGAGAATTGTCGCTAGCATTGGAGGTTCTGATATCATCCCGACTAAAGTTTATGTTGGCAGGAGACTTCAACATTCACTTCGAAGATCCTGCAAATAATGACTCAAAGAAATTATTTCAAGTACTGGAGCCTGCAAACCTTCAGAATTATGTGAACATCCTGACACATCGCAGTGGTCACACTTTGGACCTGCTGATTGCTTCAGAAGAGGACAATTTTGTCTCTGGTGTTTCGGCAACTCATTCTCTGCCTTCTGATCATTTTGCTGTACTGTGTACTTTAGCTGCTGCTCCTCCGCTCCGCTCCGATCAAAGAGTACCTCTGTGAGCAAAACTTAATTCCTTCAATGTAGTCTGCCTATATAGGAAAAACTATAGTGTAGAAACAGCCCTCTTGAAAGTCTATAATGAGATCCTGCTGGCCCTAGATTCACACAAGGAAGCTATCCCCATCCTTCCTGACTAAAGTGCTGCATTTGACACCGTGGACCATCCCATCCTCCTTCGAGGGCTGGACAAAAGGTATGGGTTCCATGGAAATGTCCTTGAATGGCTAAAATCCTACCTGAAAGACCGGACACACAGTGTGCACATTGCAGACGCTACATCTGATATCCACCATGACAACTGTGGCGTCCCACAAGGTTCAGTTATGGGACCAAAGATATTTACGATTTACAGTTCTCCAATCATCGACATCATCAATGATCACGGCCTTCAACCCATGGTCTACGCAGATAACACACAGATTCTGGTAACTTTCAATCCGGACGATCGAGAGCTGTCTGTTCTCAAGCTGAACAAGTGTCTGGCTGACATAAAACGCTGGTCTGTCAACAATTGCCTTACCTTGAATAACTCCAGGACTGAAGTTATTCATTTCTCCTCCAAGTTTCTTACATCCCCAAGTCCTGTGGCAGTCAGTATCGGTAATGTCAACATTATACCTTGAAGGAACACATCAGGCAGGTCTGCAAGTCTGCTACAGCTGCTCTTCGATGTCTTGGTAAACTAAGACCCTACCTCACGAAGAAGATCACCCACACTTTAGCTCACTCTTTTGTTATTAGTAGGTTAGATAATCGTAATAGTCTGTTGATTAATATTCCCCAATCGGATTGTTATCATCTTCAAAGGATTCAGAACACTGCTGCCCGCATCATTGAAAAGCTCCCCAAGTATAGTGAAATCTCACATACTTTTACTTAACTTCAATGGCTCCCCATTGAAAAGCGTCTCATATTTAAGATTCTCCTGTTAGTTTATAAATTTCAGAATGATATCAGTCCACAATATCTCAAGGAATTGATTACCTCAGCTGAACAGTTCAGAGTTTTCTTGGGATCAGAGTAGCTGAGGAAGGGAGTTCCAGAGGACTGGACCTGTATAAGCAAAAGTCCTTTCACCGTATCTCTTGGTCCTTCTTGTGTTAACTTGAAGCAGGTGCTGAGAGGCAGATCGGAGAGTTCTTGTAGGGACGTATGGAGTGACCAGTTCAGATATGTAGTCGGGTGACATATTGTGTACAGCCTTGTGAACAAACAGAATGATTTTGTACTGGATCCGGAGTTGAATAGGGAGCCAGTGAAGCTCAGCGAGAATTGGTGTTATGTGATTGTGCTTCTTACACTTTGCTACCAGACGGAATGCAGAGTTCTGGATCCTTTGTAATTTACTAATCTCCTAATCTGGAAGGCCAATTAGTAAGCTGTTGGAAAAGTCAAGGACAGAAGTCACGAACACATGTACTAGTACCTCTGTTGTTCGCTTGTCAAGGAGGGTTCGGATCTTTCCTATTTTTCTCAGGGCAAAGGAAGCACTATGGCAGATATTGTTGACATGCTGATTCATTTGAAGATTGTTGTCCAAGAAGACTCCTAAATCACGAACTGCTGCAGATGGCACGACTTGGCATTCTCCGGATGCAATGGGAGCCAGGGTTTTGGAGGGCTTGAAATGAGATGTCACATGCAGTACCTCCATCTCTCTGTCATTCAGGACAAGGTGATTACTTTCCATCCATTTCTGGATATCTGCCAGACAGAGCTCAAGCTTCCTGATGATCCGATTTCTGTCAATAGATTTCATAGAAATGTAGAGTTGGGTGTCATCGGCATACATCATACAGCCAAATCCATGAGCTTTGATGATTTCCTGGACTTGAGTGGTGTAACAGATGAACAGAAGTGGTCCAATTACGGATCCTGGAGGGACACCCCATTTAAGTGGAATGGGGTCGGAGGTGACGCCGTTAACTGTCACTTTCTGTTCTCTGTCAGTAAGGTATGATGATAGCCAGGCTAATGCTGTTTCGGCTATGCCGAACCTGTTCTTCAGCATGGAGAGAAGGATCGCATGATCTATCGTATCAAAAGCTGAAGACAGATCTAAGAGGACGAAAATGGCTTTACATTTGTCGTCAAGGGACTGCAAAAGGTCATTGTACACTCGCAAAAGTGCTGTCTCGACACTATGATGTTGTCTGTAGGCAGACTGCCTGGTGGCGAGGAGGGAGTTCCCATTTAAGTACTGCATAAGCTGCTGACATACTACACGCTCAATGACTTTTGCCAGAAATGGAAGATTCGAAATTAGGCGATAGCTATTCAAGCACTCTGGATCGAGATCGTGCTTCTTCAGTACAGGTGTGATGAGTGCTGACTTGAGGGATTTTGGGAAGACTCCATGATCAAGAGAGTGGTTTATCATGTCCGTGATGGCAGGAAGAAAGGCATGCGTACAGTTGCTGAACACAACAGCAGGTGCTGGATCCAAAGGATATGTTTTTATTTTCTTGGATTTTATGAGCTTCAGCACGTCTTCTTCTGAAACATTTTGAAATGCTTGAAGGCTGCAGGTCAGAGAACTCATGGGATTCTTCAGGACTGAAAAGGAGCCTGAGAAGGAAGTTGGGTTCATCTCCGAGTTGTACAGGGGATTGCACAGTTGAGTGATCTTGTCATCAAAGAACTTATTGAGTCTCTCAGAGAGTTCTTCATACGAGTCATGGGAAGGCAAAGTCTGACCAGGGCCCTCGACAGTAAGGTCATGTATCAACCTGAATAGGTCGTTCCTGTTGCAGTCATTGATCAGCTTCTGGTGATATGATCTTTTGGCTTGTTTCAGGGCAGCATGGTATTCTGTGGTGGCCTTCTTCATTATTTATTTATCAATCGTCAGCTTTGGGACAGACTTTCTCAACTGGCATTCTTTGGCGCGCAACTTCCGTTTCTGTGCTCTTAATGAATCGTCACACCAGGGAGCATGAGCGCGCAGATGTACAGACCTTAACAGTCACTGGTGCATGCTGATCTAGGGTGTCTGCGATTGAGTTGTTGAACAGTTTCACCTGCTCACACAAGTCAAGATCTTCAATGTCGTGCGCTTTGGCAAAACACCTTTTAACATCATCACTGAATTTAGTGTAGTCAATGCTGTGCAGTTTGCGGAAACGAATTTCCTTCTTGGCAAGTGGGGGGCGTGCCAGAGATGCAGTGAAGACTATTGCTGCATGATCGGAAGGCATCGTGGGGAGAACTGAAACATTGCTAACTATCTCATCGTGTTCTCTTACAATCAGCAGGTCTAATGTATGAGCCCGAATGTGAGTTGGTTGAGAGACAACCTGCTTCAAACCACAAGACTCCAGCATATCACAAAGTTTTCTTGTGTTTGGACAAGTGGGTCATCGAAGTGGAAGTTGAAATCTCCACAGATTATCACCTTGATGCATAGAAGACTGACAGATTCGAGAAGCCTGGGGGGCGTTTCATCAACGAGTTCGTCGGAGGTTTTCACCGACGAATTTGCTATCAGCCAATCAGACGCAAGGATTTACACTGACAACTGTTAAAAGCTAATGAAATCCTTGCGTCTGATTGGCTGATAGCAAATTTGTCGGTGAAAACTCCGACGAACTCGTTGATGAAACGCCCCCCTGGAAAACTCTGTAAAGAAGAGTGAGGTGCTGATGCCCGTCCCTGGTGGCCTGTAGATAGTGATGAGTGAGAGAGTTTTTTGACCAGAGCATGATACTTTTAACTCTAGGCATTCACAGAATTCAAAGGAGTGAGATTTGGTACTGGTGACATAGTAGCGGTTCCGCAATATGACACAAATTCCTCCACCTTTCTTTCCTTTGCGAGGGAGCTTAACAAAGCGATAGTCTTTTAGCGTGTTCTGTATTTCAGCTAATGCGGGACTGTCACGACTGTCTCCTATGAGCCAAGCTTCAGTTATGGCCACAACATCCAGTTTCTCGGTTATAACGAAATCACATACTGCTGTTGGTTTATTCATCATGGACTGTGTATTCCAATAGCCAACTCTGGTGAGGGGTGCTTCTTCATTGAGATGGCAAGTTTGCGAGATCCTTTTCAGTGCAGTTCTTTGTTCAATGATCTTTTTTGGTTTTCCAGGTCGCCTGTTTCCTATGCTTAGGACAGGGATGGCTATCTGGGACTTCTGAAATGACCTACGACCATGACGGGTGGGTTTGACCTTAGATATCCCAAGCTCCTTCACAGAATGATAAACATCAAGTTGAAGTTTCCCTTTCTCGACCTGCCCGCCTATGTGTTTTAGTTCTTTCGAAATGTAACATGTTGAAATAAGCCTATACAGGCAGAATAAGGCACAGCACAAAATTCTCCATTTTGCCACACAGATAATGCTCACTAGTGTGATCTGACATAGCTGATGAGGGTGTTTGTCTTTCTACTTCTTCCCAACATTGGCCAGATTCACTGTGTAGGTGTGTGATAATGAGAGGTGTACAAGAAGGCAGGCTCAGCATCTATAAAGCAATAGATTAAGTGCGGTCAGGTTCAGCATTCTGAATGGGCAGGCACACACACAAAAGAGCTTGTTGCACCGTGCAGACAATGGGTCCACAGCAAAGCTATTGATGACCGGTGAACCTTCCACGCCTGTAGTAACATGGAGGTTGAGATGGCAGCTCAGTGTATACTTGCACACAAAACTTTCACCTGAAGTTGCTGGTCAGTCTTCTCAATTGAGGACTCCAATCTTGTCCTGCAATATCCAGGGTGCTAAAGCAACATTCTGCTATCAAAATATAAAAAAGAACCTTCAAAAGACACAGTCAATGTCCTACTGAAGGGAGAGCAAATATTGAGTGCAACAGCTATTCTGCGCCACATCATATCACATCACAATTATGTTTGGATGTACACACTGTATGTTTTATTGTCTTTAGAATAAAAAGAAATGACTGTATTTCATTTGTAATATATATTCAATGCAGAAAATTCCCAATGAATTTGACATTTGAATTGAATTGAAAAAAAAAGTTCCAAGAAAATACCTTCAGGCATTGCTTAGATATGGAGGAAATAGTGAAATTTTGAGCATTTGACCTTGACCTTTGACCTTGAGCATCTGCACCCAAAAGTTGATAGGCACAACTTCAGCCCCTCTATGTATACATGCCAAGTTTCATTACAATACCCCAAACGGTTTTTATGCTGTCCACAAAATTGATTACAGACGGACGGACGGATGGAAGGACAGACGGAATGAAGGACAGGACGGATGGAAGGACAGACAGAAGGATGGACAACCTACAAACATAATGCCTCCAGCACCACTTGTGGCAGAGGCTGATGACGAAACTGATGAAGTCAGCTAAATCCACACTATTATTTTATGTATACCAAATATCCAGTCAATTCAAATCTGACTCTTGACCTTTGGTGGGTGCGGTCAATAGTTGATTGGCGCACGTGTAACACATTATGTAAAGTTTCACTTGAGTGCCTCTATCAGTTGCCAAGCTACCTCGTCCAAAAAATCAACATGGACGAATGGACTGATGGACTACTTATGTGGATAAATAAAAACTTCTAATCTATATTATTCAGCAGGTTAATGAAATACGGTATTGCACTGTCCTGAAACCTTCTTGTTTTACACTTAAATTGCTGGTACCTTTTGTTTGCATGCAATGCGTATTGATGCCCCTGATGCCCTTGACTGGCTCTCTTGACGGGGAGCCAGTTGGATACAAATGGGTTTTATTAGCCATACGACAAGCAAAATCTAGACTCAGCTGTTTTCTCCTGTTAGCTAAAGTGCCGAACTTGCAGGTTTCAAGAGCTGCAGTGTACCATGTGTAGTTTTTGCCTAATATTATTCTGCATGTTCTTTTCTGAATCACCTCTGACTTTCAAGTTTCTTTGTGAGGGAGCCATTGAACACTGGCCAGCCATACTCAAGAACAGGACGTATGTATCCCGAGTATACAGTTACTAAATCAGCTGTGGGGATGCTAAAACGAAGCATTTATAACTTTATGTTGCACTCCAAAATCATTAAACAATGTAACTCACAAAACTGGAATGGAAACTTTTTGCCAACATTTTGCCAATTAACAATCAGCTTCTTCTGGCATCCTTCCGGTGGAAGAATGGTCCTTAGTCGTGCAGGAATTTCACACACTGATGAATTTTCAGTGCATGAAAGACGGCTTGGAATCTCTCAGATTGCCCGGTCCCGGTTTCAACTTTCACATGGCCAGCCAGGACTGGGCGATCCGAGAGATTCCGAGGTGTCTTTCACGTACTGAAAGCGCATCAGTGCGTGAAATTCCTACATGACTTCACACAAATAAGGACCATTCTTCCACTGGAAGGATGCCAGAAGAAGCCAATTGCTATTCGGCGAAATGTCGCATGACGTAAGTTTCCATTCCAGTTTTGTGATTTATAGTGATTTTGGAGTTTACACTTCGACTGTATGAATGATAATCTAAATCAGTTTTTTGTTGCACTTTTTCAGAACCTGAGTAACATGGCCATTCCATTTCAAGTTTGACTGAATCAAAACACCTAATATTCTTGGCTGAGTGACAGTACCTAGTCCAACATCTGCAATGGACAAAGCATCATGTAGAGGAGGATTTTTGCAGAAAGTTATTGTCATTGTTACACACTTTGAAGAATTCAGTTTCATGTTGTTCCTGGTCTACTCGCTAATTTCGTCTAAAGCTTGATGCATGTTAGATGGATGCCCCATTTACCCTACTGTCAATCAAAGTCATATCATCCATATATTTTAAATTCTGGACTGGTACATTTGAACATGCATCATTGACCATTATTAGAAATAAAATTGGCCCAAGTTTAGTGCCCCGGGGAACACCTGCATTGATGTTTTTCCACCCTGATAGCTTTCTGTGGTACTTTACACATTGTGAATGAAATTCAAGAAAACTAACAATCCACGAGACAAGGCAAGGTCTTATACTTGTGCCAAGCAACTTCTGTATGAGAATGTTATGATCTATGGTATCAAATGCTTTGGAGAAGTTGGTCAACACAATCGTTGATATCGCTTTCGAATTTTCAGCATTTTTTAGTATTTGGTGGAGTAACTGAATGAGGTAGTGATCAGTTGACAGTCCTTTCCGATTACTGCATTGGTTGGGATCAGTATGCTGAGCGATGTCTTCAACTAACCATTTAGCAATGAACGATTCTGCAATTTTGGCAAAGTACAATGTAACTAGTAGGAGCTATCGGGTGCAAATCCTTCACAGTGGGGGATACACACAAGGTGATTGGAACTATTTCAGCACATTTCCTCTGATGAGGTACTAAACCCTTTCTGAAAGAAGTATTTCAAATGTTGGCAAGGGGAGAAGCCAATTCACAAGAGAATTCTCTCAGGGTTCTTACAGGTAGGTCTCCTGTAATGCTCGCCTTTGCCTAGTTCAATGTGCTCTAAATAGTATACACCTGCCCGGCTGTACTATAGGACACTGATCTTGGGCTGGAAGGAAGGCTGGTAACCTGCTTCTGTCCAGTGAAGGTACAACAAGTCAGCTGCTATCAAACAAAAATATTCATTAATATAATTGGCAACTGACAGGTCATCAGCTGTATCATTGTCTGGAATGTGGATGGTTGTATGATCTTGTGCACTGTGTGTGATGAGTTTGTCTGTCTATACCACGCTGCAGGATCTCTTGCCTTCAGATCACAAACTCTGGTGCTGTAATATCGATTTTTTTTGTTGCTTTCGTTACTGTCCGCAGTGCCTTGTTTCTACAGTGGCACCACAGAAACAGTTGTCTACCAGCAAAAGCTATCTGCCTGCAATGTATGAGTGTTTTTACTTCAGCAGTAACCCATGGTTTATCTGATTTGTGCAGCCGGATTGTCTTCCATGGGAGGTAAGTGTCAAGACAAGAGTGAATGTTTTCCAGGTACACATCACACTTTTTAGAAGGATGACTAATCTGTGCAGGTTCTTCCCAAGTATGGTGAGTAACCCAATTAGTCTGGGTGCCAAAGGCTGAACCTTGTTTTACTGTCCACCCAATGTTTTTTGATGGTTTTACCCTATTTCGGGGGTGCTGAATCCGAATCTGCACGATGCAACTCTTGCATCCTTGAGGGTTTTGAGATATTCAAGATGGCCCCAAAATGGCCGCCCAAACCGGAAATTCCCATATATTTCCTTCTAAATGGTAAGAAATTGAAAACAATCATTGGTTTGCCCTATTTCGAAGGTGCTGAATCCAAGTCTGGATGATGCAACTCTTGCATCCTTAAGGATTTTGAGATATTCAAGATGGCCGCCAAAATGGCCTTTAAAATCGGAAATTCCTATGTATTTCCTTCTAAATGGTGAGAAATTGAAAACAATTGATGGTTCTAGGCTATTTCGAGGGTGTTAAATCCGAATCTTGCTGATGCGTTTCTTGCATCCTTGAGGATATTAAGATATTCAAGATGGCCGCCAAAATGGCAGCCAAATTACCCGGAAATTCCTATGTATTTCCTTCTAAATGGTGAGAAGTTCAAAACAATTTATGGTTCTAAGCTATTTCGAGGATGCTGAATCCGAATCTGGCTGATGCGACTCTTGCATCATTGAGGATTTTGAGATATTCAAGATGGCCGCCAAATTGGCCGCTAAAATGGCCGCCCAAACCGGAAATTCCTATGTATTTCTTTCTTAGTGGTGAGTAATTGAAAACAATTGATAGTTTGAAGCTATTTCGACGGTGCTGAATCCGAATCAGGATGATGCATCGTTAAGGGTTCTGAGATATTCAAGATGGCCGCCAAAATGGCCGCCAAAACCTGAAATTCCCCTGTATTTCCTTGTAAATGGTGAGAAATTGAAAAACTATTGATAGTTTACCCTAGTTCGAGGGTGCTGAATCAGAATCTTGATAAAACTCTTGTATCCTTAAGAGTTTTGAGATAATAAAGATGGCCACCAAAATGACCGCCAAAAATGGAAACTCACATGTAGACCCCCTTTTTCCTTCTAAACGGTGTAAAATTGAAAATAAACTGATGGTTTTACCTTATTTTGAGTTTGCTGAATTTGAAGCTGCAGGATACAGCTCTTGCATCCATAATGGTTTTGAGATGATATGGCCGCCAAAATGGCCCCCAAATGGCCGTCAAAAACGGAAATTCCCATGTAGGCCCCCTAAAGTGTCTAAATGGTGTAAAATTGAAAACAATTGGTGGTTTTACCCTATTTTGAGGGTGCTGAATCCGAACCTGGTTGATGCAATTCTTTTTTTTTTCTTTTTTTTTTTTGGGGGGGGGGGGTTGAGAATTCCAAGATGACTGCCAAAATAACTGTCAATATTGAAATTTTTGAGACCCTATTCAGCACCCTCGACATTTTGTTGTTGCCATTTTTGCGTTCCTTGGGGTTTTGAGATGTCCAAGATGACCGCCAAAATAATTGGCAGAAATGTTGAAATTCCAATGTTAATGTTTTTTTTCTAAATGGTGAAAATTTGATAATAAATTGATGGTCTCACCCCATTTCGAGGGTGCTGAGGGTTTTGAGATATTTACAAATGTCCTGTATAAACGGAAATTCCTTGATATTTTCTTATAAATAAGTGAAATATTGTGCTATAACGTGAAGCGAGTGATTAAAAGCAATAATTCCTATTCTTGAATTCAACTCGGTTGAGCAAATTTGTCAAATCAGCCAACAATTAATGGCATCCAAAATGACTGTCATAATGGTATTGTAATATACTGAGATATTCCGATATGTCTCAAACGGAACTTTAACACATAATGGAAAGAAATATGATATTGACATCATACTGAAACGTACAAACACAAAGATAAGACTGAAAATTAATTTTCTTTATGCACAATCGTCATAAAGTAATGCCTGTGGTAGCCAATAAGGGCTCCGCAGACTGATGTGAAGTTAATCCTTTTTGGCTATAAGAGTAATATTAAATTATGGCCTGCTGGTATTTGGTGTTGACATTTGTCTTGTACTCTTATGAGTCTCGCCGCGTACTCTTATGAAACTTGTGGCATATTCTGATTACGTCACTAGAAATGGTTGCATCCATGACCACTATAGTAGATATCAATATAAGGGTAATTTCAAAAGCACTCTGCGTGATTATGATATTCGTAAGTACTGGACTATCAACTACAATGTATTACCTTAAATGTTGCTGTTTGTTTGTTTGTTTTGTTTTTTACTACGCGTTACCTGTGATTTTTCCATCCCCTCGTGTGTATATATGATATCGTCGCTTGGGCGACAAGATGCTGTTTCTGAAATTTTAGTGAAAATGACTTTTTTGAATAAACAGATAGTCAGTTAATGATATCCTGTCCAAAGCTTAGCTGTCTTGCCCAAAAAATGAAGCTACCATGGCATGTCAAAGGAAAGGTTCTCTCATTTGTTATAGTGCTTTGGTTGCCATGTTTGTTTACTTTTTGTTTTTGTTTTTGTTTTTCTCTCCTGAACATGTGACATTTTGTAGATGCGAGGTTTGTCGCCCCATATATATGTATGTGTAGATATATATTACATCATATTGAAGAAAACTTTGAAGCAGAACTATAAAAATGTCCAACTCTTGTCTTCAACAATGTCATCAAGACCACCAATATAAACCAATTAACCAATGTGAGTGTTCATGGATGAAACGATTAAAACTGTTCATGGATTAAAACAAGTAATATTGGGAATCTCAGTATCAAGATAACTTTCTACATCACTATCACAATATGATCGAGATGGGTATGTCTTGTCCACTGATTGTTAGTGTTAAAAACATATCCATGATATGTAGATGAAACAGTGTAATCTTTCAAATATTCAACCGCATCTGTAGTCTTGCAGGATTCATTCCTGGCACAGCTGTATCTACAAACTCCAAGATATCCGGTAAAGCTGGTTTCACTGTACAGCAAGTTCAAACTGGGATGTACAATATGCGTTCGTTTATCAGCAGAGTATGGTTGGGTTTAGATTTTGCCATTGACGAAAACCTGAAATAGGGTAAAACCATCAATTGTTATCAATTTCTCACCATTCTGGCGAGCATTTTGAATATCTCCAAACTCTCAATGATGCAAGGGTGGTTTCGTCCAGATTCGCATTCAGCACAGTGATCGAAAAGTTTAATAGGGTAGAATCATCAATAAAATTGTTCTCAACTGCAAAACATTAAAATTGAAATACGTGGAAATTTCCGGTTTTGGTGGCCATTTTGAAATTGGAATAGGATAGAACCATCAATTGTTCTCAATTTTGAACCATTGAGAATGAAATATGTGAGAATTTCTGGTTTTGGTGGCCATTTTGAATATCTCAAAATCCTCAAGGATGCAGGAGTTGCATCATCCAGATTCGGATTCAGCACCCTCAAAACAGGGTAAAACCATCAATTGTTTTCAATTTCTCACCATTTAAAGGGAAATACACGGAATTTCCGGTTTTGGCAGCCATTTTGGCGGCCATCTTGAATATCTCAAAATCCTCAAGGATGTAAGAGTTGCATCATCCAGATTTGGATTAAGCACTCTCAAAATAGGGTAAAACCATCAAGTGTTTTCAATTTCTCACCATTGAGAATGAAATACTAGAGAATTTCCGGTTTTGGCGGCCATTTTGGCGGCCATCTTGAATATCTCAAAATCCTCAAGGATGCAGGAGTTGCATCATCCAGATTCGGATTCAGCACCCTCCAAACAGGGTAAAACCATCAATTGTTTTCAATTTCTCACCATTTAGAAGGAAATACATGGGAATTTCCGGTTTGGGCGGTCATTTTGGCGGCCATCTTGAATATCTCAAAACCCTCAAGGATGCAAGAGTTGCATCATCCAGATTCGGATTCAGCACCCTCGAAATAGGGTAAAACCATCAAAAAAGATTGGGTGGACGGTAAAACAAGGTTATCCCCAAAAAGTGGCTTTGGCATCCAGACTAAATCTCCAAAAGACCACAATCCACTACCTTTTAGGGGACGTACATGTATGACTCTTTTCTTCGTCATATTTTGTGGACATGATCTATTGGCAGGAATCCAAAGAACACAATTATGATCGCTAGCAGCAATAGAAGAGAGATACTTGGACATGAGAGTATAAATTGGCATAATTAGTCACGATCTTATCCAAAACATTGATTCCTCTAGTGGGTTCCATCACCACTAGGGTAAATTTGTCATTAGCAAGAATCATTTTAAGATTCAAATTTTTGAAATCCCCAATGGACGACATTCTTGCTTCAGGATACTGCAGCATTAGAGCATCAGTCGTAGATGTCAGCTGATCGATATATTGTTCAGCATATGGATGGAGAGGGGGTAGTATACAACATAGACAATGAGACTAGATAACTGCCAAGAGTAAACATACAATTTAGGTCCCAATTAGGACCCCTCCCTTGGGTCCCATGGGAGGGGGGTGGGGGCACCCCTGATTCTGCCATGAATAAACTTGACTCTACAGTCATCAGTGTAATAAATTATGGTATCAACTTAGCTCTATCACTTCTGGTTCTAGAGAAGAAGATTTTTTTAAAATTCCTTATTATCATCATTATTATTATTATCATTATTATTATTATTATTTTTTTGGGGTATTGGGCCCCCTGGGACCCCCAGGTGGGGTATGGTGCCCCTTTGAACAAATTGAGATCCTATCCCCCTAGAGATGCTACCTGCCAAGTTTGATGAAAATCGTCATGAGGTTTTCAAGAAGATGAAAATGTACAATTTTGGCCCCCATTAGGTCCCCTCGCATCCCCCTCTCCTGGGTCCCAAGGGGGCATCCCTAATTCCGCCATGAACAGACTTGAAACTACAGTCATTAATGTAATACTCATAGTATTGACTTGGCTCTACCACATCTGGTTCTAGAGAAGAAGACTTTCCAAGATTCCTTAATTTTGGGGGGTTGGGGGCCCCCAGATGGGGCATGGTGCCCATTTGAACAGATTGAGATCCTATCACCCCAGGGAAGCTTCCTTGTTAAGTTTGGTGAAAATCGGTCATGGGGTTTTCAAGAAGAAGATGAAAATGTAAAAAATTTACGCATAACGCATGCCAGACAAAGAGTTGAGCATAAGAGCTCACTTGAGCCAAAGATACAGTAATTACACATGCCAGATTTCAATTCAAAAAAAAAAAAAAAAGAATTAACAAAATCTACACTTTTTCTAACATTTTCATTAAAATATGCTGTTCCCGTGGCAATACATTGTTCAACAATGAAAAGAGATGAAGGGCTCACATGTGCCAAATTTCAAGTCAAATGTTAAAAAAATGAGGGAATTAGCCAAATTCTCACTCCTTTTGTATGATTTTCCTTCAAAGTTGCTGATACCATGTCAACACATTGTTCAACAATGACAAAAGATAAAATTTGCACATCTACATACATTGTACTTTAGCAGTCACATGTGCCAAATTTCATGTCAAATGCTTTAAAACTAAAGGAATTGGGTTTTTTGACAGGAAATTTCCCAGAGAATCTCCATTAGTGATACATGTATACATTAAGTTTTAAGAAAGATCCTGAAAGCATTGCATAGATGAGGGAAATAGTGAAGTTTTGTGGAATTGACTTGACCTTTGACCACTGACCTTTGACCACTGACCCCTAAATTCCCTAGATAGTGCCTGTCAGTCAGTACAAGCATATGTACCAAGTTCCATGAAGATACCCTGAACCATTTGCGAGATATGGAGAAAAAAGTGAAATCTTAACATTTTCACTTGACCTTTGACCTTTTGACTTGCCCCATCATATGTCATCCTTGGGCAAAGATTAGTGAAATTTGCTTCATCCAGTCTTGAGTTATCATCTAAACGGGACACAATTTCATGATTTGACCTTGACCTTTGACCTCCGGCCGATGTCACCCAAAATCTGATCAAGTAATTGCCCCATTATACTTTATACTTGTAAAATTCCACTCAATATTACTCAAGTTATCGCATAAACAAATGGGGACAGAGGATGGACGGATGTACATACGGATGGACAGACAACCTGAAAACATAATGCCTTTGGTATCCTTTGGGTGGAGGCGTTAAAAAATTGCTTTTACCACAGCAACTGATTTCTAAACATTCTTCAAAAAAGATGTCTTGCACAACTACACATTATATTGATAGCATGTGCAAAAATTTCAACTGAATTGCTTTAAAACTGTGATAGTTCAATCCACAACAGTTTGTGTGATTTTTTGAAAATTTGCCATTGCCATGGCAACACTTTATGGGATAATGACGAAAAAGGTGTCTTGCACATCTACCTATGGTAGTGGTCACACATGCAAATTTGGGGTCAATTGCTCAAATACTGAGGGATAGGTCACTCCATATATTTTTGTAGGATTTGTATAAAAACTGATGTTGCCATGGCAACAGATTTCTTTATACTCATGATAAAGGTGTCTTGCACAACTGCACATTACATTAATCGCACGTGCCAAATTTCAGCTGAATTGCTTTAAAACTGCAGAGTAATTCAATCGACAACATAAATTTTAACAAAAAGTTGCTATTGCCATGGAAATGCATTACGAGATACTGATGTAAAAAGTGTCTTGCACATCTACTTATGATAGTAGTTCCACATGCCAACTTTTAGGTCAATAGCTACAAAAAATGAGAGCGTAGTTCGAGCCACAAGTTTTGGGACCGACTAACTGCCCGACCACCTGACCTCAAAGTGATTCCTATATACCCCTATACACACTATAGTATATGCGGGTGGGGGTATAAATATCACTTTTTTAAACATGTGTTTTAAAAGTTAGCATGAAAGCTTAAATAACTCAATGGCCCGTATTCTGCTAAAAACTTAGACCCGAGTTTAAACCCACGCCTGGGTCTAAAGTGGGTTTTTTGGGTTTAAACCTGGGTTTAAACCACCAGTTTAGACCCAGGCTTAAACCCAGGTTTAATTTGTATTCTACTAAGTCCAGCTGTGGTCTAAATTGGGTTTAAATTAAACCTACCCAGGAGGAGGTTTATTTCGAGTTTAAATCGAGTCTAACGATGACTGGTAAGGGTACCAGCACACAGATCAATGCCAATGCAATGGCACAAACGAGTGGCTGCCTGGATACGTACAGCAGCTAGCTTGTCGGCCACACGCGTGTACACACGAGATACGCCTACTACGTACTAACACGTTAGATCTAATACTTGTACACTTAGAAGAGACTCGAGATATAAATGTTAGAAATACTACTACCTAGTACTACCTGTAGTTAGTCTACACTTTACGCTGAAAATAACCTGAAGACTAGACCAAGAACTCAATGTAGGACTAGAGGGTAGGTTGAGCCTGAGGTCGATTTGGCATAGATAGACTAACTGTTACTAGACCGAGAACCTAGATCGTAGGACTAACGTTAGGACTAGGAGTAGGGTCCTACTAACGTTAGTAGTTCACTATTCGAATACCTAGAGTACATTATTGTAACGTTAGGACTAACGTTAGATCTATTAAAAGTTAGGTTAGTGTGGTACGGTAGGTAAAATCTACTTCTAATAGTAATATCGAGACAGGGTTGATATAGGCCTAGGTATCTATTTCTAAATTTTAGAATGGTTTCCATTTTTATTAACCGACAATCTTAAGAGAAAAGCTTTTATTCAATTTCCTGCCTCAAAGTCCTGGTTTGATCAATCACCAATCCATTCGGAATTCACGATTCAATCGACATAAAAAGCCATGTCCCATCCAGCGCACACAGCAACCGTGCCGCCGGCCGGCGCGGCGCGATGGCTCTGCTGGTACTGAGCATTCAAAGCTAGCTAGCCAGGAATATAATACCGTTGTACCATGTATCCTGTGATGTGCGTCGCACACGTACACAAACTGTACAGTAATGTACAGTGCTTCACGAGTCGTCGCAAGCAAAAATACAGCATGCCCTTATTCGACATAAATACCCGTAAAAACGATTCAAAATCCAAGAAAGTCACGCTCATGTGACTGATACACTGCCAATAATAAATTTAAGTGGATTTGTGGAGAGAAAAGTACTCAGAGAGGGAGAATTTCTTCTTCCATAGAGGGCACCAAGGTGGCTTGACCCAAGACTATTTCGAGTTTAATTTAAACCCGAAATAGACTTGGGTTTAACTAAACCTCGCTAGCAGAATACAAAATTAAACCTCGGGTCTAGCTAAACCATAGGTGAGTCTAAAATGGGTTTAAACCTTGGTCTACAGTAGAATACGGGCCAATGATTTCTTTGTCTCTTAAATGTAAAATTTAAACAAAATTTATGAGATAGAATTGCAAATCAACATTGCTTTTCAGCACATGATGAGTATAAAACAAACAACATATGAGATACACAGGGTTTGCATGTTTTCATCATATACTTCATTATTTTGTTCGCTTATGACAGAATTTTGATAAAAAACAAAACTAGAAATGTCGCTATGGCGACTGGTATGCCTCCGCCATAATGCATGATTCTCCTAATAGGTCTAAATACTACATGCGGACAATGTGTGATGACATTTTCACAAAATTGGCAAAACGTTAAAATGACAAGTTTGTCACAAATGTGTTGAATGCTCACCTTCCTTGACCTAGGTTTAATTGGATGAATAGGAGAGCATGTATTTGGGATTTACAGACTTTAAGTTGACTTTGACCCATTCATACATTTATGCATGGAGTAATTTTCAAGGTATGGAGAAAAAGTGCAATTTCTGTATTGAATAGTAAATTGTTACCATTTTCATCTGGCCTTCGACCCTAAAATTCATAAGATAACCACTGTCAGGCAGAAGATGCATAGATATGTAGTACGTTTCAAGATAACTTGAGCCACTTCCGAGATATGGAGGAAAAACTTAGTTCAGCACTTTCACTTGATCTTTGACCTTTTGACCTTAAGAGGCAAAAACAAAAGAAAAAAAAAACTTTCCAGAGAATCTCTATTAGGTTAAACATGCATACACCTAGTGCAGAGCTACCAAGTCGAACGCATTCTGCGTGAGACTCAAGCATTTAGGGTCTGTCTCACGATCTCACGCATGGCACCCATTTTTCTCACGCATCTGGTGAAGTCTGCAATTTGGGCCAAAAAAAAGAAGCATAGCTCAAAGGATTAGAGTGACAGTTGCAATTGAAGGTATATTTCCCTTTTGCCTTTCAAAATTAGTAAAAAATAGTCACGGAAGTATGCACCAGATCACATCATTAAGAGCTAATAATTTAAAAAAGCTCCCTACCATGGGAGGGGGACACCCTCCTCGTTCGCGTGCGCATGTGCGCGAGCGCCGAGACGCCGAGTCATAAAAATCTCACTCATAAAAGTTTTTTAAACTTGGCATCTCTGCTAGTGTGAAAAAAAAGTAATCCTGCTGGCATTGCATAAACATGAGGGAAAGAGTAAAATTTTGAAGTGTTGCCCTTGACCTTTGACCCCTGACCTTTGACCCCATGAACCCTAAATTCTCTAGATAATCACTGCCAGTCAGTACATACTATCTTCCATGCAGAGACCTTGAACAATTTCCAAGGTACAGAGAAAAAAGGTAAAGTTTTAATATTTTTGCTTGACCTTTTGACCTTTGACCTTTGACCTCATGACCCAAACTTTCACCAGAGAATCTTAATTGGTTAATACATGTATACACTAAGTGTCAAGAAAATATCTTCAGGCATTGCAAAGATATGATGGAAATAGTGAAATTCTATGTATTTGACCTTGACCTTTTGACCTTTGACCTTGAGCATATGCACCCAAAAGTTAATAGGCACAACTTCACCACCTAATACACATACATGCCAAGTTTCATTAGGATACCTCAAAAGGTTTTGATAGTTACCTTGTCCACAAAATTCATTACGGACGGACGGAAGGACGGACGGACGGACGGACGGACGGACGGACGGACGGACGGACGGACGGACGGACGGACGGACGGATAGACGGACAACCCGAAAACATAATGCCTCCGGCACCACTTCGTGGCGGAGGCATAAAAAAACTGCCCCTCCAGAGGAATTCGTTATAACAGGATTGCACATGCACTTTTTTCTTTTTGCGTGCTGAAGCTCAATCCCCTCTCTGTTCCTTCTCATTTTCACTCAACTGCTTCCACATAGTTTTTTTTTTAATAACTTTTACGTTTCCTGTGATTCTTGCCTCTTGAGCATCACAGACTTCTTCTGTCAATGCATGTTATTTGTTTTTAGGTATGAGAGACTCAGTGATTTAGTCATATTTTCAAGTAACATTAACTTTTTGAATATCATACAATGATATATTGTAATTATCAGATATTTCTTTTCTCATACCGAACATCTGTGAGCAAAACTTTGAGTACCTTGAACAGTGCAGATTGTCTCCAAAACCTTATAAGAAAAAATGAAAATGCACAGAAGTTACAGTTTACATAAAATTCTATTTACCTATAAATTGGTTTTAGTACATAGCCATATTTGTATAATTTGATGGAATACAAGAGTAACTAGACTTGGAATTTGTCAACACTGACAAATTAGGTGATCCGATCGTTTCGGAAATCAATGCTTTGAGTCCTGATCCCAATATAGGCATGACCATACAGGTTTCACCTGAGTTTAGGGACATTGGTCGTGTTATGTTTGGATTCTCATTTAGAAAAGGGAGTCAGACCTGCCATCTTTGGTACCCAATTCCGTATACACTAACGAAGATACAGAATGAAGTAAATTTGACCTTTGACCCCACTTTGCACAGCCAAGATGGCATCTGAGCAAAAAGTGGTTAATTTGTGAAATGATTCTTGCGACATCGTCTATACGTGTGCAAAATATGGCAAAGATAGGACAGGTATTCAACAAGATACAAGATGAAACAGTTATGACCTTTGACCCTACTTTACATACCCAAGATGGTGTCCTATCAAGTAGTTGTTATTTTATGAAATAATGTACGTGACATGAACTAAATCTGTGCAAAATATGGGGGTGATAGTGGCTGTTTTTCTTGAGTTATTGCACAGAAAGTTGCAGAAAGAAAGAAATATCTCAATACATCGAAGATAAGCTTTAATTTCAGACAAGTATTTTGACGTGATCCCGACATTGTATGAAAAAAGAAGGGCACATCTGCAATAGCGCAAAGTCTCAACTACAACACATTAAAATCTGGGAGAAATTCACCGAAGGGTAAGTGAACTAGTGCTCGATAAAGACAATCATGTCAATTTTCACATCTAGAAAAATTCCCTCCCATAGAGATAACACGTCATAACGAAAATACAGAAAGAAGTACATATGACCTTTGGCCCCACTTTGCACACCCAAGATGGCATCTGAGCAAAAAGTGGTTATTTTGTGAAATGATTCTTGTAACATGGTCTTTGCGTGTGCAAAATATGGGAAAGATAAGACATGTATTCACCAAGATACAGGATGAAACATTTATGACCTTTGACCCTAATTTACATACCCAAGATGGTGTCCGATCAAGTACTTGTTATTTTATGAAATAATGTACGTGACATGAACTAAACATGTGCAAAATATGGGGTTGATAGCCATTGTTGTTGTTGATCTATTGCACAGAAAGTAGACTTAAGAAAGAAAAATAAAGAAAAAATTAAGTTATTTTATAAAAATTTGAAGGAGAAGCATAAAAAAATCAGAAAAAGATTAAGTTTGGAAGGGAGAATAAGACTAACTACAGAAAAAGAAGAAAAAAAGTGTTTAGAAAAAAAAAAAAAAAATATTGGCAGGGGTGAGCCTCGAACCGGGGACCTTAGGATTACGAGTCCGATGCGCTATGCACTGACCTATTTCACCCTCCATAGGCCCTGTGTATGAAGCAAAATGACGCTGCATCGAAGCCAAGTGCCAATTTTAACCAAGTTTTTCAACATGATGCTGACGTCGTATGAAAAAACGAAGGGCACACTTTCAATAGCCCAAAGTCTCAGCTACAACATATTAAAATCTGGGAGAAATTCACCAAAGCATAAGTGAGCTAGTGCTCGAAAAAGATAGTCATGTCAATTTTCATTTCCAGAAAAACTGCACTCCCATAGAGATAACACGTAAACTGGTCAAATTTGACAAGATTACTTTCAATCCATTTTTACGAGGTGATGCCGTCATCCAATCAAAATTTTGGTAGTGTATTTATGAAAGAGCATTTAATAAGCTACTACATACTGAAATCTGGTTGAAAATCGGCAAAGGATAAGTGAGATATGCTCGAGTGAACTTGAAATTTGATGACGTCATTTTGAAAATTTACTTTTTTTACTTTATTAAGAAATTTGATATCTTTTAATCATTTTTTCAGCATCGCCAACCCATTAAATGACATGTACAACTCATCAGTTTTCAGAATATGTAAAGAAAATGGGGGGTCACCGTCCATCCTGATGAGTAAAATCGGATTTAAAATTGGCGTTTTTTTTTTTCATAGTTGCACTGTATATCGCCATTGACGCGCGCGCGGAATTTCAACTTTGACGGGCCCGTATGACGTCATATTGAGTCGGATTGACTTGAAACTTGGTAGAAATATTCCTTGACATTTCAGACATCTGATCTTTCTATTTCTATTACATATGAGCTGTGCGTGCGCATATGTGCGCACGCGTACGCGTCCGTCCAATTTTTTCACTTTTTCAAAAAATGCTCCAAAATATCTGAAACGTGTGCAAAAAAAAATTTGAGCTCGATTGGAGCATGTCAACATTTTAACGCGCGCGTACTCGCACGGTTTAAGTGTAAACTGAAATTTGATAAAATGAGTAGAATGCGCCTGACTTGAAATATATGTGACGTAAATTTAATTGAAAAATTTCATTCCATTAATGAGATATGAATGAAAATGTGTTTTCATATAATGACGTCATAGTGACGTCACGGTCGATTGATCACTATGATTTTATAAGATCTGTCGTCTTTGCGACATGATACATATATGGTATAATTTTGAAATTGATAGGCTGAGGACTTTCTGAGCTAACCTCTGCACAACTTTTGTCCAGAAATAAACAATCAGTACAGATACAGAAGGTGATCCAAAGGATATTCGGATCACCTAAAAAAAGCAAGGGAATTTTGAGCTGTCTGTACATCATGATCACATAAAGCCTTAGAAATTATGAAACTACTGCTCTATTAAAGCTTCCCTTTATAGCAATTAACTTTTCATCATTTGAGCTGAAAGTTTGAAAGAATAAAGGGCATTTTTGAGACAAATGTTCACTATAAGTCGGATTGTTTATGTCCCAGAGGTTTGTTGAAATTGTTATGGACATTTGTTTCATGAATGGGGTCCTGTTCCAGGATGGATAGCTAATCGATACAGAGTACGTAAGCTTCCTAACTCTTTCAAAATTGTGAAAAGATTATTTTCAATACAAATTATTAGAATTATGATAGCCTTCCCACATATATATTGCACAGACAGGGAGTAGGAGGTGCATTTTCAGAGCACATATTCACTATTTGCTTGTTTTTTTGGTGAACCATATAGTCCAAAAACAGGAGATGAGCCCCAGTCTGCTTCAAACATGGCACGCAGCTCCTCGGCTAGAGTGCCGAAGGTAGGCTGTACCTGCACCATCAAAGCAAGAAAGTGTCTCACTGGCAATTCAGTGAAAATTTCTAATCATCATGACCATGCTTTTTTTCCTTGGAGGTTCACAGAAAAAATGTAATTATAGTTCATGTTTGACAAGGGATGGACAGGAACTTGAAACATACATTGCACATATTACCCATGTGGCCAGATCTTAGTTGATTACGACTGTGAACAATATCACCAATAATGTTCAGTGGGCTACAGGGCTGCACACATACCCATTTTTTCTACTGGTCCAACCTGGCTGTCTGTTGGACCATTTACTAATAGGTACCCAGTTTTTAAATGTTTTTACGGATCCATACCTGAAAAAGTTCCTGGTCCAACAGTGAATTTTACCAGTCAGCGACTGTTAGACCAGTGCCAGTGTGCAGCATTGGCTACCATCTTTATTAGTAAATAGTAGATGCACTACCATGAGGTAAGCTGGGTATAATCTTGCATAAGGGCAATTCCATGGTAACTGACATTACACGTAAGGATTTTCATGAAATTGTTTACCTTGTAGTTTTGTGAATGAATGTTAGACCAGTGCCAGTGTGCAGCATTGGCTACCATCTTTATTAGTAAATAGTAGATGCACTACCATGAGGTAAGCTGGGTATAATCTTGCATTTATAAAGAATGTTATGTCCCATGTACAGCCAGCAGATCTACAATTTTTGCAGGACATGTTCATTAGGTGGAACACCCAATTTTAGTACACATTACTGTTTGGACAACAAAGTAGAATTTGCAGTAGCAATAGAGACAAAGGTATCACAGATGTTCATCTGTTTAGGACTTTGATATTTCAGTTGTTCTCTGTATGTGTTCATAGACTTCTTTTATTTTTATGGTACATACCCAAGATACATCATATCCAGAACACAGCCAGATAATAGATGTCATGTACATGTACCTTTAAAAGGTCACACGAATGATTGAAAATAACTTTTAAGGTATTTTGACATTTTAAGTCCTTGTCAAATACAAAAAACAGCCAAAAGTATACCAACCCATATACCTCCTGAAAGAAAATTTAGCACGTTTTGATATGAAACAAAAGAGAATGGTTTCTAAGATCATCCTGGTGTGTTCTGAGGGAAAGGGTGTTATAAAGTGTGAAAATTAGTAATTGTTCATTGTTCAGAAATCTCATCCATAAATTTTTTTCTCCATTTTTTAAAAAGGGTGTCTAACTTCCTGAACAGCAGTTAGGATTTTATGATTAATGCCCCTACCTTGTTATCTACCACTGCAGCAAGTGGCATGGCATCAAAGCAATTGTTGACAGCTTCCCAGACTTGCTGACCAACAGTAGGACCAAACTTCTGGTTGCACTCACTGTAGGAATACATCAAGATGACAAACTGGAAATTATTAAAACATTCCACCTAACAAATCATGGAGCCATTGATATGCACTGGTCTGATATCATCACTTCCAGGTTCATGCATTAAAAGCTAGTGATACTATATGACACTAAAATAAAGCATATTGCAAAAAATGCTAAGTTTATGACTGCACAGAGAAGACATTGTGATCTCTTCCCACCTCCCTGTTGTGATCAAGTAATATGCACATACAAAGAGCAATAGGGTTGATTCAGGAAAACTGCTGTGAACAGCAAAGGTACACAGTCTACATCAGTACTCTAGCATGCAGCATGTTGCCATCACTTACTTCAGTTTGCTGTTCAACATGAACGAGAATACCTTGGAATTATTAGGTGATGCGCTAATGGTGTATCACCTATTGTGTTTGTACAGAATCTTCCTATTTAGGTGATATGCTATCAGTGTATCACCTATTGTGTTTGTCAAAATCTTTCTTTCTTTTTTATTCTTCTTTCTTTCTGCAATATTTTGTGGGTGGTATATCTCATCAATGACATGACAGAATTACATGAAATTTTCAGTCAACACACACTGTATCTGATAACAATATCTCATGCCAATAACATTTTCATAAAAAAAAAGCTGATCTGTGATGTCATCTAGGCACCATTTTGTGATTTTCAGATGTTAGATGATTGATCATATCTTCATAACTAAATGTCATTTCCATATCATTTTTGGTAGACAAAAAGTGCAAGTCATGACTGATCATCCTGTACTAAACTAATCACCCAGGTCATCATGACACGCGTGTCAAAATGTTAAAATGCTCAAAATGACTTCCCGACTGATTTACTGTTTCAGACAATTTTAAGTGTTTCAAAAAATTCCGCGTGTGCGCGTCCGTGTATTTTCGCATGCACAGCACATAAATGAAAAATGCACTTTTTCTGCTTGGGTTGGATTTCTGATACATAATATCCATTGGTTTTCATATAATCTTGACCAATAAAGGAAGGAATGGGGGATGCTTCAAAGTTAAAATTCCGCGTGCGCGTCTATGTGCAAATATGGTGAAAAAACATGCCTTTGTTTCTTTTGCCATAGCTCCTCAAAATGAACGGGGACCCCCGTTTTTATTACACACTGCAAAAGGATATGAGTTGCAAATAACGTTCAAAGTATCAATATATCAGACAAATTTGCTGACATCATATGGTCATCTGATATAGAAAAAGTGGAATTTAATTTTTTCATGTACCATTTAAGATATTCATTTGTGCCCATCTCAGTAATTTTTGCTTAATATTATCCCAAATTGAGATATGTTGTACTGTACAAGCTGAAATTTTCGTGAATTTCGCAAATCGCCTTTGAACCGCGAAAACAACAACACGCGAATAACTAAGTTCAGTTAGACCCTCGCAACCGCGAAATTAACAACACGCGAAGATGTCCTCCAAGTAGCAAGTGGTAGCGAAAATATCTGTACGCAAAATTTCAGCTCATACAGTATTTTGGGCAATTGTCTTTCAAGTCAATGTGATTGTTTTGCAAATCTGATGATGTCCTCACACTGAAAATTGTGATTAACGGCAAAGTATCAAAATCAGCTGAGTTCACATGTTATGTCTATGGGAGGGGATTTTTTTTCCGATTCTGAATTGACACGACAATCTTCTCACAGTTGTATCTCAGTTGTTTGAACTTTGTTTCCTCTGAAATTCTAATAGATTGTAGCTGAAATAACAAACTGTAACAAGAATATGTTTTGGTCTGGTCATATGCATGTAGCATGGTGAAATATTCAAGATGTTTTGTGTATTACAGTCCACCTATTGATGATCTCCATATCTTGTATCTATAGTTTGTTTTTTGCCTTAGCATATACGTGGATGTTCCGTAAACAGCAGAGTGGTAGAGTAACGGTTTTGCCTGCACAATTTTGAGAGATCGATGCTCGCAGCAGACCTTTTATTTGGTTTGTTTTTCTTTTTGCTTTTTCTAGATAACATTATATTCAATACTAACTATCTGTTAATTAAAAATGATCCCTCATTTTTGTCTTAGTTCAAGATATTTCGAATTTTTTGTTCCTTATTTTGTCTTATTGCAAAACTTGTTTTTCAATTAAAATATATTAGAAAATATTGAATGTCCCGAACATCCCAACAATTTCGCAAGTGGTCGAATTTGCGATCATGGGGTACAGTACTGAAAGAAGAATGTATGCATGCACGTCGCATTTATGCCGGAATGAGAGTTAATATTTTCGCGTATGTTTAATTCCCGAATAGCCTCCCACTCTCGAAATTCATGAAAATAGAAACCTTGCAAAAGTCATAAAGATAAAGCAGAAAGAGGCAAGGCCCAAGAACCGACCCTTGAGGCACTCCAGGGGTCCGTTTCATGAAAGTCTTAAGAGAGACTTTCTCTCTCCTAAGTCACACTTAGGAGAGACTTTGCTAAAAACCGTTTCATGAACAAAGCTAGCACACAAAGTCTCTCCTAACTTGGCAAAGCTATCACATGAATCTAGCAGTGGTCAGGAGCACTCCTAAGTTTATGTGATCGCATAAAGCTATCACATAAACTCAGACTTAGGAGAGACTTTTTTCTAGAAATCATTTCATGAACAAAGCTAGCACATAAAGTCTCTAACTTGGCAAAGCTATCACATAAATCTAGGAGTGGTCAGGAGCAGCACTCCTAAGTTTACATGTATGTGATAGCTTTTTGAGAGAGTCATTGTATCAAACTTTTTTCTCATTTTCGGAGTAATTGACCCAAAATTTGGCATGTGTGACCGCTGTCAAAGGTAGATGTGCAAGGCACCTTTTCCGTTAGTACCGCATAATGCATTGCCATGGCAACAACAAATTTTCATTATAATCACACAAATAGCAATCGAACTACTACTCTCAGTTTTATCTCGTAATGTACGGTAGAGAATTCAGCCATTGGCTGCGCATTAGCCACTGGCTGAATTTGCGTAATATGAGAGGCCGTTCCGCGCGCAATCGCCATCTTCGTTCCAGCGCAATGTTCGATCACGAAGCGAGTTTTATCTGACCAAAAAATCGAAAAATATCATCGAAATCTGCGGAAATACGGAACTGATTTCGTGCTCTCTTACAAGCGTGATTATCATTGGGTTGTTTCGTACTCAGCATGGATGAACCACCTGACAAATCGGAGAAGGCAAAAGCCCTAAAAGATACCGAGCTGTGTGAGCCTAAGGCCAGCCCAGCTCCGGCAGCGAAGAAGAAGGCTGCAGGCAAAACTCTGTCTAGCGGCGGGAGGCCTAAGGTATCCCGCCCCGCGGCTTCGGGGAAGGCACAGCCGAACCCGCTGCTACCGCTCCAAACCCGACCTTGACTACAGCGGAAAATAGCACGGAGGTTATGTCCCGCATTGGGAAACTCGAGTCAATGTTCGAGAAAATGATCGAGACCTTGAGCACACCTCATCATGGAGAACAACATGCCAACACGCCGCGGGATTGTTTTAGTGAATGTGGCGAGTACGACACACAAAGGGGAAGCAGCTCACCACCCGTCATAGAATTGGCGGATAATCGCAGTGTGGCTGATTTCCTATCGGCAAACCGCGATGACGCGGTCAGCTTGTTTTCGGACGTAGGCCTACAAGAGGCAGATAAAGACAAACAGCCAGAATTCAAGATACCACGGAATGGCTCAGAAATTCGTGGCTCCGTCCGGGATAGGGGAACCACTCGATGAGGATGTCGCAGACACCATTGTGTATATGATGGGACAGAAACTTGACCAGAAATCTCTCGACGAAGCAGCAACTCGCTACCCCTGCCCATCAAACTGCACATGTCTGGAAACCCCTAAAGTTAACAGCACAATCTGGGAGAACATCTCCATGGGGACGAGACACAGGGATCTGAAACTACAAATGATCTAATCATCCCTCTTGAAAGGGATAAACGCGTTTGCTCGTACCCTTCCAGCAACTTTGTCTGAAGCTCAGCAGGATGCTATGGCCTTTCTCTTCAATGCAAACTTCTCCCTCAACTGCATGAGAAAGGACAGCATAAAGCCTGACATGAACTCAAATTTCCACCACCTGTGCAAGCCCTCTCACAAAGTGACAAAGTACTTGTTCGGAGATGACCTGGGGCGTCAAGCGAAAGAGATCCAAGAACAAAGGAAAACAATGTCAGGCATGATGAAATCACGCTTCACATTAGAGCAATCACGGTTCCAGCCGTACAAGAAACTGGATGTGACATCTCGCCGTCAATACACGTCGACTGGGTTTACCCGCCCGTCGGGGAGGGGTTATGACCGCCGAACATCACATCCCAACCCCATGGCTGGTTCATCTGCACAGCCTTTTTTAGGGAAGGCTTGGAGGGGGAGACCTCGAGACCCTCCTCACACTTACACACCGACAGCAGCAAGGGAGGGTTGCAACAAGCAGCCAACCTACCACAGGCAGAGCCAAAGCCAGGGGAGGAAATAGAACAGGTAGGTGACTATGAACACAACATAGATAACGATCTAGTTACAGCACCAGCTGTTGTCGGAGGTCGTCTGAAGCCATTTTTCCCTGCTTGGGAAAATATCACGAGAGACTCACACATCATACAAGCAGTTCAAGGCTATACAATAGAATTTGAACCAGAAAAATTTCCCCCTTCTTGAGAAAAACCTCTGCGTTCTTACAAGCGGAATGCTGAAGAAACAGCCATGATTGACCATGTGATTCTTGTTCTGGAAGAAAAACAGGTCATTGAAAAATGTATCCATGAAGAAGGGGAATTTATTTCAGAGGTTTTCACGAGACCATAAAAGAACGGAGGAGTTCGATTAATTCTTGACCTGTCCGAACTCAACAAAAATGTTTAGTACCAACACTTTAAAATGGATAATATTCAATCTGGTATTCTGCTCCTCTCAAAAGGGTGTTATATGGCTTCAGTAGACCTCTGTGATGCATACTACACAATTCCCATTCACTTAGACTCTTGTAAATATCTCCGCTTCGTATGGAGAAACCAATTATGGCAGTTCAAAGCTTTGCCAAATGGCTTATCTTCCGCCCCAAGACTGTTCACCAAAATACTGAAACCAGTGCTTGCTTTACTAAGACAACAGGGGCACACAGTTTTGTTGTACTTGGATGACACACATCCCAACCCCATGGCCGGTTCATCTGCACAGCCTTTTTTAGGGAAGGCTTGGAGGGGGAGACCTCGAGACCCTCCTCACACTTACACACCGACAGCAGCAAGGGAGGGTTGCAACAAGCAGCCAACCTACCACAGGCAGAGCCAAAGCCAGGGGAGGAAATAGAACAGGTAGGTGACTATGAACACAACATAGATAACGATCTAGTTACAGCACCAGCTGTTGTCAGAGGTCGTCTGAAGCCATTTTTCCCTGCTTGGGAAAATATCACGAGAGACTCACACATCATACAAGCAGTTCAAGGCTATACAATAGAATTTGAACCAGAAAAATTTCCCCCTTCTTGAGAAAAACCTCTGTGTTCTTACAAGCGGAATGCTGAAGAAACAGCCATGATTGACCATGTGATTCTTGTTCTGGAAGAAAAACAGGTCATTGAAAAATGTATCCATGAAGAAGGGGAATTTATTTCAGAGGTTTTCACGAGACCATAAAAGAACGGAGGAGTTCGATTAATTCTTGACCTGTCCGAACTCAACAAAAATGTTTAGTACCAACACTTTAAAATGGATAATATTCAATCTGGTATTCTGCTCCTCTCAAAAGGGTGTTATATGGCTTCAGTAGACCTCCGTGATGCATACTACACAATTCCCATTCACTTAGACTCTTGTAAATATCTCCGCTTCGTATGGAGAAACCAATTATGGCAGTTCAAAGCTTTGCCAAATGGCTTATCTTCCGCCCCAAGACTGTTCACCAAAATACTGAAACCAGTGCTTGCTTTACTAAGACAACAGGGGCACACAGTTTTGTTGTACTTGGATGACACACTGATAATTGGGAACAATAAAGCAGACACTCGCTCAGCTGTGCAAGCCACCACTGACCTTTTGCACATATGCCTTTGAGATTAGACAACACTACAGCGGTGACGTACTTGAATAACATGGGCGGCGTCAAGTCTGAAGCATGTAATGAAATGGCGTTGCAAATTTGGGATTGGTGTAGTAGACGACAAATTTGGATAACAGCATCTCACTTAGCAGGCTCTAAGAACACAGAAGCAGATACGATGTCAAGGAAATTCAACGACAATATAGAATGGATGCTAGACAAGACAATATTCACTGAGATAGTGCAGAGGTATGGGTTACCAAACGTAGACCTTTTTGCTACCAGACTGAATGCCCAGCTCCCAACATACGTCTCCTGGAGACCAGATCCAGGGGCATGGGCAGTAGACGCATTCACTATTGACTGGGGACCCCTAGATTTTATGCGTTTCCCCCATTTAGCTTGGTTGCAAAGTGTCTCCAAAAAATCAGACAAGATGGCGCTAAGGGAATTTTGATAGTGCCGAATTGGCCAACACAGCCCTGGTATACCGTACTACGTAACATGCTACTGGAGGAGCCCTGGGTCTTGCGAAAACACCAGTTGTTAACTCAACCCATTACAGGTAGACCCCATCCACTTACACATCTCTCCTTCTTATGTTGCAGGGTTGGAGCAAACATTTCATAGCTCAAGGGCTGACAGAAGAGACTGCTGGTATAATGGCAGCGTCTTGGAGGAAATCCACCAAGGAGCAGTATATGGTGTATATTAGGAAGTGGCAAAGGTTTTGTCATGAGCGTCATATATGTTCGACCCATACAAAGGTGGGAAATTTGTCTGCTTTCTTTAATTCCCTGTACAAAAATGGAGCAAGCTACAGCACCTTGAATACATCAAGGAGTGCACTCTCATCAGTTGTTCTTCTACGGGACGAGAAATACACCATTTCTACACATCCTTGGATTTGCCAGTACTTCAAGGGCATCTTTAATCTCAGACCACCCACTCCGCGATACAGCTTCATATGGGATGTAGGGAAGGTGCTGAGCTACCTCAGACAAGTAACTTCAGCTCACAAGATTTCGCTGTGTCAACTGACACACAAAGTATGTTTTTTACTCGCGTTGACTTCCGCCCAAAGAGTGCAAACACTTTCATACCTAACCCTTGACAATGTGAAGGTGTCCAAAGATTGTGTGGAGATAGCAGTGGCTGATTTAATAAAGCAGAGTCAACCTGGGGATGTGGGAGTGAAAGTAACACTGAAAGCCTTTCCCGAGGATAAGAAACTCTGCATTGTACACTATGTTAAAGAATACATTAACAGAACAAGCACATTGAGGAAGGAGGTGAATGCACTATTTGTCACCTACAAGCAACCTCATGGGAGGGCATCAAAGCAAACCATCGCTCGATGGATTAAAACTGTGTTGAAAGCATCGGGTATCGACACCGATCTCTTAAAAGCACATTCAACAAGATCAGCGGCAACCTCATCTGCCAAGAGGAATCATTTTCCAATAACAGACATTCTCAAACATGCTGGGTGGAAAAGTGAATCCACGTTCAGGAATTTTTACCTGAAACCCGCATCCCAGGCAACATCTTTTGGACAAGCAGTTCTGGGACAACAGACCTCTAGGAGGGGACAAGATACGGTTCTGCAAACATAATAGGTAAAGTTGCCCAAAAACATATCTCTGACAATATATCTTCTGTGAACAATGACTACTGTGAAAATCTTTGAAGTCTCATACTACGCAAATTCAGCCAATGGCTAATGCGCAGCCAATGGCTGAATTCTCTACCGTACATTAGAGATAAAATAGAAAATTAAATGAAAAACATTTAAATTTAATTTATATTTTATGAGTAATGGGAGGATAGAGAATTCAGCACCCTCCGCTCCCTCCCTTACTCTGAACAGCTTTAAATGTGGCTTATACAAGATTTATTTTATCTCGAAATATTTTTCACAGTAGTCATCAGCTTTTAAAGATGGCGATTGCGCGTGGTACGGCCTCTCATATTACGCAAATTCAGCCAATGGCTAATGCGCAGCCAATGGCTGAATTCTCTATCCTCCCATTACTCATAAAATATAAATTAAACTTCAATGTTTTTCATTTAATTTTCTATTCCAAAGCAATGCAGTTAAGATTCAGCATAAAATCAAATCAATGTAATGTGTAGTTGTGCAAGACACTTTTTTTTTCGTGTGTGGGTGTGAAGATATAATGGTATTCTGATTCAACGACTGAGATATTTGGGCATCAAAGGAACTGTTCTTGATTGGTTTATATCCTACTTATGTGATCGATCTCATTATGTCAGAATTGGTGATTCTACCTCTTGTAAAACTATGACAAAGTTTGGTGTACCTCAAGGTTCTGTTGGAGGCCCGCTGCTTTTTTCTCTGTATATGCAACCAATTAGTGAAGTATTTCGCAAACATTGTATTAGTTATCATTGTTATGCGGATGATATACAACTATATTTGTCTTTTAAACCCACTGTGTCTTCATTGTCATCTGCCATTGCAAAACTCGAAGCATGTTTGCAAGACCTGAAAATCTGGCTTACATCCAATGGCCTTAAACTAAATGATGATAAATCTGAGTTTCTGTTATTGGGATCAAAGCATATGTTAAGCAAAATTGATTATCAGTCATGTCATGTCAACATCGGTAGCACTTGCATTACTCCGTCGAACACAGCCCGTAATTTAGGTGTCATATTTGATCAGGAAATGTCATTTCGAAGTCATGTAACTCATATTCAGCGGAATGTTCGATATCAGTTGCGTAATTTAAGTTTCATAAGGAAATATTTGTCTAAATCTGCAGCTGAGATACTTATTCATGCTTTGATTTCTTCTCGGTTGGATTTTTCGAATTCATTGTTGTGTAATCTTTCAAAAAAAGATGTCACAAAACTTCAACGGTTGCAAAATTCTGCTGCCCGATTGTTAACTTTTACTAATAAGTTTGATTCCATGTCACCAGTTCTCCATTCCTTACATTGGTTACCTGTAGAAAAAAGGATTATTTTCAAGTTTCTGTTATTAGTACATCATTCAGTTCATTCTTTTTCCCCAATATACATAAGTAATTCTGTTCAAAAATACAATCCCACACAAAGGCTACGTTCATCATCAGATGCATTTTTACTCCAAACACCCAGAGTAAAACATGGGTATGGTGATCGTGCTTTTTCCGTTATGGGACCAAAATTGTGGAATCAGTTACCTCTTCAGTTAAGGGAACTGTCATCGACAGAGTCATTCAAATCCAAACTTAAAACTTATCTGTTCCTTTCATACCGACGACTGTAATTGCTGTATGTCATTAATATTGGATCAATATTGTATTTTTAATTGGTATATGTTGTATTCTTTATTTGGTATATATTTGTTTTTGTTTACCATTTTCTTATTTGTTGAAATGTTTGAATATGTATATGCATGTAAATATATGATTTCTTTTCATTTTTGAAGCGCCATGAGCACTGAAAAGTGGACCTGTGCGCTATATACAAATGTAAGTAGCCGCTATTATTATGATTATTATTATTAAGAAATTTGTTGCCATGGCAACAACAGTTTTTTTCTGTACCAATCATACATAGAAATATGTGGATTGACCGAACTCCCTTAGTTTTGAAGCATTTGACCTAAATCTTGGCACATGTGACCGCTACAGTATGTACATGAGCAAAACTAATCATTTGTTGTTTGACAATGCATTGCCATGGTAACAGCATTTTTTTATCTTAAAAGCATACAAAAATATTGTGAATTCAGATGAATTCATCAGTGACCATATGGCTTGAAATTTGGCACATGTGACCAGTATAGTGTGTAGATGTACAAACTTCATTTTTCGTCATTGTTGAACAATGCGTTGCCATGGTAACAACAGACTTTACATGAAAAGCACACAAAAATATTATGGATTCAGCTACTCCCTCAGCTTTTGAGCATTTGGCTTGAAATTTGGCACATGTGACCACTATGATATGTAGTTGTGTGAACTTCATCTTTCGTAGATATCAAACTGTGTTGTCATGGTAACAGCATTTTCAATGAGTACATATAATACAAAAAAATTGTGGATTCAGTTTACTCCAGTATTTGAGCATTTCACTTGAAATTTGACACTGCTAAAGTACATAGACTGATGTGCAAATTTTTCTTTGCCCTTACATGTCAAACAATGTGTTGTCATGGTAACAGTATTTTGAATAAAAATCATATAAAAGTATTGTGGTTTCAGCTAACTTCCTCAGCTTTTGGGCATTTGACTTGATATTTGACACAAGTGACAGTTATAACATGTACTTGTACAAACTTCAACTTTCATTAATATTGAACAGCACGTGTTACCATGGTAACATCATTTTTTAATGAAAATCATAGGACCTACCAGTTTAGTCATCGAACTCACTCAGTTTTTGAGCACTTGACTTGCAATACATAATTATGACACATGTGACGAACAGAATTTTTGAATAAAGAAAACAAAACTTTATTTAATGTTGAACAATGAGTTGCCATGGCAACAACTTTCTTTCTTAATAAAACCATATTTAGTGCTGGTTGAACGAACTACCTCCAGTTGGAGGTGGGGGAAAAAAATCACGAGTGATAGTTGTAGTTTCTGCAGGTATTCATGGTTTTATACTTGGATTTGATTTTACTCATCAATTGCAACAATTGAAATAATTTCATTGAAAGAGGCAGAATGACAGATGCCAATAATGATTCAATTATTTAATTCATTCACTGCTATCAATTTCATACTTCAGTTCTATACAATGTAACGACATGTCATGTGACAGATTTATGTAACTGCAGAAACTATTGAAACAGTTGTTGCTGTCAAATTTCCATAGTCTGGTTGCCTGATTCACTGGAAAATCTCATATTGAAAACATGTATTTTATTCAGGTGTGAGTTTCTTCAGTTTGAGCCACCACGCGTAAATATTTCAAACTACCATGAAGGCACTTTTCTGCCATGCGTACTTCATTTTTTGGCGAGGGCGCTGCCCCTCTGAATATCCTTCTTTCATTTATCCTATGCCTTGTCCGCCTTTGACTACTCAGCATAACAATGTCGGAATCTCGGAGCTTGGGTATTTGTTCCATGTTCATTGTGTCACTGCCGGCAACCAGGGACAGTCTGGTGGTAGTGTCGCTGCCCGGAAAGCAGTAGATGACAGGTTCGAGTCCCACTGGTTCCTTTTTTCTGACATGTTTGTTAATTTACAGATCAGCAGTTGCAATCTTAACAAATTTAATTTGTAGAGGGAGACAAACTGAAGAAACTCACACCTGAACCTTCACCCCTCTCAATAATATCCTTCTTTCATTTATCCTATGCTTTGTCCGCCTTGGACTACTTAACATAACAATGTCAGAATCTCGGAGCTTGGGTATTTGTTCCATGTTCATCGTGTCACTGCCGGCAACCAGGAACAGCCTGGTGGTAGTGTCGCTGCCCGGAAAGCAGTAGATGACAGGTTCGAGTCCCACTGGTTCCTTTTTTCCGACATGTTTGTTAATTTACAGATCAGCAGTTGCGATCTTAACAAATTTAATTTGTAGAGGGAGACAAAGTGAAGAAACTCACATCTGAACCTTCACCCTTCTGAATAATATCCTTCTTTTATTCATCCTATGCCTCGTCTGCCTTGGACTACTTAACATAACAATGTCGGAATCTTGGAACTTGGGTAATTGATCCATGTTTATCGTGTCACTGCCGGCAACCAGGAACAGCCTGGTGGTAGTGTCGCTGCCCGGAAAGCAGTAGATGACAGGTTCGCTCACACCTGAATCTGCACCCCTCTGAATAATATCCTTCTTTCATGTATTTTATAATTTCAATATCGTCATAATCACAGCACAATTATTATAACCACATTGGTGATACTGGCAAGAGTCTTTGTGAAATTATTATCATTCACCATATTTCTTTGTATTACATTCTACTTCATTCCTACATTATTAGCTATTCTTAATTCTATGTTTCTAATCAAATCATAATTGCCTGCATAGATATAACTTTTTAAACTAGGTTACATAAGGTTTGCTGTCACACGCCTGGAAACAATAACAAAAATAATGTACATTTAAACTGCAACATTTACTGATGTATTTATGTTTGGATCATTTATACCAAAGGAGATCTTTTATAATCACTTGAAATATTGTTATGCTTTATTATTCAAATTATGAAAGCAGATGACCTTCAAGCAATTCTATCATTGCAAATATTTTGTAAGCGTACAATGATATGTGTTGCAATACACACTCTATGCACTCTGAGGTTCCCTACATCAGAATACTGATTATGATAATAACACTGATAAAAATGACCTTATCTACTACACAATAGCTTTTAATCATCAAAGCAATACGAAATTAGACTTATGCAGACAGATATTTGCATTTGTCCATTTTAAAATGCTTTCTTCCACTTTACTATTTTTTTTTTTTCTGTGTGCTTCGATTCACCCGTTTGCTTCCATTGGCTTGTTTGGTTTTGTAATGCTCTTGCTTTTTTTCCCCTAAGGGGCATTGCCTCATTTCTGGTTCGGTTAATACCTGGCAAAACACTTATAAATGTCATCACCTATGGACTCATCTGTGACAAAACTCTTAAGTGAAGTTCAGCAGTCAGACTGTAGTCTGATTGTAGCTTCATATCTAACACTGCAATTGTGACTCTGCATCACAAAACGAACAAAATTTCACCAAACATGGATTTCTGGTTAAAGGGATGGTATAGTTTTGGTTGAGACCTAGTTTCAGATTTTTAACATTTATTTATTTATTTATTTATTTATTTATTTATTTATTTTTTTTGGGGGGGGTGATATAATGAAAAACCTCTTATGAAATATGAGAGAGCATGTAATTCCAAGAAGAAATCAATTTCAATTTGATGAAAATTGATTTTGAAATTGCTGAGATATTCAAGATAAAGCAATCCTAATAAAAGGTGGAACCATACTTTTCTTAGAATTGCTTTGCTTTACTTTGTTGGATATCTCAACCATTTCAAAACCAATTTTTATCAAATGAACTTTGAATTCCTCTGAGAATGGTATGCTCTGTAGCACTTCATTAGTGGTTTCTTAGTATCTTGTAAAAAGTCATACAAAAAGCTCAATCCTCTTTCTGAAAGAGCAGATTCTAAGATTTAAAATGATGTACAACCTAATTCAGATGGACTCTCCTAACCCATTTAAATATTAGAAAGAAAGCAAACACTCTGCAAAAGCACACCAAGTAAGAAAGGAGGCTCTGAAGTATGGGGTCTATTTTAAGCACGTAATCATACCTAGCCATGTTCTGTTCATGGATGGGACAAAAATCAGGATGTAAAACTCCAGAGCAACAGTAATGAAGGGATTATCAGATTAAGTTGAAATTGAGCATGCCAATTATGTGAAAACAAAAGAAAAAAGCAGACAAAAACAGTCAAGATGTTTTTAGATTATGTAACATTATACATGTCATTTGTAGCAAGTACATGAAATTTGAAAATCTATTATGTTTGTTTGCTTTGTTTGCTTTTATTTCTGCATTCAATCAGATGCAATTTGAATGCAAACTTCAAAAAGTACAAAGACAAAGAATAACAAGTGCAGTGAAATAAATCGATAACAGTACATAAATAGATTCACATAGGTGATTGCATTGAGCAATGTAGATACACAGAAACATAAAATAAAATATACAGTATTTTTCAGTAAACAACAGAGATAATTGAATGCAGGAGACCACCATCATAAGCGATTAAGCTTGAAATGGATGGAGGCCGAAAATCTATTATGTGTGTAAGTCTATCAACAATAGACCTATTCTTATTTTCCAAATGATGGCCTGAAAGACGTAATATTTAAATCCCATTTTAGGAATTTTCAAAGTGTTGGAAGCTTTTGTCATAAGGATCTATTACAAAATCACAGTGAAATTTACATTCTGACTTTCATCACAGGGCTGCTGGTACATGTCAGATCCTAACATCTAATGCAGCCCCCCCTAAAAAAAAAACCCCAAAACACACCACCAAATATATATTTACATACTTTGTATACCACTGACTTTGAAAGATTGAATCCATGTACTAGTATACTGTCTGTATATTTACAGCAGTCAAAACTATCATATGTTGCATTCAACCTGTCTGCATCACCTTCAGCAAGCTCCATGCCTTGGGAATCTATATGAAAGAAAAAAGAAAGAAAGAAATACAAAATATAGAAAAACAAACAGTATTGGTCACATACTGAAATCTGATGATGTGCAAATCACATCTCCTCTGCCTGACATTATACAAAGTGGTAAGATATGTGGGCTTATAGATGAATGAATACACACACGACTAGCACACATATCACTACAAAGAACGGCTTTTCAGCAATTTCTCATACAGTATATTAGCGACAGTTTAAAGACACTCAGTCGTGGCGAGTGGTTTGTGCGGCACGGAGACGAACGCAACACGCTGCCTCCCCCATTCTGTATCAAATGAAGTGACCCCCGAATGAGAATAGCGCTGGCTCAATGGGTCAGCGAAAATACGGTAGGCTACAAGAGAGCTCCCTGTGCTTATCTCCTAACCCAAAATGGCTGTCCCAGCGAGCCACGAGAGCTTCCGAATGGACGCACACTCTCAGTGCGCATGCACATGAAGAGAGGCCGAAAGAGCCACGCGTCTTCTGGCCTCTCTCCTCCAATCACCGCAGCTCGCGGTGACAATATTTGTGTATGATGCGTACACACACACGCACACACACACACACACGCACGCCGCAGCGTCTTCTGGCCTCTCTCCTCCAATCACCGCAGCTCGCGGTGACAATGTTTGTGTATGATGCGTACACACACACGCACACACACACACTTGTCTCAGTGATAGCACTGCGCAATTGCATGCACAAACTTCGGTCGTTCGGAGTTTACGTACCATTAGGGATGGCGATCGGCTGCCTTTAACAGCATCTACGAAAAAAAAAAATTGTCTGGCTTGTCATACACAAGAATAAGTGTAGCGGATTCTTTCCGATAACAAAAAAGGTGTGACACAGACTAAAAATGAAAAAGTGATTGTGACTTAAAACACTCATCTGACAGAATGTTATACATTCATGTCAGTAAAGACTTACTTGATTTTAAAAAAAGGATTGTACCTTATGTCAGGCAAGCTAGGGGTTCTAAAATGAACACAAAGATGATTCAATAGGTTATGCAACAAGTCAGCTGCACTGCTATGTCAGTGCATTAATCAGCTACTGTTAGCCGTACTGAAGCCCCAAGATATAGACATAAACATTAAGTCAACTCCCAACTGAGGTCTATAAATGCACTAATTTCTTCATTACTCTGTGCAAGTGGTGACAAGGTTTGTCCACAAAGTCTACAATAATTACTACAATAAAAAAGACTGAATTACATGTATCTCATAGAGTCAACCTTGCCTAAGTCGACATAATCAGGACTGAGCAAAACACGTCAACTTACGCGAAAGTCGACAATTTGTTGACTTATAAATGAAAATTAATTTTCCCGGTACAGAGTAAGATTTGGACCGTGTTGCCCATCGCAACCCAAATCTCACTCCTTTTGCCTTCGAAACATGCCTATTGTATCTTAGCAACGACCCTATTTTAGTTCATGTATATCTCGCCCGGATAGTGAGGTAACGACACCTCACAATTGCCCAATCTCTAGAGAGATTTTGAGAGAGTGGGATTGGAAACCTTGGCCCGTTCCCAGAAACTTTACGTTTTAAACTTTATTTGAAAAATCAAACGCAAATTCCCCTAATTGCATGCAACTTTGCTGTTTAAATTCAAGTGTGTTACTGAAAAGATATGCGTGTGATTTCGTATGATTCTGTCGACATGATTTTTCAGTGCCGACCGAGTTGAAATATGTATGATTTTCCTTCCGTAAGTCGCAATATTTGTTTTTGCTTAAATTTCTACTGCCATACTCTGAAAAAGAATTGTTCGCAACAGTACTGCTCTGTGAGGCACGGAAAACTTGTTAATCCGAAAACAAAATTGTATTTTCGGATTACCTAACCTTCGTAAAAACAAACCTCTTTTCATTGTCAGACTAATTAAACTTTGGACTGAGATTCAAACCTTCGGCATAGCGAACTGTAACAATTATTTGTTACCATTTTTTCATTGATATTTCGTGACGCTGCATGCGTTTCGGTAGTTTGAAACGTGTAAATGTTGCGACGTCTTTCCCCTACTACTAAGTTTGGTCACGGCGATAGTTCCGTTTGATATTTTGATTATTTTGAAAAAAATTGTTTCAGAACAATTTCCCGTTGCACCCTCATCGGACCATGCAGCTTTAGCTCCATGGTTTGCACCGTAAATTGCATCACGCTGACCTGCACCAAATGATACACACAGACACAAACACTCAGAGAGAGGGAGAATATGAAGAAAGTGAACTACCTTGGGTACTACGTGTAGTACTGGAGTGTAAATGAGTGTATGCCCTTTATATTCAGGTGTACAAAACGGGTGCATGGCATGAGCGGTATCGCGCCGTACACTAGCAAATTAGCGAGTAGCAATGCTGCGAATCGGAGTGGGAAAAAAATGTTTTTCCGAGAATGGCGATAAGAAATTGAGCGAAAAATTATGTCGCCTTAGACGAGGGAATTAACACGTATTTCAGCTCAGTTGGCACTGAAAATCATGTCGACTTACGCGAGTTGTCGACTTATAAATGTTGACTTAGGCGAGGTCTACTGTATATCAAAAAGTTTCAACTCTTTTCAACTGTTATTCAAGTTGTTTATTTTGGAAAATCTTAATACTTTCAGATTTGATTTAAGAAAAGCATACCTGTGTTCTGTCGTAGATGGATACCGCTATACAGTTCGTAGTCCAATTGCAGTCTGACTCTGATCTGGGTGAAGTTCAGCTGCAGTCGTCTGTCCCAAGGCTTGGTGAGGTTCAGCTCTCTTCAGACCCTTGGATGTGCAAATATATGAACACTTAAATACCATACAAACAAAAACACCGGATGCACAAATGGGATGGTTGGAGAATATTTGAGATGGGTGTGTACATTTATCAGAACAAGTAATAGCAACAAAATGTTCATGGTTATCAATAAGTTTATTTTGTAAGATAAGTTATGTGAATGACAAGTTGTGAGTTTTCAAAGTTTGAATCACTATGCGATGTGCCCCTGTTAGCAAATTGTAAGAGTATGAGGTAGTTTTAGTAATGAATGTGGGGGAAAAGAATTAATAACAAGCATTCACTTTAGATGATCAAGATTTAATTTCTCAACTTGATTCATTAGTTAAAAATAATAATTTAACATACCAAATGAAGATAGTGGAATATGCAGGGCGATGTCACTTGACTTTTCCATTTACATCTTGCCCCCAGTCCTTAACCCTGAACTAGATGAAGTTCACCTGTTGTCTGGTTCTTGGCTGTTTGGAATTTATTCAAATGCAAGAACAGTTAATATCTTACAAACAAAGCAAAGACTGTAGGACATGGGATGTTCGAAAGTATGTTAGAGATGGGTGCGTAGCCTTTGCTATAACAAGCTATAGCTATAAAATTGAAAAGCTTTACCATTGATTCTGACACAGTGAATTCACTA
Source organism: Diadema antillarum (assembly GCF_040938485.1). Taxonomy (NCBI): domain Eukaryota; kingdom Metazoa; phylum Echinodermata; class Echinoidea; order Diadematoida; family Diadematidae; genus Diadema; species Diadema antillarum. The sequence continues at coordinate 252,135 of NW_027272543.1, read as the reverse complement.
GTATCTACTGACAAGCTGTAAATAGGATTTTTCACGGTTTGAAATGATTAGCTATGATAAATATTCTTGTTTCCAATATTGTAAGAGCATGAGGTTGTTTTGATACTAGGAAAGGGAGAGGGTAATAATAAACAATCGCAGTACATTATTAAGGTAACATGATTGCTCAAGTTTGTTTCAGGAGCTAGAAAATAATGATTTAACATACCAAATGAAGACAGCAGAACGTCCAACCCAATCTCACTTGACCTTCGCATTTACACCTTGCCCCCTGCCCTTAACTCTGCACTGGATGGAGTTTATCAGCCTGACTCTGTGCTGGGTGAAGTTCAGCTGCAGTGTATCTCTCAGCTAGGTGAAATTCAGCTGTTGTCTTGTCTTTTGCTGTTTAAAGATCATTAGCATACAAGGATATTATAATCGTTGTATCATAATATAAATCAAAAGTGCATGGTGTAGTTTGCAGGGTGATTGGAGCATGTTTGAGATGGGCAGTCTCCATCAAAGAATCCATTGACACTGACAAAGGATTGAGTAAATAAATAGAAATTGTGAATAAGAGGTGCATCAGTTTAAATCATAAATTTTGCAAGGTCTTCTCATTTGTAACTTTGTAAGAGCACAAGGATATTTCAGTATTGATTGACGGAGCATTCACAGTGCAGAACTGTGTATCACATACTTCATAACCCATTTTTTTTAAGTGCTAGAAAACAATTATTTGCAATATCAAAAGAAGACACTGTAACACATGTCAGTTTTACTGTCCATTAATGAGTGAGAGCTTATGCTGAGCTACAATAATGACAATGATAATAATGATGATGATAATAATAATAATAATAAGCACCCCCACTATTTTCTTTCATATCTATCTATGATTGACAACTTTCTATCATGATCCTCTTGACCATTATATTTGCACAATATTTCCCCAGTTCTTGATTGACTTCTCTTGATACATGTAGACATGCAGGTTCCCCAAGTTCCACGATTTATCTCTTTTCCATTGGATCAGTATGTCATATTCTACAGATATTAAAAAAAATATATGCACACAACAGCTGTTTCTAGAAGGGTCACTATTGGATAAGAATATTTGCTTTTAATTAAGATTTTTAATCATTGTGATGGACAGTACAGGAAACATTGTTTTCAATTTCTCCTGTCTAAGACTATTCAACTAAAAATCCAGAGACAATATGATGTTCAAATGTAAGTAATGTTGTAATTGTAGTACTTGAAAATGCACAAATTCATTGTCTACTAAAATAGTATCAGCTAAAATACTTGCTTTCTGCTGAAGGTGACCATGGTGGTAGATAAATCTTGACGAAGTTCAGTTGTACAGCAGTCTAACTGTGGAGAAGATGAAGTTCAGCAGTTCGGTTCTGGCGGGTTCAGTGAAGTTCAGCAACTGACTCTGGTCTTTGTGAGATGCAAAAGTCTGAATGTAGCAGTCTGACTGATGTTCCATATCTAACACTGTAATTAATAATGTGAATGCAAAATAGAAATTGTGTTTTCAGGTTGTTGTTAGATTATACAAGATTTTATTTACAATATCTAGAATCTTTATTAAATTTTAAAACAATTCACATGTTTTTGTATTATAAATGTATAAAGGACCTTACACATTTTTAGGGAATGATTAAAAGACACTCTACTAGTATGAGTTGTCTCATTCAACATGTAGGCCCATAGTTTGTGGTATCAAGACACTCTCGAGGTTCTAGATCTTGTCAATAAGGCATCCATGTTGCAAGGTCTACATCTACCTAAGATCAGTATTCACGTTTAGATCTGGACTTAGTCAGAGCAGTCAGAATTCATCAAAATTAAATGCTAAAGCTTTAGTGTCTATCTTTTCTATCACAATTAACTTAAATGAAAGAAGTCTACCTTGGTCTTAATTGAGTTTGTGTTGAAATAAGTAGATCTTGTATATGTAACGCTAATGCTAGTCTAGTGCGGCTCAGGACTCTTAATTGTCCTCAAGGGGAAACAAAATGCTGTACCGAGGTACCTGGTAATAAGTTTTATAGACTCATTACAGCCTGAGATGCAACCACACTCTGACTCTGATCATCGACTGTCTTCATGTCATCACGAATTCAATTGTCAAAAGAAGTTGTATAAGTGCTACTATGCCCTAGCATTGGAGTATGGACCTATAGAATCTACTAACTGCTTAGGTAGATAGCACTATTTAGAAGAGTAACTCCTTACTCACTGATGACTGATAGGCCTACTGATGTTAGTGATGATGTGTTTAATTAGATCTAGGAATACCTAGGCTAAGGCTAAGGGTCTAGTCTAGTCTACTTACACACTGGTGTTTAGGTCAGTAGGTGCTACTCAGGATCAATACCACTGGATTCCAGATCTATAGAATAGCACTAGAATTCTAAGGTTAGACTCTAGAAGTTTTATGCCTAGTGACTTTGAAGTGAATTTATGTAACCATTATTCTTTATCTTATTGCACACCTGCACTGCGATTACCCGTACAGTACTGTATGCACTTAGTCTAGAGTAGAATTGTTGAAGATGGCTTCCGAGTCCAAGATCTGAAGCATATGGTTTCCATACATTTTGTAGACCTAGACCTAGAGATCTACTAGAATCTAGATCTCATGATCTATAGTCTAAGCCTAACCACTGTCAGACTCTTTAGATAGTACTACTACTATTAAATTTGTACCCCCTTGCAAGTTTTGGTTGTAGACCTAGTAATGTTAGATAGTAACGTTAGAACTCTGTTGTAAACGTAACATGACACAGGTACCTCCTGTTTTCCTTGTCACTCCTTTTCCACATTCACTACATACATCTTTAACTTTCTCCATAACTGCTAGTCTAGATATGAATAGGCCTATAGAATTCTACATGAAAAGAATATGGAAAGATTTTACTTGATGCATCCTGGCTTGACATGCGATATCATATTGACGTAAATCCACAAACCACGATCCCTCATTAAAAACTAATGAAATTCACATGTTGTACACTCTCGGTAAATATACTACTCAGATAGCCTGTAAATCAACTTACTCGCATACGCAGACGCACGTACAGAATTTCCATTTGGTTTCCATGACAAAAACAATTTGATCTGAATTATGTAGGTACAAAGAACTGGACGTCATGAACGTATCTCAGAATAGCTTCAAGTCGCTATATCACATCCTTTCGTTGACACTGTTTCGGTGACGGATATCTGATGATCCCCCAGCATATCACCTAACTCATCTTCAAGTGACGAGTTTCATATCTCGTTTTTGTTCTCCTTTCTCTCCGATGATTTTTATGAACAAAATATTTCAACAATAACATGACCAATTACATGAAATTTTCAGTCAACGTAAAGTTCAAGTCATGTCTGATCGTCCTGTACTATTCTAATCACACAGGTCATCATGATGTACACATGAGAGCGTCAAAATTTTAAAATGCTCAAAACGACTTTCTGATTGATTTTCTATACGTTTCAGACAATTTTAGCATTAAAAAAAGCTGCTGAAAACTGCTCAACCAACTAGAAAAGGAGACTGCTTCCCTCAAATATAAGCTATGTACTTGCCACTGAAATTTTAAATTGGAGACCTAATCTCTTGTTGTATGGCATCAACGAGTCCCCTGAGGACATTTTCTCTGTTCTGAGGAATGCTTTCTCTCAACTTGGCATTCCTCTGAGGGAGGCTGACAGTATTACCATCATCAACACACACTGTTTGCCTCTTCCTTTTCCCATTCCATCCACGATGAAGGGACTGCACTGCCAGTACACCTGCCAAGACCACCTAGACCCAGGCCGGTCATCGCAAAGTTTCTTCATAATGAAGCAGAGGGATCAGATTCTTCAAGTCTTTGAGAACAAGCCTCGTGCCAAGCAGACCAAGGACGAGGCATGCTCCAACTTCAACATTCCTTCGCTTCACCATAGACGCCAAGTTTCAGCTGCAGTTGCCCTGTACAAAATGCAGACGGGCCTCTGCCCTCAAGATCTGAAAAAGCTGGTTCCCCCACCTTATATAACGAGAAGAACAACTCGCTCTAGTGTGTCAACTCTGAGTCATGCCCTTGTGGAACCTAAATCCAGAACACACTCAACTGGCAAGAGTTTTTGTACACACTGCAGTCTTCTTCTTCTGTTTATTCTGCCTCCTTCAATCCTGAAGATTGTTGCAGATTTACATGTGTGTGTGCGTATCACAAGGGCACCGATGTGTGCAGTGCCTGTATGCAAGGTGCACATATACATGGTGCAAGTAAAAACCTGTTGCTCGATTTACTCCTCATCTACCGTCAGGCGATGACGGAAGACCTCTACAGACGGTGCCAGGATGACCTCTTGGGGCAGGCTGTTCCACTGTCGTACTGTGCAAGGAAAGAAGGACTGTTTATGTTGTTCTGTCCTGGAGATGGGGACCAGATAGCCATATGGATGAACTGTCCTTGTTTGTCTTGTGATGGGGTGGATGTGGTGGTGGTCCATGTTGAAGTCTACCAGCGAGTTGTGCATCTTGTACAACATGGTCAGCCTGGAAACTTCTCTTCTTTTCTGAAGTGAAGGCCAGCCAAGTTGTTCGAGCATTTCTGATATGTTTGAGGTATTATGGTACCGGTTTAGCACATATCATGCAGCTCGTCTCTGGATCATTTCCAGTTGTTGTATACATCCAGCTCTGTAAGGATCCCAAACTGAGCATCCATATTCAACAAGAGGACGCACAAGTGCCTGGTACGCTGTCGTCTTGAGGTGGGTCAAGTGGATGCGTAGATTATGTCGGAGGAAGGCCAAGGTGTTATTTGCCTTCTGGCAGATGTTTGAGATGTGTTGGTTCCACTTAAGGTTGATTTCGATTGTGACGCCCAAGTATTTGGCAGATGTGACATTGTCCAGGACCATGCCATTCAGAGTGTATTGATGGTGATGTCTAGTCCTCTTTCTGGTGACTGTTATTGAGTGGCATTTACGAGGATTGAGTTCCATCAGCCAGTCACTTGACCAGTTACTGAGTTTATCCAAGTCTTCTTGTAGGAGTTTGGCATCTTCATCTGACTGGATGGTATCATCTGCAAATAGCCTGACTGAAGTGGACATTTCTGTGGGCAAGTCGTTGATGTAGAACAGGAAGAGACAGGGTCCAAGGACTGATCCTTGTGGGACTCCAGATTCAACTTCCACTTCCACTTCAGATGAGGTAGTTCCATCTAAGACGACTCTCTGTCTTCTGTTTGTGAGGAAGTTTGTTATCCATCTGATGTTATGGCCTCTTACTCCGTAGTACTGCAACTTGTTGAGTAGTCTTTTGTGCCCAACTTTGTCGAAGGCCCTGCTGAAGTCTGTGATGATGTCTGTTTGCTTGTTTTCCTCCATGCTGTTTATCAGGTCACTGATGAAAGTGATGAGCTGGAGTTCACAAGACATCTTTGCCCTTAAGCCATGTTGGAGTGGGTAGAGGATGTTGTTGTTGTTTGCATGGCTCATGATGTTGCTTACGATGATATGCTCCATTTTGCAGGTAATGCATGTAAGTGATGTTGGGCGGTAGTTTTCTGGGTCTGTTTTGTCTCCTTTCTTGTGCACAGGAGCCACGTTAGCAAGATGCCAGTCCTCAGGGACATCTCAAGTCTGATATGACAGCTTGAAGATAGTGCACAGTGCTGGGGCTATGGTCTTGGATGTCTTCTTGAGAACTAAGGCTTGAATTCCATCAGGTCCAGGGGCCTTCCTGGGTTGAGCCTTCCCAGCATCTTTTCTATGCCTCCTGTAGTGATGTTAATATCAGGCATGGTGTTGAAGGGTGATACATCAGGAAGAAGGTTTGGGGGTAGGTCAGCTTCAGTGGTGAAAGCCTTCTTGAACTGATCATTGAGTACTTCAGCTTTGGCTTTGGGAGCAGTCACGTTCTGATCATCTGTCTTCAGTAGGGGAATTCCACTACAGTCAGATCTGTTGTGTTTTATGAATCTCCAAAACTATTTCATGCCATCATATTGGTTGGAGTCATCATCGGGTGTGAAGATTGATTCAAGGTGTCTCCAGTATGCCCTTCTGTTTCAGCTTGGATGAGGTTTTTCAATCTATGAATCTCCTCCTCTGTCGCCATTGGGATGGGCTCGCGTCTTTTTCTGTGATGGTTGACTTTCTTGTGTAGCCTGTCTCTCTTCTTCATGAGTTGCCTTATCTTCCCATTTATCCAAGGCAGGTTTCGTTTTGATCGCATCTTATGAGGAATGAAATTGTCAGTTCCTGACTCAATGCCAGTTCTGAAGAGATGCCACAATTCATGCAATGATGCAGTAGCTGCTCTAGATATAATATCTGAGGCCACTTGTTCCATGTGTACTTCAAAACTGTCCCAGTCGGCCTTACTGTAGACAGTCACAGTCTAGAACAGCTTACTAGAAGACATTGTAGGCATGATTAGTGACAGAGGGTCTCAGTCATTCAAGAGTCGCGTTCATAACCACCTTCTGCCGATTGTATAGCATATTATTTATTAGGCCCCACTTTTTTCTTTTTGCCATTATTCTTCTCTTAAGCTGCTGTGAACCCTTGACTAGGCCATGAGGTTGTCATGTATAGTGCACAGCATTGTATGCATGATCTTGATACTTAGTGTCACGCCTTGTGGACTATTGTTCCCAATAGCATGTTATAAAAAAAAAGAGACCACAATACTGGCCCAGGACCAGGGTCAGCAGGAAAGCAGCAAGAACGTCACATTCACAGTGTGCCCTGGCTTTCCTCCAGTCCTGAAGGCTAGAAGAGGTCTGCTTGCCAAAACTGAAACAACCTGAGAAAGTCTGGCAAATAAACCAGAACCATCATTGTTGGTAGCAAGATTGTTCTGCAGTGGAAGGAAAGATGCTCCATCAAATGGAATGCATATGAAGATTGAGTCAATATAACATTAACCTGTTGAGGATGGGCTGATTTTGCTACAACATGCATTTCCCATAGACACTAACCTGAGTATACTTGGGACTCGTTCTCAATGAGTTAAGGTTGTTTTGCTATGGTCATGAACTCTAGACTAAATGTAGACCTACTAGTATAGATACTACAGGTATCATGATGTACGCAACATTTGGTACCAGTTAGCTCCGGCAGATCACTTTTTTTTTTTTTGCTACTAGTACTACACTACAGCATCTACTATTGATGAATGTACAGTTGGTCTATTAAAAATTGACTGATGTTTGTAACCCGAGGTATGATGCTTTATTTTCCTCCCCCCCCCCTTGACTGTTGAAAGCTGCTTTTATATCACATAGACTTTACATAATCCAAAATTGAAAAATCTTTTAGATTCTTTTTTTTGCTAGTAATTTCTTTACAGCTTCCAGCACATTCTTTATGTTTACATATACATTGAGTCCGAGATGTACATGTTGTACATGAGCACTGTAAGTGTGTGTATCCAATTGCAACTCAGAATTTCTTTCGTTTAGTGAATCACTGTACAGCATTTTCATATGGGACTTGTAGTTCTCATCTTCTGTACATTTGTGACATATTGCAATTTTATACATTGCATTACATCTTAGAATTTAATAAAAGAATGAAAATTGATAAATTGTTACTCTCATATGGTATTGCTTTTTAAAATGGCATACAATGTTTTATGTCATTGCTTTTCATTATTTGGATGTACAGTGTAAGTTCAAATGATTTATGAAAATGATCTAGGCCATGCAGTGGTCCCTGTGTACATTTTTTGTCACTTTTCTTTTCTTATTGCTCTAGACAATACTGCATTGATGGTGTTGACTTTTATTTCTTGTTGCATATGCTCTGTTTTTACTAGTTATTGTTCATGTTGATTATTGTTGCTATTCCATATTGATTGTTGCACACTGTCAATTATATATTTGACAAGTGTTATGTTAATTCTAATAGAACAGCAGATGGCTACTTCTCCTTTCCATTGAGATGGAAGAAAAGACCTGCATAACTATTAGTAAGAAAGGGCTGAATGATATAACACATTTACCAGTAACTATACCTTGCACTACATGTTGTAATGTTTTCACTTTTGAATTACATCAACTGCAACTCTTCCATTTTAAGACATATGGTACATCTTGTATCTTACTCAGTTGCTACATTGTACCTGGCCTAACATGCAAATTTCTTATATCTATGCCCATTCCCTATAAATTTGGAGAATCCAAGTGTGAAGTCATGGGCTCTGTAAACCTATTTCCAGTCCATAAATTAGATAATGATGAGCTCTCTTTAAATGTGCAAGGTATAAGTGAAAGTAGAAGAAAAAACAACTCTTTGAGTTCATCTTCAAATCCATTATTCAATATTTATGATGAAACCATTCTGATTGACCTAAATGCAGGTATGCCAAACTTTGAAATCAGGTGTGATGATAATGATATAAATGTCTCTTGTACTGAGTCTATGTACTGTACAACTCAACAGTTCGGTGATGCACTTTCGGATTTTACGCAAAATGATCTCTCTGTATTACAGTTTAATATTAGGAGCCTTAATAAACACTTTCATTACTTGGAGCAATTGCTACATACACTTTCAGGCTCCCCTTCAGTAGTTGCTCTGAGACTTGGATCTGCAATTCTACATCCTCCTCCTTATACTCTATGGAGGAATACAATTTTGTAGCCAACAGTAGACCCAACAGAACTGGTGGTGGTGTGGGGTTTTATATTTCATCAAAGCTAAAATATGTCTGGAAGGATGATTTAACATATATGACTGACTTTATCAAAACATTCTTCATTGAAATTAAATCTGATGGCAGAAACATTTTAGTTATCATAGGAGTTGTTTTCAAGCTAAACAAGATGAATTAATGATGGCTCTGAATAATATATTGTCCTTTGGTGAGGTAAACAACAAACATTGTATTCTGGTTGGAGACTTTAACATTGACTTACTGTGCTCTCAGGAAAATCCTTACTGTCAAATATTCATTGATACTATCTTATCCCATTCCTTCTTCTGTTAATTACCAAGCCATCTGGTGTTGCCATCAGTCACATACTCTCATCAATAATATAATCACAAACATAAATCCCACCCCCAAAACAGGGATAATCATGTCTGACACGACAAACCACTTTCCAGTATTCGTGATACTGCCTCGTATGACAAGTGTTAAAAGTCCCTCTTCTGTAGAAATGCAGAAGAGGAATTGGTTATTGCAGTCACTCTTGAAGTCAGTAAACCAAAAGAATAGACTATATTATAGATATAAATCCAATCCCACTCCAAATTTAAAGAAAAAATATACTACTTTATATAAAAACATTTTGGTTACTCTCTGAAGCCTTGGTCACAACTCGCCCTGTGTGCTTTTAGTCTGTACGTTTTTGGCGGAGGCCACGGCATTCATGTTTTCTTTTTTTTTGCCTGAATACGTGGCGAGTGACTAGAACAGGGAGTACGTCAACGCATAGCACTTACATGGTTGTGCAAGGTGTAAGTATGTGGTCCGCATGCCATGCCTGGCCGTGAGGGGTTCCGTGCATCATACATTGCACATGTGGTAAGTGAGTTGTACAACGCACAATCTCTGTGCGATTGCCACGTTATCTTACTGAGGCTGTAATTACATATGTTGCTCATGTAAGGTATAAGTACTCTCTCACATGTTGTAAGCGCATGCAAGTGCAATGATTTTTCCATCCAATGATGAGGTTAGGCCCATATAGAGAACGACCTTCTAAAGTTCTTCAGATGTAATATCATACGTCTTCTCCAGGTATATACATATCTACATAGTGTATACTATGACATTGTCTAACATTTGGTGTTCAACAGCCTATTTCATTGGCACTGGAAAAGAACTGAAAAGAGACATTTGCTACTTTAGATGCATATGATTTGTTATCATGAAGTCTGCCATCTTTACACCCAGTTTCAGAGGTGGTGGGTCATTGTTTACTTTCAGCCAGGCATATTTTGAGCTAGATTTAACAGCAGATTGCTGGAACAATGAATGTATGGTTTTGCAGTTTTCTGTGAGTCTGAAGGTGTCACGTTTGCAATTTATATAAGGTAATGCTGTCATCATAGTAATTTCCTACTAACTTAATTTCAAAATATACACATTCTTAATTTCAGCTTAACTAAGAATTGCACTGACTTTAACATTGTTCTATACATGCTATGATGACCAATGCCTTTTAACCAAGCTTGTGCAATTCTAAACGGGAGCAATTTTTCAGAACTTTAACCTGGTCACGTCATGCACTGACCTCTCAGAGCTCAAGATTTCTAAATGCTTTGCTTTTTTAAGCAGTTTTTGACTGTTCAAGCAATTTTTTACTGTATCTTAAGTTTTGCAAAATATCATATATATATATATTTAAATAACCATAAACTCATCCCCTGCCAGGCAGAAGGGTCTTATTGATAGCGTCAAATTTTGGTCTGTGACACAATTCAATAGAGTTTTGAAATAACATATTTGGAATTGTGATTGCACAACCCCCAAATATATCAAGAATCTATATATTTCTCAACAAAATTTCATTCAAATGACCAGATTATCTCATACAACAAATACTGCGGGAACCTGAGCACTCTTACTCGACCCCTACTCTGAGACCCTGTAACTTGTATCCTTCTTCAAACAATTCCCAACTAACAACATCAATTTATATAACAATACCTCTAGCTGTCCCAACATTTTGATATATACATATATATATATATATATTGACCGATTCTGTGACGCGCTATGTGTATTTTTGGCATGGGCAGCGCCATTACTTGGTGTCTCAGCCGACCCCTCTTCCCACTCCCCACCTCTCTCCCTACATTAGCACGCACGCAGAATGAAAAACTGCTTTAGCCAATGGGCGTCTCGTACTGAGTGCGCGAATGCTTGCTTAGTGCGCGAACCTTTGTTACAAGTGCGTGATAAACATGTTGCCCGGGGTGGGGGAGAGCAGGGGGGTCGGCTGAGACACCCACTATGGCTGCGCCCAGTGCCATGAAATGTCTGCTGCCCTCAACGAACCTGAATCGGTCAATATATATATATCTATATCTAAAAACCCTTCAAAAAAAGTTTGGAAATCTGACTTCAGATGTAAATTTCTCCAGTTTGTAAGCCCCATACAATACATGATTGATATCAATGGAAAGATTATTTAATTCTCTTTGAAATGATATCCTACTCATGATTTTGCTATCAAGTAAAGGGCGGTACGCAAAAATGTCTGATAAGGTCAGCATTGAAAAACTGCAAAATGAACAAGAACGGTCCTTGTGAATGAGAATGGTCGTGAAGAGTGAACAGAGAACATGTTCTTTTGTGTTATGTCTTTTGTTCTTAACTGGTCAGCCATGAAGGCAAATTTCAATAGACATCTTAACTTCACATTCAAGTTTTCAGTGATGCCATGCCAGGCAATTTTTGTAGCTCATCAAGTAGTATGGTTGTACAACATGCCACGTGTAAGCAATGTTCAAAAAGCCTGCGCCATAGGGCAAATTGAAGCCGAGATGCTTCAAAAAGATGACAACGCAAGACCACATAGAGCGAGACTTGTGTGCAACTTTCTCAAGAGAGAGGGCATCACTAGAATGGACTGGCCTGCATGAACTTGGCCGAGCTGTGGGGAAGAGGGTCACAAATGCAACGATACTGGCAGGACTCTGTCAGATACTGGTTGATGAGTGGAACGCCATTCCTCAGCAGCGAATCACGAATCTAATCAACAGCATGAGGACACGGTGCCAGGTGGTGGTGCAAGCACTTGGGTCGTCCACAAGATACTGAGCCCCAATCATGCTCATTGACAATCATAAAGACAAATTAAACATAAGGTAAAGACAAAAAAAGCGACAAAATGAAGACAAACTAAATTTGAAACTTCAATAAAATCAAGACCATGCCATTTCACTTCTTTATGTCTTTCTTGTGGTTACTGTGGTGAGGTTCTGTGAGATAAAATGGTTTGAGTCATGATCGTTTGTGTTTGTGTGTGTGTGTGTGCGTGTGTGTTTGTTTATCTGTTTGGTTGAACGCATACATGTTTCACTCCATAAAAATGCTGTGTCAATGTTACAGTAAATGAACACCAAAGAAACAATGGGGAACTCACTCATAACGAGGAAACTCCATTGGGGACGGCAAAAATTGGGCCATTTTGCAGCTTTTAAATTCTGACTTTACCTCATATTTGTAAGCACTGCACCTCCATGTATACGATAATCATAACAAGTATGGTATCATTTTAAAGAAAATTAAACAATCTTTGTGTGGTACTAAGCACAAATAAATTATTTCTAAGGAAAAATGAGAAATGATTGATCAAACTCAGATTTCCAAACTTTTTTGAGGGGTTTATATATGTGACCCGCTACAACAAAAGGATCCTCAAGTCGCTGACGGCTGAGCCGAGAAAATCGAGTTTGAAGTCACATCATCAAAATTGGTCAAAACAATCGGATTTCTGTGTTGGGCATAATTTTGTAGTCTAATGTTTTGTCTATCATTTGCTGAAATTTTGAAGCTAAATGATCAAAGGAAAGGCAAGAAATCAGCGTTTTTCTGGGCCATGATTTTTCTGACTTTCTCAACATAACAGAAACGTGTCCGAAGATTTGGATTTAGCGCCGCAGCTAGACTCCGCCCCTAGCAACGAGGGAGTGATCTTATTGGTCAGTGCGTGGCATCCTGGTTACTGATTGGTCGTGCGTAGACCGCTGGCGTTAAGCTTGAATGAAAATCGCGGAGGTCGCTAGGAGCATACCTTCTATTGTCAAACGTTGAAAACTGTCTCGCCTCCCCTTGATCATGATAGCGTCGGAAGGAAAACTTTGAAGGCGTTTTTCTCGAAACTCGTATTTTCCTCAGCAACTTGACATGTGCTATTAAATAAAATCATCGATATCTACGCAACTGAGTACATTCATGAGTTGTGTTATATATGAAATTGAAGTAGAAGAGTAAGAGAACTATGTCATGCTGTTTTCAGAAAATTGTCCTTCCCCAACTTTTGGATCCTTTTGTTGTAGCGGGTCACATATATATATATATCTATGAAGAGTTTGTTCGAAAAACCGATAAGTCCATTTTTGAAGATTTTGAAGTACAGTCTCTGTCATAAAGTACAAAATAATACCTTTTAAATGATATATTGGTCACTACATATAAAAGTACATTTTTGGAGTTATGGTCAAAAGAAGCAAAAATTTTCTTATCATTCTCTTTATTTTTCTTGACCTTTAATCGCAAATATGTCCATTTGGCAAACATGGACTTATCGGTTTTTGCGAACAAACTCTTCATATATATATATATATATATATATATATATATATATATATATATACTAAGTTTTATACATCTCCATTCGGAATAGCAGAGGTAGAGGAAAATAATGAGATAGTGAGTCTAATTCACAAAATAAGGATCAATACAGAAAACAGGAGGAGGGGAGAGAGGGAAGGGGAGAAGGAGAGATAAAGAAAGAAAATGTACATGTGTATATAATACATACATATAAAGGTAATACCATACATACACAGCCATTATATGTATGCACACACACGTATATACAGACAAGTAAGGGGGAGGCAAGGTTAAAAAAAAAAGGAAGACATGGTAATGTCCTACTTAAATTTCTCAATAAAATACACATCATGGACCACACACAAAAAAATTGAAAGTAAAAGGGATACTCAGTATGTCCAACAACGTAATAATAACGGCGGTCCCATTAAAATAATAAGAGTGAAAGCTTTCATCTGACAGAAGATGAAAAGGACAGGATAGAATGGGTAGGAAAGGGGTCTGATAAAGAAACAGAGAGAGGGAGAGAAATACAGAAGACAGTGGACTGGTGCCTTCAGAATAAACAAAATATATGAATACCTCATGGTATTACACAGCTGAGAAGTTTACCAATAAAAAGGTGATTTAACATGGTAAAACTCATAACTAATCAGGTAATGATATAAAAGACCTTGATAGCCCCCTGTTTTTTTAAACAGGAAAGGGGATGTAAAAAGAGAGAGGAAGAAAAAAAGGCTGAAGTAGAGAGAGAGAGAACATAAGGAATAAGTATCAGAGGCATATCATCGTTCTGAACAACCAGAGACTTGTCAATCGTCTCATCCCAATATAACCAATAACAGGTTTCAAGGGAGACCGTTGTTACCTTCATTCCTCTCGAGAGAAATTGTAGCCAACATCACAAGGTCGCATCTTCTGTTCATGCAGATGTTTGCAAATGTTGGTTATTTACTTTCATCTTTCTCTCTCTGATTGCAGTTGACTGCTTCTTTTATTCTGACACATTTGATATTTTTCTTTATATTTTGTTGATGCTTAGTGTGCATTTGGTTATATGTTGAAGTGTCAGGATAACACTCATTTTAGCAAGGGAGATTGTAACGGCTAGTAATGAAGTATATATATTTCCCTTTCTTTATGTCAAATATTGTACATAACTGTATACATACCTGCACCATGTACTACCAAGTATCTGTTCAGGTTACGCATTCCAAGCTGTAGAGGTATATATACACTCAGCAAAAAAACAAAGTACACTTTTTCCAGTTAAAAATTTTCATAGAAGATTTTGATAAAAATCATTGTGTCATATACCATATTAAAGATTATTTAATTGGCTATCAACCTGAAAGGTTTATACAAATGGAAACTTTACGCATGAGTGAACACATTCATTTTTGTACTCCAAGGCAGAAAAGTAAAAATTGCAGAAATTGACATATTGAAATTCATTTGCATAATGCCTTCCAAGATAGCAATGATAACAAAAGACATGAATGAAATAGGAGAAATAAGTTTCCATTCCCTCATTTCTCTTTACATTCTAAAACAAAAATATAGTATGGTAACTAAAGGTGGAACATAAGAATTTTCTATCAATTCAAACTTTAAAGATAGCCCGTCCCTTTTGCATTCCTTCCCAAATAGCACAGAATGTGATATATTCCAACAGAATGACAAGACTATTGTAAATCTATAACATTTCTGTGATATTTGAAGGTTGTTAGCCGTAAAAATTCAAATAATGCACCAAACACTCACCGTAACGTATTCTTTGTACAAGGCACAGCTGCAGCACGATGTACAAAACACACGGCAGCACAGCAGCGAGCATCGCGATTGATCTGAATGTAGCTACATTGTATCTAACAGTGACCTGTAGTTGTACACGGCGCTAGTATACTTTCGCACCCGTTTGTCAAACGACCTCCAAACAACCACAAACTCACCCTGGTTTTTCAGTAACCTAAAATACTTCCATCTGAGTCTCCAAAGTCCACTTTTAGCATTTACAAGTGTCGGAAAATCGTTGGAAAATCTTGATCGCTATCGCTGGCATTGCTGCTCGGTGCACTTAAGCGCAATTAGGAATTCGTCTAAATGTAGCGACACAGCGTTTTTTTTTATGGTGTCGTTGAAAAGCTAAAATTTGTTTTTTCCTTGTAATCGGCCAAGGTGGAAATGGTATTTTCTTTTTAAAGACACCATAGAAGAACTTGCCGTGGTCACTGTGAGATAGCTACATTCAGATCAATCGCGGTGCTCGCTGCTGTGCTGCCGTGTGTTTTGTACATCGTGCTGCGCTGTCTGCTCCTGTGCAACGCAGTTATCGCTGATCGAGTAGCTGCGATCGAGATTATTCCGAGAAGTAGATAAATGACAAAATGGTAAAAATTCCATTTCTACTGGACTTGAATCTTGCTCAGATGCAAGTATTTAGGTTACTGAATAACTGAGGTGAGTTTGTGCATGTTTGGAGGTCATTTGAATTCACTAGCTTCTCTTACTTTGTTATCAATGGCAAATAACAACACACTACTTACATGAACTACATGTACAACTAAGTGCATCACACAGGTCTGTAAAACTAGACTAGTATTTAGATTTGTACTTTTTGCGAAGTTCGCAAAAATTATTCAAATCTTAATGGTCAATTCAACTAAACAAATAAAGACCCATTTGCGTTCAAAATTTACAGGAGGTTTCCAAATAGTGTTTTCTTCAATACCTAAGAGTTCTCACCAATTTTTCAAAAATTTGCATGCAAAAGGGATTGACTGTCTTTAAATGACATAGGGAGTAAGCCGCAAACGTGATAAAATCGACAGAATTTCTTCGTTTCACCTTTTAATTAAGGAATTCAAAAAAAATTCAAAAACCAAATATTATTTCAAATTTTTCTTAATTTTGAAAAACGTTTCAAATATAACCTTCTTTGTTACTATCACTTTTTATCTTATGCCTACTCACTATGGATTTGACAAAAGATTATTCATTTTCATCCATTATTTTTTGCCTTTCTTTATCTTTGGAGGGTTACAGAGACATTATAGAGATCGTAGGTTGATTTTTGCAAGTTAATTTGCATTTTGATTGCGTTGAATTTGTCCTTTGTTATCATTGTTATTTGGAAGAGCATACGCGCTTGAATAACGACTTGTCCATTTTTTACTTTTGTGCCTTGGAAGAGAAAAACGAATGTGTTCACTCATGCCTAAAGTTTCCCTTTTTATTGACGTACTATGTTGATAGCCAATTAAATTACCTTTAACATGGTATAAAAAACACCATTATTAGCGAAATAGTCTATAGGAAAGATGAACTTGAAGAAGTGTTTACTTTCTTTTCTTGCTGAGTGTACATGTACTATACACAACCTTGTGTACATAAAATGTCACTCTTCCCTACTCACAAGGAAGGGCAGAATGTTTTATAGGTATTCATTGGTAGTAATCCTGACACTTCCTTATTTATGGCAAAGGCAGGGTAAATGTTTGTGAACTTGACTGAAATAAAAGACCAGTGATGACTCAGATGGTTAGTGTATAGCTTGGGTCCGTGAGAAATTCTCTCACTCTTAGCTAAGTTGCCCGAGAAGAGGTTCGTGGTGGACAAGCCTGCTGCTGGCTTCTTTATCACATATTACCCTAGGTGGAGTTTGATGCATCCTGTGCTTTAAGTATCATGCTCACCTTCTGGGGAGTTTGTTTTGGCTTTGCTTTTGCAATTAAAGACATGCACATTTACGATCAAAAACACCAGGGGCCTGTTTCATAAAACTTGTCATCAGTGACAACTGCCACATTTCTATGACAAAATTTGCTTTCAGCCAATCAGAATCAAGGATTTCAGTAGCTTGTCACATCTATGACAACTTGTCACTGACGACAAGTTTTATGAAACGGGCCCCAGGAGTTTACATGCGATTTGTCTCATTACAATAGCAAAGAGGTGTGTCCGGCTATCTGCATAAGCTCAAAAGAAGGCACTCATAATGCACAAACATGAATGAGCTGATTCACAATGTAATACTTACGCTTCAAAATGGAACATCTTCTGTACAGCCCGTAGCTCATGGTTACCTCTGATGAGAAAGAACTTGTCCGGTGCTAAGATTTTCTGGGACAGAAGGTATGCTATGACCTGGGCAAAGGGGAATATGCAATACATGTACTAGCTTACATCAAGAAATAAAAGACATTTAACAACAGACATTCAGCAACTTGCGGAAGAAATGTCTCTTTTGACAGTTGAGGTAAACCCTGAAGTTTTATCAATACATTGAGTGTAATGACACTCTTAACCTTATGTGAAGTGATTCATATACAAAATCTGTTTATTTTGTTTTGCTTGCATTATTTCAAACTAAAAATTTCATTTGCTGACAAAGGGCAAATATGTGATGTTTTCAGTCTTGTGAATAGCTTAAGCAGCACCAAATAATAATTTACTATCCTGCCAATTCAAGTTGGTACATTCAGTTGATTCACCAATTCATGCACGAATAAATCAGACACTGTTGAGTACTGTACAATTTTTGCAAATAAACAAGGTTAGTTCAAAGCTGTTTGCAGAATTCAAAGAACAAAAATAAATTCATACTGTACAAGAAACAGTAGATCAAATTAGTTTGCTAAACATTCCATGAGATCACACATACAAATCATTTGCTGGCTAATGGAGGACAATTCTCATAAGGTTAAGATATATCTCAATTCTTTACCACTATGTTATAATTATATTAGGACCTACACTTGCCATGTATCAAAGGATGAAATCTTAATTCTCATGTTTTTTTTCTCACCTCAACACCATGTTCTCCACGATCCACATAGTCTCCAAGAAAGAGAAAAGAGCATGGGGTGAGAAGGGGACCCATTCGCCACAGTGCCTTCTCAAAACACACCAAATCGTGGAAGTTTCCGTGGATGTCACCTGCTCAGTTGTATGTGCCAAGAGAAAGAAGTGACACACATGTCATGTTTTCTATTACTTCTGCATTGAGATATTGAGATACAAGGGACTTGTTAGTCAAATAGAATATGCATGTACATAGCATCCTGTGCACAATATTTGGCAATATTCTATATGTCTGAGACAACAGCAATGATACATGCACTGTTGATTTCAAGAACAAGTACAACATTTGAAAAATACACTGTCATATGGATTTCATTTGTTTTATTTTTTTAAAACTGAGAATGTATCCCAGTCTCATTTTCTTCTTACAAAAACAGCAATAACCTCTTGAGACAATACATTTAATATCATGATATTGACAAGTGTACCTAAACATCGGTCTCTGCA
Source organism: Diadema antillarum (assembly GCF_040938485.1). NCBI lineage: Eukaryota > Metazoa > Echinodermata > Echinoidea > Diadematoida > Diadematidae > Diadema > Diadema antillarum. The sequence continues at coordinate 233,531 of NW_027272543.1, read as the reverse complement.
CAAAACCAAGATATGATTACATCTGATATACCATGATTACATCTGATATACCACAATGACGTTTGCCTCATTCTTTCAAAAGACATACATTTATTCAGTACAATACTTTGTACTACGTAACACATGCTACCACCTCAAATACTTGTACATCACCATCAATACATCACCTTTCTGATATTTCCTTTTGGCCTCAAAATTAAAATTTTCATATTTGACCTCAATCTCTAGACACGTCTCATCATATTTTGCTCAAAAGCATTTAATTGCCCTGTAGTACTACAAGTTCAAAAAAACTTTGTGACCTGTTAAAATTGTTGAACTTGTCCTGAAACTTTCATCTGACTTACATTTCTGGTCATACCATGATAAGGTAGTACATTGCTTGAAATGTCAAACATCTATTCCTTTAACCCATTCCATACTAAATTTTGACATTCCCATAGACTTAGTACGCAGGCCATCAGGTTCCCATATGGAATGGGTTAACAAACAAAAAGTTACATTATTATTGACACAACCACTTCACATATGCCCTAATTTTATCAAGTGCAATGCCCTTTCAACTTTAGATGAGATAGCATGAAATATTTCCCAACCTTTTTTTGCAAACAACAGATTTTAACCGTGGCTTTGAATGTAGTCAACATCCCTCGATCAGGTATTTAGCCAAAAATCCTGCTAGGAATCACCACACCTTGCTTTTATTGTGTACAATGTCTGTTGGAATGACATAAAATCTTCCTCCTGTTTCGTGTAATCTGTTGCATATATATCGTAACCTTAACTATTTGATCAATTCCCAAATATCTGAAAGTAATGTCTATGTAATATTCACTTGTGTGTAGGTTTGGTGCCAGTCTGTTATGATATACTTGCCTGTTGGGTTACAGTACATATTGTGACTCAGAAGCAAGCAGATAAGCTAAAAAAATGTGAACATTTGCACTCTAAAACGAATGACACTTCATTTTTCTGAACCTATGAAGCACAATGAACGAGTTTTATACTACAAATTGGGAAGCAAAGACACAAACTTGATTTTAAAAATGAGAATGTTTGATGTGGTATGCCTTATTTTCTCTGCCCATTTTCACAAAGTAAAATGTTGAAAAGTTTTGGCAATTTACAAAATGACTTATAAAAAGATTTTATCATCCAGTAGGTCTTGATTTTGTAGATCCTCTAAAAGTGAAGATCACAGCATTATCATACACTCGAAAGATATATATTTTTTTCTACTTGTGCATATAGACTCAAATAAACAAGCTGACTTTAAGTATGAGCAAATCTGGATATTTTCTGCCACTTCTACACCTTATAGAGCTTGTGTTCCAAATTTTTTTCCATTGCAAGTGAATATGAAGGTTTACTGTCTTTTCTTCCTACACAAAGAGTTGATCTACATTCTCACCAAGAATATAGGAGGGTGCACTCAGCTTTATGAGCCTTGGTTCATTGGCCAAGACTCCCTGGGCCTCCCTGCACAGAGCAAGCAGACACTTAGCCAGTGACATCATCTCAACAGTACCCCAGCTGAAATGGCTCTTAGTCTTAATGGGAGCAACCCCACTCCCTTGCCCACTGACACCACCACTGGTACTGTTATTGGTTCCTGCAACTGTTCCACAGCCACCACTACTTGTTGCATTGCTTTTGATGGCTCGCTCAAAGTACCGCAGACCTGTCAGCATTTCATTCGGGTGGGATCTCTGTGAAACGGACACATGGAAAATTAAGTACATATGACAAAATATCAGTACAGTGACAATTCATGCACTTCCTTTTTAATAAACCTGGTATCCACAAGGGCACGGACAATCGTGTATGCAAAACTGCTACTCTACCACTCGGCCACGGAACTCCACGGAAATGTTGAGCCAAAGTATAGATACTGTAAACGTCAATATTTTCGCGCGATTAATTTTTCACGCTGAGCGGCTCGAAAACACATTCGCGGGTTCTTAAATTCGCGCTCGGCAGCGGGTTAATACACAGTCGCTGTTTTCATCCAGCGATGCCAGCGTACGATAAGCGACGTAGCGAGCGGTGCGAGTGCGAGTACAAGCGCTCGACGTACTCGATACATGTTCTGTAGGACTAGTACTGTAGTCGCGGGGATGTAGCACACCAATCGGCCGTGGGCTCGGTGCATGCGATGATACTGCTATATGCGTTAACATGTCTGTACTATGTAGCAGTATCATCGACGAAGCGCACCAGGCCACTGTGCATAGAAAATTGCGAAGATATATTCGCGCGTTTTTGAATTCGCGATAGCCGAACGTAGCGCGAAATCCACGAAAATTAATGTACCGCGAAAATTTCCACGTTTACAGTTACCTGTATAACATTTTTTCAGTAAAAGGAAAAGTAAAAGAAATGTCCATGTCGGGATAACAAATGTGCCCACATGAACATGCATTGTATTGCTAGACAGGAATATGGTTTGCTCATGATTGTGATGGTGCTATGCAATTTCTAGTAAGGGGTTGCTTGGACCATGGCTACAGTTGTATGTGGTCAGCAAAAGGACCAATTAGGAGAATAATTTTCTCGTAGACATTGTAAAAAATGTTTAATTCATTATTTCAGAATAAAAAGTTATCATATCTTTTGGAAGCTACTTTTGAATACGATAGGCACCGTTAAATATTTTCTTGTTTTCGTAAACTGAATTCTAATAAAGTTTATACAGATTTTTTTCGATGCGACAAAATAGGGACAAATTTTTGAAATATCTTGAACTAAGACTAAAACGTGAGATCATTTGTGACCCTGCACCTCAAAACAAACAAAAAGTCGCCAGACATGAATTTTTAATTAAGACCATATTCTGAAAGAGCAGACTTTAAGCTTTAAAATGATGTATAACTCAAATCAAATGGACTCTCCTAACCTATCTAAATATTGGAAAGAAAGCACAAACTCAGGAAAAGTGTGAACTGAGAAAAGAGGCTCTGAAGTACAGTGTCTATTCAAGCGCTTAATCTTTACCAAACCGTGCTGGCTGTGCGATGAATGGGACAAAAAACAGGAAGTAAACCACCAGAGTAACAACAATGAAGGGATTATCAGATTATTCTGAAATTAAGCATGCCTCATTAACACATTCTGTCCATAATCAATGCCAACTTTCAAAGCAGTAGCACTATCCTTTCAAAAGTGAAGAGTGTGGACAAGGTTTTTTCAGAAATGTAAAAGGGATTCTAAAGACACACCTAATCACACTATTCTACCATAAATGTTCGAGATAAACTGCTAAAAAACACACTTTTCTGCCCGTTTTATGATACCAAATTTTAGTATAATGTAAAAGAAGACCCGCTCTTTCAGAAAATATGAAAAAGTCAAATTCGGCTAGGTTGACCCATTTCACTTATTTTCAGTCCTCACGCAAAATCAGTGTGTGTGACTTTATGTTCGTTTTGAGGTGCATAGTCACATTTGTTGTTGAACAGATAGTTAGTATTGAATAAGAAATGTTATTTAAAAGGAGCAAAAGAAAAATACAAACTCCCCCAAAAAAGGCTGTTCCAAGCATCTATGTCTGATACCGTGAATGTTAAGTCATAGAAACAACTATAGATGTAACATTTTTTAATAAAAGGAAAAGAAAAACAAATGTCACCGTCGGGATAACAAATGTACCCGCGTGAACATGCATTGTATTGCTACACGGGAATACGGTTTGTCAATAATAATTGTGAGGATCGATGCTATGCAATTTGTGGCCGGTGACAACGGTTTCAGGCAAAGGTCAGGAAATTTGAAAATTCATTTTTTCAGTGAATCTCATTGCCCATTTCTAAAGTTTTGTACTGATATAAAATACTTGTATTCCCCGGCACCATAAGTGGGCATATAAAGCTAAATATAATGCACTTTTTATTTGTTAGCCTGACAAAATTGTAAGAAAACGGGCTTTGAAGATTCACCTCTTGCTCAAAGACAATGTCCAAGCAGCAATGCGAGGCGAGTATCACCCATCTGTGCCATGGTGCCAATTGAGATTAAGCTCTGCCTCTAGCAACCACAGCGTCTTCTGATTGGCTCACTGAGAGAGTCAAATTTCTTTGGCACCTTCTTCAGAACTCAGCAATATAGAGCCAAAATACATAATGCGTTTCATTCGGGCTTGTTTGCCAGTATGTCTTTCAAAATGGCAGATACGATAATTGCAAGCCTGCTGGTTTGCGTGTGTATCGTGCATGCATTAATAAGCATCCACACGCCATGCCCGTTTGTACACGTAACAGGAGTGGGTGGCATATTTGTATCCACATCTTAAATCGCATTTTCATTGTGGTTGATTTGTGTTTTTTTTTTCATCATTGGAGATGCTTGGAATAGCCTTTTTTTTGGGTTTGTTTTTCTCTTTTGCTCTTTTTAAATGACATTTCATATTCAATACTAACTATCTGATAAACAAATGATCTCATATTATAGTCTTGGTACAAGAGTCGAGAAAACATGTCCTTGAAAAGTATATAGGCTGTCCATGTTGAGAACATTATCCATAAGTATATTGCATGGTGATGGAGCCATTCGAAGGAAGGCACAATCCCCATAGGTTGTCCAACTTTTAGGAACATGTAGTACCGTCGAATATGTGACCGTGCATCACAAAACAAACAAAAAGTCGCACCCCTTGATTTTACGTGAGGACTCAAAACAGGTGAAATGGGTCAACCTAGTCAATCTATAGTTTTTTCATATTTTCTGAAAGAGCTATCTTTCTTCTACATTATTCTTTAGTTCGGGATCATCACACAAATGGGATGTTGTGTTTTCAGCAATTTTTCTACAACCCCTTTTTGGGGGAGAGTAGAATGATCAGGTTTGTATTAGAGGCCCCTTCTCATTTCTTGAAATCCTTTGTACACTCTTCACTTTCAAATCTAATAACTTTTGAAAGGATAATGCTGCTGCTTTGAACGTTGACATCAATCATGGAAAGAAAGTGTTGGTTGAACATGCTCAATTATAGCTTAATCTGACAATCCCTTCCTTGTTGTTGCTCCGGTGGTTGACATTCTGTGTTCTGTCCCTTTCATCGCACAGCTAGTGCGGCTTGGTGAAAGATTAAGGGCTTGCATAGACCCTGTACTTCAGAGCCTCTTTTCTCAGTTCACACTTTTCCAGAGTGTGTGCTTTCTTTCCAGCATTTAGGTAAGTTAGGGGAGTCCATTTGAATTGAGTTATACATCATGTTAAAGCTTAGAGTCTGCTCTTTCAGAATCTGCCCTCGACTAAAAATCCATGTCTGGCGACTTTTTTTGTTGGTTTTGTGATGCAGGGTCACATATGCTATCCTAAGACTGTAATAAATTTTGTGGACAGCATAACTTAACAATAGACCCTGGGGTCTCGAGCTCACCTGAGTATTGCAAGTTCACCTTCCATGCATTCTGGCAGACTCTTACCTGAGAACATTGGAAACTTGTGGTGGGGAAGCTTTGAGAGCTGGGGGCATGGTGTCCATTTGCATATTCCATCACACTGGTAAAAATCTGCAAGGTACACTGTACTTCATAGAATGTTGGACTTTGCAGTTTTGAAAAAAAAAAAGTAGAAATTACGCGGTGCGTAATATGTCCGCGCCGGAAGTAGCATTTTGTAGCAAAATGTACAATATAGGTCAAAAATCAAGGTCAAAGGTCAAAGAAGTCAAGGTCAAAATTCTGTGTAGAAGTTTTGAAGCCCTCACCTAGTGCCATCACATAAAGCAAACGGAATCAAAATCGGGTGAGAAATGGCGAAGGAGTAGCATTTTGCAGCAAAATGTACAATATAGGTAAAAAAACAAGGTCAAAGGTAAAAGAAGTCAAAGGTCAAAATTCTGTGTAGAAGTTTTGAAGCCCTCACCTAGTGCCATCACATAAAGCAAACGGAATCAAAATCAGGTTAGAAATGGCGAAGGAGTAGCATTTTGTAGCAAAATGTACAATATAGGTCAAAGGTCACAACTGAAATTCTGTGTAGAAGTTTCAAAGCTCCCATGTAGTGCTATCATATAAAGCAAACAGAATCAAAATTGGCTCATAAATGACAGAGAAGTAGCAAATTGAACATTTTGATCACGCACGGACGCACACACGGACGGACACACACACGTACGGAGCCCGTTTCATAGTCCCCTGCTCGAACTCGTTCGGCGGGGACAAAAAGACTTAAAGCCTATCACTTTTGATTCTAGAGAACAATATTGTTGAATATTCCTTAATTTCGGAGGTGCGTTTGCCCTCCCCCCCCCCTCCGAGGGGGGGGGGGGGGGGATCAGGCCCCCTCAGGTCAAGGGGAGCATGGTTCCCTGTTGAACAAATTGAGATCTTAAGTCCCTGGCATGCAACCTGTCACGTTTGGTGAATATTCATCAAGGGGTTTTTCAACGATTATGAACATGTACAATTTATACCACCATTTGGACCCATTCCACCCCACTCCCTTGAGTCTCAAGGGGGGGGGGGGGGAGGTCCCAAGGGGGGAAGGGGCACCCCTGATTCTGCCATGAACAAACTTGAAACAACAGTCACCAATATACTGACTCATTGTATTAACTTAGCTCAATCACTTCTGGTTCTAGAGAAAATCTTTAAAGATTCCACACTGGGGGGTGGATTGGGCCCCCTGGGGGCCCCCCAGGTGGGGCATGGTGCCCATTTGATGGAATTGAGATTCTATCCCCCTAGGGATGCTACCTGCCAAGTTTGGTGAAAATTCATGATGGCATTTTCAAGAAAAAGATGAAAATGTACAATTTGGGCCCCATTAGGACCCCTCCCCATTCCCCTCCCCTGGGTCCCAAGGGGGGGGGGGGGGAGGGGCACCCCTGATTCCGCCATGAACAAACTTGAAACTACAGTCATCAATGTACTAACTCATAGTACTAACTCAGCTCTAACACTTCTGGTTCTAGAGGAGAAGATTTTTTAAGATTTCTTAATTTTGGGGGGTTTGGAACCCTCTGGGGGCCCCCCAGGTGGGGCATGGTGCCCATTTGAACAAATTGAGATCCTATCCCCCTAGGAATGCTACCTGCCAAGTTTGGTGAAAATTGGTCATGGGGTTCTCAAGAAGAAGATGAAAATGTAAAAAGTTTACGCACGACGGACGCCGGACGAAGAGCAATCGCAGTAGCTCACTTAAAAACTGTTTCAGATTTCCTTTGGCATATGTATGTATGAAAGAACAAAGACCCCATTTACAGTGCGGGGCTGGGCCGAGCCGCGGCCGAGCCCAGCCTCAATTGCGGGGCTGAGCCCCGCAATTTTGTTCGTTTACACTGCTGGGCTCGGCCGCGCTTTTAATTCAAACCTTTCAATATTTTGTCGTAGTGGCGCTCTGCTTGTAAAGAAACGCAATTTGGTATAGTCTGTTTTCAGACACTTTGCCAACTGGATTCCATGGCGACGAAGTCGCTGTTCGGGCGAAGGCCTTTGCCGAAGGAAAATCCTTTGCAGGACAAAACCACCTTAAACTATACTAGTTTTCGACGTTGAGGGAGTTAATATCGTGAATAGCGAAATAGTACGGGCAGAGGGTCTGGAAGCCAGACTAAAATTGGCCGCACATTTGGCCTAGTTTGCGTTTACACTAAGAAGAGGCCGGGCGAGACCACCTCCAGACCTCCAACAAAACGAGACATGAAACTCGTCACTAAACTCGTCACTGTAAAAGACGAATTAGGTGATATGCTGGGAGTCATCAGATATCGTTCACATGTAATCGACAACAAAAACAATGAAATAAAGCGACTTTAAGTTATATTGCTGCAATAATATGTTCGTAAAGTCGAATTTTTCGTACCTTTATAATTCTGATCAAATTTTTTATAACAATGGCAAACCACATGGTAAGTCCCGTACGTGTGTCTGCATGTGCAAGTAGGCCTAAGTAGATTAACAGGTTTTCTTAGTACAGTGTATCTGTAACATGTCGTCCTTGACAAATTGAAACATGACAATAAGTGTGTCAAAGATCATATTGATTTTAATATTGGTCTTTTCAAATATGAACTTTGACCCTTATTTGCATAACCAAAACTGCTCTATCTATTCTTGTCATTATGGGAGAGCTCTTACAGCTACAAGCCAGTAAAGAAATGAAGTGTCCGATACAAAACAAAGGAAAATACAGCGAGTGTGTGTCTTTACATGACAATGGGATTTATACCTGAACTAAATAGTGGTGCTATATTGTAACTACTTACTGACCCATTTAAAAGGCTCTGTTGCTTGAGTATCCATGTTCAGCTAATGAATTGTAATTTGGCGATAACCAAAAATTCCCATTAGCAATAGAAACACTGTAACCTCCGACACAAAACAAGGGTAATTGTGTGTTTGTGTTGAGGGGGGAGGGTGCGTATACTTAACAAAATAGTAAAATAAATGACATCAGAGTGAAGCTGAACTGCCTTAGAAAAAAAAAGAAAGAAAGCTCTTACAGCTACAAGCCTGTGAAATATTCCAGCAATAAAAGGAATGAAGCGTCCCATACAAAACAAAGGCAAATACAGAGAGCGTGTGTTTGTTTACATGACAGTGTGATTTGTACCTAGACCAAAGCGGCATTGCCTCAATTAAAATAAGGAAAGAGACATCGCTTCTAACCACGCAACTAAACGGTAAGTCTTCTCGAACCAAGAGTGTGGAACGTAAGCTACGACGTGAAAGATGAATCACGACGATCACCCGTGACCGACACATCTTCAAAGGGAACAATGTTATTAGAAGTGGAATTCCTCGTGCCAAGCATATTGTCTCAGCAATTCCAAAGCAATGACACCCTTACATTTAGGCATACCATAATTTCCCTTTGAAATCAATGGTATTAATCATGTACCATTGCTTGCATAGTCCATAAACTTTGCTTTATAAACTTTCAGTTTAACATGTCATAACATAATTCTGTAACACCATTGGCAGTGATTGACTACATAAAGAAAGATATATCAAATTGAACGCTTAGCGCGTATAACTCAGGGGTATTATAGCCTGATACTCTGTTCTTCACTGCCCAGATGCCAACAACACTCATCACCTACGGCTACGTATAGAGAAACAGCCATGGCGAAAATAAAAGCTTTTCCTTTTCTTTGGCAGATCGACACACAACCCCTTCAAACACACTATAATTGGCAGTGAGGGACATGAAAAAGTTCATTACTAGTACTAAACAGTGATGCCTTCCATTCATGTGGCACAAGATACCTCTATAGCAACATAAAACCTGTGTACAACTCCGTCATTTGGTCAAACAATAACAACCTGGAATTTCAAAGAGATGAGCGAGACGCCATCCACCTGGACTAGAGTTAATTGATTCAGTTCCCATTCCTGCCAGTTATGTAAACGTACACGTTCCTACCTATCCTGTTACAATATAAAACGAGATATGAAACTCGTCACACTGACGAGTTAGGTGATACGCTATGGGTCATCAGATGTCGGTCATCTGTGATCGACAAAGAAAAGAATGTGATATAGGCACCTTGAAGTGATATTGAGCATGCATGCAAAACCGTTTCTCTAACCACTCGGCCACGGGACATCCAAGGAAATGGTAAGGCAAAAAAGAAATGTATAGATACAGGGGGAAAAAGTCAATGCCCACTCAACAAACGTGGCCGCGTGAACATGTATTGCATTGCTAGACGGAAATGACTGATGTCGCTATGCCATTTCTAGCAACTTGGGAAAAATACGTCCCGTAGACATAAAACCTATAATCGGCTGGTTTTGATACCTTACCTTTAATCACAATTTTCAGTGTGATGACGTCATCAAAGTACAAAACAATGACATGGTCTTGAAAGACAATTGTTCAAAGCACAACACCTCCGTCGTCGTCATTACATACTATGATCGGTTTGACAAAGTCAGCCTGCAAAATTTTGCAGCAGTCGAAGCAATGTGGTTTCCAACACAAAAAAAGAGGGATATGGTATGTGTGTGTGTCTGTGTGTGTGTATCGGTGCGGTTACATACGAACGTGATTTCTACATGGAAGAATATGTAATACAAAATTGAAGAAAAAAAGTAAAATAGCAAAGTATTTTGTTTCGTGATCTTGTGGGGTTCGAACCCGCACGTGTGCAACCTCACGCGTCTCTGAGACGTCGCCTTTAACCACTCGGCCATACGTCTCGACGAGAACTAGAAATGTCGCTGGCGACTGGTTATACCCCCGCCAAACAACATTTCATAAGCTTTGGTCAAAACAACATTTCATACGCTTTGGTCAAAAAACTGAGGAAGTAGTTAAATCCGCAAGATCTTTCCTTGATCTTCTGCCATTAATATGCCGTTACCATGGCAACGTACTTTCGGGTACTGTCGAAAAATGCGTCTTGCACATCTACAACCAAAGGCACACATCTGTACCAAGTTTCATGGAAATTGGGCAAAAACTGAGGAAGTAGTTTGCAACACAAAATTTTCCATCATTTTGGCTCATAATATGTGAGCTGTTACCATGGCAACATACTTTTTGTCACTGTCAAGAAATGTGTCATACTGACCTATATCCTAAGACAAACATTCAATATGAATTCCATGAGAATTGGAAGAACACTGATGAAGCAGTTTTGCCATGAAGCATTTTGCCCTATATTTTACCAATAACATGCCGTTACCATGGCAACGCACTTTTTGCCACTGCGGAAATATGTGTCTTGCACATTAACATATTCAGATGAACATCTGTACCTAATTTCATAAAAATTGATCAAAAACTGTGGGAGGAGTTCGCGACGCAAGATTTGTACCCATTTTTGCCCATAATATGCCGTTACCATGGCAACATACTTTTGGGTACTGTCAAAAAATACGTCTTGCACATCTACAACCCAAGGCACACATCTGTGCCAAGTTTTATGGGAATCGGTTGAAAACTGAGGAAGTAGTTCGCGACGCAAGATTTGCAACGGACCGACCGCCCGACCGCCCGACCGCCCGACCGTCCGCTGATTCCTATATACCCCCTTCAAACTTCGTTTGGCGGGGGTATAAATATACGAGTAACGTAAACTTATGTATGTGAAAGATGAATCAGGAATCGTTTCGTCCACATTCCATTCTCATTTTCAGTTTTAAACTGCAAAATTGTCAACCTGATGAGGAGATTTCAAAGAATAAAATGCATGATTACTGCAGCTTATTGTCTCAGCTACAGCATACCAAAGTTTCAGAGGAAATGAAGCAAAATCAGCTGAGGTAAAGGTGCTTAAACGTTGTCAAGTCAATGCATGGTTTAAAAAAAAATCACTTCCCATAGACATAACATGTAAACTTGTCCGATTTTGCGTCTTTACCTTTAATCACAATTTAAAGTATGATGACGTCATCAAATTTCAAAACCATGACATGGACTTGATTGGCAAATGTTCAAAGTACAACATATCTGAATTTGGGATAATATTGAGCTTAAACAACAGAGATACGAGCAAATGAATGTCAGAAACAGTACCTCAAAAAATTAATTCCACTTTTTTTATTTAAGATGGCGATATGATGATGTCATCGAGTTTTCCTGGCTATATTGAGACTTGAAATGTTATCTACAATTCATATGCTTTTGTAATATGCAATAAGAACATGGGGTCAACGGACGATTTTAAGAGCTATGGCGAAATAAACAAAGACATGTTTTTTCACTATATTTGCAGAAAGATGCGGGCGCGGACTTTTCACTTTGACGCCAGTGCATTCCTTTGTTATAGGTCAAAACCTATCAGAAATCAATGGATATTGTTATTTAATGTATCAGGAATCCAAATCAGTCAAAAAAATTGCATTTTCATGTTGCTTGCGCGCGAAAATGCGTGGACGGACGCACACGCGAGAAAATGTTTGAAATGCTTAAAATTGTCTGAAACTTCAAGATTTCCCAAGTTGGGAAGTCGTTTTGAGCCTTCTAAAATTTTGACGCGCGCGTACGCGGGCGTAATGATGACCTGGGTAACTAGCGTTAAAAAGTAAGAGAGAGCGTGACCTGAACTTTATGTCCACCAAAAATGATGCAGAAATGACATCTAGTTATGAAGTTATGATCGATGATGTGACAAGGTCCGAAAATCACAAAATGGCGCCTAGATGACGTCATAGATATGTTACTGTCATGAAAACCTTATTGTGGCTAGATATTGTTATGAGACATGTTGACTGAAAATGTCTTGTCATTCCGTAATGTCATTGTTGAGATATTGACACAAAATTGTTCAGAAAGAAAGATGAATAAAAAAAAATAAAGAGAGATTTGACAATCACAATAGGTGATACGCTGATAGCGTATCACCTAATAAAAAAAAAACGAGATATGAAACTCGTCACACTGAAGACGAGTAAAGTGATACGCTTGGGGTCATCAGAAGTCGGTCATCTGTGATCGACAAAGAAAAGAATGTGATATAGCACCTTGAAGTTATATTGAGATATGTAGTTGAACTTTTTTTGGACCTACATTATTCAGATCACATTTTTTTTTTCTGTCACACAAACTAATTAGAGGTTCTGTGCGTGTGCGACTAAGTCAATTTACAGGCTTTCTGAGTATGTACAGTGCATTTACCCAGTGAACAAATTAAACATGAAAATTAATTGTTTTAATAACCATCTTGGTATTAACATTGGCCTTTTATAACATGACCTTTGACACTTATTTACATAACCAATATGATTCCCTCTAATCTTGTTATCATAATTTAATATGATCAGTTCAGAGAGCTCTTACAGCTATATACAAGCTTGTGACATTTACCAGCAGTAAAAGCAATGAAGCCTCTGATACAAAACAAAGGGATATAGAGCAAGTGTGTCTGTTTACATGAGAATGTGATTTATACCTGGACGAAAATGGCATTACCTCAATTAAAGAAAAAAGGGCAAAAGAAACACTATTCTTGCTTCTCATCCTATGAGGTTAATTATTTGAGATTTCACGGGCCAAAACGTACGGCTCCTGCAAAAGAGACAGCGCCTTTAACCATGTAACTGTAGGTCTCCTCCAACTAAGGCTGCGTTTATCAACTCCTTTTCTTGGCAGAAACATGTTATCCAAACAGCTTTCAAGGAATTTTTACGAGTTGATAAACGCAAAGCTGTTTTGAAAGCCCTTTAGGAAAGCCTTTTACAAATGGGTGCGTTTATCAACTCTCCTTTCTCGGCAGAAACAGGTTATCCAAACAGCTTTCAAGGAATTTTCACGAGTTGATAAACGCAAAGCTGTTTTGAAAGCCCTTTAGGAAAGCCTTTTTGAAAGCCCCAAATTTGTGACGATCCAAACAGGTTTCCTAAACAGGTTATCAGAAACCTGTTTGTAAAAGCCTTTCGAAGTTGATAAACGCAAAGCTGTTTTGAAAGTCCTTTAGGTCGCCCTATCTACTGCGGTTACGCAACCATGCGTTCCGGTTTCTGAAAAGACGCGCGCCACGTAAAGTGCACACGAGTACGTGTACACAGGTGTATATATACAGCTGTGTGTAATGCATGCATATGCTTGGAACAAGGGGGTGTTTCTTTCACCAACAAAATTTGAGAAATAGAGTAACAACAGTCTCATTCCCTTTGATCCCATGTCTCATGCCGCCACTCAGAAATATTTGAAGTATGTGCTAAACTGGAGCTGCCTCACAGATAGGAAGACAATTGATTCATGTGGCATTGTATCATGACTCGTCACTCTCAAAGGAAGATATGTCTTTGTGATGGTAATTGCTTTTTGCCGTCCCTTCTTAGAAAACAAGCGGCACATTAATAGTACAGGCAGTCAGGGCTTTGGAAAGGGCTCTCAAAAGGGCTATGGAAAGGGCTTTCGAAAGGGCTATCGAAAGTGCTATCGAAAGCCGTTTAAACAGGGGAAAGTTGATAAACGCAGCCGACGAAAACAAGCGGCACATTAATAGTACAGGGAGTGGACAGGGCTTTCGAAAGGGCTATGGAAAGGGCTTTCGAAAGGGCTATGGAAAGGGCTATGGAAAGGGCTATGGAAAGGGCTTTCGAAAGTCGTTTAAACAGGGGAAAGTTGATAAACGCAGCCTAAGAGTAGTGAACGTAAGCTAATACGTGAATGATAATTTATGACGATCACACCTGATTGACACACATTCAAAGGGGCCAGTTAGAAGTGGAAGGAGTGCTTAATCGTCTCATTAATTCCTAATCAATGACACCCCTACATATAGGCATACCATAATTTCGCATCTAAAATCAATGGTATAGGACTCATGCACCATTACTTGTATAGTGCATAAACTTTGCCTTTTAAGCTTTGAGTGAAACATGTCATAACATACTTCTGTAATTCCATCAGCAGTGATTGACATAATAAAGAAGAAAGATATATTAAATTGAACGCTTAGAACCTAACCAGGGGGATTATAGCATCATACTCGGTTCTTTACTGCCCAGATGCCAACAACACCCATCACCCATGGCTACGCATAGAGAACAGCCATGGAGAAAATAAAACTTTGCTTTTTCATAGGCAGAATGACACAGAACACCTTAAAACACACTGTACTTGGCAGTGTGTGTCATGAAAGAGCTCTTAACTAATACTAAATAGCGTATACCTTCCACTCCTGTGGCACGAGATACCTCTATAGCAACATAAAGCCCGTCTACAACTCTGATAGTCGAGCAATAACAACCTGAAATTTCAAAGAGATGAGCGAGATGCTATACACCTGGCCTGGAGTTAATTAATTCAGTTTTCATTCCAAATACTCAAGTTGGATTATGTTAATAGAAACATTCACATCTGCAGTATAACTTAAAGAAACGTAGAGGAAAGGGGAAAAAAAATAAGAGGTGGGAAGAGGAAAACTGCACAACTGCAATTTATAACCTTCCGTGATACAAGTGAAGGAAATGTTTCAGATGTTATAGCATATAGTTTTAAGCATAAACTGAAAAATTGACAATGTCGAATTTAAAAACCATCAACTTAATGTCAGAGAAGAAACTAACTTACAAATGTAGTAAACCGTCGTGTAAATCGCTGCTCTACCACTCTGCCTAGGAACATCCACACACACACACACACACACACACTTACACACACAAATGTTAAGGGAAAGAAACAACTTTAGATATAACCATTTTTTATTAAAGGAAAAGAAAAAGAAAAAAATGTTCGCGTCAGGATAACAAACGTGTCCGCAAGAACACGCATGGTATTGATGATTGTCTCATTGATTCAAAAGCAATGATTCCTTTACCACCACCACCACCCTTACCACGCAACAATGACGTCTCTGAAATCAATTGCAGCATTCATGCACATGTGATTTCATCGTGCATTAACTTCCCTTTTCCTACACTACCAGTCGAACGTGCCGTATTATGATATTGTGTATTTCGATTAGTAGTGATTGACTTTAAAGAAGAAATATAATGTATCAAATTGAATGCTTACCTCATTACTCAGGGTGATTCAGTTTGATACTGATCTGTTCTACTGCCCCAGATGCCAACAATACATATCTGTAATTATCACCTATGGCTACTTATGAAACTGCCATGACGAAAATAAAGGACACAGAATCCCGTCATATGCACCACACTAGGCATATTGTGGCATGAAATACCTCATAATGAAGCAATGTAAAGCCCATTCCTTTCCTACCTGTCTACAACTCCGTTATTGCAATTGTATTGGGTCAAATAATAACAACCTGGAATTTCAAAGAGATGAGCGAGACGCCATTCACCTGGACTATATAGAGTTAATTAATTCAGTATCGATTCCTGCTAGTTATGTAAACGTTCACATTCCTACCTGTCCTGTTACAGTATAGTACAGTACAGTATGTGTGTCTTTACATGACAATGGGATCTATACCTGGACGAAATATGGTGCTATATGGTAACTACTTACTGACCCATTTTAAGGGCGCTGCTGCTTGAGTATCTATGATCAGCTAAATGAATTGTAATTTGGCAAAAATTCCCATTAGCAATAGAAACACTCTAACCTCCGATACAAAACAAGGGAAATTGCGTCTTTGTGTTCGTGGGGGTGCGTATACTTGAGGAAATAGTAAAATAAATAACATCGGAGTGAAGCTGAACTGCCCAAGAAAAAAGGAAAAATTAAGAAAGCCCTTACAGCTACAAGCCTGTGAAATTTTCCAGCAGTAAAAGCAATGAAACGTCCAAATACAAAACAAAGGCAAATAAAGAGAGTGTGTGTTTGTTTACATGACAATGTGATTTGTACCTGGACGAAAGCGGCATTACCTCAATTAAAATAAAGAAAGAGACATCGCTTCTAACCACGTAACTAAACGGTAGGTCTCCTCGAACCAAGAGAGTGTGGAACGTAAGCTATTATGTGAAGGATGAATCATGACGATCATCCGTGACCGACACATCTTCAAAGGGGATAATTAGAAGTGGAAGGAGTGCCAAGCATATTGTCTCAGCAATTCCAAAGCAATGACACCCTTACATTTAGGCATACCATAATTTCGCCTCTGAAATCAATGGTATTAATCATGCACCATTGTTTGCATAGTCCATAAACTTTGCTTTACAAACTTTCAGTGAAACGTGTCATAACATAATTCTGTAACTCCATTAGCAGTGATTGACTACATAAAGAAAGATATATCAAATTGAATGCTTAGCACGTATAACCCAGGGGGATTATAGCCTGATACTTTGTTCTTCACTGCCCAAATGCCAACAACACTCATCACCTACGGCTACGTACAGAGAAACAGCCATGCTGAAAATAAAAGTTTTGCCCTTTCTTTGGTAGAACAACACACAGCCCCTTCAAACACACTATAATTGGCAGGGAGGGACATGAAAAAGTTCACTACTAGTACTAAACAGCACATGCATTCCACTCATATGGCGCAAGATACCTCTATAGCAACATAAAGCCTGTCTACAACTCCGTTGGTCGAACAATAACCTGAAATTTCAAAGAGATGAGCGAGACGCTATACACCTGGCCTAGAGTTCTCATTCCTACTTCAAGTTGGGTTATGTTATTGTAATTATTCCCATCTGCAGTATAACAAAAACAAACTGAGCGAAAAGGGAAGAGAAAACGAGAGGTGGCAAACATAGGTAAAAGGAAAACTGCACAACTGCAATTCATAACCTTGCGTGTGACAAGTGAAGCAAATGTTTTTAGAGGTTATAGCAGTGTTTTATGAGCATAAACAGACAAATAGACAGACAATGTCAAATTTAACTAGAAATGTCGCTATGGCGACTGGTATGCCTCCACCATAATGCATGGTTCTCTTAATAGGTCTATAGTACATGTGGACAACGTGTGATAACATTTTCACAAAATTGGCAAAATATCAAAATGACAAGTTTGTCACAAATGTGTTGAATGTTCACCTTCCTTGACCTAGGTGTAATTGGATGAATAGGAGAGCATGTATTTGGAGATTTAAGAACATTAAAGGTGCATGGTCCCGGTGTTTTAGTCAAATGCGTACGCGGGCGCACGGCGCAAGTTTCCTATAGAGACCCATGCTATCGACTTCTCTTGGGCGCTTACGCTTTGGCCCACTTTCCCGAGTCCGAAGAAGTCCGATCCACTGTGTCAGTGGTCCGATCACAGTTCGACTCATGATTCGGCTCAGGGGGATGACAGCTTTAGCAAACTTCTTTTGTGATGTCATAATAAGAAGCACATACATGCACGCACCCTGGCATTACTACAGACTGCGTGATGCGCAGAGAAGACAACAAAGGCAACGTTACTTAGGAACACCTACGCGCTATACTCTTGATGACAGCTCAATTTCGGCAATCTTTGTATCAATGCTAACGGTGATCGGCAGTAGCATCAACAGCGCCATCTACACTACTGGGACTATGCCCCTTTAACTTGACTTTGATCCATTCACAAGTTTATGCACTGAGCAATTTTCAAGGTATGGAGAAAAAGTGTAATTTCTCTATTGAAAAGTAAATTGTTGCCATTTTCATCTGGCCTTTGACCCTAGAATTCATATTAAGATAATCACCACCACGCAGAACATGCACAAATATGTAGTAAGTTTCAAATTAACATTCCATTTCCTAGATAAGGAGGAAACAGTTAGTTCAGCACATTCACTTGATCTTTGACCTTTTGACCTCTGAGGCAAAAAAAAAAAGAAAAAAAAATTAACAGAGAATCTCTATTGGGTTATACATGCATACACCAAGTGTAAAAAAAAAAAATCCTGCTGGCATTGCATAAATATGAGGGAAATAATAAAATTTTGAAGTGTTGCCCTTGACCTTTGACCCCTGACCTTTGACCCCATGAACCCTAAATTCTCTAGATAATCACTGCCAGTCAGTACATGTATATATACTATGATCCATGAAGATACCTTGAACAATTTCCAAGGTACAGAGAAAAAAGTGAAATTTTAATATTTCTACTTGACCTTTTGACCTTTAAACTTTGACCTCATGACCCCAAACTTTCACCAGAGAATCTTAATTGGGTAATACATGTATACACTAAGTTTCAAGAAAATATCTTCAGGCAATGCATAGATATGGAGGAAATAGTGAAATTTTACGTATTTGACCTTGACCTTTTGACCTTTGACCTTGAGCATGTGCACCCAAAAGTTGATAGGCACAACTTCACCCCCTAATACACATACATGCCAAGTTTCATTAGGATACCTCAAAAGGTTTTGGTAGTTACCCTGTCCACAAAATTCATTACGGACAGACGGAAGGACGGACGGATGGAAGGACGGATGGACGGACGCTACGACGGACAGACGGACGGACGGACAACCCGAAAACATAATGCCTCCGGCACCACTTCGTGGCGGAGGCATAAAAACCATCAACTTAATGTTAGAGAAGAAGATAAACAAGATGCATTAAAACCATAACTTAAATCGCTTCTCTACTAGTCGGCCACGGAATATCCACACACACACACACACACACACACACAAAAACCTCGAGTTGAGTTATGTGAATTATTTTCTGACCTGTCCTGTGACAGTGTAATAGGAACAAACGTAGAGAAAAGGAAAGAGACAACGACAGGTGGCAAGCGGGGCAATGTTTCAAGGGGCAATTTACAACATTACGTGTGACAAAATTAATGAAGCAAATCCAACCTCCAAACTGCAATACAAAACAAGGGAAATAGAGTATCTGTGTTCAGGAGGTTGCGTATACTTGATGAAATAATATGATAAATGACATCGGAGTGAAGCTGAACTGCCGGGAAAAAAAAAGAAAAAGAAAGAAAAGGAAAAACTGCGGGACTTGAACTTCTCGCCTTCCGGTATGGCATTATGAACACGCAGCGCGCTAAGCGATTATACCACATGGGTCTCCTGATGATCGTGTGCGAAACTTAAATCTATATACTATACACAACACAAATTTACTTTGACATTTAAATTTTTGGCGGGATACATCTTCAAGTGAATGTGATGGCGCTATTCAACTTCCCACAACTGGCCGCGTGGATTCGATCAATACACAGTTGCAAAGATAAATTGGAAATCGTTTCGTCCAGATTCCATTCTCATTTTCAGTGATCGACAACGAAAATGATGTTAAATAGCGACTTGATGTAATATTGAGAAACATTTGTGAAGTTAAGTTCTTTATACAGTCCCATATAATTCAGATGAAATTGTTTCTGTCATGCAACCAAGTTAAAATTTCATGCGTGTGTCGGCGTGGGCAAGTAAGTCGATTACACAGGATATGTAAATGAATATTTACCAATGGGTCTTCATATTGTAAAAAAAACCCCCAGAAATCAAACATGGCGATAAGGTCTTTTAAGAGTCACCTTTAATATTTGTATTTTCGAGTCGAAGTTTCCAGTCGAAGCAATGTGGTCTCCAACACAAAACAAAGGGATATTGTGTGTGTATGTGTGTGTGTGCGTATACACGTAGGTGCGTTTACATGCGAGCGTAATTTCTACATGCACGAAGGTATAATACTCCATTGAAGAAAAAAAAGTAAAAGATATAAGTATTTTGTTTCGTGCTCTTGTGGGGTTCAAACCTGCACATGTGCAACCTCACGTCTCTGAGATGTCGCCTTAACCCTCTTGGCCATACGTCTCGACGGGAAAATATGAGGAACGTAAGCTTATATGTGAAAGATGAATCAGGAATCGTTTCGTCCACATTCCATTCTCATTTTCAGTTTTAAACTGCTAAATTATCAACCTGATGAGGAGATTTGAAAAAATAAAATGCATGATTACTGCAGCTTATTGTCTCAGCTACATTATACTCAAGTTTCAGAGGAAATCGAGCAAAATCAGCTGAGATAAAGGTGCTTAAACATTGTCAAGTCAATGCATGGTTTAAAAAAAATTCACCTCCCATAGATATAACACGTAAACTTGTCTGATTTTGAGTCTTTACCTTTAATCACAATTTAAAGTATGATGACGTCATCAAATTTCAAAACCATCACATGGACTTGAAAGGTAAATGTTCAAAGTACAACATATCTGAATTTGGGATAATATTGAGCTTAAACAACAGAGATACGAGCAAATGAATGTCAGAAACAGTACCTCAAAAAATTCAATTCCACTTTTTTGATATAAGATGACGATATGATGACGTCATCAAGTTTTCCTGGCAATATTGATTCTTGAAATGTTATTTACAATTCATATGCTTTTGTAATATGCAATAAAAACATAGGGTTAATGGACGATTTAAAGAGCTATGGCGAAATAGACAAAGACATGTTTTTTCACTATATTTGCAGAAAGACACGGGCGCGGATTTTTCACTTTGACGCCAGTGCATTCCTTTGTTATAGGTCAAAACCGATCAGAAATCAATGGATATTATTATCTAAAGTATCAGGAATCCAAATCAGTCGAAAAAAGTGCATTTTCATGTTGCTTACGCGCTGTGCGAGTGAAAACGCTTACAGATCTGGCATTCTTTTGCAGATCAGGGAAGCTGCACTTGTCTATGACGTTAGTGGTTGAGGAGTTTCAAGCTGGCAAGGTTAGGCTAGTGATGATGATGAGGGAGTCAAAGGACCACACAATAGCAGGAGTTAGAACACCGATCCGCACAGGGAGGAAGTGGAGGGCGGAGGAGGCTGCAGAGGAGTACTGCATTGCCAGGGCTATACAACAGGGAGTACAGGGGCGTGGACTCAACGGGAAGGGGTGGAGTAGAGGAAGGTGTCGTGGAATGACCTCAGGTCAATGTCCTCTGGAGCCGTGCGCTTCATGATCAGTTTCGCCTTTGATGTTTTGCCTTTGCTAGTAAATTTGAGAAGGTGGTGCATTTTGGAGGATGATGGATGTAGGGTTTGCAAGAAGGCGAAGGGCTCACTAGAGCACAATCTGTCAGCGTGTGGAGGATTATGCAGGCCTTCACATGGAGGCATAACTAGGTGTTGAAGGAGATGGCGGGAGAAGCAGGGGTGGCAGTGGAGGCAGGAAGGAAGAATACACCCCCTAGGGTGAGGGGAATCCATTTTGTAAAGGAGGGATGCTGGCAGTGTGGGATTGGGAGAGTGTGGGCGGACGAGGGGAATCGTACAGTGCCAGAGGAGGTGGTAGTGACTGCCCTGCGGCCGGACATGGTGTTGGTTGGCTTGGTCTGCGCACAAGGTAGCGATAGTGGAGCTGACTGTGCCATGGAAAACGAGGATGGATGAGGCAAGGGAAAGAAAGCTGGATAGGTACGTGTATGCTGAGTTGAGAGAGGAGTGTGAGAAAGGAGGGTGGAGAGCTGAGGTGCATACTTTGGAGGTGGGGTGCAGGGGATTCGCTGGACGGTCGGTAAGGAGGTGGGTCAGAGGGATGGGAGTAGGTGGTAGGGAGGGGGAAAGGTGGATTAAGAGGATTTTGTGGAGCAGCGGAGACAGGATCTGCATGGATTGTTGGGAAGGCATGGGGGGGGGTGGTGGGAATAGGGGGTGTAGAGAGATTGTTGGCAATTTGGAGTGAAAGAGAGTTTATTGATGGTAAGTGTTTTGAGATGCCAAGGGCAAGCTGTCTAGGGAATCCCAATGCAGACCAGCCAATCAGGGGGAGGTGTCTAGTACTTAAATGGCTGAAACACTGCTGATCCCTGGTGTGCTGCTAATGACCCATTAGCACTGGCGGAATTAACATCCTTTCAGTTTATTTATCCTGACAAACTGGTAATTTGCAGGCAGGTGAAATTGGTCCACATGGACATTTAAAATCCCTCATTACAACAACTCAACCACTTCCAGTGGTGAATCTAATCCTAATAGAATGCTGTGGCCAGGTAAACACAATATCATATGATGCCCAATACTATTCACATTCAATATGGCCAGACTGAAATGCTATACAGGGATCAAGTTTGGTTGCTGAAGTCTTAAAGTAAATGATAGGCTTAACTAGAAATGTCGCTATGGCGACTGGTATGCCTCCGCCATAATGCAAGAATCTCCTAATAGGTCTATAGTACATGTGGACAATGTGTGATTACATTTTCACAAAATTGGCAAAATATTAAAATGACATGTTTGTCACAAATGTATTGAATGTTTACCTTCCTGACCTATGTTTAATTCCATGGATGAATAGGAGAGCATGGTATTTGGGGATTTAAGAACTTTAAACTTGACTTTGACCATTTCATAAGTTTATGCCACTGAGTAATTTTCAAGGTATGGAGAAAAAAGCGCAATTTCTGTTATTGAACAGTAAATCTGTTATCATTTTCAATCTGGCCTTTGATTTATAAGAGAATCACTGTCAGGCAGAGAACATACATAAATTCAGCATGTACTAAGTTTCAAGATAACTTGAGCCACTTCCGAGATATGGAGAAAGAATTAAAGTTCAGCACCTTTCACTTGATCTTTGACCTTTTTGACCTTTGACCTTCTTGGCAAAAAAAAAATCTCAGAGAATCTCTATTCGGTTATACATGCATACATCAAGTTAAAAAAAAAAGTCCTGCTGGCATTGCATAAATATAAGGAACATAGTAAAATTCTGAAGTATTGCCCTTGACCTTTGACCCCTGACCGTTGACCCCATGAACTCCTAAATTCCCTAGATAACCACTGCGCAGTCAGTAGATGCATATATATTACTATGTTCCATGAAGATACCTTTGAACAATTTCACAGATAGAAGAAAAAAGTGAAATTTTAACATTTTAGTTGACCTTTTGACCTTTGACCTTTTGACCTCATGACCCCAAACTTTCACCAGAGAATCTTAATTGGATAGTACATGTATACACTCAGTTTCAAGAAAATATCTTCAGGCATTGCATAGATATGGGGGAAATAGTAAAATTTTAAGCATTTGACCTTGACCTTTTGACCTTTGACCTTGAGCATGTGCACCCAAAAGTTGATAGGCACAACTTCACCCCCTAATACACATACATGCCAAGTTTCATTAGGATACCTCAAAAGGTTTTGGTAGTTACCCTGTCCACAAAATTCATTACGGACGGACGGAAGGACGGACGGAAAGACGGACAGACGGACGGACGGACAACCCGAAAACATAATGCCTCCGGCACCACTTCGTGGCGGAGGCATAAAAACTGTGGCTATGCCACCATGCGAGTCTCAATCTAATGCTATTCATGTTAAAAACAAGGCAAGTGCCATAATGTGTCTCGCCCATTCGCGTACAAGAAATTGTACGCGAATGGGATATAACATAAAAAGAGATAGAAAAGGGGAAAAATTTATGGCAAAAAAACAAGTGCAATAAAAACTTAACATTAGGCCCTTAACGTTTGTTGACCCCTGCCTGTGACCTTTGACCTTGTGGTGATCATCCACTCCCCAAGGGACATCTACCATCTAAGTTTGGTTACAAACGGACCTATTGATCAAAAGTTACGACCCATAATCGAAACGCGCCATAAAAACTTAACATTGGGCTCTAAAAGTTCGTTGACCCCTGCTTGTGACCTTTGACCTTGTGGTGATCATCAACTCCCCAAGGGACATCTACCATCCAACTGCCTGTAACCTTTGACCCTGTGGTGATCATCCACTCCCCAAGGGACATCTACCATCTAAGTTTGGTCCCAAACGGACCTATGGATCAAAAGTTACGACCCATAATCGAAACGCGCCATAAAAACTTAACATTGGGCTCTAAAAGTTTGTTGACCCCTGCTTGTGACCTTTGACATTGTGGTGATCATCAACTCTCCCAAGGGACATCTACCATCCAAGTTTGGACACAAACAGACCTATGGATCAAAAGTTATGACCCATAATAGAAACGCACCATAAAAACTTAACATTGGGCTCTAAAAGTTTGTTGCCCCATGCTTGTGACCACTGACCTTGTGGTGACCATCCACTTCCCAAGGGACATCTACCATCCAAGTTTAGTCACAAATGGAGTTATGGATCAAAAGTTATGACCCATAATAGAAACGTGCCATAAAAACTTAACATTGGGCTCTAAAAGTTTGCTGACCCCTGCTTGTGACCTTTGACCTTGTGGTGACCATCCACTCCCCAAGGGACATCTACCATCCAAGTTTAGTCACAAATGGAGTTATGGATCAAAAGTTATGACCCATAATAGAAATGTGCCATAAAAACTTTACATTGGGCTCTAAAAGTTTGTTGACTCCTGCTTGTGACCTTTGACCTTGTGGTGACCATCCACTCCCCAAGGGCCATCTACCATCCAAGTTTAGTCACAAATGGAGTTATGGATCAAAAGTTATGACCCATAATAGAAACATGCCATAAAAACTTAACATAGGGCTCTAAAAGTTCATTGACCCCTGCCTGTGAACTTTGACCGTTAGGTGACCTTCATGTATGTTAAAATGTGAAACTTTGTATGACCCCTCTTCCCTCAAAGTTTGATTGCAATTGAAGCCCAGAGTAAAGAGTTATTGAAGTTTTTGTAGCGTTATGGACAGACGACGGACGGACGGACGACGGACGGACAGACGCCGCAGGCGATCCCTTAGTCTCCCCTCACCTCCGGTGGGCTCGACAAAAATGAACATCAAGGAGGCTTTTTTTCATTAATCACCATCAAGCCGGGGTTGGTTAAGATCATGATATCAAGATCATTTCTGATGAAAATATCAAAGACCACAAGTCTCTTTGCACAAGTTACATCCCACAAAAAACAGGCTTCTCAGGTCTTTCTCTATGTCATGACATTTCTAACTTTACACAGATTCTGAAAACAAACTCCCCTCTGGCAAATATCTAGATTCTTTCTCTCTCTGTGTGTTAAGTATGCTGATTTTTGAAGAGAATATCACTATTACCTCAGAAATGAGAGATACACAAAGTATGCCCAGGGCCCTGTTTTTATCAAGATAGAGTTATCCTTGATTGTGAAATCACTGATATCAACGATTGACTTAACATTGGCTATAACTTTCAATCAACTATAAGTTTCCGTTTTACGAAAAGAACGATTTATAGTTACAGCCGATCACCATGACTTATTATTAATTCAGTCAAAATAAAAAACACAGGACGAGGCTAGTTTCCGGTACTGTCTGTGTACAAACAATACAATACATAAAAACCCTGACAGTGGGACTGAAGGTGAAGGTTGTGCATGCTTTTCAAGTCTTGTGTTTGGATTTTGGAAACTTGTGAGAGTGTGGTGAATTAACTTTTTTTTTGACAGCTATGGCACAGATCAGCTTTGTAAAGAATAGATCGTGAGTCTACGTGTCATGTTGAAATTCTAGACCTGTTACTAACCTTTCAACTTTAGTCGTACTTGCCACTTCATTACGTGCCCTGTTATAGTAACTCTTTACTCTTCGTATAGGCCTACTAAACAATTAGTATCTATTGACAAACTAGCTCTACGTAGTCGTACACACATCAAAAATCACCCATGTTTCCCTTGCATATTCTTTGGCATGATTATGCATTGCACACAGACACTGTTGCAGCTGCGCTTGGTTGCTTGCCCTTGCTGGCTTGACGGGTGGGCGGGCCAAGGCGCTGGGGCACGCAAGGTGGGATTGCGACTGATCAGGGTGCTTATGTGCAGCAGTCGCGTGAGCAATGCATGTTGATCGTGAATCATATGCAAGTAAAAGACCACAACTAGATGGAAGAAATGTAACTGAATGTAAGAGAAAGTGAGCAGTTAACAGACGAACATTTGTGACAAGACACCAGCTGGACTAGGAAAGCATGACAGCCACCTTTCTTCTGTAAACTGCCTTAACTGAGTCTACCTAGATGGTCTCTACTTAATAGCTGATTTGTAACAACTCTAAAGTTATCATCGATTTGGAGAAGTTGTGAAAACTTATAGTTGATCTGGAAGGAAGTTGAAACTGATTTCAATTTTGGGTGTCTTGATAAAACAGAATTATAGTTGATCGGAAGTTATCATTGATTTTCTGGACTTAAAAATTAATTTTCTCTTTTGATAAAACTGGGCCCAGATCAAAAGGGACAATATGAGAGGAACCTCCTTTACATACGATGCATGCACTATGCAAGAAACATGACAGTCACCTGACCATGGCAGATTTCTTCTTCTGACAATGAAATGCCTTTGTGTGTCCTAATTCACCAGCCTTCAAATGGTAATACCATTCTCAGAGACATTTCAATTTTGCTCACAATTTTATTTATCTTCACAAAAAAGATAAACTGATACAAGAGATAACAAATGCAGTGCATATAACACTGACCTGATTAAATGAATCAACCGAAGATATCCTCTGGATCCTGCTCTTGTCACCTTCAAGATGGAGGCCAACGCTGTTTGAGACCCGCTCCAGATTCTGCATGCAGATAATATGAAAAGCTGCTATTTACTGCCACAGCCATTTACAGGTGACTCCCATTATATGGAAGTCCTTGGGACCGGCAGTTTTGTAAGTTTATCTCAAAATTTTGTTATAGCAGAAGAGTAAAGTGTATAAAGACATACACTGTATAGAAGACAAGTTTGGGATCTGAATTTTTACTTCATCCTAACGAGAATTTCATTACAACCAAGTTTGTTTTAAACAGGAGTGCACTGTACAGTGATTAATTTCACCATTTCACTATTGAAAGCATCACCTTTGGTCACATAACTTATATTTCTTTTTTTTTCCAGATTTCTTATGAACTTTTGCTATCATTTCACAAATCCAGCACTATCACACCTACTGGAGGCAGACAAGTGTTAACAGTACAGTTAAAACTGCCTAAGTTAGTAACCACCTGTATGTAATGACTCCCTGCCCATAGCAACCCTTAACAAATGGCTGACACTTATGGCAAACCCCCCACTTTTCCTGCCATATGGGTGATTCGATGCAATATTTGTATATTTTGTATTTTTGGTTTGGCTTAGAACTATAACCCATTTAGGACGAGTCCCAAGCATACTCGGGCAGATGTCTATGGGAAATGTGTGTTGTAGCAAAAACAGTCCGTCCTCAATGGGTTAATTTGGACATTAATTGTGGTAGGAGCATTGTTTATATTTTTGCATAATATCAAGTGTCTAAACTGGGGGGGGGGATTCCTTAAGATATGGTTGTTTGCTTGGTCTTTTGCACGTTTTTTTTTTTTTTTTCTGTTTTGCTCTTACATGAATGTCATCTGGACCGGCAGTTTTTTTTTTTTTTTATTGAAATTTTGTTATAACTGTTCAAACAGTAAATTAAAGAAAGGAGGATGATAGATTTGGGACCCAAGTTTTTACTTTGTTGTAATGAGAATTATTACTGCATTCGTTATAACAGGAGTGCACTGTATCCACAAATAAATTTGTAAAATGAGTCTCTGAGCATGGGAGTAGCAGGGGTGGATCCAGGAATTCTGTTACGCTGGGGGGGGGGGGGGGGAGGAGGGGCACCTTTACAATATTAAAGGGTGTGCACACGCTCCCCCTCCATTTTTTCCTTTTTATTTCTTTTGTTAAAAAAATAAAAATAAAGGGGGTGCTCAGTGAGCTTTGCCCCCACCTGGATCCACCACTGAGTAGGAAAATTTTCTTTCAGAAACTATTTTCTGTCTATTCAAACTGTATGCATATATTTGATTGGTATATAACATAATCTTGATTGGTAATTAATTCCACCAAATCCATGTTTCAAATGCTTTTTTGTTAAGCATGGTCTCAAATTTGGGTTTATGTTTTCAGTTCCACAAAAAATGAATCAATTCACAACATTAGATGTTATCATTGTCCCATAGTTACGCAAATATGGTAGGCCTATATATCTATCATAAATATAAAGAAATATAAAAATTCATCATTTTCACCCTAAATTCCAGAGGGCTCCTACTCTAATATGAATTAGTATGTCCTATGAAAGAGATCACCTCTCCAAATTTGGTGCTTTTGATACTCGTCCTCTAACGGTAAGCCCAAATTTTGACATTAAGCAACCTAAACGAATTTCCATTGTGTTCTCAGGAGAAAATAAAGTCTAAAGGCCCTGTCACACCTTTCTGGGCAAGCCTTGCGTGTGACTTGCAAAGACCAATTTTTACTACCTGGAGGTCCCCTCAGATGACCCGCACATGATAGTACCTAGCACATATCTCACCCTTGGTTACCTGGACTTGCTCACTGAAGTCCTATTCACCCGCAGCCAAGTTTAGGTCCTGTAACTCCTTTCCGGGCAAGCTAGGTGGGCTTGTTGCGTGTGGAGATTTTCCAGCATCCAGGACAATTTTTGCAGGTGGACAAGGATTTGGGCAAGTTTTGCATGCATCTTACCTGCTGGACTCGTGCTACTTTCGTTCTACTTCTGAGTGGCCTGCGTGTCAGGCGCATGGGTGGCGAGTGAGGGCTGACAACTTGGTGAAGGAATCCCTCCAAAGGAATGGCAGAAGTACCACAAAATGTCATTATCTTGGCCGCTTACGGGGACTGTGAAGTACCTGTGTGGGATTTGCCTGCGAGGTGCTGCCGCTACGGGCCTCCTACTGGTGTTCTGCGTGGACCTTTGCGGGCAATCCCCGCAACTCACCTGGAAAAAGTTTTGATCATGCTCAAAACTTGGCTGCTGGTAAATCGGACTTGTGCGCGCACCACTGGGCAACTACACGGAGATACGCGCTAGGTACTGTCAGGTGCAGACCAATTGCTGGGAGGTCCAGGTAGCAAAAATTTTCCCCGCAAGTCAACCTGCAAGGCTTGCCCAGACACGGTGTGACAAGGCCTTGAGCATGCTCAAAACTTGTTCCAGGAGTCACAGGGGTTTGCCTGCAGAGGTACACGCAGAACACCAGTAGGAGGCCCTTAGTGGCGGCACCTTGCAGGCAACTCCTACGCAGGTACTTCGCAGTCCCCGTATGTCTCTCGTAGCTGAAAATGGATTGCGCTAAAAGCTCTCACGCAGTTCACACGGAATGCATACAAGTTGTAGGTACATTGTAAATAGCACGCCTCTAGCAGTAAGACGCAAGTATGGAACTCGCTAACATCCTTGCCTGCCCGCAGAAAATTCTCCAGTGTGCTGAAAAAATCCCTACTCGCAACAAGCCTGCGTAGCTTACCCAGAAAGGTGTGACAGCGACTTAATCTTTAATCGGGTATAGTTTGTTATTTCTGCACTGGAGACCTTAATAAAGCAGTTACTTTCCACCGATGATCTTGCTCTTCCATAGAGATCAGTGATTTCCACCCACTGAAAAATCGCTCAATTTCCCAATATAGAAGCCTTTGTTACGTCATAAACCCTCAGATGCGCGGCGTGCCTCGCCCCAGCAGAAACTAGAGCATGCGCTTTTGAATAGTGCGCGCGTGAAAACTTTAAAAATGCACAGCTTGAACTCCCAAGTTCATTGACCCTATACATGGCAAAATATCAAAAATCCTTCATAGAACCCATAAAAATTTCTGGATCACTACCAAAATTTAATCATCTGTTCCTTGTGTCATTCTCAACCTTTCCTGCAAGTTTCATCCAAATCTGTGGAAAACTTTTTGAGCTATTCTGCACACGGATAAACAAACACACAAACAAACAAACCAACAGTAATGAAAACATAACCTCTTCCCTTGGGCGGAGGTAATTATCCACAAATAATGCATTTGTAGTTAATGATATGCAACTTTAAACTGCTACAACATTTTGTACTTTGATTTACAAATAGCTATGGCAAGATTACTATACTGCAATACCTGCAAATTCCCACAATGTCCTCACATCTGCAAGTGTTCCACTTCTCTTGACTTTCACTGCATGGGTTGCCAGTTCATATTCTTGACAAGGTGACCTTACGATCTCTGGAGATTTGAAGATAGCTGCAACTGTGTCTGACTCACTCTCCCCTGATGTAGAAGCTGGAAGAACATGTTGGTGAATTTAAAGTACTAGTATTCCAAATACTCTTTAACCCGTTGAGGATGAGTCCTGAGTATACTTGGGCAGGTGTCTATGGGAAATGCGTGTTGTAGCAAAATCAGTCCGTCCTCAACGGGTTAAGATAACATGATCTGTCTCTTGTTTCATATGTCTGCACATCACTATATTATCTCCTAGAATCACACCATTTGCTATACCTGCTATAGTTGTTTTAAGTGTATGACATACAATTACTAGCAGTTAAAACCTCTATGCATATACTGTATATACATGTAGGCCATGATG
This sequence comes from Diadema antillarum, assembly GCF_040938485.1. NCBI lineage: Eukaryota > Metazoa > Echinodermata > Echinoidea > Diadematoida > Diadematidae > Diadema > Diadema antillarum. Next base: position 202,972 of record NW_027272543.1, on the reverse strand, counting down.
GAAGGAAAGGGCACAAAATGCATACAATACTGAAAATTAGCTTTTTACCACCACATTGTAGGATGAATTCTGATGTGTTCAGATATATATGCAAACCATTGTCTAAAATTCCACTCCTAAACGCCCCAATTATGACTGTCATTTAAAAATGCATGTGTTGCCCAACTCCTGCCAGTTTTTGATGTATTTTACATGTGCGCATGTGCTTCACGCAAGGGGAAAAACTGTGCCCCTTTACCAACTCACATTCCCAAAATTTTTGGTCCGTTCATCACAAAAGTGTCTTTTCCCTCAGTCTTCTCATGGATAATATGTGACCCGCTACAACAAAATGATCCTAAAGTCGGGCGAGGTCGATTATTTGAAAATTGCATGATATAATCCCCTAATCTTTCTGTTTTAAATTGATATATAACACATCTTTTATAAATAATCGGCTGCGGAGATATCGATGTTTAAAAGAGAGCATGTCGAGACGTCTGGAAAATCACTGTTTTGAGAAATGCGCCCTAAAAGTCTTCCTTTCAACGCAATCGCGATCAAGGGACACGCAAGTCAGTTTTCACCTCTGGACAATAGAAGGTAAGTCCTAGCAACCCCCGAAGAGTTCATTCAAGCACATCAGCGTCGGCGGTCTCCTCACCAACCAATCAGTGACCAGGATGTGAGAAGCGGCTGAGCATAGCGCACCCCGCTCGCACGCACCAGTCGACTGGGCAGTGTGCGAGCTTCACGCTTCGGTTAGCAGCAAGCAGCAAACTGACCAATGAGATCACTCTGGTCGTTGTTAGGGGCGGAACCTATCTGTGGCGCTCAATCCAAATTTTCGAACCAGTTTCTGCTTCGTTGAAACGCCAAAAAACATGGCTCAGAAAAACGCTATTTTTTAATCTTTCCTTCGATCATTTTGCTTCAAAATTTCGACAGATGATAGAAGACATGTTAGACTCCAATAATATATCAAGATCAGAAAATCGTAAGTTTTGACTAATTTCAATGCTCTGACTTCAAACTCGATTTTCACGGCTTCGACCGTGCGCGACTTTAGGACCTTTTTGTTGTAGCGGGTCACATATGATGTAATAATTAAGCATTCTCTGAAATTATCATTGCAATGACAACCATGAAATTTTGATTATCCAAAGGGATACATCTTATATGAGAGGATTATCTTACCTTTTGCTAATCACATATTTCTAATGTATTCTCTGTTACAGCCACCCTTTGGTTCGAACATAGAAAAGATAGAAAGTGGGAGAAAAATAAAAATAAGCCCAAACTAAAAAACGACTTCGTGCAAGGCTAGCATGCCCCTTGACCTCAGCCTCATCGGGAGGTGTTTCATCAATTTAGTCAGCGCTGACAAGTTGTCAGTCTCTGACAATTTCAGCAAAATCCTTGGTTTTGATAGGCTGAGATGCTCTGGTCACTGACTGTTACCATGGTGATTGTCAGAGACTGACAACTTTCATGAAACGGTACCCAGCCCCTAACACATCCTGTTGTAAATGGATATTACCGAGTTTACGCTCAGCGACGGATGAACCTTCAACCATGCGGGTGGTATCAGATTTGCATCCTTCATAGACACCCTGCCTTTGTTACAAAAAGCAGTTTTGCATTTTTGTATGGAGTATGGAGAGTTATCACATGTATGACATCACTGCCAAGGGATCCTTCTCCCACAGCGAGTCAGATCACAAGTACAATCTTAGCATAGAGTTTTATTTAGTATCAAAATGATCTAAACATGTCAAAAGGTCATTGCAGAGGTACTGTATGTGAACAATTGGAAACATCTTATGAAAACTGTCATAAATAATCATGCACATGTATCACATGTTTGACCAGGTGCAGATGAATATGTAGGCCTATTCTTTTCAAATCAACAAAAGCCATTCATGCAACACTAAGCAATGGTTGTAAGGTATCATGCTCTGCTTTGCTATTTTCAAATGCTCATCTAAGACCCCGTTTACAGTGTGGGGCTAAGCCGAGCTGCGGCCGAGCCCGGCCTCAATTGCGGGGCCGAGCCCCGCAATTCTGGCCGTTTACAGTGCCGGGCTTGGCCCGGGCTTTTAATTCAAACCTTTCAATAATTTGTCGTAGTGGCGCTCTGCTTGTAAACAAACGCAATTTGGTATAGTCTGGTTTCCAGACCCTTTGCCAACTGGACTCCGCGGCAACGAAGTTGCCTTTCGGCAAAGGCCCTAAAAATCCTTTGCAGGGAAAAACCACCTTAATAAAATATACTAGTTTTCAACGTTGAGGGTGTTAATATCCTGAATAGCGAAATAGTATGGGCAGAGGGTCTGGAAGCCAGACTAAATTTGGTACCGCATTTGGCCCACTTTGCGTTTACAGTGAGTGAAAAGGAAGGGCTCGGCCGCGGCCGAGACTACCTCCAGAGCTTGGCCAAATGCACGGCCGATTTTGGCCCCGCGTTTGGCCTTTTGCGCGTTTACAGTGAAATGAAGGCTGGGCTCGGCCGCGGCCGAGCCCGGCCTTTTAACTCACTGTAAACGGGGTCTAACAGACTAATGATCCATGATTCTGACAAAATTATGGTCCCAGAGACCATCGCAGACTATATTGCCATAACTGTGAGTTGGCATATTACACATTGAGCACAAAACCTACTTCTCAGCTTACTGCGATTGTATAAATGATATAGAATTTATTTTTTCTTTATATCAACACATCTATACACAGCAACCTTGACTCTTAGTAATGATCAGTAGATATCATAATTCCAACCATGATGAAGATATGCTGTAGGAGCTATTTCATGCTACATGTGTAAGACAAATGAATCTGTACTAGCCAGTTGGCCATAAATAATCATGACATAATGGTCCCAGCCATTGGTTCCTTTGGTTCAACTGTACACATATATCAATGGTCCATGTACGAAATAGAGGTGACGTGAAGCAAGTACACCTGCAATTTGTGCAAATAGTGGGAAATTCATGCCTGCCATCATTGGGTGAGTGAGTGATAACACCTGTGCACAAGATCTTCTCCACCAGAATGGCACTCCCTGATTGGCTGTTCATGCACTTGCGGTCTCTATCTGGACGGACAGGAATTTTGCTAAGAAAAGTTCTACATTTCAGGGCCTGAGTGGTCACATCACTGTTACTGTAGTAACTGCTCAATTTTGCACATGGACCATGGATTTGCCATCTGCATTGAGCTTGCACAAAATACCTAATATTAAGTATGAAAGACCAACCCAATCATCACAAAACAAAGGAGAAGGGTGGGTGAGAAACTCAAAAGGTAAGATATTCTTATCATCCCCTTGGATAATCATAATCTTCTAGGAATATCTTACCTTTTGCTTATCACATAACCAATGTTGATTGGCACAGGCACAAACTAGAACAGTAGGAGGTTTGACAATGAGATTAAAAACTAAGGCACTAATGTGAGGCTGACATCTCAAAGACAGCCCTTCTGAAAGCTGCTTCCTTTACCACTACGTCTTTCAGACAACAGGAAAAAAAAAAGAATTTGAGTTGGACCAACAGCCTGTGTTTTAGATCTTGGTAGCCCGGTGCCATTTAACAATGCCAGTTCCGGTCCAGCCATCTTCATATAGTCAACTAACCACCAGGAGATAGTACAGCTGTTGATATAGCACCAAACGGAGCTACAGTGGACACATTAGATGAAGCTCTAAACAATTTTGTCTCTTCCACATACTATGTTAGCACTCTCACGGGACACCAGGTTTTGTCCTCCTTGACAGAGGAATGTGAGGATAGCTTTGGAAGGAATATTTCAACTGGTTTCAAAGACTCGGTTTGATTTTTTTTTTTTTTCAGGAGAACCTGGCCTTGTCCATGATGATTCCGAACGAATATGTCCCTGGTCAAGACACAACACATGCATAGAACTGACTCTATGACCCAAAGCAATGGCAATCAGGAAGATCATCTTTAAAGTAAGATTCCCAAGAGAAGCCTTGGCCATGGGTTCAAAGGCAGCCCTCACAAGGAACCTACATACAGCAGGAGGACTCCAAATGGGAAGTAAAGTCTTTACCGGAGGCCTCTTCAAGCAGAATAATCGCAACAATTTGGTAAGGAAGGGGGAAGTAGATATTGCCCTCCCATCGACAAAACACTGATGACAGGAAGCAGCAGCTAAAGAGGCAGTAATGGGATCACAAGACTGGTCTTGACACCACATCCTGAAGTGTTCAAGTCTGGAATTGTAAGTATTTTGAGAGGATTCTTAAAGTGAAACTGCTGCACACTGCACAGCTCTTTTAGAAAGCCTGCTTCCTTGCGCGCTTTGTTGCCTGAGAGTGGCCAAAGAGAAAGATGTAGAGCTTTGACATCTTGGTGCTTCACCGATGAGAGAGGCTGAACCAGAAGATCATGATGAACAGGCAGAGCTCTGGAGATTCTTACCAGAAGACTCACTAGAAGCGGAAACCACGGTCTCCGCAGCCAAAAGGGTGCTACCAGAAACAACTCTGCCCCTTCTTGAACAATCTTCTCAGGGTGGGGGTGGGGTGGGGTGGGGGAGTGTCCTCTTCTTCTTCTGGCATACAGCCCAATGTGCCTGGTTAATAGTCACCTGGGGTGAACAATGAAAGGTTGGCATCATTCGCCTGTTTTCTTGTGTGGGTGGGTAGGGGAACATTTCACTGGGTTGGCACCCTGCTCTTTGCAATGAATGAAGTGGGATCTTTTACATATGTGAGTCATGGGTAACTCACACACAGAACCTCCATTCAATGTCCTATCTGAGGGACAGAGTCAGTCAGACCGCGCAGCACCACAAAAAGGGCTCTCATTTATCATACTTGTATGCATGCCTAACAGTGGCATGAATACATAATGAGCTACAATACCTTGCCATTTCACAGCTCATTATCACAATATGCAAGGTAAAAACTAGGCAAAATGCATATCATCTGAAAGTGGAAAAAATGCTCTTTTCAATTTTTGAGGGCAGATAAGGATTTTCGTGTGCATCTTACCTGCTGGACCCGTGCTGCTAATGTTCTACTTAAAATACATGTATTTCATGTGACCTGTGTGTCAGGTGCAGGGTGGTGAGTGAGGGCTGACGACTCCCTGAAGAAATCCCTCTGAAGGAATTTGATATGGCAGAAGTCGTAAAGAATGTCATTATTTTGGCCGCACTCGACTCTTAACTACTGTAAAACGAGGAATGTTCATGTGCATTTTAATTTTGTGAATTTCGCGAGAGCCAAGATTTGAGAAATTAAAATGCACACAAAAGTTCTTATCTTCACTGTATGCATTGAATGTTGAATGTTTGAACTCGCAAAAATTTCATCCCGCGAAAAAGGCTGTCAGCTCCAATTCAAGTTCATGCCGTGAAAATATCATAATTTACAGTAACCAGCAGAAAGGTAGTATACTGACCCTCAGCATGCATGCAATTTGCTCGTAAAGCTCACTCTGCACCTGCAGAACTGACCAGCTACACGGATATTGGCAGTATCAACACCACCTTTTACTGTGGAAATGCCCAAATACACGCAACGCAGTCCAACAATCTACAAAGAGGAAGAATAGGTAACACATAGGAAAGCAAGACAACAACTTGTTCAGACAAAATGCACACCATGCACATAAGCTACAACAATGAATAGTTACAAACATAATGGGTGTGAGATTGAACAATAGAGATCCTGCTCTATGTACGGGAAGACTTCTCTCCGTGGGACACAGATAAGAGTCAAGGGAACTCAAACCCAAACGAGTTCCTGAAACATCAGTGTGTACAAAACTGCGCACGCCAATAACTGCAGTGGGGCACGAAAGAATTCAGCGGGGAAACTGTGGTCCCTAAAAAAAACTTTTCTGACTTTTGGACAAACCCATGAACCTAAAAGTGTAAACACAAACTACACCTAAAAATGGCTAGTATAGCTTAATGTACATCTCACCTCAGGTAAAGAAGTACTCGCGGGGATGTTGAGACAGAGCACAGGGCGACTATAGTGCGATGGAAGAAGAAGAAGTGTCGGGAGTTGATGAGGCTGAGGTCAAGGGCATGCTAGCCTTGCACAAAGTCATTTTTTAGTTTGGGGTTATTTTCATTTGTTTCCCATCTATCTCTTCTATGTTTAAGCCATGGGGCAGCTGTAAGGGAGAATACAGCATTGGTTATATGATAAGCAGAAGGTAAAATATTCCTAGAAATATATGAATAGTATTTCAAATTCTTAACAGATTTGGGCTTTGGTAAGATATATCCTAGAAATATATGAATTGTATTTCAAATTCTTAACAGATTTTAGCTTTCTGTATAATTATGTTGTGGGATAATGCAGCAGTACATATCTGATTCAGAAGTGGATGTATGTATATGTGTGTGTATACTTGTGTGTATGTAGATTGCATGCTTATATGTCTGTCTGTGTTTGACTGTATATTATGCGTGTGTGGTGATGCAGGAAGAGGATAAGGGGCCATGTTGTTTGTCTTGCATGTCAAATGTAGACACATGTCATGTAAACCATGTCCGTATGTGTGGGACTGTATGTTAAGCCATTATTGTGCTCCCCTACATGTGAAGAGCGTATGTGTGTATATGTGTGTGTACAGAGCCGACCTTGGGAAACGTCACGCTTTTAGAAAATCTAGACGCAGACGCGGATCCCGCGGGTATTTGAGTGCACTGGACTAGTCCAAACGCTTGTGCAGAAAATCCATCCTAGGGAATTTGCGGGGAAATTTGCATGAAGATAGACAAGGGTATTTGAGGGTTTATTCCAGTGATATTTCAACCAAGTTCCCCCTTTCTTTATTTGTACCACTAAATCAAAATCGATGTCATGAAGCTCCTACTTAGTCCATTTTAATCAAATTCCGATTACGGCAGCTTATCGATGTTATAAGGTTTCGACTTCCACTGCCGTGGACATCGTTCGCTACTTTCTAACAAAGTCAGCCCCAATTTCAACCTCCGGTGTGTGTGCACTTGCATGTAGGCTATGCATGTTTGTTCACTGCATGTTATGTGTCTGTTTGTCTGTTGGTGTTTAGTGTATGTGTGAATGTGGGGAGTAGGAAGAAGATAGGAACCATGTTGTTTGTCTGGCATGTAAAATGTAAACATGTACATAATATTTGTATGTATTGGACTGTATGTTTAGCCATTTTTGTGTTTCCCTGCATGTGAATGGGTCTATAACCAAGCTTCATATTCTAAAGATTTGCATACATGTGTAAGAGCGTGTTTGGCTGTACCGGGTATGTGATAATGGCTAGAATGCTAGAAACAGGTACATATAGGACAATTGTTTAAAATGAATGCAGCTATGTTTTACAGGTCTATGGCACATGCAGGCACTGTTACACAGAATTTGCAGAATTTACTTGGCCAATTGCCCCCAATCACAAATGGAACAGATCACCTAATTTGTCAGTCTTGACTAATTTCTAAGTCTACTTTGATTTCTTTTTTGTCAAATCTGAGTCTCTGTAATGGGCTCTGTAATTGGCTCAATTATTTCTACAGCTCTTGGGAAAGGCTTTCGTGGTCATGAGATGCCCAGTTTTCACACACACACACACACACACACACACACACACACACACACACACACACAATGCCTCCAACAAAAGATTTGAAGTGTGAATTGATCCAATAATCACTACCAACACTATTCGCGATGCTTTGACAGTGAAAATGCCATCTTTACACAGTGATTTTGTCGTCCTGTGGTTGTGCTTCTGTCGTGAAAAAGTTGTGGTTTTATTGTTATATCGCTGTTAACTTGATGAGGTAGATAATGAGGTAGCCCCTTTGTCATGTTAATAAATCTTTGTTCGCCCTCTTTAGAAAATATAACAATCGGAACAAAAGTCGAGTTCTGGCGAGGGTGTCTTGATCAGACTTTCAAAAGCTTTTGTGTTAGTGCAGCAAGCCGTCCGCAAATTTCTATAGTCGCGCGGATTTGATTACTACCATGGCTTATTGTTAGATTACATACATTGTTTGAATTCCCTCAGTTCATCGCGCTTTGCCGCCAGGGCACACGATAATCGCTTCGACTGCGAAGCGAGGATGGAAAAAAACAAAAAACAATATAAACTGTAGCCAAAGTGCATGATCAGACTCTAGGTCTATTCTGAAAACTGGCATCTAATCGATCGCTTATTTTCCGTCGCAAATTACATGGTGAAATATGCAACAAAATCAGTTGTATTTTACGTAAAATAAACGTTTTAGACCTCGGCGAACGCAATGACATCACAAAGCGTGAACTCAGTAAAATCGGAGAAACAGTAAACACCCTACCTCACTCAAAACATCTGTATCCTGCATCGATTTCCACTCCAAATTTCACTTCGATAGAGTTTGTAATCCGTTCCTGTCGCCGTAACAAAAATGTCACAAACATCAATGGTACTGAAAATGACCGGGGCCGCCAAAAACGCACGTCGGGCCACCAAAATTTCAGGAAGGTTTTGATGGCTGGGCCACCAAAAAAAGTCGGATGTTTGCCTTTACTTTTGGAAATGAACAGCGGTAACAATCGGCTCCGTAAGATGCTAAAATAAATGTCAGATGTTTGCTTTTAATTTTGGAAATGAATAACGGTAATATTCGACTCCGTATGATACTACAAATGAATGTCGGATCTTTGCTCATACTTTTGAAAATGAAAAAAAGGTAAGATTCAGCTCTGTACGGTGCTGAAATTAATGTCAGATATTTGATTTTGCGTTCGGAAATGAATAAGGATAACATTCAGCTCTGGAAGATGCTGAAATAAATGTCGAATGTTTGCTTTGACGTTCGGAAATGAATAATAATAATGATATTCAACTCCGTATGATGATAAAATAAATGCCGGATATTTGCTTTTACGTTCGAAAGTAAATAGCAATAACATTCAGCTCCGGAAGATGCTAAAGTAAATGTCGAATGATCACTTTGAAGTTCAGAGATGAATAACAATAATATTCAACTCCGTACGATGATTAAATAAATGTCAGATGCTTGCTTTTACTTCTGAAAGTGAATAACAATAACATTCGGCTCCGCAAGATGCTAAAATAAATGTCAGATGATTGCTTTTACGTTGGGAAGTGAATAGCAGTAATATTCTGCTCCATACGATGCTAAAATAACTGTCGGATGTTTGCTTTTAAATTTCGAAATGAATAACAGTAACATTTAGATGCGTTCGATGGTAAAATTAACATTTGATGTTTAATTGCTTTGACGTCCGGAAATGAATGACAATAGTATTCAACTCCGTACGATGATAAAATAAATGCTGGATGTTTCCTTTTACGTTTGCAATAACATTCAGCTCTGGAAGATGCTAAAATAAATGTCGAATGATCCCTTTGACGTTTGGAAATGAATAACAATAATATTCAACTCCGTACGATGATAAAAATATCATCATCATATATAGGTTACAGCTCGTTATTCCGAAGGTTCGTTATTCCGAAGGCTCTTCAGTCCGCAGATTCGTTATTCCGAAGATTCGTTATTCCAAATTTCATTTTCGGATTAACAAATCTTTGGAATAACGAACCTTCAGAATAATGCCACAAATGTTCGGATTAACGAACCCTTTTTCATTTTTCGGATTAACGAACCTCTAGGTATAGGGAATTTGTGCGTTTCGGATTAACGAACCTTCCGAATAACGAACCTTCGGAATAGCGAACCTTCGGAATGACGAACAGCACCCATAAAATAAATGTCTGATGTTTGCTTTTATGTTTGAAAGTAAATTGCAATAACATTCATAATAATCTATAAGCCTATTTGCTAAATCATAGAACTCAGAATAACGGTAAGATGATTGAATTTTCTATTCATTTATTTTAGACATGGGTACTTGTATCACTTCAGTAATACGTAATATTTATTTTTCTATGTTTAGTAGGACCGATGTAGTTTTTCAACTGTTTTTCTTAATTTTTTTTTTGGGCCACCAGATTCTATTTTTGGGCCATCAAAAAATGAAAATCAATGATTTTCGTGGCCCGATCGTGCCACCAAAAATAAAAGTTAGTGTGGGCCCTGATCAAGGTCATTGGCATGATTAGCCCGATCAGACGCCGTGTCATTTTCACGACTGGGCTGTGTATAGTTATGCCATGATAAATGTGGATGTACAGCGAGAGTTATCAACATTTAAATTATGAAGGAAGCGTGATCGTTCGTATTTTGTCATGAGGGTATTTAAAATTCAGAAAAACATCCCATTTCTCCCGTGCCGTGTGGCGAAATCGGAATGACTTTGTCACAAACTACATTCGAGTAAATCTCTATCAACGAACCCTACCACGCCACACTACGTTGTATTTAGCTAACACGAGTCTATGAGAGTACTGCGTTGGCATGCATCCACGTGCGTCCGCACTACCAGTGAGCGGTCGGTGCAGGTGCGCAAAGCGCTTGTACAAAGTGATGCGTGCACTTGATACTCTGGGGTGAACCTTCCTTCCACATCTATGAATCATGCCTGACACAAAATGAATGTGACGACCGGACAAGATCAACGCGACGGGTACCAAAGTGTCGATCACAAATCAACTAAAAAAGGACTAGTATTCACACAAATTATGCCTGCATGGATAAGAATTTCAGCACAGCCTTTTTATTCACTTCCAATATGGGGTCTGTAGGCCTATCTATCCCCGAAGTACTTTCTCTCATGATTCGATGGAATACATGTATTCGTTTCTCTTGTCAAGCACGAAGAGAGAGAGAGAGGGAGGGAGAGAGAGGAAACAAACAATGAGAATACTGTTAGCGTTCGTTTAATACATTGTAGTTTAATACATTCTTAATAGTCCATGGGCCAAGACCCAAAAAATGGGTTATTGGTACCACCTGAGGACGCAAAACCTTTTTGGTGTCATTTTGTTTGTCGGACATAGATATGCTTATCAAGCTATGATAGCATTTCCAAATGAGTAGCTTAGTCATAACAAATGAATTTTAACCAATTTCGTCTTGTTTTCATATCCCTATACTTCTGAATTGAAACTAACCGCTATACAAAGAAGAGCACTGTCTTCTGTATGTCCACAGGTGTTCTGTCGTAAACGCGGTGCGCTTAGTCTTTATTCAAGGCAGCGACGGGAATATCCAAAAGGTTATGATATCCACAGCTGTCACGCGGTGCGCTTAGTCTTTATCTAGAACAATGTACCGTTATCATATCTAAAGTTCCTAATAGAAGGGATTATCTATACTGTTTTTATACTACCCTCTCAACAAATACATAACTTTTAAACAAAAATCACTCTGTTCATTTACAATATTATTTATTATGTACCAGTACACTGTTTTTGCCTTATCTTTCATTGTTGGATGGAAATAAAGCGACATTGGCATGGTATTAGTGTTTTCACCGGAAAATGATAAATAATTGAACAAGAGACCCGCGGGTCTAGCGCTCACCTGAGTATCGCAAGTTCACCTTTCACGCAGTCACTAATCTAAATTAAAATTTGACCAGGCATTCTGAAGTAGAAGATGAAAATGTACAATAAGGGCCAAATTTTTTAAAGATTCCTTAATTTGGGGGGATTGGGGCCCCCTGGGGCCCTCTGGGTGGGGCATGGTGCCCATTTTGATAAATTGAGATCCTGACCCCCTAGGGATGCTACCTGCCAAGTTTGACAAAAATCCATCATGAGGTTTTCAGGAAGAAGATGAAAATGTACAATTCAGGCCCCCATTTGGACCCTTCCAACCACCCCCCCCCCCCCACCCAAGAGGGGCACCCCTGGATCTCCTATGAACAAACTTCAAACTACAGTCATTAATGTACTCACTCATAATATTATCTCAGCTCTATAACTTCTGATTCTAGAGAAGATTTATAAAGATTCCTTCATTTGGGGGGTTTGGGACCCCTGGGGGCCCCCTGGGTTGGGCATGGCGCCCATTTTAACAAATTGAGATCCTAACCCCCTAGGGATGCTACCTGCTAAGTTTGGTGAAAATGGGTCATGGGGTTTTCAAGAATAAGATAAAAATGTACAATTTAGGCCCCATTAGGACCCCTCCTCACCCCCTCCCCTGGGTCCCAAGGGGGGCACCCCTGATTCTGCCATGAACAAACTTGAAACTACAGTCATCAATGTACTAACTCATAGTATTAACTTAGCTCTATCACTTCTGGTTCTAGAGAAGAAGATTTTTGCGGATTCCTTAATTTTGGGGGGTTTGGGCCCCCTGGGGGCCCCCTAGGTGGGGCATGGTGCCCATTTTAACAAATTGAGTTCCTAACCCCCTAGGGATGCTACCTGCCAAGTTTGGTGAAAATGGGTCATGGGGTTCTCAAGAAGAAGATGAAAATGTACAATTTATGCCCCATTAGAACCCTTCCCCACCCCCCTCCCCTGGGTCCCAAGGGGGGCACCCCTGATTCTGCCATGAACAAACTTGAAACTACAGTCATCAATGTACTAACTCATAGTATTAACTTAGCTCTATCACTTCTGGTTCTAGAGAAGAAGATTTTTACAGATTCCTTAATTTTGGGGGGTTTGGGCCCCCCTGGGGGCCCCCTGGGTGGGGCATGGTGCCCATTTTAACAAATTGAGTTCCTAACCCCCTAGGGATGCTACCTGCCAAGTTTGATGAAAATCGGTCTTGGGGTTTTCAAGAAGAAGATGAAAATGTAAAAAGTTTACGCACGACGCACGACGGACGACGGACGACGGACGACGGACGACGGACGACGGACGACGGACGACGCACGAGAGGCACGAGAGGCTATAACTTGAGGCTATAACTTCTCGAAAATTAATTCGTTGCCTTTCCCACGGCCCTCAGAAACTAAAGTTCATGAACTTGTGGTGTGTCTTGTTTATATTATGTTTGGCACTTGAGGAATGCGCGTATATTAGTAGCCTAGGCTGAGTGTGTATTCTTCTGTCATTTCTTTCTTCGAAGTCTGAAATGTACTAATGACCGTCGAGTAGGTTCATGTGCTTCCATGTTAATCATGATGCATGCATGCCTGATAGTCAGGTCGCTTAGTGAAATTACCGTTACACGGCGGATAAAAGCATCAAATTTGGCATACGGATTCCTTTAAGACTATTAAACAATATTAGAGTAGGAGCCCTCTGGAATTTTTCGATTTTTAGGGTGAAAATGCTGAATTTTGATATTTCTTTATAATATGATATATATACTGTATTGCGTAAGTAGTCAGGTCGCTTATGATAGTGAAATTACCTTTACATGGCAGATAAAAGCATCAAATTTGGCATACGGATTCCTTTAAGACTATTAAACAATATTAGAGTAGGAGCCCTCTGGAATTTTTTCGATTTTTAGGGTGAAAATGCTGAATTTTGATATTTCTTTATAATATGATATATATACTGTACTGCGTAAGTAATAGTCAGGTCGCTTAGTGAAAATTACCGTTACACGGCGGATAAAAGCATCATTTTTTTTTTTCACACGGATTCCTTTAGAACTATTAAACAATATTAGAGTAGGAGGCCTCCGGGATTTTTGGAGAAAAACACTAAAAAGATCAAATTTCAAAATGGCCGACACTTAATTGGCAAAACCCTCACTTTTCATGTCATATGGGTGATATGATGACAATATATTACATTTGTTTTTGTATTTTTGGTTTGCTTTAGAACCTTGGCTTGAATATTGCGTTAGGAGCATTATATTCTTGTGTAATGTAAAGTCTCTGAACTGCTGGGGGAGGGGTAGGGCAAAAGGGGCGGGACCCCCCTCCTTAAAAAAAGAAGAGGTTGTTCGTTTGTTGTTTTGCGTGCTTTTTTTCTCGTTTCGCTCCATACACGGGGGATAAAAACATAAAATTTGGCGCACAGATTCCTTGAAGACTAGGAAATAATATTAGACTAACCACACACACACACACACACACACACAAGATCAGACTTCAAAATGGCCGACACAATGGCAAACCCCTCACTTTTCATGTGATATTACTTATATAGAATCGTCGATATGATGACAATATTGGTATATATCTTTATTTTTGGTTTGGCTTAAAACCTGAATTTGGACATTGCGGTAGGAGCATTGTTTATATTCTTGCGCAATGTAAAGTCTCTGAATGGCTGGGGGAGGGGGTAGGGCAAAGGGGCGGCCCTTAACTTAAAAAGTGGTGGTTCGCTTGCTTGTTCTGTTACGTACTTTTTTTTTTGCCGTCTTGCTTTAAACACAGCGGAAAAAGCATCAAATTTGGCGCACGGATTCCTCATTAGAGTAAGAGTCCTCCTGCAATTTTTAAGGAAAACACACACACACATACACACACATGCACGAAATCAAATTCCAAAATAAATCAATTCACAACAGATCTGAACTAATATGTTATCACATTCCCTTAGTCAGGTCGCTTAATGTCAACATTTGGGCTTACCATTAGTTAGAGCTGATAAAAGCACCAAATTTGGAGAGGTGATCCCCTAGAACCTATACTCATTGATATTAGAATAGGAGCCCTCTGGAATTTTTCGAATTTTAGGGTAAAAATGCTGAATTTTAATATGTCTTTATGATAATATATATATATTGTATTGCGTAAGTAAGGGAATGTGATAACATACAAGTTCAGATCTGTTGTGAATTGATTTCTTTGTCATGGAACTGAAAATATAAACCCAAACTTGAGACCATGATTAACATCAAAGCATCTGAAACATGGAGTTGGTAGAATTAATTACTGATCAAATATTATGTACCTATATTATATACTAATCAAATATAATGTATATAGTTTAAACAGACAGAAGATAGTTTCTAGAATAAAGAGTTTTCCTACTCAGTGGCGGATCTGGGTGCGTGGAGGCGCACTGGGCACGCCCCTTCTATTCTTTGTTAAAACAAAGAAATAAAAAGTAAACATGGAGGGGGAGGGCATGCGCCCCCTTTAATTTTGAAAAAGCGCCCCTCCCCCTCATGGAATTCCTGGATCCACCCCTGCTACTCCCATCAGGCATGAGACAGAGAAAAGTTGAAAAAAGAGGAGAGAGTTTGCGAGGGAGCGTAGCGACCGAGCGGGGGGAGGGTGTGGGAGGGGGGTGTCCCCCCTCCCACGGTGAGGACTTTTTGAAATTCAAGGTTTGAAAAAACTCATTTTAATGCATTTTACAACTGAAATTTACTATTGTTATGAGGTACATTTTACAGAGAAACATTGTGATAATTGAACTCATGAATGACACTTGCAAAATCTAAAGGAAGGAAAAGTATGCTTAACCTAGGACCTACTCAAATGTGAGGTCATAATAAATCACAGTAATGTACACCCAGGTGACGTCTTGCTGGATTCACTTCATACGGGTACAAAAAAAAAAATAAATAAATCACAGCTTAGCATTGCCATTGTTGGCTGTCTTTACCTTAGTCCATTAACAGTTTACTAGTATTGCTGATCTTGGTCCATGTAGTCTAGTAGAGAATCATGTATGTATATAAGACAGCTGAAAATAAATCATACATGCAGCTCAGCATTGTTGACCGTCTTTACGTCCATGTGCAACAGCTAACTTTGACCGAAAGATCGGTCTGTATCTGTCCGTCGGGGAATGTTCCGCGGAGACTGCGTCTGGCTTCACGGATCCCCTCCGTAGGACAGCGTTAATGGCAAAACATAAAAGAGTCCTCCGGACAGACGGATCTTTCCGTCTACAGCTAACTTAGACTGCCTATAATACCTTACAGGAGGTACAACAATTTGTAGACCCAGTTAAGTCCATAAACAGCTAATGTAGACCAAGCAAATGAAGTATTGTTGGATGAAGTCCAGAAATAAAGCGAATCCTTGCGGCGGATGATGTATCAAAAGTTCCAGGTGCCAAGGAAGTCGATTGAATCGCTAGCCTAACGTGGTTAGAAGACGAAACTGGTTCTGGGAGGTCAACTTCATATTCCAACCACTGCCACTTGAACTTACTGTATTGGAGACATCTGTGTCAATATCCGCTACACGAGGGTCATCCTTATCGAAGGTCTTCATTTTCTCGTTGAAGAAAGAAATATTCTCACCGGTCCACAAAATCACGATGACAAATGTAGGTCACGCCAACGTAATCAGCGGGATACAAAAGCAGCGCATCACGTAGACAGAATTAAGAAAGATCCGTCTGTCCGGAGGACTATTTTATATTTTGTCAGAAGTTATAACGCTGTCCTCCGCCGTATACAGAGGCCCGAGATCCGTGAAGCGAGACGCAGTCTCCGCGGAACATTCCCCGCGACGGACAGATACAGACCGATCTTTCGGTCAACGCATCGCGCTGAATGCTGCGGCAGCGCATGCATGCCGAAGCTCCTTGATAGTAATGATACACGTAATACGCAGTTACAGCCTCACACACGTGTGCAACATCACACCACACTGCAAGCTTCAGTATAGTACCGTAGCTACAAGTTGATCGACACGCACGTTTCACATCCATTTCACGCATGAAACATGCAACATCGCACAGCTGCTCGCTGACAAATGCACTCGAATCACCATTCACACACGGCGAGATATGGTGGCTGCAAAAAAAAAAAAAAAAGAAAAAGAGGAAAATCACGGAAATTTTCCCGACTGTGTATTTTCTCCCCAGAATTTCAAAATCCGCGGAAATCCGCGGATCCGCGGAGAAATCTCATGCCTGTCCCATGCTCTGAGACTCTAAGAATCATTTTACACTGAAATAATTTTTCAGTGCAGTGAGATTTATTTGTGGATACAGTGCACTCCCGTGATGACGAACGCGGTAAAAATTTTCGTAATAACTAAGTAAAAATCAGGTCCCAAAACTCTCATCTATCTTTCTATACATTACTGTTCTGTTTATAATAAATCGAATTGTCGATATAACAGGGAAAAAGCTGCCGGTCCCAACGACGTTTACTATAACGGGGGTGCATTCTACTGCTACTACTTTCTTCTTGTGCCACTGATATGACCGTGTCTCAGTATACCAGAAAATTTCCCTTCTGCCCGAGATTATGGGTGAGCTTTCTCTTTTACCAGGAACTTTACTGATGATTGTACCAAATGAGGACAGAAAGATAGACACGATGTCTTGTCATGAAAAGTTGTGCTGGCCATAATATGTATTTGGGTTAAATATGTTTAAAGTTGCGTTTGCATGCTGAGGGAGGTTTATTTTGCAGAATGTTCCATTAGACGAAAGGAACTAACTGACTATCATAGTCGCTTTACAAGAAACTATATAATGTCCCCCCCCCCCGAGGATTACCTTTTTCATGTACATACGGTGCTTTCTACTGTAACATTTCGAGGCAATACATACGAGTACATACTTAGAGATCAATTTTTACCAGAAATGTCTTCTCTGACAAATGCATGACAACATTACTCCAATCCAGTGAAATGATGCGATGGATATCAAAGTTTTGACAATAATTGGATTAAATTCCAATACTTTTGCTTTTAAGAATGTGATCCGTCCTGATATTCAAGTGCATGGGATCGTTGTGTGATTTGCCAGCAAGACACGGCTCAACCCTTAAAGTGTCTCTTGAAGAGTTCAAGGGCAAATGGTGACAAGACAGATGCCTACAAGTCATTCATGTCCAATGCTGAACAGTTCCGAGCCATTAATGCTGTTCCAGTTGAACTCTGCTTTGGGAGTGAAAAAACTGTTGAAAGCTTTGTTACACACTCAGCTCAATTGCACAAATCTTACCACTTGAAATTCAATAATTCTACATTGGAGAAGACGAAGAAAAAGAGAGTTCACATCCCAAATGAAGATCAGAAAAGGCTCACTAAGCGCAGAGCATTATATTAAAAAATGTTTCTTCTGTGAGAAAGAAGGAGAGGCTGGAGGATGTCCTCCATGACGTGTCAACATCCGACGCATATAAACTATCCGCGACATGATCACAGAGCTCAAAGTCACCTTACTAATGGCCAGTACAACTGCAATTGACATTCGCAAGGCAGGAGAGATGCCAGAAAACATAGATGAGAGGGCTCCTACCCTCATATTGTTTCATGATCTCAAGGAATCAGTGTGCCAAGTTTGAAACTTTTTATCCGCCGTGTAAGAGAAAAAAGAAAGAAAAAAGCATTCAAAAGAACAAGCAAGCAGCATTTTTTACGGGGTCCCATCCCTTTTGCCCTACCCCCCCCCTCCCCCCGGAGTTCAGACACTCATTATTACGCAAAAATGTAAACAATGCTCCTTACCACAATGTCCAAATTAAGGTTCTAATCGCACCCGTACGGCATGAAAAGCGGGGAGTTTGCCATTTAAATGCTGGCCCTTTTGGAATTTGATTTCGTGTGTGTGTGTGTGTGTGTGTGTGTGTGTGTGTTTTCCTTAAAAATTGCAGGAGGACTCTTACTCTAATGAGGAATCCGTGCGCCAAATTTGATGCTTTTATCCGCCGTGCATAAAGCAAGACGATAAAAGAGTACGCAACAGAACAAGCGAACCACCACTTTTTAAGTTGAGGGCCGCCCCCCTTGCCCTAACCCTCCCCCAGCCATTCAGAGACTTTACATTACGCAAGAATATAAACAATGCTTCTACCGCAATGTCCCAATTCAGGTTTTAAGCCAAACCAAAAATAAAGAAATATATTAATTTTGTCATCGTATCAACCATTCTATAAGTAATATCACATAAAAAGTGAGGGGTTTGCGATAAGTGTCGGCCATTTTGAAATTTGATCTTGTGTGTGTGTGTGTGTGTGTGTGTGTGTGTGTTAGTCTAATATTATTTCCTAGTCCTCAAGGAATCCGGGCTCCAAATTTTATGTTTTTATCCCCCGTGCATGGAGCAAAACGAGAAAAAAAAAACACGCAAAACAACAAGCGAACAACCTCTTCTTTTTTTTTTAAGGGGGGGGGGGTCCCACCCCTTTTGCCCTACCCCTCCACCAGCAGTTCAGAGACTTTACATTACACAAGAATATAATGCTCCTAACGCAATGTTCAAGCCAAGGTTCTAAAGCAAGCCAAAAATACAAAAACAAATGTAATATATTGTCATCATATCACCCATATGACATGAAAAGTGAGGGTTTTGCCAATTAAGTGTCGGCCATTTTGAAATTTGATCTTTTCAGTGTTTTTCTCCAAAAATCCCGGAGAGCTCTTACTCTAATATTGTTTAATAGTCCTAAAAGGAATCCGTGTGAACAAATTTGATGCTTTTATCCGCCGTGTAATGGTAATTTCGCTAAGCGACCTGACTACTACTTACGCAATACAGTATATATATCATATTATAAAGAAATATCAAAATTCAGCATTTTCACCCTAAAAATCGAAAAATTCTAGAGGGCTCCTACTCTAATATCAATGAGTAGGTCCTAGAGGATCACCTCTCCAAATTTGGTGCTTTTATCCGCTCTGTAACGGTAAGCCAAAATTTTGACATTAAGCGACCTGACTATGAGTGCGTTCGTTTGTCGTGAACCTTCAAACTTGCTCTACTCAGACAATAATTTCGGGAATTTCCAAGGCAACTGAGTAATATTTCTTCTTTTTTTAACCATTGATAAGAACAGATGTAACCTGCTAATTGCTTATCGATAAATCGATAAAAGTTAAAACTATTGTTCTTGTGCCTCACAGTGGTGTGGAGCGTACGCTGTTGAAACGTTCGTTTTGAATGATGATAAAAAAAATGCAGTTTATTGGGTCGACCGTTCACAAGTCACCGCGGGGCAGAAATAAGAGCAAGATTTCTTTGGTTTAGCATGCTGTTTGCGCCAATATTTGTGTCTTGTGTCTTTCTTACGTGCGAAAAAGTTTGCTAGCGGATTACAAATCTCGAGTTTTGTAACCCGCTAATTTGTATGCGTGTAAATTCCCCTAATATTCTTATGTTTTTATTTTGTTAAGTAGCATTTTTATTTCAGAAGACATTGCAGGCTTCCTGCCAACCTGTTCAGAATATTAAACATCGTTAGAAAATTCTTCAAATATTCCACCAAGTGTCTACCAGATTGTTGTATTTTATTTCTAGAAATGCAAAAGCTCCCCTGTGTGAGAGGGGGACACCCCCTCCTCCACACATTCGACTTCTCTTCTCTCACTCACATAAAGTTGGTTACAGTGAAAGACGCACACGTCCATCAGAAGGTGGTTGTAGCCATTCTCATTGTTCCCATCGATCAGTACACATTTTTTTTCTTTTCTTTTTTTTTTGAAAAAGAAAATATTGTACCAAAGTGTGAATCAGATCGTTGAAATTCAGATCTTTAAATGCAAACTTTCCTCGCACCTTCGATCATCATCCATAAAGTTCTTACACAGTGACAGACGCGCACGGGGCTCACGAGGTGAGAAAAATCACGATTTTATAGCCATGCCCACTGTCCCAGAGTATTAATTTTCTTACATTTTCTGTAAAAAAAAAATTGCGTACATAATGAATTCCACAAAAATGGTGTTGAATATTAGATCTACAAATACAAATGCACCCGTGATGCTCTGTCCAACCCTCTGTGCTCTCTATCATGCTCCAGCTCTCCCTCGATTGCGTGCTCTTCCCCTCCCGCACACGTAAATATATCATGGATATAGTGCCTATATCTGTTACATGTACCTTTGGACACTGTCCCATACGAGGGTATGATTAACCAACCCCCTGAAAAAAATGTATCATATTATACAATCGTTACATGGAGTTTCCGCCAGATGTTGCTTACGCTATACGAATAAAAAACCGCGTAGATAAGTAACAAGTACTATAGGTATTCTCTTAAATTAAGCTCTTACCATAGAGGTCACATCAGTAGGGTCACTAATTAGAACTATTCATATAGGGGCAACCCCGATTTGTAAAGCCTGATGTTCTTTTTTTTTCTATTTTGTTTGCATTTCATTACAAACTGTATACAAACTGTTTCTTGACATAAAAGCCAAGGTGCTCCCTGCCCCATCGTAGGTTGTCTTTAACAATGACCCGGATATTCGTTAACTCCTTGCGGCTGGAAGCTTTTGTGCTTGATGATGATATCAAAAGGTGGGGAACGGCATTGAATCGCTGAGCTGCGCATGCATGATCTAGCTGTGCCGATATAATGGTTTGGTGAGGGGGGGTGGATCTTTTCCACCTCCCTGGTTCGATGTAGAAGGTAACATGGACATTATAGTGCACTTCGTCATCAGAAAATGACTAACAGTTATTTGCTGTTGATCACCAAATCCTCGAAGTAGTATTCACAGTAATTTCACAGTTCAAAATTTAACTCCCTTTAAAGGGATGCATTCCTCACGAAATTAAAAAAAATATGTTGTTGTTGGTACCTCCAATGAACTACTTTCATCAAAAACAAACTTTCAAATCACCAAATAAGCTCGTACATTTCGGTTAAAAAAGTGTGACTCTGCAAATGAGCAAGTCTTGGCGGAGAGTCATATGTCATCGATGCACAACTCTTTCCAGCGGTGTTCTGCTCGTCATCCCTAGTTATTTATAAATACATGTTTACTATTTATTTTTATATTAATTGTATATATAAATAAGCTTGAAATATTGTTTGAAATAATAAAACCACATATTGTCACATTCTATGAAAAAATCAGGTATGATCATTTTGAACACTTCAATTGGTTTTCTGAGGCACGGCTGTCAACTTGAGAGTAGGGCATCAATGACGTTGCACCTTTTGGCAGGCTCTTACACAATCGCTTGCAGGAATAATTCTTTAAAAATCGCGTACGGAGACAATTTTTGATGTCCACGCGTATAAATTGGTGAAAGGTTATATTTTTTACTCTTCTTAATTATCAGTACAGTGAAAATCTCAGGACTGCTTCCCTTTAATCTTGTAAGCAGTTTATAGCATGCAATTCAGTCAAACGTGAGATTGTAAGAGTTTTGCATTGTCATGATCATGTTGTATATATTACTCGAAAATATCAATAAATGAAATTCTTGCCTCGTATTGTTTTTATTACAACTGATTGAAAAATTGTTTTATATCGATGTTAAATGCGAATTCGTGAATACAAATGAAAATTACTTGACTGGACATGCATGGGCACTTATAATCTGATATATCTATCCACAAAGAATTATACCTAAAGATTATCCCATATTGATTTTATAAAATTTTGTCAAGGATAGAATTACATTATTGTTGATAACGGTATTTATGACGCAGTTATTACGATAATTTACCTTTCACTGTAAGAATCGTAATATTGCTGTTAATGATAAATGTTGCTATAATCACTAACGAGTGCTGCTTAGTTATTTCCCCGTGCAGTATACGTTGTTTCATTCCACTATAAACTCCAGTACATTGTAGTTCTAATTCTACAATTAGTGTGTTGTTTGCAACAATACTCCGTCATTATTTTGAATGGGCCAAGACACGATCACTCGCCCTGCGTATTATGCACTTGTCAATGTAATGACGCACCCCACTACCTCCGGACATGGGTGCATCATGGTCATTTTTTGACTGACCACACGTGGTTTTTGACGCACACCACAGTCACTTTTTTGACTGACCATACATGGTTTTAAAAGTACACCACAGTAACTTTTTTGACGGACAACACGTTGAAAGTGACGAACACCTCGGTCACTTCTTTGACGACATCCCTGGTACATTTGACGCACATCCGTAACTACTGAAGCGATATTTGCATACGTTTTATTCAAGCAATTTCATTCTCTTTTGGTTCGTAAACATAATTTGTAATAGTTTCGGCAAGTTTCCCTTACCTAAAGTACCGTAATATTCTGTATAACTGTGCATGCATGCAATATCCATACATGACTTGTGTGCATATGCGCTGTGTGTGCGCGGCCATTGCTAGCCCGGTTGAACGCAACACACGGACGACGGGTAGTAGTTTATGTTCGATGAGGAATCATCATGTCTTTTAAAAGCAAAAAACAATCGACTGGTGACTCCGGTAATCCAACTCTATGCTCCGGCCCCAATTTACACGTGCGCACAAATTCCTTTGCCCTGCGGTTTTGTCTGTCACACGGGTGTCAAGTTTCCCTCTGGCTACTATTCATGTAGTTTTTTTCATGTCCTTGTTCAACGAGGGAGGGTCACCTTCCTACTTCATCTGTGAACATTTTGCTTCGATAATCACCTCACAAGACGAGAGATAAGTGTAGTCATATTTGCTGCTAGTTGTTTGCTGTTTGTTTTGTTGTGTTTTTATCACTCTTGTGATCGTGGCCATGATGGGGAAATAGTAGGGTGAGCCGAGTACGAGTGAGAGTGGACAGGGAGAGGGAAATCAAAAGATGGGGGATCCTCTGCTCACGATTTGTCTCTTAAAACACAAATTGTCAACAATTTTATTTTCAGTTATGATGGGTGTTTTGTTGGTGTGTCAATATGTTGATTTTTGTGCCATAAAAAAGAAGGAATAAATATCGTAGAATGCCAACCAAATGGTTTCACCAACATTGCGTGTACATTCGACCAAGTATTAAAAAGAAAATTACACCCCCCCAAAAAAAGGATTTGTTCTCTATCGTTTGGTAATTCAATATATTTCCTTTTTTTCATCAGTTGCGCGTTACATTGCCTGTTTTGGTTCTTTTTTATTGAATCAGAAAAGGAAAAATAAATATTAAAAGAGAAGAGATATTCAAAGCAAGACAGTAAGTTAAATTCTTAGTTTGACATCGTTTATTTCTTTTATGTACGTGACATTTTCAAAACGGGTAATTCAGACAAATTCTAAGTTTGCCTTGGATCTTTTTTTTTTTTGTATAGGGGGGTCATGTTCGTTGTACCCACCAAAGGTTCGTTAATACGAAAATGAAATATTCCGAAATACGCGAATTCCCTACACCTTATATAGACTGTAGATGTTAATCGTAAATAAATGTGAAAGTCATGATCCAAAAATGCAAGAATGTTTGTGATCCCATGGATGCGTTTATTTCATTGTCGGTTTAGCAAACCTTTGGAGTATCGAACCCTGTTTTATTCTCGGATAAACAAACTTTTGGAATAACAAACTTTATATTCAAAGCAAGATAATAAGTTTAATTTTGATCGATAGTTTGACATCGTTTATTTCTTAGTTGGAAAGCAATAGATAATCATAGTACAGAAAAAAAAACACAGACGGAACGTGAAATATTTAAAGCAACTAAATAAGATTAATTCTTAGTATGTTTGTTTGTCGTTTGCTTGTTTGTTTGTTTGTTTTTGTTTGTTTGTTTGTTTTTTGGGGGGTCATTTTTGTAGTACCCACGTAAGGTTCGCTGATGCGAAAATGATATTCCGAAACACGCAAATTTCCTATAGATGTTCGTATATACATACGTGTAGTGTGAAAATAATCCGGAAGAGCCTTAATGTTGTGATTGCGTTTATCCGTTCGTCTGGAAACGGATTACAAAACTTATGATTATGATGATTATCATAATCATCACTATTATTGTCTGGAACCTGTTACTATTTGATTAACGAGCATTTGTTTGTTTTTTTCCATTGTCAGATTAGCAAACCTTCGGAGTGCCAACCCTTGTTTTGTTTTCGGTTAAACAAACTTTTAGAACAACAACGAAATTTCAGATCAACAACTTTTTTTTGGATAATCATTTTATTTGGGCATTGGGGATAGTTCAGAAAAGAAATGTAGACGGGAGGAAAATCTTAAGGCAAGAAATATGCTGGATTCTTAGTTTGACAATGTTTATTCATTACCGCAGTGTTCATTATTGAGAAAAAAAATACATGCACGGTTCGCTATTTCCGATGCGTCGTTATTCCGTATACGAAACACGCATATTCCATTATGCCTACATGTTTGTTTGGTTTTTCTTATTCGAAAATGTAATTATGGTTTCAATCTGATTTGTGGCATTATTCTGAAAGTTCATCAATCTGAAACGAATTACGGGCACACAACTAATTTGGCCTACTTATCTAATTTCTGGATAAACGAACATTCAGATTACCAAATCTTCTTTTGTTTTTTGAGTGGAAAACCCTTCGAAGAAATGTTTTTTTTTTTTCCATTTTTTCCCCCCCGATTTACGAACCTTTGGAATCGCGAATCTTTTTTTTCCTGTTTTGAATAAACGAATGTTCAGAGTATCGAACTTTTAAACGAATAGTACATAACATATTTTTCTCAATCTGTGTCCATATAGAAGGGAGTGATTTTTTGAAAGGCAAGAAATAAGTTGAATTCATGTTTTTACATCATTTCCTCTTTTTTTTTATCGGGAGTGAGTGATATGGCAGGGTCGGCGTAAGCGGGGCTCAGCCCCCACTTTTTTTTCCTTTTTTTGGGGGGGCACCTGTACGCCTACCATGCAGTGGGCTTTTGAAAATGTGGCGCCGGATATGTGATAAGCTACTTCAGAAGGAGGTATTATTTTGTTCAAGAATGATATTTATTTCTTAGTTTCGTTTATTTCTTGTGTGCACAGTATCTATCATTCCCTAAAGAATATAGAAAAACGGTTCGTATCCCGATAATTTGTTATTTCGAACTTGAAAAGAGCAAAATCCCTGTGCCGATGTTTTTCTTCCGAAAATGTCATTTGTAGCATTCATAATCTAAAAAAAAAAGAAGTTTCGTTAATCTAGAAATGAATTGTAATTCATTTTCAGATTAACTTTATTATTTCTTTATTGGTTTAACGAACATATTTTAGCGAAACAAGCAGTAGTAAACATTTTTTTTCTCTTTCTTCAATCGAGCAATGGGCGGACAATTCAGAATCAAGAAGTATTTAAAACGGGAAAATAAGTTAGGGCCTATAGTTTACTTATTTCTTTTATTAGTTATTACAGATAATTGTGATAAGAAATGGAAAAAAAAAGAAATAGCCTTATTGACGCCAAATAAATGAAATAAATAAAGAATCATAACGTTTGTAAGTCTGGCTAGGTCTTCGCCCTGGGGCTTCAACTTGAGCCAACTTCTTTCTCAGTTCATCCCCCAGGTCCCAGACTGTTTATGACCTCTGAGAAAGCGCCAGTACGCGCGGTTTCTTTCGTTGAATACGGTAGACTCTTCCTTACCTACCCCTCCCCTTTCCCGAAGTCTGGCACCGCGTTTTCTGTTTTCTTTAGTAAAGTTGGTGTTAAAAATACTGTACTCTTGACTGCGCGTTTTTTTTTTCATTTCTATGATCTGAATTACGTCGAGTCTAACGTTAGAAGTACTAGTAGTGCTGTGTTCTACATACCGTCGTACACGTGGAGCACGCTGCTCACAGCGAGTCACGCACCACGCTAATGTAGCTGCGAATACGCACGCCACGGCATTTCCGCGAGCAGAAAGTGGCATGCGGCAGGCAGTTTCTTCTGCTGCCGCTTCTTTTACTGTCACAAATTTGTCTTTGTCACCATAAAACATTATTTAGACGCAAATTGTATTGGAATATAAATGAACTTTCTTCGATAGCAATGAATGTTGATGTTGCATCGCAATATGCATTAGGGACTAGGGCTTCTTCAAAGTAAGTGTTCGACGTCAGTAAGGTTGAAATCGTTACATCGCTAAACAGTCGTTCAGGTTTGAGCTTGCGTATGCATTATCTCATGGTTTTGTTGGAGGGAAAATGTGAGGAAAAAATGTAGCTTTTAAATCATTTGCTTGTCAGATTCGGGCAAACATTTTTCCCTCTTATTCCAAAACGCTTCCTGACTTTGATTTTCACTTGCCGCAGGAAAGCGCTCACTGTAATTTCCCTCGAAGTACGTGTATCCGGTACTGGTTGTGTGCATGCAAGAATGCGTGCAGTTTCCATAGCCAAGTGACGTACCATGACGCACCCTTTGGTCCAGAATGATGCGTGTTATTTTCCATAGCCAAGTGACGTACCATGACGCACACCTCAGTCAAAATTTGACTGACCACGATGGGATTTTGATGATTACCTGGGTCAAAGATTTGACGGACACACCTGGGAAATGACGCACACCTCGGTCACAAATTTGACGGACCAAACGCGGAAATGACGCACCCATGTCCGGGGGTAGTGGGGTGAGTCATTACATTGACAAGTGCATTACTGTACATACACAGTTCACGATATCCCGCTCGATAAAATGATTGGATGAAATGAGCGGCAACTTCTTAGCACTTCTGATTCTTGAGCAGATGTATAATTTTCTTTCAGAGAATATTCATTTCAGCGTTTTTAAAGCTTCATGATTTAAACTACGGAAATTGTTCTGTCTGTAGGCTGTGTTATCAACAAGGGTCTATCTGAAAAAGAAAAAAAAATCGCAAGAAACTTTCAGTTTGCGACTGCTCTGCGTGAAAGTTTCGTCCGCATGCTATGTCATTATCGTAAATCACTTGTCAATTGTAGTCCCAGCCCCTGGGTACCCGGGGATGGCCGGGACTTGCAATCAAGTTGGCCAGGGATATCAGCATTTTTTTCGCCCGGGTGGGTCAGGAATAGACCGGGCTTTGTTGGGGGAAATTCAATTATTTTGCCCTGGTGGGTCGGGAATGGACCGGGATTTGTTGGGGGAGATTCACATATTTTGCCCCGGTGGGTGGGGAATAAACCGGGGCTTGTCGGGGGAAATTTGCTCTAACAAAATGGCAGGGATTTTGCTTGAGAGTTGACCGTCTACCGCGTGATTTGTACCATTTCCAGTACGACGATAATGTGACCATAAAAATTTCGCTTGACTAGCAATTCCCTGCTATTGAGGACTCAGTAACATTGCCCGAAAGTCGCGTAAACGCATGAATCATGTAAGAGAATCGAGCCTTGCGCGAAACATGCGCGATTTGCGCATTTCATTTGTAATAATAATTGTCTGACGTGGAACCTTTGTATTGTCCACTGATGTGCGCCGGATCGGCGCTTTACGCGATCCATGCGGGCTCGCTCACACTGCCCAAAAATCGTGTTTAAAGGCCACCGCACACTACACGATCAGACTGGTCTTAAAGTCTTAAGCCAAGCTGGGTCTTAAGACCAGTCGTACGACCGGACACCGCACACTATACGACCCGACTGTAAAGCGCGCGCAGTGCGCACTGCGTGCGCTTGCATTTTACTCCATTGTGAATGGCTGAAAGCCTACGACCAGTCGCAGAAATTCAACATGTCAAATCTCTACGACTGGCGCTAAGACCCAGTCGTACGACTAGAAAATGGCAAGACTGTGACATCACACTTCTAGTCTTAAGGTCTTAAGACCGGTGAATCGGGGCAAAATCGTGTAGTGTGCGGCGGGCTTAAATCGCGTAAATCACGTAAGAAATTTGGTTTTGCGTGCTTGTCCGTTGAGAATTTGACCATTTTTGCTGATTTACGCAATGAAAATCACCGATGAATTGCGCAAGAACTACGCGGAAAGATCACACAAAAATCACTTATATAGCGCCAATTATAGGCTACGTGAGTTGTTGTGATTCATCGATCAGTATTTCATATGTATTACATGCGCTTATTTGCGTGTTCTGTTAGAAACATATGCCAATATTTTTTTTCAGTGATTTTCAGTGATACGTACGTAGGTGTTACAAGCGTGAAACATGCATCATTATTTATGTCTGCTAATCGTTAGTGGAAAGTCGTTGGTGAACGCGACAGCGGCAACATTTTCGCGAACAATCACTGATATTCCACGCATATTTTGCGCATTGTTCGCGTACGAACCACGCAAACTACGCAAAAATTACGTAAAACAGCGCAATACTGCGTATACTTTTACATGAAGCCGAGTTTTGAGTTGCTCAAAACCCGGAATCGCGTAAAGCGCCGATCCGGCGCACATTGGCTGACTAACTTCGAAGGTTCCACGTCAGACAAACTCATGAAAGGCGCAACTAGCGCATGTATCGCGTAAAAGGCTCGAATTTCTTACGTGATTCATGCGTTTACGCGACTTTTGGGCAATGTGACAGGGCCTCAAAAAGACTCAAAACTCGGCCTCAGCTCAAAACTCGGCTTCGCGTAAAAGTTTACGCCGCGCAGTATTGCGCTGTTTACGTAATATTTGTGTAGTTTGCATCCTTCTTACGCGAACAATGCATGAAATATGCATGGAATATCAATGATCATTTGCGAAAATGTTGCCGCTATCAAGTTCATAATGTGCGAATCATGCGCGATTCATACGCAATTCATTAGTGATAAAGCGCAGATTATGCGTGATTTTCCGTGGACCTCAGTCATCGCGCACAACCACGAATTCGCCCTATTTGGGGCCTTTGAGTGCCTTTGCGCTGAAAGTGCATGGTTTAGTGATTTTTGAGTGATATTTCCATAGTTCTTGCGCAATTCATTGGTGATTTTCATTGTGTAAATCAGCGAAAATTGTCAACGGACAAGCACGCACAATCAAATTTCTTGCATGCTTCATGCGTTTATGTGACTTGGGCAGTGTGACTGGGCCTTGAGGGTTGGGACTTGGCCGGGGATTTCTACGCAAATATGCGCGGTTTGTCGGGGACTTGGTCGGGGATTTCTGCACAAATATTGCCCGGACTGTCGGGGAATTGGCCGGGGATTTCTACTTCAATTTTGCCGGCCTGCCGGGGACTTAGCGGGGGATTTCCGTGAAAATTTTGCCCGACCTGTCGGAGACTTGGCTGGGGCTTGGCCGGGTGGTGTAACATCCGAAAATTGCAAGTGGGATGCAAGTCCCGGCCATCCCCGGGTACCCAGGGGCCGGGACTACAATTGACAAGTGCATAACACCTCGTCTTCATCATTATCACAAGTGTCCTCCATCCATCACTATCATTATCAAAAACATTACAAAAATTTTCTAAGTCATGACAAAAGTATATATCAGGGCTCGACACTAACGGTGGCCCGGGGCCACCAAAAACACACGTCGGGCCCCCCCAAATTTCAGAAATGAAGATTTTGGTGGCCCAATTGGGCCACCAAAAAAAAGTCGGATGTTTGCCTTTACTTTTGGAAATGAACAGCGGTAACAATCGGCTCCGTAAGATGCTAAAATAAATGTCAGATGTTTGCTTTTAACTTTGGAAATGAATAACGGGAATATTTAACTCCGTATGATACTAAAATTAATGTCAGATAATGTCGGAAATGAATAAGGATAACATTCGGCCCCGGAAGATGCTGAAATAAATGTTGATTGTTTGCTTTGGCGTTCGGAAATGAATAATAATGATATTAAACTCTGTACGATGATGAAATAAATGCTGGATGTTTGCTTTTACGTTCGAAGGTAAATGGCAATAACATTCAGCTCCGGAAGATGCTAAAATAAATGTTGAATGATCCCTTTGACGTTCGGAAATGAATAACAATAATATTCAACTCCGTATGAAGATAAAATAAATGTCTGATGTTTGCTTTTATGTTCTAAAGTAAATAGCAATAACATTCAGCTCCGGAAGATGCTAAAATAAATGTCGAATGTTTGCTTGACATTCTGAAATGAATAACAATAATATTCAACACCGTATACGATGATAAAATAAATGCCGGATGCTTGCTTTTACGTTCGAAAGTAAAAAGCAATAACATTCAGCTCCAGAAGATGCTAAAATAAATGTCGAATGATCCCTTTGACGTTCGGAAATGCATAACCTTACAATAATATTCAACTCCATACGATGATTATATAAATGTCGGGTGTTTGCTTTTACTTTCGAAAGTATATAAAGAGCAATAACATTCGGCTCCGGAAGATGCCAAAATAAATGTCAGATGCCAAAATAAATGTCAGATGATTGGTTTTATATACGTTTGGAAGTGAATAGCAGTAACATTCTGCTATACATACGATGCTAAAATAAATGTCAGATATTTGCTATTACATTTTGAAATGAATAACAGAACATTCAGCTGCGTTGCATGGTAAAATAAATGTCTGATGTCTGCTTTGACGTTCAAAAATGAAAACAGTAACATTCGGCTCCTTAAGATGCTAAAATAATTGTCAGATGATTCATTTCACTTTCGGAAGTGGACAGCAGTAACATTCGGCTCCGTGCGATGATAAAATAAATGTCGGATGTTTGCTTTTAAATTTGGAAATGAATAACGGTAATATTCTGCTCCGTACGATACTAAAATAAATAACAGATTGCTGCTTTTACAATTGGAAATGATTAACGGTATCAATCGGCTCAGTTAGGTGCTAAAATAAATAGAGGATGTTTGCTTTCATGTTCGGAAATGAATAAGGATGACATTCAGCTCCGTAAGATGCTAAAATGAATGTCGGTTGTTTGCTTTTACATTTGAAAATGATTAACTGTAATTAACATTCGGCTCCGTACGGTGCTAAAATACTAGTAAAATTGGATGATTGCTTTTACAATTTTGTTTGTTTTATAGGCTTTCAATACCGATGCAGAAACAAGGACGATATGATAAAATCAGAAGCTGAATGAATATTAAACGGCATGTCTCACGTCACGCTTACAACTAGGCATCTTGCACTTTTCAAATCTTGGTAGAAAACACGACATGTGGTACGCGCCTGCCGTGATAACGCATTGTAGAACCTGCATGGTAACGTAAATAAACACGCATCCGATTTGTCGTAATTAATGTTGTAGCGTACGCAGGGATTTACGAAGATGAACACACATGCTTCGTTGTCTTTTCATGCTATGCTAGGTGTTCGCGTCGATCGACGATACCATACTATGCTGTTACAAACGACATAAACAATGCAAGTAGAGCTTCGTTTGTTGTATCGAAATGGATAAACAAGGTGCTGGAACCAAGATTATCACTATCAGCGGATTATCAAACTTTGCAACGCTACAGAAGCACTCAAACAGCATGACCTGATCATTCTTCGGCCGTGAACTGGTAGTGAAAAAGTCGTGCTTTTGGAGCCCAAGAGCTGCGGACAATACCGATGTAACAATCGGCGGATTATCACCATGAATAGCAAGTGTCTTTTGTTCGATTTTCACGCTGCATAACAAATGAGTCGTTCTAGCCGGCGAGGGGGCAAGGCAGGATGTCGGTGACTGTTCTGCCCGAAAAGCACGACTTTTTTCACGACGTAACAACTACTAATCCACGGTAATTTCACATTGATTCCAGCACCTTTTCAGAACTCGTTCACCACCTATTCATAACGCAATCACGGCAAAACCACGGAGACAATATGTAAGTGCAAAAGCACAACTTTTGCACGACTAAATCACAACAAAATCACAAGTAAAGGACAGCGTTTTCAGTGTCAAAGCATCGCAAATAGTGTTGGTAGTGAATGGACGTATGCTTTTTTAATTATAATTCATCAATGACACAGACTTGACTGTCTTCATCTAGGTCAACTCTGGTAACAAACTCAGTACGATTATAGCAATTAATGCACATGAGATCATACAAACATTTAAGATGACTGGCAATATCAATGCAGCTCTTTCTTGCATTTTTAAACTGGTTGATAAACAAAATACCAGGTATGTGATGTGGTAAACAGTATACCTGTGAGCAAAGGGATTACTTGATTAAAAGAAGGAAAAGTAGAAATTACGCGGTGCGTAATATATGTCCCCGCCGGAAGTAGCATTTTGTAGCAAAATGTACAAATAGGTCAAAAATCAAGGTCAAAGGTCAAGAAGTCAAAGATCAAAATTCTGTGTAGAAGTTTTTAAGCCCTCACCTAGTGCCATCACTTAAAGCAAACGGAATCAAAATCGGGTTAGAAATGGCGAAGGAGTAGCATTTTGTAGCAAAATGTACAATATAGGTCAAAAATCAAGGTCAAAGGTCAAAGATAAAAATTCTGCGTAGAAGTTTTGAAGCCCTCACCTAGTGCCATCACATAAAGCAAACAGAATCAAAATTGGGTTAGAAATAGCGATGGAGTAGCATTTTGTAGCCAATGTGCAATATAGGTCAAAAATTAAGGTCAAAGGTCAAAGAAGTCAAAGGTTAAAATTCTGTGTAGACGTTTTGAAGCCCTCACCTAGTGCCATCACATAAAGCAAACAGAATCAAAATTGGGTTAGAAATGGCGATGGAGTAGCATTTTGTAGCCAATGTACAATATAGGTAAAAAATTAAGGTCAAAGGTCAAAGAAGTCAAAGGTCAAAATTCTGTGTAGACGTTTTGAAGCCCTCACCTAATGCCATCACATAAAGCAAACGGAATCGAAATCGGGTTAGAAATGGCGAAGGAGTAGCATTTTGTAGCAGAATGTACAATACAGGTCAAAAATCAAGGTCAAAGGTCAAAGAAGTCAAAGGTCAAAATTCTGTGTAGAAGTTTGAAGCTCTCACCTAGTGCCATCACATAAAGCAAACGGAATCGAAATCGGGTTAGAAATGGCGAAGGAGTAGCATTTTGTAGCATTTTGATCACACTCGGACGCACACACGGACACACGGACGCACGAACACACACATGGACACACACACGTACGGAGCCCGTTTCATGGTCCCCTGCTCGATCTCGTTCGGCGGGGACAATAATTATTTGCTTAAATCTTCTGATTTCATGCACATTTCACACTATGCATTTTATACCAGCTGCTCACGAGTTACCCATTTAAAAAGGAAGTCACTCAACAGCAAACAAAATGGAAAACAATCATAATGGTAGAGGCATTTATTCTCACTCACCACCACCAGGCTGACCACTTAATGTCAATAAGCTGCTGAGATCACTTGTCTTCTTCCGCTTTATAGAATGATGTTTCTCATCACCTAACTCACCACGCTCAGCCAGAGACTGCTCACAGCTGGCAGTCAGTGAAAGGGAATGGAAGGAAAGAGCACAACAATAGCTAACTTACAAGATGCATTATCATATCAATGGGCACTGCTTTATGTTAAAGGTACAGTTTACCATTGGGAGCAGTGGTTTAAAAAATGTTTGACTTATCACATTTGATGCATATGTGTAGATATGTAGTATCACAAAACATCCTACCATAATATTTCCAATTAAAGCCTAAATTACTAAGGAGATATCACTATTTTCTCACTAAACCAGAACTGTAGACAGTTTTGTCTAGAAACAATTTCATAATAACTATTGTTCACATTTTGTATATTTACCAATACTTAACATTAATTATACTGATTAAAATTTTTACATTGTTGTTTCTTTCCCTAACTCACATTTTAGAACTATTTTAAAGCACTAAAGCTGGGTTTTTGTTTCATCTGCAAATGGTAAATAATGCCTTTAAGTCTTCAAAAAATGTCATTGATAACACTGATACTTCTGGTACAAGACACAATAGCTGTTTTATACAAATGACTACAATGGCATCACATATTTTATAATGTAATAAACTTAGCAAATGTTGATCCAAAGTCACAGTGAACAGCAAAAGTGAACAAAATAAAACAAAACAAAACAAAAAACCTGAAAACTATGTGCAATGAATGACTTCAAAACCTTGTAGATGTAGATGTCATAGCTCTCCTTCATTTTCCTACGCCTCTTCTTGGCGGCATTAATGGTAGTTCAAAAAAGAATGTTAATCATAGCAAATTTCATGCTTACCCCTAATACTCCCAGGGGGCATAATGGCCCCCCTTGATGTTTTGCGCAATATGTCCACAAAGTGAGAAGCCATCAACACGGCGTTTCAAGACTACTTCCATTCAAGTCTCGAGCAACTTTTGAGACCAAATTCCGAACACCTGGGTACGTGGTTCCAAAGTTACGCAACAAGTGCATATCACACCCAAAATTGCTCAAAAACAAGATTTTGTGTACAAATCCAATGCAAATACGTGTCAAGCCAAAATTCATAAATGTTATCATTATTTTGACTTTTACTGATTAAAATGAATTTCACATTGTTTATTACTAAAATAGTGTTACTGACAATTTCCACCAAAAATCATCCAAATATTTTTAAAAACATAGAAATACATGAGAAATTTTAAAAATAATAAGAATACATTGTACACACACAAAAAAATTTGACGGCGATTTTTTTTTTCAATGTACATTCAACAAGGAAAAGTAGAAATTACGCGGTGCGTAATATATGTCCCCGCCGGAAGTAGCATTTAGTAGCAAAATGTACAATACAGGTAAAAAGATGAAGGTCAAAGGTCAAAGAAGTCAAAGGTCAAAATTCTATGTAGAAGTTTTGAAGCCCTCACCTAGTGCCATCACATAAAGCAAACGGAATCGAAATCGGGTTAGAAATGGCAAAGGAGTAGCATTTTGTAGCCAATGTACAATATAGGTAAAAAAATCAAGGTCAAAGGTCAAAGAAGTCAAAGGTCAAAATTCTGTGTAGAAGTTTTGAAGCCCTTACCTAGTGCCATCACTTAAAGCAAACGGAATTGAAATCGGGTTACAAATGGCGAAGGAGTAGCATTTTGTAGCAAAATGTACAATATAGGTCAAAAATCAAGGTCAAAGGTCAAAGAAGTCAAAGGTCAAAATTCTGTGTACAAGTTTTAAAGCCCTCACCTAGTGCCATCATATAAAGCAAACGGAATCAAAATCGGGTTAGAAATGGCGAAGGAGTAGCATTTTGAAGCAAAATGTACAATATAGGTCAAAGGTCAAGGTCAAAGGTCACAATTGACATTCTGTATGGAAGTTTCAAAGCTCCCATGTAGTGCTATCATATAAAGCAAACAGAATCAAAATCGGGTTAGAAATGGCGAAGGAGTAGCATTTTGAACATTTTGATCACACACGGACGCACACACGGACAGACACACGGACGGACACACGGACGGACACACACACGTACGGAGCCCGTTTCATAGTCCCCTGCTCGAACTCGTTCGGCGGGGACAACAAGAAACCCCCAGAGTCTCCAAACCAAAAAAAAAAAAAAAAAAAAAAAAAAAGAATCTTGGGGGCTTAATGATTTACAGCCAAATTCTAATTTCATGCAAAAAGTAGCATAATTAATTCATATAAAACAAGGAAAAGTAGAAATTACGCGGTGCGTAATAATGTCCCCGCCGGAAGTAGCATTTCGTAGCAAAATGTACAATATAGGTCAAAAATCAAGGTCAAAGGTCAAAGAAGTCAA
The DNA here is from genome assembly GCF_040938485.1 of Diadema antillarum. Taxonomy (NCBI): domain Eukaryota; kingdom Metazoa; phylum Echinodermata; class Echinoidea; order Diadematoida; family Diadematidae; genus Diadema; species Diadema antillarum. Next base: position 167,067 of record NW_027272543.1, on the reverse strand, counting down.
AGGTCAAAATTCTGTGTAGAAGTTTTGAAGCGCTCACCTAGTGCCATCACATAAAGCAAACGGAATCAAAATCGGGTAAGAAATGGCGAGGGAGTAGCATTTTGTAGCAAAATTTACAAAAAATGTAGGTCAAAAATTAAGGTCAAAGGTCAAAGAAGTCAACGGTCAAAATTCTGTGTAGAAGTTTTGAAGCCCTCACCTAGTGCCATCACATAAAGCAAACAGAATCGAAATCGGGTAAGAAATGGCGAAGGAGTAGCATTTTGTAGCAAAATGTACAAAACAGGTCAAAAATCAAGGTCAAAGGTCAAAGAAGTCAAGGGTCAAAATTCTGTGTAGAAGTTTTGAAGCCCTCACCTAGTGCCATCACATAAAGCAAACAGAATCGAAATCGGGTAGCATTTTGTAGCAAAATGTACAAAACAGGTAGGTCAAAATCAAGGTCAAAGGTCAAAGAAGTCAAAGGTCAAAATTCTGTGTAGAAGTTTTGAAGCCCTCACCTAGTGCCATCACATAAAGCAAACGGAATCGAAATCGGGTAAGAAATAGCGAAGGAGTAGCATTTTGTAGCAAAATGTACAATACAGGTCAAAAATCAAGGTCAAAGGTCAAAGAAGTCAAAGGTCAAAATTCTGTGTAGAAGTTTTGAAGCCCTCACCTAGTGCCATCACATAAAGCAAACGGAATCGAAATCGGGTTAGAAATGGCGAAGGAGTAGCATTTTGTAGCAAAATGTACAATATAGGTCAAAGGTCAAGGTCAAAGGTCACGACTGAAATTCTGTGTAGAAGTTTCAAAGCTCCCATGTAGTGCTATCATATAAAGCAAACAGAATCAAAATTGGCTCGTAAATGACAGAGAAGTAGCAAATTGAAGATTTTGATCACACACGGACGATAAAATGAAAAGATATAGTGAAATTTACCTATACAGCCCTTTAGATTACATCATGAGTGACTTGCGTGCTAATTTTCATCATGATTGCGTGATCTGCGGCCGAGATCTTGGGGGGGGGGGGATCATAATGTCATAATGTAATGTCATAATGCCCCCTCCCCCAAGTATTAGGGTTAAAGGGAAGGTAAACCCAAAGAGCAATGTGGATTGAGTGAAAGCAGCAACATTAGTAGAACACATCAGTGAAAGTTAGAGGAAAATCGGACAATCGATGCAAAAGTTATGAATTTTTAAAGTTTTTGTGTTGGAACCGCTGGATGAGGAGACTACTAGAGGATATGACGTATGAGTGGACAACAATACAAAGAAAATATAAAGGAAATTCAACAAAAATTCACTTTTCTAGAATTATGAAAGAGCAGTGGACCAACCGCTTTCAGAAAGCAGGGGGAATAATTGCTAACCTTAACATATGTCAATATCAAGTTGATGGAATTTGTAATTTTCATGAAAAATGGATTTTTGTAGTATTTTCTTTATATTTTCTTGGTATTGTTGTCCACTCATACGTCATAACCTCTAGTAGTCTCCTCATCCAGCGGTTCCAACACCAAAACTTTAAAAATTCATAACTTTTGCATCGATTGTCCGATTTTCTTCAAACTTTCACTGATGTGTTCTATTAATGTAGCTGCTTTCACTCAATCCACATTGTTCTTGGGGTTTATCTTCCCTTTAATGAAATGCATGGAAATCCTCACACTGTGAAAAATTATTTTCAGTGTCATTATAATACTGATTAAAAAAATGAATAAAGGAGTTCTAGACCTGAAATAAAGCCTCTTCAAAGAAACATGGAAATGCAACAGTAGCCACATGACTGAACTCTACTGCAATATCCTTGAGTTCTATATGATTATTATTTTTGCAGTAAGCCCTCGATCATCAAAAGCTCACAGCTAACTCATAGTAGAATACAGGCCCCACTCAAGGATACATGTTCATCTAGTAGTCAGTGCCTGTAATTTCCAAACCTTTACGCCTCTGTTGACATACAAGCTAATGCATATTTCAGACTGCTCTTTATGTACCTACGCTTGTACACAGAACCTGAGGCTTTAGTATTCTCTGATGTGGAATGAAAATGCAACTTAATATGCAAAACTTTTCTTTGAAATATGCTATAAATTTAAAGTCAAAACATAAGTGTTTACATTTCCACTGTTTCATGAAAACATGGGGAACTTTGAAATCCCATAACTTTCTTAAAGAATTTCAGTCTGATTTTGATGAAAACACCTAAACTCTACCATTCTGTTCATCAATTTTACTCTAAAAAGTGATCTTGAACAAGGTGCAAAATTGCACATTTTGGCATGATAAAGTCAAAATACGAGCTGCAAGTCATCTTCCTTGTGAACCCCCAATTTTTAACCTGATATATCACCAGTGTGGTACCCACAAAGAGCATCATTCTACCAAGTTTATTCATGTATATGTACATGCTTGTCCATCCTGCTGAAAGCAGCTCAAAGCAATAAGATTATGTTAGTACAAATAAGGCAATATCCTAAACTTTCCAAGTTACATCTTAAAAGGTTTCTTGCAATATTCCCTTCAAATTTCTGTGTATATCTATCTGGTTCTGAGTTAGGCTTTCAGAAATGAAGTAAAAGAATAACAACATGTTATACTGTTTGAAAGGTAACAACCCAGCGAATTAAAAAAATGCAAATACTACAAAATACATGAATTGTTATCGTATAAGATTTTCACAGTAACAACCACAAATACCATTAATGTAAATCATGAATTTCAACATTTTAGCGTCATAACTGGGCACCAGAGCTTGTTCTTAGGTATAGAAGAAAGCGCAGATACAGGTTTTAGTGCAATTTCCACTAACCTATTCAAGATGGTCTGATTCTTAGTGACAAATCCTGTGCAGGGGAAGAGCTAAACTCCATAATGTTCCCAGCGTATAATAGTAATAATACATATGATGAACATTGCGCCAAATCCACTTTGTAGAGCGCTCTAGGCACATACATACTATTACAGTACTCTCCGCTTAATCGGGTTGTGTCTAGCAGAGCATTTTTTACCCAATTAAGCGGAGTACCCTATTAACCAGAAAGCATGTTAATCCATTCACTATGCAGATACCACATACTAATCACACACCTCTCTGCATCAGACACACAGCAAGGTGTGTCACTTACAGCCACAGGTCATACAACAGCCTTAGTTTAAATGTCTGCAGTGTAATTTTGCAAACATCAGCAATCTGCTTGCAGCCCTGAGTCCTCATTAAGCCACAAGAACACTTCTAAACATCTGTCATTTTGAAACTAGATTCCTATATACATATGCAGCCAAATGCCGCAATGAATTCTGCTGCGTCCCTGTGTCTTTCATTGCGACCTTAAAGATAATAAAAAGTTTTGCTACCTCAAAAGTTTCCCTGAATTTCCTTGTCTTAGTTTGTGTTTCAGGTTAAAGTACCTTTCATATAACTAACCCTGTGAGACATACTCGTACCAAAACTTTATATTATCTATAAGTTTTTTTTTTTTTTTTCAATTAACGGCCTGAAGAAAGGTTAGAATCTCAATAGAGTAAGTTTATTCTTCGCTTTTCTCGAGAGCTACCCATAGCTCATAGGCCCATGTATAGTGATTAGTGTGTCACTGTGCATGTGTATGTTGGGTAGTGTGTGTAGTGTTGGTGCAAGGGTTATATGTACATGACATGCAAAAATGCATCTACTTGTACGAGTCATACGGCGTATCTGTTGTACACTGCACATTATCGTGTTAAACCATGAACCTAAGCTCTCTACTGACTTTCAGCACCTCACAGTTTCTTCATTATTTATATTTACCCAAATTTTAAAGGCTTTCTGCAGGAAACTATAGAAATATATCGGGTTAATCTGGAAAATTCCTGCCCGTTTATGCGGAATGCCTACTCGATTATCCGGTAAATATAACATGAATCGGGAACTGTTTTTCACTTTTTAAGTCAATCAAGTGGAGTACCCAATAAAGCGGTACTCGATAATGCAGAAACTTCATGATTGTTTCCTAGACATTAAGTCATGGTCTTTCTGTAACCATCTCAAACTGAATGAAGCCAAAACTGAGTTTTTATTCATCTCATCAAAGTCTAGGCAGCAACCGGGATTTCAACCTTCTGTGGATTTTGCTGGAGAATGCATCTCTTCCTCTGACTGTGTGAGGGATCTCGGTGTTACTCTTGATAAGCATCTCACTCTCACTAACCACATTCGGAATGTCTGCAGATCGGCTTCCTTTGGCATTGCTAGGATTGGGAAAATAAGTCTGCTTCAAAGCACTGGAACAATTTACCACTTACCGTTAGACAGTCTCCATCAGTCAGTGTTTTCAAAAAAGCCTTGAAAACACATCTTTTCAGTAGCAACTAGTTCGTAGCTGTAACATTTATCCATTATTTTACATACTGTCGTACATGTTTTGAATTGATTGTAAGCGCTTTTGGCCTTGTGGGAAAAGCGCACTATAAATAATAGTAATAATCATAATAATAAGGAGATTCCTTAATGAGTCAACTACAGAAAAGCTGGTACATGCATTTGTGTCTCCACACATGGACTATTGCAACAGCTTCCTAGTTGGTCTTCCTCGCTCCTGTCTTGCTCTGCTACAATGCATCCAGAACACTGCTGCACGTCTCATCACACGCACAAAGAAACATAAACATATCACACCTGTCATCAGATCACTGCACTGGCTACAAATTCATGACCGCATCATCTTCAAAGTTCTACTCCTCACCTACAAGATTGTCCACAACTTAGCACCATCCTATCTTCATCTGGTTTCCCTCCGGACTATATCTTCTTCCTCACCAGCCAGACGCCTTTGTTTTCGCTCCACTGCACACCTTCAACTCACATTGGCACAGCTCACCCGTATCCGTTATGGCAACCGTGCCTTCAGTGTTATTGCAACTACACTATGGAACAACTTACCCATCCACGTCTGTGAAGCTCCTACAGTAGACTCCTTCAAAACATTACTGAAAACTCATCTATTTTTGCATGACATTTAATTTGTTTTGTTTTATTATATATATATGTTATGTTCGTTCTATAAGTTATAATTTACAATATGTATTCTATGTATTTTATATTGTGTTTCATCGTACTACAATTTGTTTCTACTCCATGACAGAATTTCTCCTTTCTAATTTTTTCGTTTAGACGCACAGCGCTTAGGAACATTGTAATAAGCGCTTTAAAAATGATATTTATTACTATTATTATTATTATTATGCAGAGAGTACTGTATTACCCATATGAGATTGCTTTGCCGGGCAATTGTAGTGGATATTTTCCTTCTTCCGGGTTTGGCTATTAACTTTACACGTAAAAACTCCGGTTAATCACCAAGAAATAATATCGAAAACGCTAGCATCTGGGCACTTGAGCTCCTGGTGATGAAAAATATATTGTTGTGAGAGTTTCTTGTGGAGAGGTTTTCGTGATGAAGTGCAAACTCGTAGATTTAGAAGACAATCGCTGCACCTTATGTAGGCATGTGTCTGACTGTGTGTGCTGGCTGTTACTTGCACAGCATACCTGAGTTTCGCGACAGACGGCAAATTTCCATACGTTAGCACGAAAAAAGGGGGACAATCGCTGCCACTGTGTGAGCACGCCGGGTACCTGAATTGTGCACAGTGGTGTAGGGTTTGACCTGGCGCCGAGTGGATTTGTTTACGTAAATCGGGAAGTTTACATTGTGTTGATTTAAGTTACTGCTCAAAGATATGGGTGACAGAATCAATATGGACTGTCTACTTTCGCGGGATACGACATCTATTACCCTCAGTAGCATTGTATTGCCCGAGTCGAAGACGAGGGCAATACATTTCTAGTTGGGGCAATAAATGTTGGGCTTGAACCCACAAACCTAAACCACGCTCATGTGATTCAGAGACATGTGCTCCTATCCTCTCGGCCACAACACCTCCACAGTATATGACCAGTAGTTGTAGAAAGAGCATAGTACTACACCTCTGCCCTGAAGCTATAGCCACTAGGAATACTGTTTTAACAGCCAAATCTATGAGGGATTCTTTAGCTAAAGGCTCAAAGGGGGGCTTTGCTGAAGTCTCTAGAACTTTAGGCAGACTCAAGGAAGTGAGTAGATTCCTAGCAGGAGATCTACGGCTTACCAAGAAAAATGCCTTGAACAACTTGGACAATGCAAGGGCATTCAATGTACAAATTCAAGCATTGAACCCTTCATGCACTACCGTAAAGTTCCATGTATAAGACGCACTATTTTTGCCACGGAAAACGTAGAAAATCAGGGGTGCATCTTATACACAGGTACAGTCGAATCACGGAAAAAATCTGTCACGTACACCCAATTTTATAAGGGCAACTTGGAGCCATGTACGCCCATCGACGTTCGGAGGGTAAGCAATCACTGAAACTTTCGGATAAATGAGCGATCCTTCAATCTGGACACACACAACAGCTGTAAATGCGGGATAAACTTACAATTGTACATCGGCCTTGTGTAGTAACGATGTATCAATCTGGCCATAGACAACAGCTGTAAATACACGATGTACTGTACCTACCAGGCTACCGATGTATCAGTGACAGTGTCAGTCTACCAAGCTACCAACAGCCAACCTAGTAGCTGAAATACGCGATGCACAAGTATCATTACTAAATTACCGATATCGTAAAACTTATCAATGTACTAGTATCAATATGGCTATAGACAAAAGATGTAAAATATGGCGTAGGATCGACACTATGTCACCGTAATGTGAACGATGTGTGAAGCATGCATGCACGTCCATGGCTTTTGTTTGCTCTTCACGAGGCCGGCCAGGATAGCATAGCTACACTGTAGCTAGCTAGCTAGCTAGCAAGCCTTTGGCAAAGCCAGCAGCTGCAGAGAGGCTCTCGCAATGGACTCGCGTGCACACAGTGATCAGATCGGAGCGCGCTTGCCCGTTGCGCGCTGTGTGTGCAAGTCCATTGCTCTCTGTATGCGTGTGCTGAAATTATAGCGAGCTGCCTTTTGCAAAAGGCTCGCACTGTGCATACAAGCATGGTATAAGAGACACACATGTTACTGGTAATCCCTTCGGGCGAAACAACAGTGAGTGTAATTACCGTACGCACCGTACATCTCGCCATACGATCCCTCTGCAGCACTTGTTGATGTTTTTCTTATTTTTCGTAATAAACCTTCCAGTCTGACATGCGTCAATATGCGAGACACCCTATAGCAAAGATCGTACTGTACACTCAGGAGTACGATGATACATATACCACGATCAAAAGGCGAAACAATAGCAAGTCTCGCATTTTGCGTCTTCCATATTTTGCCGATGTCCGATGAATACCGTTAAAAGAAAGTATAAAAGGAAACGAAAAATAAAGCAAATACATGCTGCATTCTAGGGAAATTTTGAGCTGAAATAATATATATGACACACGCAATATTTGCATGGAAATTTTCGTGTTTTTTTCTTTTTTTTAAATTTTAGGTCCGAAAGTAGGGGTGCGTCTTATACACGGGTGCGTCTTATACACGGAACTTTACGGTGGTACTTCTACGGCTGACCGATATGCACAAATTGACCACATCGCTAACTCATTATTAAACAAGAGACCTGGGGGTCTCATGCTTACCAGAGTATCGCATGTTCACCTTCCATGCATTCTTGCAGACTCTTACCTGTAGAAAATCCGAAACTTGGGGCGGTGGCAGCTTTGAGAGCTGGGGGCATGATGTTCATTTGCATATTCCATCACACTGGTAAAAATACCAGCCAAGTACATTGTACTTTGCAGTTTGGAAAAAAAAGACTTAAAGCTCTATCACTTCTGATTCTAGAGAAGAATATTATTGAATATATATTCCTTTATTTACGAGGTTTGGGCCCCCTGGGGCCCCCAAAGAAAGCATGGTGCCCATTCAAACACTTTGAGATCCTATCCCCCTAAAAATGCTACTTGCCAAGTTTGGTGAAAATCCATTATGTTGTTTTCAGCAAGAAGATGGAAATTATGTACAATTTAGGCCCCTCACCCCCCCCCCCCCCAATCCAAGAAGGGGGGCGGCGGAGTTGGGCAGCCCTGGATCTGCAATAAACAAACTTGGAACTAAAGTCATCAAAGTACAAACTCATGGCATTAAGTTTTCCTTATTACTTCTGGTTCTAGAGAAGGATTTTGTAAGATTACTTAATTTGGGGGGTTTGGGCCCCCTGGGGGACCCCCAGGAGGGACATGGTGCCCATTTGAACAAATTGAGATCCTATCCCCATAGGGATGCTACTTGCCAAATTTGGTGAAAATCGGTCATGGGGTCCTCAAGAAGAAGATGAAAATGTAAAAAGTTTATGCACCATGCACGACGGACAACGGATGCTGGACGAAGAGCGATCGCAATAGCTCACTTGAGCCTTCGGCTGAGGTGAGTTAAAAAGGTGAATGAAGGAGTCTCCCCTCATGTTCAAGGGAGTGGTACGAAGGTTTGCATTGTGTTTTTTTGCACCACTTGAAATACTCTGTTAGAGAAGAGAGTAACAGGATTCTGTGGTAGAAGCATTTCTACTTTCTGACCACAGACAAGAGACCTGGGGGACACGCGCTCACCTGAGTATCGCAATTTCACCTTCCATGCATTCTTGCACACTCTTACCTGAGAACATTGGAAACTTAGGTCTGCATATGGATCCCCCCCTCAACTCCAGGGTGGGGGGGGGGGGGGGGGCAAGCAGCCCTGGATCTGCAATGAACAAACTTGGAACTAAAGTCATCAATGTACAGACTCATGGTATTAACTATGCTTTATCATTTCTGGTTCTAGAGTAGAAGATTTTAAATATTCCTTAATGTGGGGGGGGGGGGGGGAGGTGGGCCCCCTAGGGGCCCCCAAGAGGGACATAGTGCCCATTTGAAGGAATTGAGATTCTATCCCCCTAGGGATGCTACCTGCTAAGTTTGGTCAAAATTCATTATGAGGTTTTCAAGAAGAAGATGAACATGTACAATTCAGGCCCCATTACAACTGTAGTGTAGGACTTCTCTCCATCCCCTCTCCTGGGTCCCAAGGGGGGGGGGGGTACCCCTGATTCCGCCAATCCCACGAACAAACTTGAAACTACAGTCATCAATGTACTAACTCATAGTGTTATCTAAGCCCTATCACTTCTGGTTCTAGAAGATTTTTAAAGATTCCTTAATTTTAGGGGGTTTGGGCCCCCCTGGGGACCCTCCAGGTGGGCCATAGTGCCCATTTGAACAAATTGAGATCCTATCCCCCTAGGGATGCTACCTACCAAGTTTGGTGAAAATCAGACATGGGGATATCAAAGTGAAGATGAAAATGTACAATTTAGGCCCCATTAGGACCCCTCCCCATCCCCCTCCCCTGGGTCCCAAGGGGGGCACCCCTGATTCCCCCATGAACAAACTTGAAACTACAGTCATCAATGTACTGACTCATAGTATTAACTAAGCTCTATCACTTCTGGTTCTAGAGAAGAAGATTTTTAAAGATTACTTAATTTTAAGGTGTTTGGGCCCCCCTGGGGCCCCCCAGGTGGGCCATGGTGCCCATTTGTACAAATTGAGATTCTATCCCCCTAGGGATGCTACCTGCCAAGTTTGGTGAAAATCGGTCATGGGGTTCTCAAGAAGAAGATGAAAATGTAAAAAGTTTATGCACGACGGACGCCAGACGACGGACACCGGACGAAGAGCGATCGCAATAGCTCACTTGAGCCTTCGGCTCTGGTGAGCTAAAAAGCCACACAATCAGGTGTAGCCAAGCTGGATTTGTGTGTCTCTTCAGCAATAGGGGCTGTACAGTTAAGTCTGGATGAGTTGGTAGATTCAGAGGGGGCACTATCACAGTGCCAGCAGCTCAAAAAATAAGGTACATTTGGCCACCAAGGGGCTACTAGGATTGAGGATGCCAGTGTTTCCTTCACCTTACGGATCACCCTGGGGAGGAGCATTGATGGAGGGAAGGCATAAACCTATGAGCCCTCCCCAATGAGTCCCTAGTGCATCCATCTGCCATGTGTTTGGATCTCTCGCCCATGCTGGTGGAGCTGGTGATTGAGACTTGATGCAAACAGATCAATCTGGGCTGGACTGAAGGTGATCTGTATTAGCTCCATAACCTCTGGATGCAAAATCCATTCTCAAGGCAACTCCTTTTTCCTCAACAGAAAGTCTGCTATTACATTCTCCTGGCCTGGCAGATATGCTGCCGTGGGGAGAATGCCATAACCATGGCACCATTTCAAAAGAGGAACGCTTGTGGAATCAGTACAAGGGAGTGTGTCCCACCTCGCCAGTTTATGTATGCCACTAATAAAAATCACATTGTCAGTCTGAATTAGGATTACCTTGCCCATTAGAAGTGGCTGGAAGTGTCTGCATGCAATTATCATGGCTTGAAATTCCAGCCAACTGATATGTGGCAGAGGGCAATTACACTGGTCCCACAATCCTCACTTGGTCTTCTCCTGATACATTGTGCCCCACCCCTGAAAAGAAGCATTCAGTGGTAACTGTAATCACTGGCTGGGGGTAAGATAAGGGTTTCTCCTGGGTTAGAAAAATCCCGCTGATACCATTGTAGCTAAAAGGTGAGAATTGGCTCCGAAATTGGCACCCTCTGGGAAAGGGGGTCAACATTGGGAAGAAAGAACAGTACAAAGAGTATCTGTTACAGCAGCATGTGGAGGAAACAGACTGGTAGAATATCTGCTTAAAGCTGACCAGATAACCCAGAAATTGAAGTCATATTCTGGATGGAACTGTTTGTTATTTCCCTTATCCCTTTTTCTCCACAACAGTGACTATGGTTCATAACTGCAAAAGGTGTCATAAGTTTGTCCTTTATTTGGGATAGACACTCTCTTTATACTGCACTAGTAACTGTGATAGGCTAGTAAATATAACTAGAAAAATAAGGTCCAAATAAGAATCGAATGATCAAAAAAAGTCTCATGTAAAATCTTACTGGCAAAAAACTGAAATCGTACACATAGAAACTTATGGGCAAAACACTATGATTGCTAACTAAGAGACGATTAAAAGGCTGATAAAACCGCTCGAACAAGTTAACCTGTCCTGAACAAAGAAGAAAAGAAAGCTAACTCCTGTACACAAAAGGAAAGACCTAATCGGGGGACTAAGGAACTAAGAAAAACCGAGAGATCGGGATGCTCAAAAACACAGAAGGCATTGTGATAGGTAACAGAGTAATGCCCCAGTCACATAGACATCCCGGATCACCCCGGACCACCCCGGATATGATCCGGGGAGAGATCCGTGTTGACGCCGGGAGGCCAACACGGCAACTTTTGGAGGTCAAAAACATCTGGCGTCATCCGGGGATTGCCATGTTGGCAGAGCAATCCGGGGTGGTCCGTGTGGCTGCCGTGTAGATGCCGTGTTGATCCGTGTAGCTGCCTTGTTGATGCCGTGTTTGTCCGTGTAGACGCCCCGCTCTTCCGGCCTTATCCGTGTGGCTGCCGTGTTGATACCGTGTGTACAAATCCCGGATCTCCCCGGATCTCGCCGGATTTCCCCGGATCACCGTGTAGATCCTTGAGCATCCGTGTTTATATGTGACTGGGGCATTACTGTGATAGGCTAGTAAACATAACTAGAAAAATAAGGTCCAAATAAGAATCGAATGATCAAAAAATGTCTCATGTAAAATCTTACTGGCAAAACACAGAAATCGTATATGTAGAAACTTATGGGCAAAACACTATGATTGCTAACTATAAAGAGACGATCAAAAGGCTGATAAAACCGCTAGAACCAGTTAACCTGTCCTGAAAAATAACCTGCCCTGAAAAAAGAAGAAAAGAAAGCTAATTCTTGTACACAAAAGGAAAGATCTAATCGGGGGACTAAGGAACTAAGAAAAACCAAGAGATCGGGAAGCTCAAAAACTCAGAAGGCATTGTGGGCAGAAGGAGGATGTGTGAGCCAACATGCAGGGGCTTGGAGGAAGGGAGCGAACACAGTTTTCATTGCATTTAGCTTGGTTGCAGCGTGCAGCATGTGTGAGGAATAGCATATATTAGGAAAGTGGACAGATGGTTGTACTGTAGTAGACACAAAATGACATGATTGTCTTGTTCAGGAGCACATATGTGACCCGCCACAACAAAAGGATCCGAAAGTCACGGATGGCTGAGCAGACAAAATCAAGATTGAAGTCAGATCATCAAAATTGGTCAAAACTATTGAATTTCTGTTGTTGGCATAATGTTATAGTCTAATGTTTTGTCTATCATCTGCCGAAATTTTGGAGCTAAATGATCAAAGGAAAGGCAAGAAATTAGCGTTTTTTCTGGGCCATGATTTTCCGACTTTCAACGGAACAGAAACGTTTCCGAAGATTTAGGTTAAGTGCCGCATATAGACTCCGCCCCTAGCAAATAGGGAGTGATCTTATCGGTCAGTGCGTGGCATCCTGGTTACTGATTGGACATGTGTAGACCGCTGGCACTAAGCTTGAATGAACATCGTGCAGGTCCCTATGAGCGGACCTTCTATTGTCAAGAGGTGAAAACTGTCTTACCTCCCCTTGATCACAATTGTGTTTCTAGAAATGCTGATTTCCTAGACCACTCAACATGGTCTCTCAAAATCATCAATAACTCCGCAACTGAGTAGATTTATGAGTCTTGCTATATGAAATTAAAGTAGAAGAGTAAGGGAATAATGTCATGTCATTTTCAGAAAATCAACCTCCCTTGACTTTCGGATCCTTTTGTTGTAGCGGGTCACATAATTTGTACTCAGTGATTACTTGATCATAAAATCAAAACAGTACAGGGCTGGCCAAGTTCAACACTGTGCATACTTACCCATCTGTTAGCTCTGTGCCACTTTTCTTCTTCATGATGCTAGCTTGTGGCAATCTGAATAAGCCTGATGTCCCCCGAAATTTGAGTTGTCCCACAGCACTCAGAAAGTCCATCAAAGTTAGAGACGTCATACGTGTATTTCCAAATACTCTATAAAGGAATGAAATACAAACAAAATGTCATATAATTTCACAATGAAACACTACAGACAACAAAAACATTCTCAGCCTTTGGCTGATGTAAGATCACAAAGGAGTTTAATAGTAGAAATGGTACAGGCCTAAAAAAATTTGAAACAGCACAACAGTTTCAGGTGGAGATGACAAAATTTAAATGTGCAGTACTGCATGCATCAGAAAATTTGTATCATAACTCTTTCACTAAACCCCAGTCGCCAGTTGCAGATGCTTTCCTCTTATTCCCAAAGAAGCTTCTTCACTGAACTAGTGACCCATGGCTTCTTTGTTCCTTTTTAGAGATGATGGATTTTACACAAAAACAAATGTGATCAGAAATAGTGTCAACTACTTCGTCTATATTGTCGTGGAAGTCAAGGAACAAATTCCAGTCCGTCAATTCATAACAGGCTCTGAGTTCATCAACCGCTTCGTCGGTCCAGCACCGTAGAACCATTTTTATGGGTTTTTTGCTTTTGAGTTTCGTCTGTGGTATCATTGTGATCAGATGCGTCCAGCTATGGACAAGCTTTTGTCTTGCATGCCGTGGGGACATTTCCATAACAATGATTTAATAGCACTGCACTGTTATGAGTTGCCTGCGTTACATACTGTTAATACGCAGGCAAAACGTTCTCGAGTGTATTGGCTATTAAGTCTCCCATAACAAATTTTGGGCTGTCAGGTGAAATAGATTTGAAATGGCTAATTCTATCAGCAACTACCTGTGACTAGCTTCTCTTACATCTGCCCCAGGATGAATATAAACAACCATCACAAACAATTAGTTGAATTTTCTCGAAAGATAAAAAGGGTAGAGTTCAACGATCATAAGCTCAATGGTCAATGTACACAATTTCTCTTTGATTGTCTAATTGTACCATTGTTTGTTAAGCTGTTGAAGAAGTGTCCCTAGTATACTCGCGCAAGTGTCTACGGGAAATGAGTGTTGTAGCAAAATCAGCCTGTCCTCAGCGGGTTATTGTACATGCAGTCACCTTCATCCCTGGATTTCTCTGAATCCTTTGTTCTGTTTGATCTTGCCAGATGAAAATTCAGTAAGGCTATAATACCTCTCCATCACGGATAGTTTGATACAACCAAGTTTCTGAATAACATAGTAGACACGATTCTTGGTATTCATGAAGGTAACGAGCACTGGCGTGCAGTTCATCCATTTAATTACATATAGACCGCACATTTCCCAGAAGAATTGAAGGAAGTGGTGGCTTTGCCTTACAATTCTGTAAGCGATTATGAATCCCTCCTCGTTTCTTGTGGTTTAACCTCACTGGGAAAATGTTCATATCCATTAAGTCGTGGTACCAGTACTTGTGGGCGGAGTTCCAGTAGTTCCGACTGGCTGTGCATGTTGAGTCCATTAACAGGTATGGGACTTGCAACATTTTTCACGAAATGGCAAGGCACAAGAATGACTGATTACGATACAGGGTACGGGGAACTGGAATTATTAACAAATTATGTTCACTCGTGAATGACTGAAACTACCCAACATACATTTGTAGATCTGCTCTCACTTTTATACAAAAATGAAATTTGCTGATACAGCATTTAATAATCATGATCATAATAGCATGTATGACTGCAGAACAGAAAAAAATAGAAAACAATTTTAAAGGGAAATGCAAACATCATAATAGAATTGCACAAAATGCCAATTTAATGTTTCACAAAATAAAGACTGTATATCATAATATGAACCATACCTTGCACATGCCTCAGCCTCTATTTGGATGGTCTCTGGATCAGTGGATTGGCCCTTCAGTTGTCTAATATCAGACACCAGCTGTCTGAACAAATGGTATCACAAAAAGGGAGTGCATTATCTGAAGTTTATCTGAAATTCATTATTCAATGAATAAAAAAAAAACAAACAAACCCAAACAGCAAGCTGGCAGTACTTGACTGAATAGTATCATATTACACTGGCATCTGAATTTCTTGGTTGCCTGTAGCTTTATACCTAGTGCTTACAATGAATAAGATTATAGAATACTCTGAAAATATTTAATCATTTACTAGTTATTTTCATCAACAATACTGATATCATAAGCCTCCTTTGAAAAGGAAAGCAAAGATGACTCAAACCTATCTCAAATGTAATGTAATTTCAGAATGAAAGATAAATTTATACATCTTTACACATTTATAATACATTAAACAAGCACAAGTTTACTGCGACTGAGACTTAGTGAGAATGTTACTCCATAAAAAAGGTATTGCCAGTGTTTTTAAGTTCAAGCCGTGAGACAAGAGCAACAATTCAGAGTAGTCTTGGTGCCAAAACCACTTTTTGGGCCTAACCTTGTTTTACTGTCTACCCAACATTTTTTGATGGTTTTACCCTATTTCGGGGGTGCTGAATTCGAATCTGGATGATGCAACTCTTGCATCCTTGAGGGTTTTGAGATATTCAAGATGGCCACCAAAATGTCCACCCAAACCAGAAATTCCCATGTATTTCCTTCCAAATGGTGAGAAATAGAAAACAATTGATGGTTTCCCCCTATTTTGAGGGTGCTGAATCCAAATCTGGATGGTGCAACTCTTGCATCCTCAAGAATTTTGAGATACTCAAGATGGCCGCCAAAATGGTCGCCAAAACAGGAAATTCCCATGTATTCCTTCTAAATGGTGAATAATTGAAAGCAATTGATTATTCTACCCTATTTCAAGGGAGCTGAATCCGAATCTGGATG
This sequence comes from Diadema antillarum, assembly GCF_040938485.1. Taxonomy (NCBI): domain Eukaryota; kingdom Metazoa; phylum Echinodermata; class Echinoidea; order Diadematoida; family Diadematidae; genus Diadema; species Diadema antillarum. The sequence goes on along the minus strand of NW_027272543.1, from coordinate 151,349 downwards.
ATGCAACTCTTGCATCCTTGAGGGTTTTGAGATATTCAAGATGGCCGCCAAAATGGCCGCCAAAAAAGGAAATTCCCATGTATTCCTTCTAAATGGTGAGTTATTGAAAGCATTTGATTATTCTATCCTATCTCAAGGGTGCTGAATCCGTATCTTGATGATGCAACTCTTGCATCCTTGAGGGTTTTGAGATATTCAAGATGGCTGCCAAAATGGCTGCCCAAACCGGAAATTCCCATGTATTTCCTTCTAAATGGTGAGAAATTGAAAACAATTGATGGTTTTACCCTATTTTGAGGGTGCTGAAGCCAAATCTGGATGGCGCAACTCTTGCATCCTTGACGATTTTGAGATATTTAAGATGGCCGCCAAAACTAGAAATCCCCACATATTTCATTCTCAATGGTTCAAAATTGAGAACAATTGATGGTTCTATCCTATTCTGATTTTAAAATGGCCGCCAATACTAGAAATTTCCACGTACAGTGTATTTCAATCTTAATGGTTCGAAATTGAGAACAATTTCATTGATGATTTCTCCCTATTTTGATCACTGTGGTGAATGCGAATCTGGACGAACCCTTGCATCAATGAGAGTTTGGAGATATTCAAGATAGCCACCAAAATGCTCCCAAGAATGGTAAGAAATTGATAATAATTGATGGTTGTACCCTATTTCAAGTTTTCATCAATGGTTCGAAATTGAGAACAATTTCATTGATGATTTCTCCCTACTTCGATCATTGTGCTGAATGTGAATCTGGACGATGCAACCCCTGCATCCTTGAGGGTTTTGAGATATTCAAGATGGCCGCCAAAATGGCCGCCCAAACCAGAAATTCCCATGTATTTCCTTCCAACTGGTGAGAAATTGAAAACAATTGATGGTTTCCCCCTATTTCGAGGGTGCTGAATCCAAATCTGGATGGTGCAACTCTTGCATCCTTGAGGATTTTGAGATATTCAAGATGGCCGCCAAAATGGCCGCCAAAACAGGAAATTCCCATGTATTCCTTCTAAATGGTGAGTAATTGAAAGTAATTGATTATTCTACCCTATTTCAAGGGTGCTGAATCCGAATCTGGATGATGCAACTCTTGCATCCTTGAGAGTTTTGAGATATTCAAGATGGCCGCCAAAATGGCCGCCAAAAGAGGAAATTCCCATGTATTCCTTCTAAATGGTGAGTTATTGAAAGCATTTGATTATTCTATCCTATTTCAAGGGTGCTGAATCCGAATCTTGATGATGCAACTCTTGCATCCTTGAGGGTTTTGAGATATTCAAGATGGCCGCCAAAATGGCCGCCCAAACCGGAAATTCCCATGTATTTCCTTCTAAATGGTGAGAAATTGAAAACAATTGATGGTTTTACCCTATTTTGAGGGTGCTGAATCCAAATCTGAATGGCGTAACTCTTGCATCCTTGAGGATTTTGAGATATTCAAGATGGCCACCAAAATGGCCGCCAAAACTGGAAATCCCCACTTATTTCATTCTCAATGGTTCAAAATTGAGAACAATTGATGGTTCTATCCTATTCTGATTTCAAAATGGCCGTCAAAACCAGAAATTTTCACGTACAGTGTATTTCAATCTTAATGGTTCGAAATTGAGAACAATTTCATTGATGATTTCTCCCTATTTTGATCACTGTGCTGAAAGCGAATCTTGACGATGCAACCCTTGCATCAATGAGAGTTTGGAGATAATAAAGATAGCCGCCAAAATGCTCCCAAGAATGGTAAGAAATTGATAATAATTGATGGTTGTACCCTATTTCAAGTTTTCGTCAATGGTTCGAAATTGAGAACAATTTCATTAATGATTTCTCCCTATTTTGATCACTGTGCTGAATGCGACTCTGGATGATGCAACCCTTGCATCATTGAGAGTTTGGAGATATTCAAGATAGCTGCAAAAATGCTCCCCAGAATGGTAAGAAATTGATAATAATTGATGATTTTATCCTCTTTCAGGTTTTCGTCAATGGCAAAATCTAAACCCAACTATACTCTGCTGATAAACGAATGTATATCGTAGTTCTTTTATCCCAGTTTGAACTTGCTGTACAGTGAAAGCAGCTCTACGGGATATCTTGGAGTTGGTATGATACAGCTTTGCCAGCAATGAATCCTGCAAGACTACAGATGTGGTTGAATATTTGCAAGATTACACTGTTTCATCTCCATATCATGGATATGTTTTGAACACTAACAATCAGTGGACAAGACATGCTCATCTTGATCACATTGTGATAGTGATGTAGAGAAGTTTACCGAGATTCCCAACATTACCTGTCTTAATCCATGAACACTCACATTGGTTAATTGGTTTATATTGGTGGTCTTCATGACATTGTTGAAGACACGAGTTGGACATTTTTATAGTTATGCTTCAAAATTTTCTTCAATATGATGTAATACTATATATATATTTGTTTGTTCATTTCCATCTGGTAAGACGGCTGGATAGCCCATATTCAGCTATATTAAGCTGGTCTTCCAAAAGGTCCAGTTGGATGTGAGGTGGGACCACTTTGTCGGGTTAAACACCCTGCTCTTTGCGATGAATGAATGAAGCGGGATCTTTTATGTGCATGAGTTGTTACACTCTCATACACGGGACCGCCATTTTATGTCCTATCCGAGGGACATATATATATATATATATATATATATATATATATGTATATATATTTATATATAATGGGGCGTCAAACCTCGTATCTACAAAATGTCACATGTTCAGGGGAGAAAAATAAAAACAAAAAGCAAACAAACATGGCAGCCAAAGCACTGTAACAAATGAGAGAACAGGCCTTTCCTTTGACATGCCATGGTAGCTTCATTTTTTTGGGTAAGACAGCTAAGGTTTGGACAGAACATCATTAAATGATTATGTGATTGTTTATTCAAAACAGTCATTTTCACCAAAATTTCAGATACAGGGTCTTGTTGCCCAAGCGACGATATATATACACATGAGGGGATGGAAAAATCACAGGGAATGCGCCGTAAAAAAAGAAAAAAACTAGAAATGTCGCTACAGCGACTGGTTATACCCCCGCCAAACAACATTTCATAAGCTTTGGTCAAAACAACATTTCATAAGCTTTGGTCAAAAAACTGAGGAAGTAGTTAAATCCGCAAGATCTTTCCTTGATCTTCTGCCATTAATATGCCGTTACCATGGCAACGTACTTTCGGGTACTGTCGAAAAATGCGTCTTGCACATCTACAACCAAAGGCACACATCTGTACCAAGTTTCATGGAAATTGGGCAAAAACTGAGGAAGTAGTTTGCAACACAAAATTTTCCATCATTTTGGCTCATAATATGTGAGCTGTTACCATGGCAACATACTTTTTGTCACTGTCAAGAAATGTGTCATGCTGACCTATATCCTAAGACAAACATTCAATATGAATTCCATGAGAATTGGAAGAACACTGATGAAGCAGTTTTGCCATGAAGCATTTTGCCCTATATTTTACCAATAACATGCCGTTACCATGGCAACGCATTTTTTGCCACTGCGGAAATATGTGTCTTGCACATTAACATATTCAGATGAACATCTGTACCTAATTTCATAAAAATTGATCAAAAACTGTGGGAGGAGTTCGCGACGCAAGATTTGTACCCATTTTTGCCCATAATATGCCGTTACCATGGCAACATACTTTTGGGTACTGTCAAAAAATACGTCTTGCACATCTACAACCCAAGGCACACATCTGTGCCAAGTTTTATGGGAATCGGTTGAAAACTGAGGAAGTAGTTCGCGACGCAAGATTTGCAACGGACCGACCGCCCGACTGCCCGACCGACAGCCCGACCGTCCGCTGATTCCTATATACCCCCTTCAAACTTCGTTTGGCGGGGGTATAAAAACAACAAACGACAACATGTAAGGTAATAGTTGATAGTCCAGTACTTGCGAATATCATAATCACGCAGAGTGCTTTTGAAATTACCCTTATATTGATATTTACTACAGTGGTCATGGATTCAACCATTTCTAGTGAAATAATCAGAATATGCCACAAGTTTCATAAGAGTACACGGCGAGACTCATAAGAATACAAGACAAATTTCAACACCAAATACCAGCAGGCCATAATTTCATAGTTACTCTTATAGCCAAAAAGGATTAACTTCACATCAGTCTGTGAAGCCCTTATTGGCTACCACAGACATTACTTTATAACAATTGTGCATAAAGACATTTTCAGTCGTATCTTTGTGTTTGTACGTTTCAGTATGATGTCAATATCATTTTTTTTCCATTACGTGTTAAAGTTCCGTTTGAGACATATCAGAATATCTCAGTATATTACAATACCATTGTGACAGTCGTTTTGGGTGCCATTAATTGTGGCTGATTTGACAAATTTGCTCAACCGAGTTGAATTCAAGAATACGGATTATTGCTTTTCACCTTGGATTTAATACCTTGCTTCACGTTATAGCACAATATTTCACAATTCATAAGAAAATATTATGGAATTTCCGTTAATATAGGACATTTGTAAATATCCCAAAACCTTGAGCACCCTTGAAATGTTGTAAGACCATCAATTTAGAAAAAAAAAACAATTTTGCAAATTATTTTGGTGATCATCTTGGACATCACAAAACCCTAAGAATGCAAAATTGCAACAACAAAATGTTGAGGGTGCTGAATAGGGTCTCAAAAATTTCAATATTGACAGTCATTTTGGTGGTCATCTTGGAATTCTCACCCCCCCCCCCCCAAAAAAAAAAAAAAACCCACAAGAGTTCCATCAACCAGGTTCGGATTGAGCACCCTCAAAATAGGGCAAAACCACCAACTGTTTTCAATTTTACACCACTTAAAGGGAAATATAGAATAGGGGGCCTACATGGGAATTTTCGTTTTTGACGGCCATTTGGGGCCATTTTGGCGGCCATCTTTATCATCTCAAAACTATTAAGGATGCAAGAGTTGTATCCTGCAGCTTCAAATTCAGCAAACTCAAAATAGGGTAAAACCATCAATTGTTTTCAATTTACACCATTTATAAGGAAAAAGGGGGTATACATGTGAGTTTCCATTTTTGGCGGTCATTTTGGTGGCCATCTTTATTATCTCAAAACCAAGGAAAACCAAGGATACAAGAGTTTTATCAAGGTTCTGATCCAGCACCTCTGAACTAGGGTGCACCCATCAAAAGTTTTCAATTTCTCACCATTTAGAAGGAAATACATGGGAATTTCTGGTTTTGGCGGCCATTTTGGCGGCCATCTTGAATATCTAAGAAACCCTTAACGATGCAAGGGTTGCATCATCCAGATTCAGATTTAGCACCGTCGAAAAACTCTAGCGTAGAACTATCAATTGTTTTCAATTACCATTAAGAAGGAAATACATGGGAATTTCCTGTTTGGGCGGCCATTTTGGTGGCCATCTTGAATATCTCAAAACCCTCAAGGATGCAAGAGTTGTATCATCCAGATTCGGATTCAGCACACTTGAAATAGAGTAGAATAATCAATTGCTTTCAATTACTCACCATTTAGAAGGAATACAAGGGAATTTCCTGTTTTGGTGGCCATTTTGGCGGCCATCTTGAATATCTCAAAATCCTCAAGGATGCAAGAGTTGCACCATCCAGATTTAGATTCAGCATTCTCGAAATAGGGTAAAATCATCAAATATTTTCAATTTCTCACCATTTAGAAGGAAATACATGGGAATTTCCAGTTTGGGCGGCCATTTTGGCAGCCATCTTGAATATCTCAAAACCCTCAAGGATGCAAGAGTTGAATCATCCAGATTTGGATTCAGCACCCCCAAAATGGGGTAAAACCATCCAAAAATATTGGGTGGATGGTAAAACAAGGTTCAGCCTTTGGCACCCAGAATAGAGGTTTTCAAATAGTAGGAAAATGTGTCATCTTACTTGAGCAATCCCTGTAGAATAAATTTTGACAAATTTCTCTAACAAATTTATACCACATTTTTTTTTTCAATTTGATGTCAATTACATGTATGAGAAAAAAAAAAAACTAGAAATGTCGCATTGGCAACTGGTATGCCTCCGCCATAATGCATGATTCTCCTAATAGGTCTAGAGTACAATGTCTTCACAATGTGTGATGACAGTTTCACATAATTGGCAAAATATTAAAAATGTCAAGTTTGTGTTGAATGTTCACTTTCCTTGAACTAGAAAAGCACTCTGAGAGCGCAGACCTCCGCCAAGCAGCTACTTTCCACCGATGATCTTGCTCTTCCCAAAGAGATTTTTCTCCTCTCCACCATTGGGGAAAAGCTCTTTGGGCTCCTCCATAGAGATCAGTGATTTTCACCCATAGGTACACATGTTGAAAAATCGCCCGATTTCCCAATATTGAAGCCTTTGTTACGTCATAAACCCTCAGCTGCGCGGTGCACTTTAGAGCACGCACTTTAGTGCACATATGAAAACCTAAAAAAAAAAAGCGCAGCTTGACCTCCCAAGTTCATTGACCCTACCTGCCAAAATATTAAAAAATCCTTCATAAATTCCCCAAATATTCTCGGATCACTACCAAAATTTAAGCATTTGTTACTTTTACCATTCTCAACCTTTCCTGCAAGTTTCATCCAAATCCGTGCACAACTTTTTGAGTTATTTTGCACACGGACAAACAAACAAACAAACCAACCAACCAACGGCAACGAAAACATAACCTCCTCCCTTGGCGGAGATAATTAGGTTTAATTGGATAAATGGCTATATTGTCTGAGAGTACAGGTATTTGGGGATTTGAGGACTTTTACTTGACTTTTGACCTTTCATTTAAGTTTAAGGAAAAAAGAAATTTAGCACTTTCACTTTGACCTTACGACCTTTTGGCAATAATCTTCCAAGAGAATCTCTATTGGATAATACATGCATACACTAAGTTTCAAGAAAAATCCTGCAGGCATTGCATAGATGAGAGGAAAACAGTGATATTTTGAAGAGTTGACCTTGATCTTTGACCCCATGACCTTTAACCCATGACCCCTACATTCCCTAGATAATCACTGCCAGTCAGTGTATGCATATGCACTAAGTTCCATGAAGATACCTAGAACCATTTGTGAAATATGGAGAAAAAATGGAAATTTAATCATTTTCACTTGACCTTTGACCTTACAACCCAAAACTCTCTCTCTGGAGAATCTTTATTTGGTAGTTCAACACTAAGTTTCAAGAAAATACATGCAGGCATTGCATAGATATGGAGGAAATAGTGAAATTTTGAGCACTTGACCTTGAGCGATTGACCTTTAACCTGGAAGCATGTGTGCCCAAAAGTTGATCGGCGCAACTTCGCCCACTCATACATATAATGTACATGCCAAGATTCATTAGGATAGCTCAAATAATTTTTTAGTTACGCTGTCCACAAAATTGATTACGGACGGAAGGACAACCTGACAACATCATGCCTCCAGTGACACTTCGTGGTGGGGGCATAATAAAAAAAATTAACCTTGTAAAATTTGACCATTTCAAGTAAAAAAAAAAAAAGTCATTTTTGCATTACGTGCACACAAACAGGTGCAAGTAATGCATGTGCATGCACATGAACACGTAAGACTTTGAAATGCTCATGGTCTGAAATGAATGCAAGATGATGTCTAGCTCATTTGGAGCATTCTCAAATTTTGATGCTCACATACATGCATGTAAGTGCCATCAGGGCCTTTCTTTGTATTGTACATGTCGAACATCACATGAAATATTGCTCTACCAAATTTGATTGAAAAAAATATGTTAAGAAATGGAGATAGAGACAACAGTGTAATTTCAAATAATGCAATTTTAAACAATGTCATACTGACATCATGGTTAAATGTTTAAAAAGAAAAAAAAATTACACCATCCTGAGATAATGAGATAAAAGTGACATTAGTTTTAAGTGATAAGACCTTGATCTCTTTTTAGAGATAATCAATAAACAAAATCTGCAAAGAAAGAAAGAAATGATAAGAATAAAAACTAGAACTATCACTGAAGGTGATTGATACCCTCGCTCCAGCAGCTCAGACTCCAATGAAAAAAAAATTGAACCAAGGGTTTATCGGGTACAAACACAAAGGACATTTTGCACCTATAAATCTTCTTACATACCAAATTTGACCTTAATAGCTTAAATGCTTAAGTTTGATTAAAAAATAAGTGGTTACCATGGCAATGTTTTTAACTCATACTAACACAATAGTGCCTTGCATACCTATCCCTATAGATCATACATACTAAATTTGATCTTAATTGCTTGAATGTTGTGGAAGTAATACGACTCACAAGGTTTTAGTAGAACTGTGGTTAACATGGCAATGCTTTGTCTAGCAAACTTAAAACTCAGGTCTCCACATCTATGCTTCAATGCCATAATGTCTACTAAATTTGATTTCAATTGCTTCAAAATTGTGAAAGTAATTCACTCCACAAGATTTTCAAGAAAATGCAGTTTCCATGACAATATGCCATGTTGGTACAAACACAAAGAGTATCTTGCATAACTACACCTATAGATCATTGTACATACCAAATTTGAAATAAATAACTTTTTTTTTTAATACTGTGGAAGTAGTTCACTCCACAAGGCTTTGGGAAAATTGTGGTAACCATGGCAATGCTGACTCCAACAAACACAAAAACATGTCTTGCACATTGTCACCTCAATGTCATCATGTACCCTAACTTTCATCTTATTAAGGGAGTTCACGGCACAAGATATGCAACTGACCGCCTGACCGACCGCCCAACTGACTGCCAGCCCACTAATGTAGAAATACATCAACCACATATGTAAAATTGGACAGCACCAACAAATGTAGAAACACCCACTAGTGTAGAAATAATTCACAAACATCGCCCCAAAAATGTACGAATGGTAAATTGTTTATTGGCTTTTGCTGGAAGACATGCCTAGCATAAGATACAAGTATGCTGTGTACGAGTGTGTGTGTGAGAAATATGATGGTATTTTATGCAATTGGTATGAAGTCGATAATAGTATGCATGATTAATTATTCACTTTTTTCCCCCACAAGTTTCTGCTCCAGCTTAGGTTCGGTTGATAGACTCAGAATTGACAGTACTCCAAAAATAGGGAAATAGCAAAAAAAAAAACAAAGAAAAAAAAGAGACCTCTTTCGAAATCTTTATGAAAAAATTAGAACTTGCCATGTACACGTACTAATAAACAGGAGATACATGTACATGGTGTATCAAACAGGAGATACATGTACATGGTGTATAAACCACATTCAGTTTAGTTTACATAATTTCTACATTTGTGGTTGATGTATGCAATTTTGTTACTTTATTAGTGGGCATTTTGACATTCGTGGGCACTGTTTGTTTTCTATATTTATGGTTGATGTAATTCTACATTAGTGGGCGTTTCTACATTTGTGGGTTCAAGAACCCTTGAGCACTCTACGAGTCAAATCTTAACAGTGTATCATAACAGTGTAACAATATAGGCCTATCATTAATCTATTACCTCAAAATTTTTCTCACATTGTTCTTTCAATGATATCTGGGATGTATGGAATTCACGACAAAAGCAACAAAGGGCTTCCAAAGGGTTTCAGCATTAACAGAGAAACATGGTACAAATCATATGTTAATGTTATTTCATTTCAGCATGTTAGCCAAAAGCCACAGTGACTAATTCTCTATACCGAGGGAAATTACAAATGCTGCAATGAGCTAGATGGTCACAAGCAAAGACTTACTTGAATTCTGCAAACTCCAATTTGCCATCTCTATCTTGGTCATAGTATCTGAAGATATAGCGACATCTCAGCTCAGCGGGCAGCCCCCCATGAGGTGCAGATGGTTGCATTGCTGCGAGCCCATTGATGAAGTCCACTGCCTGTAGGTATCCCTGCTTCTTGATATCAAAGGCCCTATCAAGGAGATAAGTTATAATCATCTGACATTTATCATGTATATTATCTTCAATGGGGATGTCATTGGCTTGAATTCCCAAACGTTGTCTCGATTGAGTTCATGGACCATATGACGCCACTGAGACCATGGTCTAAAGTTTTGTGTTTCCCAAAAGAAGTTTAGATTCAATCTTTGGTCTAAATGCATAATGTAATGTCAAAATGCCTAGCTTTGATTTGATGTAAATTGCACAGCAAAATTTTAATCTTTTAATCCATATTTCTTTCAAAGAGCTGTGAGTAGATTTACTATTGAAGTGGCATTGACACAAACTGGGAATTTACTTGCAAATCCAGTAAGGGACACCGCTTCATATTCAGTCACCACATAAAATGCAAGCTACGTGTGACAGGAATGGAACCGCAAGAAACACTTCCACTGTACTGTGGCACTGGGTGATTTCTTGATACAGTGTAGGTTTTGGCAGGTTTGTGCGTTTGAGCAGAATATGTGAAGTTGGTACGCCATCGACTGAGTCGGGCGTGCGAATGTGGCACATAAAGAGTTAAAGGGATAGTATACAGGTAGTTTTGGTTTAGATGAGGATTCAGGTTTTAACTTTTTGTGAGATAATTAGAAACTACTTAGGAAATATTAAAGAACATAAAATTCTACAAGGAATTTGAAATTTATTTTATGAATGTCAGTTTTGAAAGGGCTGAGTTATCAAAAACAAAGAGGTCCTTATAAAGGGTTGGTCCCATCTTTTAAAAGGACTTTGTTTTACTTTATTTTTTGATATCTCAGCCATTTCAAAACTGATTTTCATCAAATAAATACTTGATTCCTCTTAGAATTGTATTCCCTCTAATACAGTGCCGACCGCGGGAAACGTCACATGGGCCCCCAGGGCAAATGCGGGGAGCCCTTTCGTACGGGCATACTAGTTTATACGCGGGTGTTTGGACGCGTATAGATGAAGCAAGTCGCCCGCACCTTCGCGCTCGTCTGAACACCCGCATTTGCCCGAGCGCTCCAGGCGCTCATATGCAGCATTGGATGTATATTTAGAATCAAATCTCCGTGCTATCAACCCGCGGATGGTTTGCTAGTATCATTAATACTCGTAGATGTCCGATGTTGCTTACATTAAAACATGGACATTGCCCGCTTGTCTAAACTAATAATATCAAACTTTAATTTGTAATTCGTAATAATCATCCGACATTGGTCTCTAATCAATTTTCCTCACTCTTCTACATTGGATCGGAGAAGATGAATCACTGATTATCATTCACAACTTTGACATCGTCCGCTAGGTATAGCCCTAATTTGATGAACACGCAGACACGAGCCCCAGAATGAATTATACGATTGTTAGTTACTACTTTGGGTGTGATTTCATGGAGCACGCGAACGACTTGTGAAGGACGAGAATGGCAAAATCCAGCATTCGTATGTTAGTCTGCAAAAGATCGACAAGCGAACGCGAGGGTTCGGAAGCATTGTCAATTGTTCGCGAACGTCTTTTTTTACTTACGTGAGAATTTCAAAAAAGTTTAAAATATTTTGCGAGCCTTTTCCGCACACTTGATCGTGATTTGCTCGTGAATATTGTTCTTGAAAGTGTCTTTAAAGCCTCGTCATATGCACAAGACCTTTGCAAGACACGCGAGATGTTTGCAAAATGTTCGTGAAACCCCAAACAGACTCCGAAACTTTGGAGAATGTCTCGTGTATGTTACGCGAAATCTGCAATGTTTTTCCGATCATTTTACGACGTAATCGCAAACTGTTCGCGTACCTTTTGAGACATTCTCGCGAACGTTTAGCGCATGTTTGTGGGATGTATGACCTACGTTTTCTACAAATCAAAATTGGAGCATACATCTAAACATCAAACAATCAATAACTACTATATAGTAGAAAAGAAATGAAAGACTAACAAAGAGAAAGAAATGTTTGATTTAAAAAGAATCGCAGAATCTGAAGTATGCCAAAATTATATTTGACACTAGAGATTATGTGTTGAAGAAACTGAAGAAAAAAAAAATCAAATGCTTTACTAATGGAGAAAGGTCCTAGAAAAAAAAAAAAAACTGTTGGCACACACACAATAGTACAATGAGAGAAAAAGTAAGGAGAAATACAGGAAAGAAAAAAAAAACTCCAACTCAAAGAGAGCTTCCACCTCTCATTAGGTACATTTTCTCCCACGATTATTGAATTTTTTTTTGTTCGCATTTCCGTCGCGTGTTCTTCGTGTACATAACATGCTGTACTTATTAGCAATGATACACACAACATTTGCACATATGTCGTGGGAACTTCGCACAAATTGTGCAAGAATAGTTTTCGGCTTCATAGTCGGAACACATTCGGAGAAAAACTTTTCCGAATGTTGCATTTTGTCATTCGCGTCCTTTAATTTGCAAATGGTTCGCGTGCTCCGTGAAATCACACCCTTAGCAACTAAATCATCGCTGAGGTATCATTGCTCCTTAACGAGCTGTAACCAGAAAATCGATTTGCGGACATCATCCGCTACTGCATAAATGTTAAAACATTGACATCGTCTGCTTATTTAATAGTGAAATCAACATTTGATTATTCCTTAATTATTCCTTCGACCAACCTTCCATATTGGCTTTATTTATGTAATACACTATGAAATCATCCCCTATGTATGTAGTTATCAATTAAAGAAATCCGCTTACATATAGTCCATCAATTTTCTGACACTAATCGCTACTTCATTGTTAGGCCCCTATTCTTATAATCATCGCTCGTACATTGTTGCTCGACCTGCGAACCTTGTCCGTTGTTGCGTAAAATAATCAAACATCGATATCATTTTCTTATCACAAATATAATTAGTCTTCGACATCGTCTGCGAGTCATTGATTTGATAAAACCTTGACATTGTCCGATATTTATTGTATTAGATGAACCCGTCCGCTGTTGCGCAAATTATTCAAACATCGACATTGTGCGTTTATGAATTTCGACATCGTCCGTGAATCAATGACTTTATAAACCCTCGACATCGTCTGATATTCATTACATAAACCAGCGGAAATGAGTCCCCGGATTGATTATTTAAACAATTCATGACATCAGTTGCTACACTAGTGTTGGCCTACTTGTCAACTTAACCATCACTCAGACACAATTGTTGCTCATTATGAAGTAAAATAGACTCACGGACGTCATCCGCTTGTGCATAATATTATATTCAAATATCAACATTGTCCGCTAATCGTTGCTTCAATCAACTTTCCGCAACTTTTAACATGAGACCTAGTATTTGCTGGTACATGTAGTTTGCTGTTTTTGTTTGTTTTTTTGTGTGTGGCTTTGTTGTTGTTGTTGTTGTTTTTTTTTAATCACTCTTGTGATCGGGACGAGGGTGGGGAAGGGGGAAAGAGTAGGGTGAGCCAAGTACGAGTGAGAGTGAACAGGGAGAGGGAAATTGAAAGATGGAATCCTCTGCTCACGATTTGTCTCTTATACTAGAGTATATAAATATTGTCATCTTTTTTTCCCTTCATAGTTGTAACATTTGTTATGTTGGTGAGTCAATGTGTTGATTTTTGTGCCGTAAAAGAAGGAATTAATATTGTAGAATGCCGACCAAAAACAAAATGGTTTTATTAACAGTGCGTGCACATACGACCAAGTGCGTATAAAAAGAAAATTAACCGCCAAAAATAGGAAAAAAAAAGATAAAAGGATTTGTTCTCCGTTATTTGGTCGTTCAATATCTTTTCTTTCTTCAGCAGTTGCGCTTGACATTGCCTTTTTTTTTTGGGGGGGGGGGGGTCATATTCGTTTTACCAACCTAAGGTTCGCTATGAAAATATGAAAATGAAATATTCTGAAAAACAAGATTTCTCTAAACACCACATGTAGATGTTTGTAAAAGTCAAATGATGTCATGATTCATAATCCGGCCGAAAATGCAAGAACGTTTGTGATTCCATAGGTGTGATTAATTTAGTTGTCGGAACTTTGGAATATGGAGCCTTGTTTTATACAAGGATAAACAAACTTTTGGACCAACGTTTCTTAGTTTGACATTGTTTATTTCTTAGTAGGAAAGCGAGTGATAATTAAAAACAAAAAACAAAAAACACAGAAGGAACCTAGAATATTCAAGGCAACTAAATGAGACTAAGTTAGTATGTTTGTTTGTTTTGTTTTGTTTGTTTGTTTGTTTTTTGTTGTTGCTGTTGGTTTTTTTTTTTTGGGGGGAGGGCATTTTCATAGTACCCACGTAATGTTTGCTGATGTGAAAATAATATTCCGGAACACGCAAATTTATTTCTTCGTTTCGTTAATTTCTTGTGTGCACAGTATTTGTAATTCCCTAAAGAATTTAAAAAAAAAATCGTATTCTGATGATTTATGTCGAATTCGAAACACGCAAAATCCCTGTGCTGATCAAGATTGTTTTCTTTCTGAAAATACAATAGGGTTCGTCAATGCACTAATTGCAGCATTAAATTCTGAAAAAAAAAATTGTTAATCTGAAAACGATTTGTCATTCGTTTTCAGATTGACTTTATTCTTTAATGGCTTAAAGAACCTTCAGAATAAAGAGTTTTCAGAGAACCTTAAACAGTAGTCAACATTTTTCCCCCTATCTTCAATCGAACAATGGGCGGACAACTCACAATCCCTATAGAATGGAGAAGAAGGCAAATAAGTTATCGTTTACTTTTTTTTAATCGGTTAGTACAGACATTTCAGATAAGAAATAGCCTCATTTGAGGCAAGATAAATGACAGAAATAAAGAATCATAACGTTTGTTATCCTGGCTGGGTCTTCGCCCTGCCCTGGGGCTTCGACTTGAGGTATCTTTAATTAAACATCCTTTCCGTGTTCACTCCCCAGGCCCAGACAGTTTATGGCCTCCACAAATGCGCCAGTACGCACGGTTTCTTTCGTTTAATTCATAGTGTAGTCTCTTTCTCATCTGCCCCTCCCCCTTCCCCAAGTCTGGCACCTTGCCATCGCAGGATGTTTTCTTGGTAAAGTGGGTGTTTTTAAATACTCTGGACTGCGCGTTACTGACTTTTTTCAATTCTATCTGTATTACGTCGAGTCTATGTAACTATGTGTACACGTGGAGCATGCTGCGCACATGCAGCGAGTCACCACCAAAGATGTATGTGTGTAGAGTTCTGTGCATGGTCACCACTCGACTTACCTGCAGGTACGGCATTACCGCGAACAGAAAACGGCAGACAGTTTCTTCTGCTTCTCTTACTGTCAACATATATCACTCGTCTTCGTCACCACAGAACATATTTTGACACACATTGTAATGGAATATAGACGAATTTTCTTCGATAGCGATGAGTGTTGGTATGCAATAGGATTTCTTCAAATAAGTGTTTGAAAGTTGTTTATCGCTTTGTTTTACTTAGTTGTTATCTTTATGTTCAGTAGATCTCTCCAAGCATTTGGCAAGATATTTTAATGCTTGCCGATAATCTGGTTTTCTCTACAAATATTTTTTCCTTATCTCATGATGTTTGACATTTTAATATCATTGGGGATCAAATCCCAGAAATACTACTACACATAATTACTGGTATACAACATCCCTTTGGCATTTGCATAGATGTTATACTAAGTTGTGTGTGTGTGCGTGTGTGTGTGTGTGTGTGTGTCCGAACGTTCATGTTTTTGCGTTGGCTTTCACTTTATTATGATTTATTTATTTATTTATTTTTTTTTGCAGGCTGACTTATCACAAGGGCAACATTAGTTAAGACATGTACGCAGTGTTTCTTATAGCACAATGATGTAGTGTTCGTTTGATATAAGATGAAAAGAAAGAAAGATATAATATAAAAGACACATAATATAAGAAAGAAAGAAAGAAAGACACATAATATAAGAAAGAAAGAAAGAAAGAAAGACACATAATATAAGAAAGAAAAAGAAAAAAAGAAAGAAAGAAAGACACATCTCACTCGCTCTTATTTCCAACCTCATTTAATTATAAAATTATTGGCGAAATACAAACACAAGCACACACACAAGCACACACTCAAGCACACACACAAACACACACTCATGCAGACACACAAGCAATCTCACAATTGTAAACCGTGATCAAACTCAAATAATCGACCAGTAGGCACTTTTTCTGTCTCAGTTCAGATGTGTACATTTTTAATCTGTAATTCAACAGAGATTGTACATTGGAAGCATTGCAATGAATCGACGAAATGAATAAAACATCATTTACAAACATTTTCATTAAAAAAAAAGAATACACATGCGATCATGCAATGTCACAAAGTCTGAAAAAACTAGAAATATCACCTAAGGTGATTAATACCCCCGCCCCGTGACGACAGTCTTACCCAAGGAATGATCTTTCCTTGATCTTCTGCCATTTAAATGCCGTTACCATGGCAACGCAGCTTCCGACAAGTCCGAAAAATATGTCTTGCATATCTTCCCACCAAGACTATTGTGTGTGCCACATTTCATAACCTTTTGTCAAAAACTGAGGAAGTAGTTCAATCCACAAGATCTTTCCTTGACCTTCCGCCATTAATGTGCCGTTACCATGGCAACGCAGCTTCCGACACGTCCAAAAAATATGTCTTGCACATCTTCCCACCAAGACCAATGTGTGTGCCACATTTCATGAGCTTCAGTCGAATACAGAGGAAGTAGTTCAATCCGCAAGATCTTTCCTTGATCTTCTGCCATTTATATGCCATTGCCATGGCAACGCAGCTTCCGACACATCCGAAAAATATGTCTTCCACATCTTCCCACCAAGATCAAGGTGTGTGCCACATTTCATAAGCTTTGGTCAAAAAACTGAGGAAGTAGTTAAATCCGCAAGATCTTTCCTTGATCTTCTGCCATTAATATGCCGTTACCGTGGCAACGTACTTTCGGGTACTGTCAAAAAATGCGTCTTGCACATCTACAACCAAAGGCACACATCTGTACCAAGTTTCATGGAAATTGGGCAAAAACTGAGGAAGTAGTTTGCAACACAAAATTTTCCATCATTTTGGCTCATAATATGTGAGCTGTTACCATGGCAACATACTTTTTGTCACTGTCAAGAAATGTGTCATGCTGACCTATATCCAAAGACAAACATTCAATATGAATTCCATGAGAATTGGAAAAACACTGATGAAGCAGTTTTGCCATGAAGCATTTTGCCCTATATTTTACCAATAACATGCCGTTACCATGGCAACGCACTTTTTGCCACTGCGGAAATATGTGTCTTGCACATTAACATATTCAGATGAACATCTGTACCTAAATTCATAAAAATTGATCAAAAACTGTGGGAGGAGTTCGCGACGCAAGATTTGTACCCATTTTTGCCCATAATATGCCGTTACCATGGCAACATACTTTTGGGTACTGTCAAAAAATACGTCTTGCACATCTACAACCCAAGGCACACATCTGTGCAAAGTTTTATGGGAATCGGTTGAAAACTGAGGAAGTAGTTCGCGACGCAAGATTTGCAACGGACCGACCGCCCGACCGCCCGACCGACCGCCCGACCGCCCGCCCGACCGTCCGCTGATTCCTGTATACCCCCTTCAAACTTCGTTTGGCGGGGGTATAAAAACAACTTCAGTGGTGGGAGTGGTCGATGGTGCTGTCGGTGAAAAAGATCGAAGAGAGTCCTTAGTGGCCAGACGCTTTGCCCTCGCGCTCCATCACGACAGGGATGACTTTGTACAGATGGTCGATGTACCGGTTACACAGTGGTGTCATCATCTCTTGCACCCAGAACCGCTTGATGCCTTCGGAGAGTTCGCCCAGAGTTGTTGGACGCACGTGTTGTCGCAGGAAGGTCTTAAGCTGGTGCCACACCATCTCGATAGGGTTGAGATCGGGACTCTCAGCAGGCGTCTTCCACCAAGTCACTCTATTTTCCAGGAACCACTGCTTGGCGAGATTCGAGCAATGCTTGGGGTCGTTGTCTTGTTGTAGATGGTGGTGATCAGGGTACACCTCCCTGATGAATGGGAGGAGCGTGTCGTTCAGGATACTCTGGACGTAGAAGGTGGAGTCCATGATACCACTGAAGACGAGAAGATTGGTTGGGCCACGCCTCGATATCCCCGCCCACACGTGAAGTTTCCCGGGGTGCTTTAGGGTAGCCCTCATGGGACAGTCGCGACCTTCCTTGGTAAAGCAGATGCTCCCGTTGCTGTTCAGTTGAATTGTTGATTCATCTGTAAAGATGACGTCATCAAAGGATTCGTTCGATGCCTGCAGCTCCCGGCAGAAGTCCAGTCTCTTTGCTCTATTCGCAATGCGAACCATTTGGCAGTATCGCGCCTTGCAACTTCTCCAGCCCAGTTGTCGACGCAACCGCTTTAGAGTTGTAACCGAGGCTTCGACTTTGGCGACATCCTTGAGGATACGCTGAAGATCGACTGCCGTCAGTTCGTCGTCGTTTTCGTATAATTGGTCTATTAGCTTGAGGAATGGATCCAGCTTTGATGGCTTGCGTGTCGGTGGCTTGGATGGAATTCGTCCGGTCTTCTGATACCTCGACAGGAAGTGAGAGACAGACTCACGAGTCACTGTCACATCTTTGGCCTGGAGCACTTTCACTATCTCCGTTGGCTTCAGTCCCTGTGTAGCTATATATACTACATGTCGTCGAACAGACTCAGACATTCGACCCATTCGTCTATGCTGAATGCTATCAACAAAAACGGAATGAACGCTAAAAGACCAATTGATGCGAAGCAGAATATCGAAGCAATGATAAACTTTGTCTAATGTCCGTGTCACTTTATATACTCTTGCTCTCTTCAGCCACAGAAAGGGCCGGGTTCTGATTGGACATCTTTATAACATGATGCAAGAGCGGTGTTTTAAGATAATGGCGA
This sequence comes from Diadema antillarum, assembly GCF_040938485.1. Lineage (NCBI taxonomy): Eukaryota > Metazoa > Echinodermata > Echinoidea > Diadematoida > Diadematidae > Diadema > Diadema antillarum. The sequence goes on along the minus strand of NW_027272543.1, from coordinate 132,531 downwards.
AAAATTTACATCGTTTATTGCTGACGTGAAGTCGTTTCAAGGGGACTCACGCACACCCCCCTCCCCCCCCCCCCCCCCCCCGCTTTTCTCCCTTTTCAAGTGATGCCGACTAGTTTGGGTGACAATGCATGCTATTAAGCCAGCTGCAATGGGAAGAGTGATCAATGGGCATGTTGATCACCACACGTGGGCGGATTAATCTAAACAATGCTTAAACAATGCAGACATTGAACAGTTCACCAAAGCTGAATTATAGCTCACTAAACGGCGGCATGAACTCATGATGATAATTGGACTTAAGTTCAGAGCCGAACGTTCGCTCCTTCATTACTCTTGAATAAGAAAGAATACCCTGTGTTCAAAGTTGGCTTGGGCGGGAAGCAGTTCACTTAACAAGCATGAAGAGTATTGTTTCATTGTCTTGTCATTATCTCGCTAGGTTGGGGGAGGGGGGAGGGGGACTCGTCAATCACCCGAGCAAAACATTTCCAGTTAAGTTGGGCTATATATTGAGTCACAATGTGGCTGTCGTTGTCAAAGGAAGGAATACCACTGACATGCTGTTCACTACCCATCAAATCCAAGAGAAATGCAAGGAGCAACAAATGCCTAAATAAATATGCTGTATTTGTTGATTTCACTAAGGCATTCGACAGTGTTAACTGACCAGCATTCTGGAAGATCTTTGAAAAACCATGCTGCCAAATTTGCCTGCATATCATTACGGATAACTCCGTAAGTCTCTCATCTGGTTTTACTATACATCCACCTAACCGCAACTGCGATTTGAGTAACATCCTCTGCTGCTTTCTCTGCTCAAAATGCCCCAATGTGGCTTACATTGGGCAAACCAGCACTAAATTCAGAGCAAGATTCAACAACCACAGGTACACAATTAGACAACATCGCACTGGTTTCCCTGTAGCTGAACATTTCCATGAAGCAGACCACTCTCTGCGGGACCTCAAGATCTGCCTCTTTGGAGGTGGATATGAAACAGCAGACGAAAGAAAACTCGCTGAACTACATGCTATAATGCTTAATAGAAGCTTTCAGGTTGGACTTAATTGAGAACTCTCGTGGCTTGACGAGTACAACTTTTATAAGCAGTAACAATTCAGAAGTATTCAACACTATCGTTATAAGGTTATAAGGCCTTATTTTTCTCAACAATTTGTCCAGTACAGACACCAATAATTAGACTGCCCATATGCAGTTTTAAGCCTTACACAAATATTTAATAGCCTCCTGCTAACACTTTCACTTACATGTACATGCTTAAAATCAATTTGCATACAAAGCATACAAATGACTGCAAGTGCGCATGCTAATACCACACACGTGTTGCCAGAAACATTCCTATGACTACCACTTGTGTATATATATATATATAGAGAGAGAGAGAGAATAAAGTCATCTTGTTTATCTTCATAATCATTCCTGTTGACCCTGAAGAAGATGCATGTATGCGTCGAAAATTTGGTTTGAATAAATAGCACTGTTGGACGAAAATGCATTAGTACTCTACTCCGTCATCTTTTCTATACATTGTATATATATATGTGTGTTTTATATATTTATAACACTGTTGAGATTTCACGTATTGGCTCCACGAAGAAATGAAGATACAAACTGGTAATGCATTTTTGGCCTATAAAGCATGAGTATATTAGATTCAAATTTTCGGCATCCTACACTGTATGCCTTCTTTAGGAGCCTTGACAAGATTGTATTAGCTGAAATACACACATGCGGGAACTCTGCTCGTAGGTTGACATGTGAATGTGTGGGTATGAGATGAGTTGTCGTACGCCTACTTGATGGGGTATACATGTTTTATATTTTCTGCATCCAAACAGTAATGAATCTCACTAGTGAGTATTTTTTTCAAAAGCTTCATATTCCCATTTGGATATTAGGTTAATTCTTTGGCACAGTAAATATACCGGCAATATTGCTAAGATCAGACTGTGATATCACAAGTTATACTTTGAATTTGAAATTCATTTTGTTTATTTTGGGAGGATGCTTTTCTGAGTTGAGATCAAAACAGAAGTTTATAATTTATTGAGGTTTCTATGTCTACTCTATGGCTTATTCTCATTTGCCCTGCATGTTCATTTTATGTCTTGTCTTCTGCAACATATTAATGTAGTGATTTTGTTATTTCTATTGCATTATGTCTGAAAATGTTTCCTTTGCTGTTGTTTGATTAACTTCAATACAGTGATGATGACAAAAATATACATAATGTACATTGTACACTTTTGAATCCGGAAAATGTTGAATTCATACCTGAATAAATTTGGACAGGAGGCTGGTGGGAGTCCATTCTCACACATGTACTGAGAGAAGATGGAAAGGCTCATTGTTGTACAGGGGGAACACCGTCTGGCAAACTCTGCAAGCAGGTAGGATTGCTCTATTGGCAAAAGAGACATAACAGACATAAGGAAACTATGAAGCTGATGAATATCTACTTAAGATGAATGCATTATCAAGTATTGTAAACTGTGATTATTATCAAACATTCAGCATTTAGTATAAGACTAAAACAGTAAAATATAAACAAGTGGGGACATTGCATACTTACATACTTTGTTGCCCTATTAGTGCCAATACAATTACTGCTTTGAGAAATGGGAAAATAAATAATCCCCAACTTTTAGCCCATTACTTTCACAGATATCAAGAAACATTATTCAAACCCAGACAATTAAGGACACATTTTAAGCAATGATTAATAACTGTCAAAACATGGAATCTATATAATCAGTAAGATCACACCTTGGTAATGAAAATGTCAAGCAAAGCTGACTTAACAACTTCTTGACACTATATGCATGTCCTTTCACAAGGCTTGTTGACATAATGACCAAATGACTTATCAGCCAAGCACTAAGGAAGGCAGTGTTTAAAGTGCACCAATATTGACCCAGGAAATCAAATCTATGTACATGTACAGCTAGATAACACAAAAAACAGCCATAGTTCACCATGATAGCCCCTGAAACTGACAGTACATCAATAAATCCGATCATATCTCTATACCAATTTGGCACTTGTGCTCTGCACATTTTAAGGATGTTCCTCAGTTTGGAAAAAAAAAATTGTTGTATTTGCGTAACCCGCCCGACCCTAAAAATTCCGCCGACCCCATGTTTTTTTATTATTTTTTTTTGCTATCGATATCAAATATCTTGTTGATTGCGATCACGATCGCATTGGAAGTGGAAACGGCTCTGAGGATATCAGATGTACGAGGGAGAGATCTAGCGCATGGCATAAGCCTCGCTTGACCAGTACGTCATCTGTTTCCAACACGGACGTGTACTCTAACAAGATTTATTCAGTGTATACATGTACTTAGCATTCAGACTGCAATGTATTGTGCACAGTTTTGCCATAGGTTTCTTGTGTGGAGAACTTACACGAATCTGTATATGTGAGACTGTAATAGAGATCGCCGTGTTGGATGAAAAGATCGTACATATGGGTCAATTTGCATCTATCTTATCTAAGTCAAAATAGTAAAATATGAAGTGAAAACATTCAGGATAGGGATTTCAACATCTTTAAATTCTGTGAAGGGGTATAATTCCAGTAATATCGGCCTCATAAATGATTTGTAGAATAGATGAACACAGCACATTCGGTACAGCAGTTGTAACTGTTTACTGAGCTGAGCACGAGTTTTACACGTAAAATGCAGGTAGCAAAAAAAAAAAAAAAAAAAAAAAATCCGCCCGACCGACCCTTTTTGAAAATCTCATGTTACGCCAATACAACTTTTTTTTTTTTGGCCGTATGTTTGTGCCCATCCTTGCTGCACAGGTTGGTCAGTGATGAGCTGAGCTGAGATACTAGTAGATTGAGCTAGAGTGTAGTGCGTATGTATGGACATCCGACAGCTTCCCACCGCAGCCGCGCTGGGTGGCCTCGCTCGGCCCGCGTGCCAACTATACGTATTACCCACTACGCACAGTTCAGCGGTCTGAGCCGCATATTACATGGTAATGGCAGCACAGCACTGATCGATGGAATTGAAGCTTGGAAGTGGAACTGAGCTGTTTCCATTTTCATTCCGTATATCTGTTTTGTGACATGCAGTTCATTATCTGTTTGTCAACATGATCAAGTCGGGCACTATATTAGTCTACTAGACTAGGTATTAAAAAAACAACAACAAAAATACAAAACATATTGCACACTTTTTAATCTTTCAGTTTAACAGCTAAAAACTATCTGAGTATCTTTGTGAAAATATAAGTTATATCTAAACCTGTCATTAATATTTTTTTATTTTTGGTTACAAAACACAAGGGCACGAAAGCTATTACCAGACATGTATTTAGCACTTTTACTGTTCAGATATAATTTTGATTACCAAATTTTGTGTAAAAAGAGACCCGGGGTTTCTTGCGCTCACCTGAGTACCGCAAGTTCACCTTTCACGCAGTCACTAATCTAAATTATTCACAGCTCTACCAAAATTTGACCATTCACAGCTCTACCAAAATTTGCCAGGCATTCTCAAGTAGAAGAGGAAAATAAACTATAGGGGCCCCAATATTTTAATATTCCTTAATTTTGGGGATTGGGGTCTCCCTGGGGCCCCATGGGTGGGGCATGGTGCCCATTTGAATAAATTGAGATCCTAACCCCCTAGGGATACTACCTGCCAAGTTTGGTGAAAATCAGTCATGTGGTTCTCAAGAAGAAGATGAAAATGTACCATTTAGGCCCCATTAGGACCCCTTCCCACCCCCTCCCCTGGGTCCCGAGGGGGGGGGGGGGCACCCCTGATTCTGCCATGAACAAACTTGAAACTACAGTCATCAATGTACTAACTCATAGTATTAACTTTGATAGCTCTACCACTTCTGATTCTAGAGAAGAAGATTTTTAAAAGATTTCTTAATTTGGGGGTTTAGGCCCCCTGGGGCCCCCCTGGGTAGGGCATGGTGTCCATTTGAAGAAATTGAGATCCTAACCCTCTAGGGATACTACCTGTCAAGTTTGGTGAGAATCAGTCATGGGGTTCTCAAGAAGAAGATGAAAATGTATAATTTAGGCCCCATTAGGACTCCTTCCCATCCCCCTCCCCTGGGTCCCAAGGGGGGCACTCATGATTCCGCCATGAACAAACTTGAACTACAGTCATCAATGTACTAACTCATAGTATTAACTTAGCTCTACTACTTCTGGCCAGCACAAAAATGAGCATACGAACCACCCATTTTTATTGTGTTTCTGCAATAAGTAACCTTCTTCTACAATTTTGTCAAGTTTCATGAAAATTACATGGATTTTGAATGTCCAGCATGAGATTCTTGAACCCACCCGATCAAGCCATCCCTGGATAGGTTTATGACCAAATCTTGAGGTCTTACAATGATTTCCGCAGCATGGGAGCGCTGCTAGCACAGAGACGAGCACACGAACCACTCATTTTACCAACTTATCTGCATTAAGTAGCCCTCCATCTACAATCTTGTCAAGTTTCATAAAAATCACATTTTGTTTGTTTGATTGTTCATTTCCATCTGAGAAGATGGCTGGATAGCCCATATTCAGCTACGTTAACGCTGGTCTTCCATGGGGTCCAGTTGGATGTGAGGTGGGACCACTTCACCGCGTTAGACACCCTGCTCTTTGCGATGAATAAATGAAGCGGGATCTTTTACGTGCATGAGTTGTTACTCTCTCATACACGGGACCTCCATTCTATGTCCTATCCTTGGGACAGAGTGTTTTGCCTCTTGCTAGAAGGGACGGTATGCTTACACACAACATTGCTCAGTCCAGACTCGGGTTCGAACCCGGGCCGCATGATTGTGAGGCAGATGCACTACTGACTGAGCCAACTCACCGCCCATGAGTTCAAAACTTTCAAATTCAAAACATGAGTTTTGATTGTACAGCATAAGTTTTTTTAACCTTCTCCTTTAGACCTACCAAACAGAAAATGTTCCCGACAAGGATTTGAGAGATTTTGGTGGTTTCTGCCGAGTGAGGGCGCAGCTTGCTCAAGAATGAGAGTGTAAACCCCAACTTTAAAACTTTTTCCTCATTTTGGGTACCTTTCTCTACAATTCTTGCAAATTTGGAGAAAATAAAACGGATTTTGAAAGAATTATGGGGATTTGAATTTGCCATTGCAGATTTTGTTGCCTATCATGGACTTGATCCAGTAACGCTATCATTTTGGTACTGGACTGCAGAATGTCATATGCGTCAAAGTCCCGTAGAAGAAAAAGAAGCCCACGAACCTGTGGTTTTATTAGCATATTTGGGTTTTCGATGAGTCAAAGTTATGGTTTGGAGAGTTTGAAGAAAATGACATGGACTTCACTTTAACTGAGGAACATCCGTAAGTTCTGCTCTGCAAGAGCAGTTATAGATATGTGCCTATTCTAGTTATACACATGTATACGTTTTTGCAAATAACAGCGAGATTCCATGTCGACAAGGTAAGCTGATCATGCATACACATTACATGTCACTAGTGTTCAAGACTTACATGTATTTGGACAAAGATATTAACTGATTGAAAGAATTGGTTAATTGTCTAGTCTACTTAAAGTCATTTTTGTTTTTGTACACTCTTTCAATTTACATTTAAATCCAGGGGTCATGCCTAACTTTTTTTTTCTTAACTAGCCAGGATGACTAGTTAGATTCAATTCTGGCTAGTCCGCATAATTTTTGACTAGCCTACAGAAATTTTTGACTAGTCCATCTTGTTTTTTAATCGCACAGAGATTTGTCAATTTTGGGAAGGCCCAAGTACTTTTCAATAATTAAATCACACATAGAGCTTGTGAAGCCAATCAGATGGGGAGGGGGGATCTGTACCAGCCCTTGACTTGCAGGAAGATGGAGAAACTCTTTCTGAGACAGAGGGAGATGGTAGGAGGGGACACATAGTATTGGAGGTTGTGCAACTGAATGCCTATCTAGACCCACTTGGAATGAAGTTGCTGGATCCGAGAACATTGGCTTGGGTGTTTTTCTTTTGTTTTAAATTATAGGAAAGCCAAAAAAGATATATCAGGTATACATTTAGTGGCCACTACAAATGCTAAGCAAGAGACCCAGGGTCTCGCGCTTACCTGAGTATCGCAACTTTACCTCCCATGCATTCAAAAAGAAGATGAAAGTGTACAATTTAAGCCCGCATTTGGATCGCCCACCCCCCCCCCCCCCCCATGACTCCAAGGGGGGGGGGGCACCCCTGGATCTGACATTCACAAACTTGGAACTACAGTCATCAATGTACAAACTCATGGTATTATTAAACTTCACTCATCACTTCTATTTCTAGAGAAGATTTGTTAATATTCCTTAATTGGGGGGGGGGGGGGGGTGAGGGAGGATTGGGTCCCCTATAGGGGCCCCAAAGGGGAGCATGGCACCCAGTTGAACAAACTGAGATCCAAACCCCCTAGAAATGCTACCTGCTAAGTTTGGTGAAAATTCATAGAGGGGTTTTCAAGAAGAATATGAACAGGCACAATTTAAGTCCCCATCTGGACCCATCCCACCCCTCTCCCCTGGGTCCCAATGGGAACACCCCTGATTCCGCCATGAACAAACTTGAAACAAAAGTCATTGATACATTAACTCATAGTATTAACTAAGACTACAGTCATCAATGTACTAACTCATAGTATCAATTTAGCTCCATCACTTCTTGTTCTAGAGAAGAAGATTTTTTAACCCATTGAGGACGGAGTTCCGAGTATACTCGGGCAGGACGGTGTCTATGGGAAATACGTGTTGTAGCAAAATCAGTCCGTCCTCAACGGGTTAAGATTCCTTAATTTTGGAGGTTTCGGCCCCCTGGGGCCCCCTAGGTAGGGCATGGTGCCAATCTGAACAAATTGAGATCACATTCCCCTCTGGATGCTACCTGCCAAGTTTAGGTAAAAATGGATGATGCACGTCGCATGCCGAACGAAGAGCGATCACAATAGTTCATTCAAGCCTTTGGCTCACGTGAGCTAAAAACTTAACAAGAAATGTTGCTATGGCGTCTAATATGTCTCCACAATATTGTATCATTCTCCCATAGTTCTGTAGTACATCTTGACAGTATCAGACAACAGTTTCACATGATTCGTAAAAACCTTTGGAATAACGAACCTTGTCTCCTATTCAGATTAAGGAACTTTCAGCATGATGAACTTCATTTCATTTGCAGTTTACAAACCTTCAGAAAATAAGGCTACATGTGTTAGGATTAACAAACCCTTTTCTATTTTTAGATTAATGAACAAAAAAACAAAACACTTGCAGCAGACCTGTTTACTCAACAAAATGAAAGCAATGGATTGACAAATAAATTGCAATAGATAAACTCTTCGCACACTTTCCTTGATTTTAATACAACCATGCTATTTTTCCACAATTTGATTTACATGTGACTGCTGTCTGTTCAGTTTGACCCCATTTTAGGACAAGGTCACAGAAAGAGTTGGGTTGGAGGAATCACATTTCCTTTTTTTCCTTTTGCAGGGAAGTGTGATGAAGCTCACACAAGCGCATGGCACCACGCGGTCCAACAATTTGATCTAAAAGATCTATTAGGAGAAGATGGTGTTGTGTACACACAGGGGAGTGAAATAAGGTAGCACAATACTACAGAACTCAATGGATTGGACTTGAAATTTAAGCCCCCGTTCCACTATCACGATCTGCACCCCGATCTGTCCTGATCTAGCAGATCGGAAGAGAGCGGCAAAAGCATACGGGGATCGGAAGCATCGTAGCAGCAGCGTGTGGAGGTCGGGGTTGGAGTGGGCATTTTTTCAGATCGGGAAGAAATTTTGAACCGGTTCAAAATTTCTTCCCGATCTCCCTGATCAAAATTGACCTATTTTTAATTGTACGGCAAGCGGGGAGAGCGTAGTGACAGCATATATGCAGCGGGGAGAGCGTAGTGACGGCGTAAACGCAGCGGGATGAGCGTAACAAGGTCTTTCTGAGCGTAGTAACATCGGCACAAGAACGGGAAGTAATTTTAGCTGTAATTTTCGACGAAAAAGAAGAGATGAAGAAAAAGAAGAGAAGAAAGCAGCAAAGCAGCTACCCAAAAGGGAAGAAAGAGAGACTGCACGAAATGCTGACAGAGGAGGAAGAGGACATAGCAGAATTTTGAAGAATATGAAATCATCTACAACTGGAGGAAGACGGACTATAAAAGCAAGGACATTAAGAAAGAGCCTTGGAAAAATCAGCACGTCTTTGTTTGTAATAATGCATTGCTGCAAAAGAACCGTGAGTTGAGGAGCCTCTTCGAGGTCCACAGTATATTTCTTCGGTTCTGCATGCTAATAAGTTGACTGACTGCAGATCGACAGTCGAATCGGGGTACATCGGGGCACATCGGGCACTTTTCAGCCCTCTGAACGGGGTAACAGCGTGATAAGATCGTATAGATCATTCAGAGCGTAGATACAGCATGCATCAATCGGATAACATCGGCAACATCGCACTGACAGCATAGCTACATCGTTCCAAAGCGCACCGGCAGCGGCAGAGATCGTAACATCTCATTCCCGATCATCGTAGTAAGAGCGTAGCAAGCACTTGGTAGTCGTAACTGCGGCGTACTTAGAGCGTTCTAACATCGTACTGTGTCCAGATCGGCTCAGGTTTTACCCGATCCTTCGCGACCTGAGAAAATAATCGTAGCGAGAACGGCATAGTGGAACAGGGGCTTTAGCTTTGAGTGAGAGTGATTGCCAAACATAGTTTGTGCATAAGTGGTGCATTGTGCACAAGAGCATTTTCTCATTGGGTCTCCTTTTTTTTTGGCTTTGTGAGTTTTTTGTTTTGTTTTTTTTTGCTTGGTGATGTTTTAGACCTTGGTTGCTGATACATCTGATTTTTTCCTATGATCAGTGATTGGTCAGACACCGCTAATCATCTTAGATCAGCATCTGATCGGCATCAAATTGGGTTGACTGTTACAATCCACGCATACTTCATTAAATTTTATCTTCGTTCATTCCCATTTTGACCTCTTAAAGCAAAGCAGATTAAACTAAAAATGACGCAATGGCGACTGGTATGCCTCCGCCATAATGCAGGGTTCTCCCAATAGGTCCATAGTACAATGTGTGATGACAGTTTCACATAACTGGCAAAATATTAAAATAACAGGTTTGTCACAAATGTGTTGAATGTTCACTTTCCTCGAACTACATCGTAGGTTTTATTGGATGAATGGCTATACAGTCTAAGAGTGCAGGTATTTGGGGATTTGAGGATTTCTACTCGATTTATGACCTTTTCATAAGTTTATGCATTGAGCAATTTTCAAGGTATGGAGAAAAAGTATAATTTCAGTATTAAATAGCAAAATTTTTGCATTTTTACCCAGCCTTTGACCCTTGACCTTTGACTCCATGACCCTAAAATTCCCAAGAGGATCACTGTTAGACAGAACATGCATTCATAATGATACCTTGAGTCATTTTCAAGATATGGAGGAAGAAGTAAAATTTAGCACTTTCACTTGACCTTTCACCTTTTGACAATCTCTATTGGGTAGTGCATGTTATATGTATAAAGTGTCGAGAAAAATCCTGCAGGTATTGTATAAACATTTATGAGGGAAATAGTGAAAATTTTAAGGAGTTGATCTTGACCTTTGAACCATGACCTTTGACCCATGACCCCATAATTCCCTAAATAATCACTGCGAATCAGTACATGCATATGTACTAAGTTCCATGAAGATACCTTACACCATAATTTTGCAAAATATGGAGGAAAAAAAGTAAAGTTTTAAAATTTTCACCTGACCTTTGACCTCATGACCAAAAACTCTCTCTGGAGAATCTTTATTTGGTAGTACATGTATACACTAAGTTAAAGGGGTCGTATAGTTTTGGTTGAGACCTAATTTCAGGTTTCTAACATTTTTTCATGAGATAATGAGAAACCTCTTATGAAATATGAAAGAGCATGTAATTCTATGAGGAATTTAACATTTATTTGATGAAAATTGGTTTTGAAATGGCTGAGACATCCAAAAAAAAGCGATTCTAATAAAGTGTGGGACCCACACTTTATGACGATCGCTTTGTTTTACTTTGTTTTTGGATGTTTCAGTCATTGCCAACCCAATTTTCATCAAATAAACTTTGAATTCCTCTTAAATTGGTATGCTCTGTACTATATCATAAGTGTTTTCTTGGTATCTCACAAAAAGTTAAAAGCCCAATTCTCATCTCCACCAATACTGTACCATCCCTTTAAACTAGAAATGTCGCTAAGGCGACTGTTATGCCTCCGCCATAATGCATGATTCTCGTAATAGGTCTATAGTACATATGGACAATGTGTAATTACATTTTTTCAATTTCAATTTCAATTTCAATTTATTTTCATACTTCTCAATGAAGGAATGTACAGCAAATATAATAAAAACATAGTGAATCATAATATCCGGCTTGGATGTACAGTAAATTAATGTAAGAATATAAAACATATAGTGGTCAATCATCGTACGTTTGGTTCTATGTATAACGCTAAAGAAATATGACGGAACCTACTTAAAAGCGAGCTTGTTAAGCGTAGGTCCCAAATTCTGAACAGAGTGTAAATATGAGGAGCACGGATGCAACGTAGGACCAAAATAAAGAGAAACAAAAATGAAAGGCAAAAATACCTGGTGCACTAACAGAATCTTCTCAATACATTAATAGTGATATACAGACAACCACATACTGCAGATGTAAGAACAGTTGATTTAACAATGTTGACAATAGTGTAGTAGTATGATTTGAATAACGGTGAAAAGAGAACAACTCGACATGCGAGTCCTCGGAGGAGATACGGGAAACCTAAAGAGTGAACATACAAGAACTAACATTCAAAGAAAATTTGGAATTAATTAGAATTAGAATTACCAGCCAGTATAGCACTAAGGGGAATACAACAAGCCAGCTGTTCACGTGTTCCGAAGTCTTAGGGTATCAAAAGGGGTACTGGTGTGAAGGAATTTAAGAGCGCAAACAGAGAGGCTTAGCTGATTTGAATAACAACAACCAACACAGCAGGTAAAGGCACATAAACAAGAAAGAAGGAAATTTCAATGGACTTGCGCAATGTAATTATTCAATAAATTATGTCTTAATTTGTATTTGAAGGTCGACAAATTAAGACAAACAACCTGCGAGTTCTATGGGGAGATCGTTCCAGTACTTCGGCCCTGCATACATAATTGTTTTTTTCGCAAAAATGGTTCGGGTACGTGGTAGGTGATAATCGTCACGTTGGCGGGTGGGATAGTTATGAATAGAGTAATTTCTTTTAAACATATGCAAAAAAATATCAGGAAGATCATTTTTGGATAATTTGTACATGAATATCCCTAAATTGTAATAAAACAAATCTGACAATTTCAAAATTTTGTTCTTAAGGAAAAATTCATCTGTATGAGATAGATACCCAGTCTTATTAATTATTCTAATAGCGTGCTTTTGTAAGAGAAAGAGCGAGTCTAGCAAAGACTGGGTCGTGTTACCCCATGCCAGTATTCCGTAGTTGAGGTAAGGGGAAATTTTCACAAAATTGGCAAAATATCAAAATGATAAGTTTGTCACGAATGTGTTGAATGTTCACCTTCCTTGACCTAGGTTTAATTGGATGAATAGGAAAGCATGTATTTGGGGATTTAAGGACTTTAACTTGACTTTGACCCATTCATTAGTTTATGCATCGAGTAATTTTCAAGGTATGGAGAAAAAGTGCAATTTCTGTATTGAAAAGTACATTGTTAACATTTTCATCTGGCCTTTGACCCTAAATTCAGCGGATAATCACTGTCAGGCAGAACATGCATAAATATGTAGTAAGTTTCAAGAGAAATGGAGGAAAAAATTAGTTCAGCACTTTCCCTTGATCTTTGACCTTTTGACCTTTGAGGCAAAAAAAAAAAGAGAAGAAAGTTTCCAGAGAATCTCTATTAGGTTACACATGCATACACCAAGAGTAAAAAAAAAAATAATCCTGCCGGCATTGCATTAATATGAGGGAAATAGTAAAATTTTGAAGTGTTGCCCTTGACCTTTGACCCCTGACCTTTGACCCCATGAACCCTAAATTCTCTAGATAATCACTGCCAGTCAGTACATGTGTTCCATGAAGATACCTTGAACAATTTCCAAGGTACGGAAAAAAAAGTTTTAATATTTTTACTTGACCTTTTGACCTCTGACCTTTGACCTCATGACCCCAAACTTTCACCAGAGAATCTTAATTGGGTAATACATGTATACACTAAGTTTCAACAAAATATCTTTAGGCATTGCATAGATATGGTGGAAATAGTGAAATTTTACGTATTTGACCTTTGACCTTGAGCATGTGCACCCAAAAGTTGATAGGCACAACTTCACCCCTTAATACACATACATGCCAAGATTCATTAGGATATCTCCAAATGTTTTTCAGTTACGCTGTCCACAAAATTCATTACGGACGGACAACCCGAAAACATACATGCCTCCGGCACCACTTCGTGGCGGAGGCATACAAAAAAAATACCTTCGGCATTGCATAGATATGGGGGATACAGTAAAATTTTGAGCTTTTGACCTTGAGCATGTGCACTCAAAAGTAGGCACAACTTCGCCCACTCATTCGTGTACATATAGATAGGCCCTATCAAGTTTCATTAGGATACCCGAAATGTTTTTTTAGTTACGCTGTCCACAAAATTGATTACAGGCGGAAGGACGGAGGGACGGACAACCCGAAAACATAATGCCTCTGGCGAGCATGTGCACTCAAAAGTAGGCACAACTTCGCCCACTCATTCATGTACATATAGATAGGCCCTATCAAGTTTCATTAGGATACCCGAAATGTTTTTTTAGTTACGCTGTCCACAAAATTGATTACAGGCGGAAGGACGGAGGGACGGACAACCCGAAAACATAATGCCTCTGGTGACACGTTGTGGCAGAGGCATAAAAAAGTATAAGCTGAGAATTCAGTTATACACAGGAATTCTTAAATTCTATTAAAATCTGTGAACCATCCATTTAATTCACAGCATTAAACACACTTTGCTTCCTTTAGTTGAGACACCCAGGACATTGCACTCTACTACAAAGGAGCAATTATCACTCACCTTCCTTGCCAAACTTGACTGCCTCAAGCATGTGACTGAATGCAGATATCGTACCTGCCTGATGAGTATCACTCTCTCCATGATCATACGTTAGGTGCAGAAGACTTCTCTCTGTAAGCAGTGACAGAGGATACTCAGTCCCTGGCAAATATTCCAAACACATAAAATATATCTTAATATCAAAACTTGAAACAAAGTCCAATTTAGAAAATGATGTCTTGGGATTCACAGCGTGCGAGACTTGCTAAAATAAAAGGAGCCAAAAAAGTTGGGAGTGACTTATTCTCTGATACTGACATGACATTATTTCCTATTTCTCTGCTTAAATTGATTGATAAACAAGATCCATAAAAAAACTCTAAACCCTTTGCAGAGATATCAATAGTTCAAAGGACAAGTTCACCATAATAGTCCAGGCTAGGCTCCATAGAAAGTGCACATAACCTTGTTTTTCACAATGTTTTTTTATGGTTTCTTGTCAATTCGAGGGTGCTGATTCCAAATCCAATTGATGCCACTCGCGTAACCTTGAGCATTTTTGGCAAAATGCAAAAATCCAAAATGGCCACCAGATATGCTAATTTGGCCATTATAATCCCAGTTATGTCGATTTTATGACCAATTATTCCATCAAAGTTTTTAAAAATGTTTGTTCCTTGAGTAATTCTACTTGCACATGCACAAAATTTTTCATTTGAAGAGGTACATTTAATATTTCAAGCTTATTTTCAATTCAAAATGGCCGCCACTCCTATACTCATGTACTATATGAATGGCAAAAAATATGCATAGAAATAGAAGACGAATTTTCAGTCACATACCTATGATTTTATCAAGTTTTGCATGTGCAATGCAAGTGTGATGAGTGCCACTAGCAAAACAAGCAAACAAACAAGCAAACAAACAGAAAATCTATTGTTTTTAGGCTTATTATATTCTTCTTTATCCAAAACTTCAAAATGGATCCCACTCATATACCCTTGCACAATATGAACGGCAAAGTGTACATGGAAGTAAACAAATTTTCTTTTATTTCTGTCACTGAGGTACACTGTTTATCAATTTTTGTGCTGATTATAAATCAGAAGGTTGTTAGTAACAAAAACTGTTTTATTTTTTGATGCAAACATCCAAATTTGCTACCTCAATCTGAATTTTTCCCTAGGAATTTGGAAAAGTCCACCAAAGCTTGAATTGATGGGAATCATTACATATTATGAACATTTGATACCTACTTGCCTTGAGATGTTCAACATCATAATATTCACTCTAATTTATTTAATTAAAAGGCTGAATCCTAAATGATAACAAAAATGAAATTTCCAATTACCTGTCCTGTTCTACATTGTCTAAAAGCGATATTATACAAACTTTTCAGTCCCCTCATCCGAGAAGAAACATGAGGCAGGGGAAAGTGGAAAAAAGGGACCATCTCACTTCCTGTTATCAAATCTTTGAAATGAAAACAATGCCCAAAAGTTTTTCATGTTAACCCAGATGAATTATTTATGGTAGATGAATTTTACCACCATCTTTTTTTCGGAGTGAATGTGTTTGCGTATATGATGTCAAGGGAGACTCTGAGATCTGTAGAATGCTGCCTCATTCTGAAAGCAGTGTTATAACAACTTCACACTGCTTGTCTTTAATCTTCAGCACTTGCAGATTCAGGATTGCTCTACATGTAGGTAACTAGACCAGCTGTGTTAGGACTCTGAATGATGGCCTCCTTAATGGTGGCTGTAAACTAACTCCACTAGAGCTCTTTTTACATGGTGACATAACATTCACTTCACGTAGGAAGTTTGCAGATGATCTTGATTTTACGTCTCATAGAAAGTCCTTGGATGACATCAGCCGAGTACTGACCCATCTGAAGACAATAGAGGAGTACTTCTCCTTCTGGAGACTTTGCCCCAACCTTTATTAGATTATCATCAGACCCATGCCTTCCATCTTACCAATGCTATGTTCACGGTAGCCCTCTGTGGCAAGCCTTCCAAGCATAGGCTGAGGAAGTCTACCCTCCTTCACTGGCACTTGATCACTCTCCCTCACGCTGGAAGGAAAGGATGGCAAGTGTCACCAGTGACGTCAACGCATACCCTGACCTTCTAAACACGACAGTATGGGGGCATTTCATGAAGCGTTTTGTCTGACAAATTTGTCTGACAAAGTTGCTCTCAGCCAATCAGATGCTAGAATTTTAGTAGCTTATAACAGTTTGTCAAAAAGAAAAGATCTGACCAAACGCTCCATGAAATGCCCCCTTGAACAACCTGCCATCAATGCATCTGAAATCCCACAAGCCTAGATTTCCCTCCCGTAACTTGAAAGCTTTGATCTCAAAACAGGTTGGTGCAGACGCTGGTCGGATGTCATCTCTGATACCATCCAAGTTACCTACAACTGTCTCTGGCCTGGCAACAAAGCCATAGGTCTTCAACGGGTGATGATCAAGCAAGTCTTCATGTCTTCATTCTGTTTCTATGGCAAATAATCGTCCTCTAACCCCTGAGAAAGTGCTGAACATCACCAGATGTGGTTGCAATAAAATCAATTGCAGGACTAATATATGCATCTGTAGCCTGAGAATTCTGCAAATTTGGGGCTGATGTCGCTGCCAAACATCCAATTAATGGGTTCTTTAATGACAATAAATAATAAAATAATAAAAATAAATAATATAAAAAAATAACAGTTTTTGTTTTAAGACAAGATTGAATGAGATCATGATGTCAAAGTGTATTATTATCAACACCTGGGAACTGTGAGAGAACTGAAAGAGGTATCTCACATTGCTCCTTGGTTGGTGATTAAAGGACAAGTTCACCTTCATAAACATAAGGATTGAAAAAATGCAACAATATTAGTAGAACACATCAGTGAAAGTTTGAGGAAAATTGGACAATCGATGCAAAAGTTATGAATTTTTTAAATTTTTGTGTTGGAACCGGTGGATGAGGAGACTACTACAGCTTGTGAGTCATATGCGTACAACAGTATAAAGAAAATATAAAAGAAAATTCAACATATTTTCACTTTTTTCACATAATAAAAGAGCAATTGACTTGCCTCTTTCTAAAGGCAGGGGGAATAATATTACCCATAACATTTATCGGTAACGAGTCAGGGGAACGTGTACTTTTTTCAAAAGATGGAATTTTGTGAAATTCTCTTTATATTTTCCTTATATTGTTGTACGCATGTGACATCTAAGTTATTCATACACTGCAGTAGTCTTCTCATCCAGCGGGTACTGCACAAAAACTTCAAAAATTCATAACTTTTGAACGGATTGTCTGATTTTCCTCAAACTGTCAATGATGTGTTCTACTAATATTGCTACATTCTCTCAATCCTTATGTTTATGAAGGTGAACTTGTCCTTTAATGAATAGTTTGCACGGTATTGCGTTTGGACAGTTTCGTTTATGCCTTCACCAGTTTTTGTTGTTTTAATTCAAGAAGAAAATCAAGTTTGCTCGATAATATCAAGGCGGTACTTCTAAATTATATCATATCAAAGTGATGGAGGTTATGATCCATTTCAAACTCGCCTCAGGACTCCTCCCTCCCACCCCCCCCCCCAACTCCTTGCTGGAAAAAAAAAAATACATTGAAAGGGTTTTTAGTTACGTCATTACTGTCCGATGTGTTTTTGTCTGCAACCATGTATCTCTGCACTTACTGTGTAGGATTTTTCTGTACTTTGTTGATATGGTTTTATGGGAATGCATATTAGAAGCTTTGCTTTCTAGCTTCCCCTCCATCTTCAACATTATTTGATAAATACCAGGCATCCAGGCTTCTTAATATATTGTGTTGGTATAACATTTTTATTTTCAACCTCCATGTAGAATATGATGGTATATTGATTTCTTGCGAGACGTTTAGTGAACTTGTAGTTGTTCTTGAGACAAAATGAAATATATAAGAAATTGTGTTAAACATTGTAAGGTTTATGAATATTAAATGCTCAAATATACATGAAGGCCCTCTATATTGTAAGTGACACCCATCATATTTGTATTACACATGCAACACTTCATGACAGCGTAGGTACGGGACTGGAAATACTGTAAATTTGTTCTATATTTCCATGCATATGTTTTGCCATTCATAGAGTACATAAGCATAGGAATGGCGGCCATTTTGAATAAAAAATGAGCTTTAAATACTAAATGAACCTATATGAAATGAAAATTCTCTTGCGAATGCAGATAGAGTAACTCTAGGAACAGAAATGTACAAAGTTTGGTGGAATAATTTATCATACAATGCACATTATTGTGTTTATCACGGCCAAATTAGCATATCATGATCAGGCGGCCATTTTGAATTTTTGCATTTTGCCGAAAATGCTCAAGGTTATGCAAGTGGCATCAATCGGATTTGGAATCAGCGCCCTCGAATTGACAAGAAACCATCAAAAAACATTGTATATATCAAGAAACAAGATTGGGTGCCTTCTAGCCTGGACTATAAGGGTATTATCAAGAAAAAAATATGCTTACAATGCAAAGATAAGGTGAATTAGACATTTCTGGTCAGCTGAAGACTGTGGGAATATGAATAATGAGGTTTCTGAACGCAAAAACCACTCAAAAAAGATGGACAGATGTTTTGACACCCTTTTCCTCATAAATGAACCTGATCTGACAGTGAAGTTTGGGGGACCAAAATTATGATGTCATGCCATGAATGTAGCATCGCTGTGCTGCCACTATGTGGCACCGTGGTTCAAACCATGAATTCTGCATGATCCCTACGCAAAGTGCAGCGAGGTGATGAAGTTGCCAAATGTCTTCCTCGGAGCATCAGGTACACGAACATTGTTCATTACAATTTTTATAGATTTGTACTTATTGAATCAGGGTCATCCCATGAGACCGACACCCACCAGCCACAAGGCTCATGACACCGACATTGAAAACAGGTCCATGAGTTACAGCCCACGAGTCACATAGCCCATGAGTTCGACACTATACAAAAGTGGCTCGCAAGACCGACACTACACAAAAAAGGCTCACAAGACCGTCACTATGCAAACTAGAGAGGGGCCGTCAAAGGCGGCAGACCCACGCCTGAAGTACAAAGTAGGGGTAAACATAATGTGCATTCGGTCATCTACCAGAATTCGGTCACTTAATTGCCAGTGTGCTTTATCACCAGCCAGTGAGTTCTACCAAAGATCGTACACTATGAGGTGTACGATCTTTGGTTCTACAGTCACATCACACGCAAAGTCACATCATTTCACATACGGTAACACTCATTCACAATAGGAAAGTCCTTTAGTCTCCTCCAAAAATCCATCGAATATCCCAAATTCCACCGTCAAAAGTGCAGAATCGGAACTTTTCCAAGCGCACGCGAATTAAGTCCAGTTTTAAGAATATTGTCTACGTGACGGGTCGCCGAAAAAGCGCTAAAAATCGAGAAATACGCCGTTTTCTTGCGGGATATTTTGATTATAGCAAGCCGAGAGTGTGATGATATCAAAGGTCGTATGAGTGTACGATCTTTGATGGTATCCACAAAAGCGCAAAAGAAAAACAAAATTTACGTACCACCCAGGCAATTACCCCTATGATTAGTGTCTACGGGAATTATTCAATGCAAGGGTTGAATGCAAATGTCTACTGCACCAGCATTCGGTCACTAACGAGCGCCACAACGTCCCCGATGCAATTTTGCACCAACAGTGTAGAGCGCGATGCATTGTCAGCGGCCTTGCACACGCATTGACATTGAGCGCGCATATCGTGCAGTGTGACTGCGACCGAGCAAATGCTCCTCCAACGAAAAAAAAAATCAATGTTAATTTGAAAAATCATCAAAATACGGGCCAGTTTGTGACGACGGAGAACGAACTTTCATAAATCTAGAAGGACATAGTCCCTCAAATAGGCCTAAACGTAAATTTCGGAATTCTTACGAACATTTGAGCAGCGAAGTCAGATCGTTTGGGAGTTTATGTTTTCGTATGGTAGCGGAAAATCGCAAAGTGAGAAACGGAAAATTTTCGGAGTGGTCACTACCATGGGGTCAAAACTTCAAGGTCACACAGAATTTGCAAGGGTCAACCGATTATCACCAAAATCTAATCGATTCTTTCCTGCCATTATCCAAACATCCCCTGAACATTTCGTGCAAATCCGTTTACCCGTTCTCTTGTTATCTTGTACACAAACAAACAAACAAACAAACAAACAAACAAACAAACAAACATACGGAACCCTTTACATAACCCCCTGCCGATTTTCATCGGCGTGGGTAACAATGCCCTAGAGACTGACACTATGCAAATGAGGCTCACGAGACCGAACTACAAAAGAGGTTCATGAGACCAACAGTAGGCAAAATAGGCTCACGAGACTGACACTAGGTAGAGAAAGCCCATGAGACAGACAGGATGAAAAGCATCACCTATATGTCAACTACAAGTATGTATCTGTAAAGGGTGTTGCATTGATGACATAAAAGGGAAAATAACATACTGCTGGGTGCACTTTCGTTACACTGTCGAACGCGAGATTATAAATAGTTACCCACGCCGATGAAAATCGGCAGGGGGTTATGTAAAGGGTTCCGTATGTTTGTTTGTTTGTTTGTTTGTTTGTTTGTTTGTTTGTGTACAAGATAACAAGAGAACGGGTAAACGGATTTGCACAAAATGTTATGGGGATGTTTGGATAATGGCAGGAAAGAATCGATTAGATTTTGGTGATAATCGGTTGACCCTTGCAAATTCTGTGTGACCTTGAAGTTTTGACCCCATGGTATAGTGACCACTCCGAAAATTTCCCGTTTCTCACTTTGCGATTTTCCGCTACCATACGAAAACGTAAACTCCCAAACGATCCGATTTCGCTGCTCAAATGTTCGTAAGAATTCCGAAATTTACGCTTAGGCCTATTTGAGGGACTATGTCCTTCTAGATTTATGAAAGTTCGTTCTCCGTCATCACAAACTGGCCCGTATTTTGATGATTTTTCAAATTAACATTTATTGTTTTTTTCGTTGGAGGAGTATTTGCTCGGTCGCAGTCACACTGCACGATATGCGCGCTCAATGTCAATGCGTGTGCAAGGCCGCTGAAAATGCATCGCGCTCTACACTGTTGGTGCAAAATTGCATCGGGGACGTTGCGGCGCTCGTTGGTGGCCGAATACTGGTGCAGTAGACATTTGCATTCAACCCTTGCATTGAATAATTCCCGTAGACACTAATCATAGGGGTAATTGCCTAGGGGGTACGTAAATTTTGTTTTTCTTTTGCGCTTTTGTGGATACCATCAAAGATCGTACACTCATACGACCTTTGATATCATCACACTCTCGGCTTGCTATAATCAAAATATCCCGCAAGAAAACGGCGTATTTCTCGATTTTTAGCGCTTTTTCGGCAACCCGTCGCGTAGACAATACTCTTAGTCTTCAAGGGGAAGGCTAGTAACTGATCAGTGGGAATCAGTGGAAATGCTGAGAGATGATTGTTCCAATCCTTATGGGATTCATTCAAGAGTTCATTGTATATCTATTGTTGTGTGAAAATGATTTGCTTCAGAATGGTCTCATATTCAAGTAATGTGCGGTTTAATGCTTCCAGGTTAGCGTCCCTGGTCAGTGACGGGGCATTAATCTGCACATTACTTGAATATGAGACCGTTCTGAAGCAAATCATTTTCACACAACAATAGATATACAATGAACTCTTGAATGAATCCCATAAGGATTGGAACAATCATCTCCCAGCATTTCCACTGATTCCCACTGATCAGTTACTAGCCTTCCCCTTTAAAACTGGACTTAATTCGCGCGCGCTTGGAAAAGTTCCGATTCTGCACTTTTGACGGTGGAATTTGGGATTTTCGATGGATTTTTGGAGGAGACTTAAAGGACAAGTTCACCTTCATAAACATAAGGATTGAGAGAATGCAACAATATTAGTAGAACACATCAGTGAAAGTTTGAGGAAAATTGGACAATCGATGCAAAAGTTATGAATTTTTAAAATTTTTGTGTTGGAACCGCTGGATGAGGAGACTACTACAGCTTGTGAGTCATATGCGTACAACAGTATAAAGAAAATGTAAAAGAAAATTCAACATATTTTCACTTTTTTCGCATAATAAAAGAGCTCTTGACTTGCCTCTTTCTAAAGGCAGGGGGAATAATATTGCCCATAACATTTGTCGGTAACGAGTCAGGGGAATGTGTACTTTTTTCAAAAGATGGAATTTTGTGAAATTCTCTTTATATTTTCCTTATATTGTTGTACGCAAGTTATTTATACACTGCAGTAGTCTTCTCATCCAGCGATTGCTGCACAAAAATTTTAAAAATTCATAACTTTTGAACGGATTGTCTGATTTTCCTCAAACTTTCAATGATGTGTTCTACTAATATTGCTACATTCTCTCAATCCTTATGTTTATAAAGGTGAACTTGTCCTTTAAGGACTTTCCTGTACGTGAATGAGTGTTAATACCGTATGTGTAATGATGTGATTTGCGTGTGATGTGACTGTAGAACCAAAGATCGTACACTTCAGTGTAAGATCTTTGGTAGAACTCACTGGCTGGTGATGAAGCACACTGGCAATTAAGTGGCCGAATTCTGGTAGATGACCGAATGCACATTATGTTTACCCCGACTTTGTACTTAGGCGTGGGTCTGCCGCCTTTGACGGCCCCTCTCTAGTTTCATTTGTATTGGCAAGTTAAGGTACCTAGCGTAGGTCACTCATTTGCACATTTGGTAGCAAGTGGACATGCATATATTATGTTTGAATATACTTCAAATTGTTAAAGAAAGAATCTTCTAACCTTTTACAGCTATGTAGTAGTACCTGACAGTTTTAATCATAATTAAAGATAACATAAAGTTTTGGTACCTTTTGGTACCTCAAAAGTTTCCCTGAGTTTCCTTGTCTTAGTTTGTGTTTCAGGTTAAAATACCTTTCATATAACTATCACTGTGCGACTTACTCGCCCCAAAGTGCTCTCATGTCTTAGTAATCATGCAATAATGGTTTCGTACCAGAGCAGAGCGGGCTCTGAAAAATTCGAACGAGCCGTTAGTTTGACTCGACGCGGTACCGCAACAATCAATATACACGTATTGTACGAAACCATTATTGCATGATTACTAAGACATGAGAGCACTTTAGGGGGAGTAAGTCTCACAGTGTTAGTTATATGAAAGGTACTTTAACCTGAAACACAAACTAAGACAAGGAAACTCAGGGAAACTTTTGAGGTACCAAAACTTTATATTATCTTTAAGCTTTTCATTCATGCAAAAACAGGCAACACAATACATTGAGTCAGTATGTACATGAGAAAGTGTTATAATTTTTTTTAAATTATTGATTGCCATTAGATTTTGTGAGCGCTTTTTTCTTTTTTGTCATTCATAATCTGATTTGTCAAGCCAATGAAGATCAAACAGACTAACTGTTGAAATTTCTAAAATACGGCAAATCAGACATCAATCGAAAGCTACAATGTAAAAGCATGAACAATGTCAATATGGCATTTTAGATACCTGAAGGCTTAATCTGACAGAACCAAAAAGCTGTATTCTTTTTGCTTTCCTGGCTGAGAAACAGATATGATTTCTGCTCCCTTTTGGATGACGTCAGTCATTGAATGAAGTACGACTAACAGCCCTGCGGCAAACTGCAAAACAAAGATGATAGCGCACCCGAAGCTCTGCTCTAAACCATCTTTGCTGCGAAATACAGTATCTTGCACAGCATGTGTGCATGTTGGTATTTGCGCAGAAATCAACCCAAAGATCAGGCAGCCTTAACCCTAAAAGGGCCGGGGGTTGAATCAACCCCCCTCGACATTTTCCGCGACCATTCTGCTGCGCGAATTTTTTAGACCGCGCTACTCGCTAACGTTTTACTTTCAAGTCTCGCACATCTTATGACACCATTTTTGCGAAAATTGGACATACTGTTACGACGCTGCACGATCTTTTATACATGCCTGTCAGACCGAAAAAGGCTCAAAAACGTGATTTTCATGTACAAAGTCTATGCAAATAGCTTTCTCACCTAATTCAAAAATATATGATTATTTTCACATTCAATGGCTGAAATCAATTAATTTTAACATAATTATGCTTAATTAGGCTCTGTAATAAATCTGGTAAAAAAAGAAAAAAACAAAAGGTCGAAAAACAAAGAAATACATAAGAAATTCATAAAATAGAATACATAATAATAATGATGATAATAATGATAATAACAATAATGATAATAATGATAATAATAATAATGATGATAATGATAATAATAATAATAATAATGATAATAATAGTGGCTACTTGTACAAATATAGTGCACAGGTCCACCTTTCAGTGCTCATGGTGCTTCAAAAATGAAAAGATACATGCATACATGTTCAAACATGACAACAAAGAAGAAAATGGCAAACACCAAACAAACGGGATACCAAAAAAAGAATACAATAGCTCCAAACATTAATGACAGCAATTATAGTCCTCAGTGTGAGAGGAACAGATACATCTTAAGTTTGGATTTGAATGTCTCTGTAGATGACAGTTACCTTAACTGAATAGGTAACTGATTCCACAATTTTGGTCCCATAACGGAGAAAGCACGATCACCCCATCCATGTTTTACTCTGGGTGTTTGGAGTAACAATGCATCTGATGATGAATGTAGACTTTGTGTCGGATTGTATTTTTGAACAGAGTTAGGTAGGTATGCAGGGAAAACAGAATGAACTGAATGATATACTATTACTGGTAAGAGAATCTTAAAAATAATCCTTTTTTCTACAAGAAACCAATGTACGGAATGGAGAATTGGTGATATGGAATTAAACTTATTAGGAAAAGTTAACAGCCGGGCAGCAGAAATTTGCAATGGTTGAAGTATTGTGACATCTTTTTTTGGAAGATTACACAACAATGAATTCGAAAATATCCAACCAAGAAGTAATCAAAGCATGAATAAGTATCTCAGCTGCAGATTTAGACAAATATTTCCTTTTGAAACGTATTTCCTTATGAAACTTAATTACGCCATTGATATCTAACATTCTGCTGAATTTGAGTTTAATGACTTCTAAATGACATTTCCTGATCAATATAACACCTTTTTTTTTTTTTTTTTTTTTTTTTGAAGTGCTACCGATGTTGACATGACATGATTGGTAATCAACTTTACTTAATAACATATGCTTTGGACCCAATAACAAAAACTCAGATTTATCATATTCAGCTTGAGGCCATTGGATGGAAGCCAGATTTCTAGATCTTGCAAACAGGCTTCAAGTTTTACAATGGCGGATGACAATGAAGACACAGGAGGTTTAAAAGACAAATAAAGTTGTATATCATCCACATACAGTAACAATGATAACCAATACAATGCTTGCAAATAGACTGGTTGCATAATATACACAGAGAACTTGCAAAATTCAGTTTACCCTGTCAACTGAAGCAGGATAAATCTGGATAGACAGAAAAATGGGCACTTCATAGGGACATCAGCACTTCTACAAATTTCTCCAGCATCTTTGATGCATTAATATTTCAGACATTGTTTCAACTTCACATGATTAGACTTACAACCTCTTCAGGCTTACCTTCTTTAACAAGCTGCATTAGTTTCTGAGGTTCCACTCCTCTCATCAGGCCAGCTGTTGCCATGCTCTTTGTGTCGTCCAGTGTCACCCACTTTTGCAGACATTCCCAGTTTGTCATATCACCTTCACGAGAAACTATAAGAGTAGGATTTAAAATATTCTCTTCAGAAATTCTCCTTTTTTCTTCGTCATTGGAGGCAGTATAGCTACATGTACTTAACTCTTTATGTGCCACGTTTGCACTCCCAACTCAGTCGACGGCATGCCAACTGCATATGTTGCTCAAATGCACAAACCTGCCCAAATTGATCGATAATTCGCCAAACCGCAGTACGATGAAAGCGTTTCTGGCATTTTGATTCTAGTCATATGTAGCATGCATTTTACGTGGTGATTGACTATGAGGGGGTGTTCCCTTCTTCATTTAGGAGTAAATTCTAAGTTTTTGTTACTGTTTTGGGTCGAATATTTATGCCTCTGCAATAATGTAGGTACTGCTCATTTGAAAAAAAAAAAGCAATCAGTCATACAATTTACATCAAAGCAAAGCTTGGCATTTTCTCTACAACATTGGTAATTACATGTCCAGGATAGCAAAAATCATGAAAATCACATAGACTTGAAAAACAGAATGTTACCCCAAAGCATGGTTACGTAGTAGTCTCAAAGTGACACCATGGCACATAAAGAGTTAAAGGCAGGTTGATCATATAGTTTTGATTGAGACCTAACTTCAGGTTTTTAACATTTTTTTCGATGAGATAATGAAAAACCTTTCATGAAATGTGAAAGAGCATGTCATACCAAGAGAAATTTCATGTTTATTTGATAAAAATTGGTTTTTGAAATGGCTGAGATATCTAAAACGGAGGGATCCTAACTAGAAGTATCACTAAAGGTGATTAATACCCCCGCTCCCACAGCCCAGATTCCTTTGAAAAAAAAAAAATGGAACCAGGGTTTGATAAAAAGTTGTGTGAGTGTGTATGTGTGTGTGTGTGTAGTACCTTGTGAGTACAGTTGAACCTCTCTTATCCGGCCTCCCTTTATCTGGATCTCTCTATTATATGGACGCAATCTCGCCGTGATTTTTTAAAAATAATTACGGGAGGAAAGGGGGATTCCCAACTCCTTGAGAACTCCTACACAAACACACATGAATTACATATTAATTCCAACATGATTAACATACATTACATCAAATTTCCTTCCAAATTGCTTACCTTCAGACATTTTAACATCTCCAAACATCCCCAAATCATCGCAAGAACATGGACAGATTATGCGCTCGAGTCCTCTCATATTGCATTGCCACATATAGGTCCATACACAGCCGTCAATATGACTAGATAGACGTGCATTGTTTCGAGTCATTGGCTGAGCAACGAATGATATTGAACACTCAAAAATTGTTCACATACAGTACACACACAAAGAGAGAGAGGGAGACCATCTAACAATGGCGACCTACAGTCGACTTTGCCGAGCCGTGATGATCGAATTTTGAAGCGTTGTTTCGTCGACTTGAACTGTTTATTTTCAAGATCTACTTACATTTCTTAATAATTATTTAGGTAAATCATCCCAAGAATTTATACAAGAAAATGATTTCATTCTTGCAAACACGAACCTCTATTTTGGGGTCTGTTACTAAGTGTAACAATGAAAAGGTTGCAGTATACACATTACTACACGTGGTACTACAATGGGCTACATCAGTACATGTGTATCTGTACATGACAAAGCATTGAGTCTCCCGTATCCGGCCAAATCCCTTATGGGCAATTCCGCAGTTAGGTGGACATGACATGGATAAAAGAAATGTGCCTCTTTATCTTACTCTTTAATTTAGGTATCAACTAATGCCATGGATGTTCACCAATCACTAAGGTCTTTCAAATTCAGTAGATTTTATTTTTCGTATTTATTGATTTTGCGAGATCTAAAACCATCATTTAAAATGTACATGTGGGACTGGGGATGCTGAAATTCACTTAAATGCAAATTACAGTGGGTTGCTTTGAAATTTTTTCCTCAAATTTTTGCTACAAGGTAAAAGATGAATACATTTAAATACTCCAGAAGTCATGTGACATTTTGTCAATTACAAAAGGGTGAAATGACCTGCGGAATTACTCCGGACAAATGTAACGTTACTAACCGTAACGTTACTAACCATGCATTTGGGGGTCCTAGCTAATGAATTATCGGTCGAACTGCTAAAAATATTTGCGTGAACATTTGTCATGATGCAATAATTGAAATTAATGCAACACTTTGTTTGAAGTAACTTGAAATTTTGCACACTTTTTGTTACAAGACATTGACTTTTTTGTCATGTCCTTTTTTCGTAACGTTACTAACCAGCCCTTTTAGTTGCCATAGCAATTCTAATATTTATTGAATTGTACTCATTCTTTTCTCTATCATAGACCTGGGGAGGATGAACATGTTTTAACATGATTTTGAGTTGAAATGAATAAATGGTGATTTTGCAGTAAAAATAAACATCTAAATTTCTTTAAATGTAACGTTACAAACCGCGGAATTGCCCTTATCCAGATGAGCCCCGGTCCCGACTTGTCCGGATACGAAAGGTTCAACTGTACCTTGTGAGTTTGACTGCTTCACAATTGAGGAAGTAGTTCACTCCACAAGATTTTCAAGAAAATATATGCCAATACCATGGCAACACCTTGTAAGGTACACACACGAAGAGCGTCTGGCATAACTACCCCTTTGAGAGATCATTGTAGGCCCTACATACCAAATTTGAAGTAATTCGCTCCACAAGGTTTGGGGGAAATTGTGGTTACTATGGCAATGCTTTCTCCGACAAACACACACAAAAAAAACGTGTCTTGCACATCTACACTTCACTGCCACTACGTATTCCAAATTTGAGTTCAATTACTTCAAAATTGTGAAAGTAGTTCACTCCACAAGATTTTCAAGGAAATATACTGTTACCATGGCAATGGCTTGTCGGATACAAACACAAAGTGTGTCTTAAATAAATACACCTATAGATCATTATACATACCAAATTTGAATTCAATTGCTGAAATACTATGGAAGTAGTTCACTACACAAGGTTTTGGGAAAATTGTGGTTACCATAGCAATACTTTCTCTGACAAACATAAAAAGCATGTCCTGCATATCTATCTACACCTCAATGTCATCATGTACACCAAATCTGAGTTCAATTGCTTCAAAAGTGTGGAAGAAGTCCACTCCACAAGATTTTCATGAAAATATGTTGTTTACCATGGCAGCGCCTTGTCTGGTACAAACACAGAGTATGTCTTGCGAAACTACACCTTTAGATCACATACCAAATTTGAAATAAATTGTTTAAATACTGTGGAAGTAGTTCACTCAAGGTTTGGGGAAAATTGTGGTTACCATGGCAATGCTTTCTCTGACAAACATAGAAAGCCTGTCTTGCACATCTGCATATAATGTCATCATGTACACCAAATTTGAGTGCAATTGCTTCAAAATTGTGGAAGTAGTTCACTTCACAAGTTTTTCAAGAAAATATGCTGTTACCATGGCAATGCCTTGTTGGGTACATACACAAAGTGAGTCTTGCGTAACTACACCTATAGATCATTATACACCAAATTTGAAAAAAAAAATACTTAAAGGGGAATACTACAGAAATAAAATTATATATGAAGTCAAAGAGTAGGACACATAGAACAATTTGTCGTTTACATCGTTTAAAATGGCCTTTTTGAAGTGGAGTTAGAGGATATTGAAAATCTACACCTGTCACCCCCCTGAAATCTAGGTCACAGCGTAAATTTCGAGGCTTTGTTGATGACGCCATGGGATGAAAGGAATCGCGCAAGGTCTCCAGCGCCGCAGGCCCCCGCGCGCATAATGCATGCATTGTATAATACAAGTTGTTGTAGATAGTACATGTATTTGCATACAAAGTTTAAAAGTTTGTTTTTCGATAATGCACGACATCGTACGTTAAGGCCATGCAGTGATGATCAGGATGATTTCTTGGTGGAATTTGAATGTGGGAGCAATGATGAACTGAGTGATACAGTACACACTAGTGATGATAACGATGATGAAACTAGTGGTGAAGTTGGAGAGATAGATGTTGCTGACGAGCCGCACAGTGGTATGGCGGGGCGCAGGAGGGAGACGCTACGGGCGAGCTAGTGGGGAAGGCCCAGGGCGGTCCGGTTGAAGCGGACGGATTTAGTGGAGATTGGCAGTACGACTGTACGAGCCCTTGCCACACGGCAGGCCAGGGGACAATGTTGGTGACGCAGGACCAATGCCAGGTAGACTTCAAAATTTAGATGGGTAAGAGGTTTTTTTTAAATTCTGAACTGATAATGAACCGAGCTTAGTGCTGACGTGATCTCGTACTTCAGAGCAGCAGTAGACCTAATTGAACACAGCCCAGTCGCTGTAAGTAGCGCAGCGTCTGGTCGGGCTACGTATTTATCTTATCACATCACACTCACTCTTAACTATACACAGCCCAGTCGCTGTATGTAGGTACGTCGCGACAGGTATTTGCACAGCGTACTTACAACGTCTGGTCGGGCTAGAAACTCACTCCGTACTCCCTTTCACAGCTCATCAGCATTCTGTCTAGCTAGAGCTACATTGTAGGTACCCTCACAAATTCACTGCACGATCCATTCATTACTTCACTGAGTCCATCAAAATTTTATCACTATCAGTGAAAATCGCAGTGCTCTGTATTGTTTATTTTATCACCAGATAGGCCGGCCGGCCTAGTCAAGACTTCGACTAGCCGATGCCCGCGCATTGATTGCGTGGTATCTAGTATTAGCGATCCACGTACGCCGAATGTTTCGCGAGTTTTTTTTTTTTTTTCCCGCCAATTTCACGAACCTGGTGCTCTTTGCGAATTTAAAAACACTAGAAAATATTAACTCTCTTTCCGTATATATTTCCCCCTTCCGTAGTGTACTCCACAACCACGAATTTAAGCACTCGCGAAATTATTGGCAAGTCCCGATTCGCAAAAAAATAGACTCGCTAAATACATATGTACACTGAATTATGGTGTACACAGCTGTAGTGCAGTGACTACCGAGGAACTGCTGATATAATACATTGTACGTACCAAAGAGGTACGCGGAGGCTACTGCACTGCGACATACGCGGCCGGTGATGGGCGCATGCATGTGACTGATCAACTACGAAGCACCATCGTACAGGCACTAGGCCTGACAACTTCTGTATTCGTGGCCTAAATAACACGTAACAGACTCTATTTAAACGAGGAAATGTGTGATTTCACAAGAGACTTGAAGTAGAAAACAATTTTATTTCATTTTTTGTGACTTTATGATAAAAAAATGTCTTGGGATTTCGGGGTATGAGCCTCGACATCACGCTCTCATCGAGAGCATACATAGGTAAGCTTAGCCTGTTGTGTGATACTTCCGGGTTTGCCTTTCATCCCATGACGTCATGGACACGCCCCCCAAAATAACCACGGATCTTCCGATTAAGCATGATTCAGGATACCGGTACAATTTTTCTAAGCAGCCGTTCTCCAAAACGCAATTTTCTAAATGGATGAATTAAAGGCCGCTGTGTTTAACATGCTCTATGCTTGAAATGGGGGAATAATCCAACAAAATACGCATTTTCTTTAGTATTCTGCTTTAAATACTGTGGAAGTAGTTCACTCCACAAGGTATTGGGAAAATTTTGGTTACCATTGCAACACTTTTTCCGACAAAAACGAAAAAAACATGTCTTGCACGTCTACACCTCAATGTCATCATGTACCCCAAGTTTCATCAAAATTGCTTCAAAACTGTAGAAGGAGGTCGCGACGCAAGATTTGCAACAGACCGCTCGACCTCACACACGCTGATTCATATACACTTCGTGTATGTGGGGGTATAATAAAAGGTGGGACCCGCCTTTTATTGCGAGCGCTCTGTTTTACTTTATTTTTGGATATCTCAGCCATTCCAAAACTGATCATCATCAAATAAATTTTGAATACCTCTTTAATAGAATGGTGATGTTCTGTACTATTTCATAAGTGGTTTCTTGTACTGGTACAAGTGTAACAAGTGTGAAATGCGCTATATAACAAGGCAAGTGCCAAATTGTGTCTCGTCCATTCGCGTGCAAGAAATTAATACTTTTCTACCTCCCAGAAGTTCATTGACCCACCTATGATCTTTGACCTTGTGGTGACCTTCAACTCTCAAGGGACATTTACCATCCAAGTTTGGTCACAAACAGACAAAGGGATCAAAAGTTATGAGCCACAATCAAAACGCGCCAGAAAAACCACATTTGCAAACCCACGAAAATCGAAACTGCATAAAATAGGTCCAATATGACTTCAAGTACAAGTTATAACAGTAACATACCTCACCTGTTGCTCTTTGTCTATACCATTCAATAAAAGAGAGAAAATCATTGTTTTAAAATCAATTTTCAAACCGGGTCAACCCGACCCAAAATCGAATTACGAGCGCGGGCTAGCTATGTACATGTAACTTACACATGTATCGCATGCATGTAGTACGTACGTGGACCGGAGCTATAGCGAGTGTTATACGCATGCATACGGTGCATTTTCATTTATTTTTATGAAAGTAATGGACTAATTGGAACGAAATTTTGCACAGGTGTTACTGCAATCATACACAAACTCCATGCTAACTATGAGACCAATTGCTGCAGGTTTACAAATGTGGGCTAGTACCTTTAACAATGGGCCCTAAAAATTTGTTGACCCCTTTCTGTGACCTTTGACCTTGTGATGACCTTTAATTCCCCAAGGGACATCTACCGTCCAAGTTTGGTCACAAACGGACATAGGGAGCAAAATTCTGAACCACAATCGAAACGCGCCCTTAAAAACCTAACATTGGGCCCTAAAAATTTGTTGACCCCTGTCTGTGACCTTTGACCTTGTGATGACCTTCACCTCCCCAAGGGACATCTACCATCCAAGTTTGGTCACAAAGGGACAAAGGGATCAAAAGTTATGAGCCATAATCAAAACATGCCATAAAAACTTAACATTGGGCCCTAAAAGTTTGTTGACCCCTGTCTGTGACAGTCTTGCAAGTAAACTGTAACGTATGACCTCAAATGACCTTTGACCTTATCATGTGACCTCTTACGACACCATAACATGAAGGTACCCCCAGTGCATCCATCACCCAAGTTTGACTGCCATTGTAGCAGCATGTGTCGAGTCATGTGCGATAAGAGAGTCTTGCAAGTAAACTTTAACGTATGACCTCAAATGACCTTTGACCTTATCCTGTGACCTCCAACGGCACCATAACATGAAGGTACCCCCAGTGCATCTATGACCCAAATTAGGTTGTAATCCAAGCAACTTATGTGAAGTTATTTGTCAAAAGAGAGTCTTGCTGGTAAACTTTAACATAGAAAAGAGTCTTGCACATACTCTTTAATATATGACCTCAAATGACCTTTGACATCATCACATGACCTCCGACAACACCATAACATGAAGATACCCCTAGTGCTTCTATCACCCAAGTGTGGCTGCCATTGCTGTAACAGTTGCCAAGTTATGCATCATAAGAGAGTCTTGCAGGTAAACTTTAACATTTGTGACGGATGACGGACGGACGACGGACGGACGCCATTTGGATCCCTTAGTCTCACCTTCACCTCCGGTGGGCGAGACAAAAACTAGCTATTATTATTATGTATAATCAGCACTAGTTGACATTTTCGTAAGTTGCCAATAGTTTTTCATTCAATGGTTTGTTGCTCTGTTACTGCAGGCCCCTGGGAACAAATTTTTGTCACGGGGTGCTGATCCCTTGAGACACTCTTTTAGGTTGCCACCATAAGCAGCTTTTCAGTATGAGAGTGTGTGTGTGTGTGTGTGTGTGGAGGGATTGCATAGGCTTTACAAGCAGTGGCAGCAATTTCATGTACTGCTAATGAGTTGGGGGGGGCGGAAATACTGAAGACGAAATGATCCAAATGGTGTCTGAGCATGGAGCTACCAAAAAGATGGAGTAACAACGGTTGGGGTCCTTTTGAAGTGATGCTCGAAGCCGACTCGTAAAAAATAATCCTCGCTAAGCCCCCTTGAGCGAGAGCGATGACAGATGAGACAGTGCGTACGCACAATGACGTCATCCGCAGCGCGTTCGCAAACTGGTTCTTACCATGGAGTTACCTAGCTCCATGGTTCCACCATGGAACGTCAATGCATGGGACTACACAAACTGCAACTGCCCCGTCGACTTCGAGCATATTCGATTTAACATGATTCTGAATTAATTATAGCTACAAATAGTGAATCTGCAGTGTAACAAATTGTTTAACATGTCATACCGTCGTTTAGTATGTAAATCACGATATGATACGACCGGCATGTAAACAAACACTGCACTCTCGACACGATCAACAATGGCCGTCACGCTGTCCCGAACAAACACAAAGACAAATAACAGCTGGCTTCACAACGGTATAGATAAAATGTACGCAATTGTACGCAGTCAACACTTACGTAAGATTGTAGTTTCAAATGTCAGCTTTACGGACAGATATTGAAATATGTGGAGAAATGTGAGGGATTTTTATTAAGAATTTTATTCTTAGGGTATGTACTTTACCACAGTCACAAAGCATGACGACAATACACTGTACAGTACCTTCGCTGTTCATGGGCCAATTCAGTTCGTTCAAAGTGCACTGCACTCGGTATCTCCTCTGTTTTGCCTGTGGATATTATGCGCATGCGCGTGGTCTTCAGCAAAGTTTTGCGCAGCCATATGTTGTTGCAAGTCGAGTTTTCGACTCGATACAGCACTATATTGTATGTGCAATGTTGGTGAGTATGACGTCATTTTTGCGGCTCGGAGCATCGTTTGCCAAAGTATCCCCTGCGGGACGAGTTAAGCCGTCCCAGCGAGTGCGGTGCTTTGAAGTCTGTCAGAACTGACCGCTCGTAGTTGGGTTACGTAATATTGGTGGCCTTCGTTGTTACTCCATCTTTTTGGTAGCTCCATGGTCTGAGTATGGGGGCGATTGATTCCATATAGGGAAAGACAATTGTTAGGATCAAAGGTCATTCTTCTCTGATGCTATTTCATAAACTCCACGGCCTATTGCTCTCATATCTTGCACTTAAACAATGTCAGTTGAATCATTTCATAAGATCATGCCTCCTTGATCAGATGATATCATGACTATGCATATTAGGGTTAAAATTCAGTATAATTTGTTAGAGCAAAATACCCGGTGCCATCCCACAAGAAGGAAGGACTAGTCTACTGTATCCCATGCAGAGATTGTGACAAGAAATACATGTACCAGTACATCGGAGAGACTGGCAGGCATGTTGGGGAAAAGATATTGAAAACCAGGTATGACATCACAAACCACAGAACAGAGGTATCTGCAGTAGCAGAGCATGCACACCACCCGGACTGAGCGGGTGTAAAATGCATAGACACAGCAAGATACTGGTACACCAGGAGAGTGAAGGAAGCCATCCATATTATATACAACTCAACCAAGACAACATCAACAGAGATGTTGGCATTGAGTTCCCTGAGTCATGGATGCACTGTATTCACCTTCAGAAGGGATGCCAATTCACCACCACCAATGGTGTGGCAGACATCATTGACAAGATCCCACCTTTGATATCCGCAAAGGAGCTGCTTAACCGGACTGTCAATCGGCGGATGCAGGATGGCACACTGCCACACTGCAAAAATGCGGTGTTAAAAGTGTAACACTAACCGGGTGTCAAACTGCGGGTGTTAAATGTGGTGTTAAATTGACACCCTTTGGTGTCAATTTAATACCAAAGTTCTTTCATTCATTGGGTGTAAGACTCTTGATGTCAAAATGACACCAAGTGGTGTTATAGTTTTGTAATGAAAAGGGGGTTTTCACTGGTTTTCACTAATAACACCCTGTCGGTGTTTGTTGTCCCCCAGAGAAGATTATGTGTTCGCAGTGGGATGATCTCATTGGTTGTAAAGTTCTAATGCCTCAAATTTGTCGCTGCGCGGTGTCGTCAACATGTCATCATGATAGTCAGAGTTTTTCGATGTCGTCTGGGGCTAAAAAAGATATTTAATTCATGATGGTGACTTTGCTAAGTTCGTCAGCAGGGGTTAAGTATCTTTTAAGTTAATTATTTCCTGTACCAGTTATTTACTACCATAAACGATGTGCATGATTTTCACGGATTTAATTGCATATTGTAGACAACTTTGTCTCTGCATGCACATAATACTATGTAGCGCAGCATAGCCTGTTTGCCATAATTATATCAGCATAAGCCATAACGCTACTAGAACCGTCTAGTACTAGCGTTGTATTGAGTCCGAACTTCGCTTAGGGTTCCTTTGTCCAATATGTTTAAATAATCTTCATTTTGAGAGAAAATATCATCAAATTTTAGATATAAAATGTGCTACCAAATGCTTCCATGGCATTGTGCATTGTTGTTGACATAGTTGTCTTACCTCTGATGGATCTTTGTTTAGGCCTAGCACAAATCATTTGTATTGTGATTGTACCGGTATCGTAAACTGGCGTAACCTGTCTGTATGTAATCAATAGACCGCGATTGCGATACGTTTTGTTCTTGAACACATTCGTAGTCTAAAATTTTGTTTTCCATTTAGGTATCTATCAAACCGAATGATACTAGAATCTACCTAGTTGAGACGTCTACTAGAGTACTGGGTCTAATGTTTATAGTCTAGGTCTACCGTCTAGGTTCCTAGAGCCCAGAGGTGTTCTAGTGCTACATCTAGAACTCAAGTGGGATCTAACGTAATGTTCAGATTTTGAGAAAATGTGGATTAAATATTGTGTTCTTTACAATGAAGGGGCCTAGATTTACAGGCCTAACGTTTAGAAGATGTGCTCGAAGTTTGGTCACCCCATCATTCATACCAATGGCCCTACTGCCTTAGCGTAGATTAATTCTAACGTTAGATCTTCTACTAGACTAGGTCTAGTCCCTGTATAGAATAGGCGTCTACTCTAGACTTTCTAGTCGCCCTGGCCCAGTGCCGTAGATCTTATCTAACACGTTAGAGTTTCTATAACGTTATGGCACTGGCGTGGCATAGTCTAACTTACCGTTTATTTACTGGCAGCCAATCTCGGAGCTTTAAATTAGTCGCAAATATGGTAGCGCTGTAAAGAGTGTAAAATACGCGGTTAAGGGGGTTCGGGGTGTCTCACCCAATGTAGCACTGCTTGATGTTTTCAGTTTAGCTAGGATGCTAGTGTTTGCGCGTGGATCTAGAATCTATTGAGTTTGCTAACCGCCTACATACAATAATACGCTCGTACTCTAATTTTGATGACGTACTACATGTAAAACCAGTAAACTGTAATTTCCCCCGAGTCCATGTTATGACAGCAGAGACTCTAACTCTCCCGTTTTCGACGGGAGATCTCCCGCCGAAAACCCGTTTTTGCAAAATCTGCCGTTCTCCCGTTTGAGATTTAATTTCTCCCGCCCTGGCTCAATGTCTCGCGTTGGAAAGGATTTCTTACTTATTGCTAGCGTATATTGCAAAAATAAGCCTTAGACATTATGTTAGATAGCACCAGAGAGCATCTATAACCCTAGGAACTTTGCGCTTCGCACACATAAACTTGGAGTCTCCCGTTTGCTAGGGGTTTCAGGTGGGAGAATCTCCAGATCAGAAGGTGCTTGGGGTTGGAGTCTCTGTGACAGTGCACTAGTATCTATGGTGCGATGGCAGCGAGATAGGGAAATCACAGCCCCAAGTAATAACCGGCAGTTGTCCTTTGAGAACTAATCCTAAATTTCACAAATGAGTCCAAATGGAATATCATCGCTATTTTTCATGATTAAGGTGAGGGAAAATGTCTACATTGATGGTTGATTGTTGAAATAATCTCTTGAAAAAAATTCCTGCTGGAATTCGCCTATTCCCCATACTTATGTTGCAACACTGTATATAGTACAGTTGAGAATCTTGAAAATTATGACAGAATTGCAAAAAGACCTTTTATTATCTATCTAAATTGAACAGTTTAAGTCACCTGAGAATCTTGAGAAAGAGAGTAGATCTATTGCAAAATGGCGTTTGATTTTTCCATTTCCCCTCAAATAATATTTGCATAAATGTACGTGCATAAAGATGATAAATACCTGGGAGCAGGATATTATTGCCCCCGGTCCCTCCCAAGCAGGTTAAAATAAACTTGAAATTATGAGCATATCTCAAGTAGGTATAATACAAAAGAATCACCTACTGAATGAATCTGAGGCCACCTGAACAAAACCTTTTTTTTTCTACAGTTCTGATTAAATCCTTCATGTACACAAGATAAATCTGTACCATGCACTTATATACAGTAAGTACGGTGGTGCAGTTATTTGGATGTTCAGTATTTTGAATACTGAAGCCATTGCATCACACCTCGCATACCTACCAGTTTGACAGTTTTGATTTGTAGCCACTTGATAATTACGTATGTTCATGGTCCTTACACTTGCAGGTTGGACAGTACTTCTCACTCCTCCCAGGCAACAATGCCAAGCTTTTTGGAGCAGTGGCCAGGTTTTGGTGGAAGGTCTTGTCAAGCTAGCAAGAGAAAAGCCTTCAGAGACCACAATCAAGCTGTTGAGTTTGCTGGGAGAACACATGTGGAAAAGTGATGAGGAGTCATCAGACTTGGAGCAATCAAATGGTGTACCACCTAGTGGCAGTCAGGGTACCTGGTATGCACAATATAGGTTTTGAAAGTCCCCTTTTCATGTTCTCGATGTCTATCCATCCACTATAGACCGGGGGCCCAGAAGATTTACTCAGCTGAAAAGGGTCACACTTTTTAATGGTCTCATCATATAAGATGTGGCCAAGGGTCAATAAAATGAATTGCTGGCAAGTCACATCCTGTACCGTAAGCCTAGGGGCCACAAAAAGGGACCCTGAAAAATGGATTTATTCAGCCGAAGGGGGTCACGGGCAAAAGTTGGTGGATATTGTTCCTTTGGGTGTACTTATCATGAAAACAGCAATGCCAGCTATTTTATCCTGTACCAACAGTAGCCCCAAAGGGCCCCACAAATATGGTGTTATTCAGCTGAAAAGGGTCACGGCTAATTTCTTTTGCAATGGAAGAAGTTCCCATCAGAGACATCCAAAACACCAATGCCAGCTATTTTATCCTGTACGGGGCCCCAGACAGCAGCCCCAAAGGGCCCCACCCCCCATAGGCCCTACGTACAAACACACACAAACATTGCTTTTATTCAGTTGAAAAGAGTCACGGCTTATTAGGTGATACGCTATCAGCGTATCACCTATTGTGATTGTCAAAATCTCTCTTTATTTTTTAGGTGATACGCTATCAGCGTATCACCTATTGTGATTGTCAAAATCTCTCTTTATTAGGTGATACGCTTTTAGCGTATCACCTATTGTGTTTGTCAAAATCTTCCTTTCTTTCTTTTTAGGTGATACGCTATCAGCGTATCACCTATTATGATTGTCAAAATTTCTCTTTTTTTTTATTCTTCTTTCTTTCTGCCACATTTTGTGTCGTCAATATCTCAACAATGACATTACGGAATGACATGACATTTTCAGTCAACATGTCTCATAACAATATCTAGCCACAATAAGGTTTTCATGACAGTAACATATCTATGACGTCATCTAGGCGCCATTTTGTGATTTTCGGACCTTGTCACATGATCGATCATAACTTCATAACTAGATATCATTTCTGTATCATTTTCGGTGGACATAAAGTTCAGGTCACGCTCTATCTTACTTTTTAACGCTAGTTATCCAGGTCTTCATTACGCGCGCGTACGCGCGCGTCAAAATTTTAAAAGGCTCAAAACAACTTCCCAATGGGAAATCTCGAAGTTTCAGACAATTTTAAGCGTTTCAAACATTTTTTCGCGTGCGCGTCCGTCCGCGCAATTTCGCGCGCAGAGGGCGTAACTAACATGAAAATGCAATTTTTTTGACCGATTTGGATTTCTGATACTTTGAGTAACAATATTCATTGATTTCCGATCGATTTTGACCTATAACAAAGGAATGCACTGGCCTCAAAGTTGAAATTCCGCGCGCGCGTCTTTCTGCAAATATAGTGAAAAAACATGTCTTTGTTTATTTCGCCATAGCTCTTTAAATCGTCCATTGACCCTATATTTCTCTTGCATATTACAAAAGCATATGAATTGGAAATAACGTTTCAAGTACCGATATTGCCAGGAAAACTCATGACGTCATCATATCATCATCTGAAATCAAAAAAGTGGAATTAATTTTTTTGAGGTACTGTTTCTGACATTCATTTACTCGTATCTCTGTTGTTTAAGCTTAATATTACCCCAAATTCAGATATGTTTTACTTTGAACATTTACCTTTCAAGTCCATGTCATGGTTTTAAAATTTGATGACGTCATCATACTTTAAATTGTGATTAAAAGTAAAGACACAAAATCGGACAAGTTTACGTGTTATGTCTATGGGAGGTGATTTTTTTTAAAACCATGCATTGACTTGACAACGTTTAAGCACCTTTATCTCAGCTGATTTTGCTCCATTTCCTCTGAAACTTAAGTATGTTGTAGCTCAGACAATAAGCTGCAGTCATCATGTCTTTTATATTTTCAAATCTCCTCATTAGGTCGACAATTTTGTAGTTAAAAACTGAAAATGAGAATGCAATCTGTACGGAACAATTCCCGATTGTTCTTTGCAACTGGATATTGGTCGAATCCACGTGGCCACTTGTGGGAAGTTGAATAGCGCCATCACAAGTCAACGCTATAACGACAGTGTTATTATACATTTAAGTTTCTCATTCGATCTTCAGGACAGCCGTATGGCGTAATCGCTTAGCGCGCTGGGTGTTC
Source organism: Diadema antillarum (assembly GCF_040938485.1). Classification (NCBI taxonomy): domain Eukaryota; kingdom Metazoa; phylum Echinodermata; class Echinoidea; order Diadematoida; family Diadematidae; genus Diadema; species Diadema antillarum. The sequence goes on along the minus strand of NW_027272543.1, from coordinate 91,831 downwards.
ATAACGCCATACCGGAAGGAGAGAAGTTCGACTCCCGCAGGACTTTTCCCGTTCTTTCTTTTTCTTTTTTTTTTCGGCAGTTCAGCTTTACTCCGATGTCATTTATCATATTATTTTATCAAGTGTACGTAACCCGTGAACACGGCTGCTCTATTTCCCTTGTTTTGTATTGGAGTTTGGAGATTGGGTTTGCTTCATTAATTTTGTCACACTTAATGTTGTAAATTGCCCCTTGTTACAGCGTCCCGCTTGCCACCTTTCGTTCGCTCTTTCCTTTTCTCTTCATTGGTTATTGTTATACTGTAACAGGATAGGTAGGAACATGTACGTTTAAATAACTTGCAGGAATGGGAGCTGAATTGATTAACTCTAGTCCAGGTGTATGGCGTCTCGCTCATCTCTTTGAAACTTCAGATTGTTATTGTTTGACCTAATAACGGAGTTGTAGACAGGTTTTATGTTACTATAGAGGTATCTTGTGCCACATGAGTGGAAGGCATCACTGTTTAGTGGTAGTAATGAACTTTTTCATGTTGTATATGGTATAGAGATATAAATTTCACATCCAATCTTCGGGACAGCCGTGTGGCTTTATAGTCACTTGGCGCGCTGCATGGTCATTACACACCACCTTAGGACGAGATGTTTGAGACCCGCAGGACGCTATTATTTTTTTTCTCTCTCTTTCTTTGTTTTTCTTTTGGCAGTTCAGCTTCATTCCGATGTCATTACCCCACGACACACAGTCACTCAAGTTCCCCCTTTTTTTTGTCGGAGGCTGGAGGTTGGATTTGCTTCATTTATCATACGTAATGTTGTAAATTGCTCTTGGTATACAGTGCCCCGCTTGCCACCTTTCGTTTTCTCTTTCCTTTTCTCTACGTTTGTTCCTGTTACACTGCACAAGACAGGTCGGAAAATAATTTACATAACACAACCGGAGCAGGAATGGCAACTGAATAAATTAACTCTAGGCCAGGTGTATGGCGTCTCGCTCGTCTCTTTCAAATTCAAGTTGTTATTGTTTGACCCAATAACGGAATTGTAGACAGGTTTTATGTTGCTATAGAGGTATCTTGTGCCACATGAGTAGAAGGCATCACTGTTTAGTAGTAGTAATGAACTTTTCATGTCCCTCCTTGTCAATTATAGTGTGTTCAAAGGGGTTGTGTGTCTATCTGCCAAAGAAAAGGAAAACCTTATTTTCGTCATGGCTATTTCTCTATACGTAACCGTAGGTGATGAGTATTGTTGGTATCTGAGCAGTGAATAGCACAGCATCAGGCTAAAATCCCCCTTAGTTATACGCGCTAAGCGTTCAATTTGATATATCTTTATTTATGTAGTCAATCACTGCTAATGGAGTTACAGAATTATGTTATGACACCTTTCACCGAAAGTTTGTAAAGCAAAGTTTATAGACAAGGCAAGCAATTGTACATGAATAATACCAATGATTTCAGAGGGAAATTATGGTATACCTAAATGTAAGGGTATCATTGCTTTGGAATTGCTGAGACAATATCTTGGCACGAGGGCTTCCACCTCTAATAACTGATCCCTTTGAAGATGTGTCGGTCACGGGTGATCGTCATGATTCGTCTTTCACGTAGAAGCTTCCGTTCCACACTCTTAGTTCGAGAAGACTTACCATCATACTTCAAATTGTGATTAAAGGTAAAGACTCAAAATCAGACAAGTTGACGTGTTATGTCTATGGGAGGTGATTTTTTTTTAAAACCATGCATTGACTTGACAACGTTTAAGCACCTTTATTTCAGCTGATTTTGCTCCATTTCCTCTCAAACTTAAGTATGTGGTAGCTCAGACAATAAGCTGCAGTAATCATGCATTTTATTTTTCAAATCTCCTCATCAGGTTGATAATTTTGCAGCTAAAAACTGAAAATGAGAATGGGATGTGGACCAAACGATTCCTGAATCATCTTTCACATCATAAGCTTACGTTCCTCAAATTTTCTCGTCAAGACGTACATGGCCGAGAGGATAAAGGCGACGTCACAAGAGACGTGATGTTGCACACGTACGGGTTCGAACCCCAAAGGAGCACGAAACAAAATACTTATATCTTTTGCTTTTTTTCTTTTATGGAGTATTCACCTTCGTCCATGTAGAAATCACGTTTTCATGTAAACGTACACACACACACACAGACACACACAATATCCCTTTGTTTTGTGTTGGAGACCACATTGCTTTGACAGGCAACTTGGACTTGAAATTACAAATGTTAAAGTGAAGATGACTCTTAAAAGACCGCATGGCCATGTTTGATTTTTTTTTTTTTTACAATATAAAGACCTATTGGTAAATATTCATTCACATATCCTTTCCAATCAACTTACTTGAACACGCCGACACCACACGAAATTTTCAATTAGTTGCATGACAGAAACAATTTCATCTGAATTATGTAGGACTGTATAAAGAATTGGACTTCACGAATATTTCTCAATATTACTTCAAGTCGCTACTTAACATTATTTTCGTTGTCGATCACTGAAAATGAGAATGGAATCTGGTTGAAACGATTCCCGATTTATCTTTGTAACTGTATATTGATCGAATCCACGCGGCCACTCGTGGGAAGTTGAATAGCGCTATCAGTCACTTGACGTATATAGCCAAAAAACTGAATATCAATGTAAATTTGTGTTGTGTATAGCATACATAGATAGATTTAAGTTTCGCACAAGATCATCGGATCTTCCGTGTGGCAGAATCGCTTAGCACGCTGCGTGTTTATAATGCCCGACCGGAAGGAGAGAAGTTAATCGAGTCCCGCAGGACTTTTTCCTTTTATTTCTTTTTTTCTTTTTTTTTTTCTGCAGTTCAGCTTCACTCTTATGTCATGAACACAGCTACTCTATTTCCCTTGTTTTGCATTGGAGTTTGGAGGTTGGGTTTGCTTCATTAATTTTGTCACACGTAATGTTGTAAATTGCCCCTTGACACAGTACCCCGCTTGCCACCATTCGTTTTCTCTTTCCTTTTCTCTTCATTTGTTCTCGTTATACTGTAGCAGGATATTTAGGAACGTGTACGTTTACATAACTAACATGAATGGGAACTGAATTAATTAACTCTAGTCCAGGTGCATGGCGTCTCGCTTATCTCTTTGGAATTCCAGGTTGTTATTGTTTGACCAAATAACGAAGTTAAAGACAGGCAGGGAAGGAAGTGACTTGATATTGCGTCATAATGAGGAATTTCGGGCAACACCTTTCCAAGTGTAGTGATTATGACGGGGTTCTCTGTCGTTTATTTTCGTCATGGCTGTTTCACTAGTTAGTCATAGGTGATATATGTTGCTGGCATCTTGGAGAATAGAACAGATCAGTACCAAACTGGAATAGCCCTATAAGCAATGTGGTAAGCGTTCAATTTTTTGCATTATCTTTCTTCTTTAAAGTCAATCACTACTGATCGAAATACACACTATAATATGACACGTTCCACTGGTAGTTTAGGAAAAGGGAGTTAATACACGATGCAATGATAAATGTGCTACCATTGATTTTAGAGACGTCATTGTGGTGTGGTACTGGTGATGGTAAGGGAACCATAGATTGCTTTTAAAGTAATGAGACAATCATTGGACCTTTGCATCAACACCGTATTCCCATCTAGAATATAATGCGGCGTGCGGCGTTTTTTAAAATCCTGACGTGGACATTTTCTTTTTCTTGTTTTTAATTTACGAATGTTATATCTAAATTTGTTTCTTTCCCCTAACATTTTTTTTTGTTGAATATAAAGTTGGACGTTCCTTGACCGAGTCATCTTGTTTACAATGATTACACTAACATAACCCAACTTGAAGTAGGAATGAGAACTGAATAAATTAACTCTAGGCCAGGTGAATATAGCGTCTCACTCATCTCTTTGAAATTTCAAGTTGTCATTGTTCGACCAACGGAGTTGAAGACAGGCTTTATGTTGCTATAGAGGTATCTCGCGCCACATGAATGGAATGCATACGCTGTTTAGTATTAGTAATGAATTTTTTCATGTCCATCCCTGCCAATAAAAGTGAAGTGTGTTTGACGGGGTTCTGTGTCATTCTGCCTATGAGAAAGGAAAGTTTTATTTTCGCCATGGTTGTTTCTCTATGCGTGGCCGTGGGTGATGGGTGTTGTTGGCATCTGGGCAGTAAAGAACCGAGTATCATGCTATAATACCCCCCCCCCCCTTAGGTTCTAAGCGTTCAATACGGTGATATATCTCTCTTCTTTATCATGTCAATCACTGCTGATGGAATTACAGAGTTATGTTATGACACGTTTCACTCAAAGCTTAAAAAACAAAGTTTATGCAAGATACAAGCAATGGTGCATGAGTCCTATAGGCCATTGATTTTAGATGAGAAATTATGATATGCCTATAGTAGGGGTGTCATTGATTAGGAATTATTAATGACACGATTAAGCACTCCTTCCACTTCTAACTCTCCCCTTTGAATGTGTGTCGATCATGTGAGATTGTCATAAATTATCATTCACGTATAAGCTTTCGTTCAAAGTGTACTCTTAGTTGGAGGAGACCTATAGTTACATGGTTAAAGGCGATGACAGATGTCTCTTTCGCTGGAGCCGTACGTTTGGCCCGTTTTTCTTTTGCCCTTTTCTCTTTAATTGAGGTATCACTTTCGTCCAGGATAAATCACATTCTCATGTAAACAGACTCACTTGCTCTGTATCCCTTGTTTTGTATCGGAGGCTTCATTGGTTTTACTGCTGATAAATCTCACAGGCTTGTATATAGCTGTAAGAGCTCTCTGAACTGATCATTATGATAGCAAGATTAGAGGGAGTCATATTGGTTATGTAAATAATGGTCAAAGGTCATGTTTTAAAAGGCCACTGTTAAAGCCAGGATGGTTATAAACACTTAATTGTCATGTTTTATTTGTACGTGCCGAGGATCCCTTGGACCCCGTTTACAGTGTGAGGCTCGGCCGCGCCGAGCCCACCTTCATTTCGGTGTAAACGCGCAAAAGGCCAAATGCGGGGCCAAATTTGGCCTCGCATTAGGCCACGCTCTGGAGGTGGTCTCGGCCGTGGCCGAGCCGCGGTCGCGCCCGGCCTTTTTCTCAGTGTAAACGCAAACTGGGCTAAATGCGCGGCCAATTCTAGTCTGGCTTCCAAACCCTCGCCTGTACTATTTCGCTATTCAGGATATTAACCACTGCAACGTCGAAAACTAGTATAGTTGAAGGTGGTTTTGTCCTGCAAAGGATTTTCTCCTTCGGCAAAAGCCTTTGCCCGAACGGCGACTTTGTCGCCACGGAATTCAGTTGGCAAAGGATCTGAAAACCAGACAATACCAAATTGCGTTTGTTTACAAGTAGAGCGCCACTACGACAAAATAATAAAAGGTTTGAATCAAAAGCGCGGTCGAGTCCGGCAGTGTAAACGGACTAAATTGCGGGGCTCGGCCTCGCAATTGAGGTTGGCCGCGGCCGCGGCTCCGCCCAGCCCCGCACCGTTAACGGGGTCTAAGTTTATGCACTGTACGTACTCAAAAAGTCCGTAAATCAACTTAGTCGCACACGCACATAATTTCCACCTAGTTTGTGTGACAGAAAAACAAATGTGATCTGAATAATGTAGGCCCAAAAAAGTTCAACTAAGTATCTCATTATAACTTCCAGGTGCTATATTGCATTCTTTTCTTTGTCGATCACGGATAACCGATATCTGATGACCCCAAGCGTATCACCTAACTCGTCTTTAAAGTGACGAGTTTCATGTCTCGTTATTCTTCTTTCTTTCTGGCACATTTTGTGTCGTGAATATCTCAACATTGACATGACGGAATAACATGACATTTTCAGTCAACATGTCTCATGACAATATCTAGCCACAATAAGGTTTTCATGACAGTAACATATCTATGACGTCATCTAGGCGCCATTTTGTGATTTTCGGACCATGTTACATGATCGATCATAACTTCATAACTAAAGGTCATTTCTGTATCATTTTCCTTGGACATAAAGTTCAGGTCACGCTCTATCTTACTTTTTAATGCTAATTACCTAGGACATCATTACGCGCGCATTAGCGCGCGTCAAAGTTTTTAAATGCTTAAAACGACTTCCCAATGGGAAATCTCGAAGTTTCAGACAATTTTAAGCGTTCCGCGCGTTCGCGTCCGTCCGTGCATTTCCGCGCGCAGTGCGCGTAAGCAACATGAAAATGCACATTTTTTGACAGATTTGGATTCCTGATACATTAAGTAACAATATCCATTGATTTCCGATCAATTTCGACCTATAACAAAGGAATGCGCTGGCGTCAAAGTTGAAATTTCGTGTGCGCGTCTATGTGGAAATATAGCGAAAAACATGTCTTTGTTTATTTCGCTATAGCTCTTTAAAACGTCAGGTGACCCTATGTTTTTATTGCATATTACAAAAGCATATGAATTGAAAATAACGTTTCAAGTATCAATATTTCCCTGAATACATTATGACGTCATCATATCATCATCTGAAATCAAAAAAAGTGGAATTAATTTTTTGAGGTACTGTTTCTGACATTCATTTGCTCGTATCTCTGTTGTTTAAGCTCAATATTATTCGAAATTCAGATATGTTGTACTTTGAACATTTGCCTTTTAAGTCCATGTCATGCTTTTGATATTTGATGACGTCATCATACCTTAAATTGTGATTAAAGGTAAAGACGCAAAATCGGACAAGTTTACGTGTTATGTCTATGGGAGGTGATTTTTTTTTAAACCATGCATTGACTTAACAACGTTTAAGCACCTTTATCTCAGCTGATTTTGCTTCATTTCCTCTGAAACTTAAGCATGTTGTAGCTGAGACAATAAGCTGCAGTAATCATTTATTTTATTCTTTGAAATCTTCTCATCAGATTGACAATTTTGCAGTTTAAAACTGAAAATGAAAATGGAATGTGGACAAAACGATTCCTCATGTATCTTTCACATACATAAGTTTACGTTCCCCATATTTTCTCGTCGAGACGTATGGCCGAGTGGATAAAGTTGACGTCTCAGAGACGTGAGGTTGCGGGTTCGAACCCCACAAGATCACGAAACAAAATACTAAGCTATTTTACTTTTTTTTCTTCAATTTTGTATAACATATTCGTCCATGTAGAAATCACGTTCGTATATAAACGCACCTACACACACACACAGACACACACACACGCCATATCCCTCTTTTTTGTGTGTTGGAGACCACATTGGTTCGACTGCAGCAAAATTTTACAGGTTGACTTTGTCAAACCGATCATAGTATGTAATGACGACGACTGAGGTGTTGTACTTTGAACAATTGTCTTTCAAGACGATGTCATTGTTTTGTAATTTGATGACGTCATTACACTGAAAATTGTGATTAAAGGCAAGGTATCAAAACCAGCCGATTATAGGTTTTATGTCTGCGGGACGTATTTTTCCCAAGTTGCCAGAAATGGCATAGCGACCTCAGTCGTTACAAGGCCGCTTTTCCGTCTAGCAATGCAATAGATGTTCACACGGCCACGTTAGTTGAGTGGGCATTGACTTTCCCCCTGTTATATCTATACATTGTTGTTGTTTTTTTGTCTTACCATTTCCGTGGATGACCCGTGGCCGAGTGGTTACAGAAACGGTTTCGCATGCACGCTCAATATAACTTCAAGGTGCCTATATCACATTCTTTTCTTGTCGATCACAGATGACCGTCATCTGATGACCACAAGCGTATCACCTAACTCGTCCTCAATGTGACGAGTTTTCATGTCTCGTTTCTTTTTATTCTTCTTTCTTTCTGGACAATTTTGTGTCATCAATATCTCAAGAATGACATTACGGAATAACATGACATTTTCAGGGAACATGTCTCATGACAATATCTAGCCACAATAAGGTTTTCATGACAGTAACATATCTATGACGTCATCTAGGCGCCATTTTGTGATTTTCGGACCATGTTACATGATCGATCATAACTTCATAACTAAAGGTCATTTCTGTATGATTTTCGGTGGACATTAAGTTCAGGTCACGCTCCATCTTACATTTTAATGCTAATTACCTAGGACATTATTACGTGCGCGTCAAACTTTTAAAAGGCTCAAAACAACTTACCAATGGGAAATCTCGAAGTTTCAGACAATTTTAAGCGTTTCGCGCGTTCGCGTCCGTCCGCACATTTTCGCGCGTAGTGCGCGTAAGCAAAATGAAAATGCACATTTTTTGACAGATTTGGATTCCTGATACATTAAGTAACAATATCCATTGATTTCCGATCAATTTTGACCTATAACAAAGGAATGCGTTGGCGTCAAAGTTGAAATTTCGTGTGCGCGTCTATGTGGAAATATAGCGAAAAACATGTCTTTGTTTATTTCGCTATAGCTCTTTAAAACGTCTGGTCACCCAATGTTTTTATTGCATATTACAAAAACATATGAATTCGAAATAACGTTTCAAGTATTAATATTTCCATAGATACATTATGACGTCATCATATCATCATCTGAAATCAAAAAAGTGGAATTAATTTTTTTGAGGTACTGTTTCTGACATTCATTTGCTCGTATCTCTGTTGTTTAAGCTCAATATTATCCCAAATTCAGATATGTTGTACTTTGAACATTTGCCTTTCAGGTCCATGTCATGGTTTTGAAATTTGATGACGTCATCATACTTTAAATTGTGATGAAAGGTAAACACGCAAAATCGGACAAGTTTACGTGTTATGTCTATGGGAGGTGATTTTTTTAAAAACCATGCATTGACTTGACAACGTTTAAGCACCTTTATCTCAGCTGATTTTGCTTCATTTCCTCTGAAACTTAAGTATGTTGTAGCTGTGACAATAAGCTGCAGTAATCATGCATTTTATTTTTTGAAATCTCCTCATCAGGTTGACAATTTTGCAATTTAAAACTGAAAATGAGAATGGAATGTGGACGAAACGATTCCTGATTCATCTTTCACGTACATAAATCTACGTTCCTCTAATTTTCTCGTCGAGACGTATGGCCGAGTGGTTAGAGACGTCGTCTCAGAAACGTGAGGTTGCACACGTACGGGTTCGAACCTCACAAGAGCACGAAAGAAAATAATTCTTTTTTTAAAATTTTTTTTCTTCAATGGAGTACTACACCTTCGTCCATGTAGAAATCACCTTCGCATGTAAACACACATATACGCACACACTCATGTAGTATCCCTTTGTTTTGCTTTGGAGACAGCATTACTTCGACTGCTGTAAAATTTTGCAGGCTGGGCTTTTCGAATTGATCTAGGATCTAGTATATTATATTAAAATGAAATTTGTTCATATCAATTCAGTAACACAATGTAGTCGTGGTTACTTTGTGCTGATTTATACATGGAACAAGCTATACATTGTAAAAAAGGTATTTGAATTGTTCCTTTAAGTCAGTCTTCTGTATTGATGATTATTTGTCAATTAGTGGTTTTTGTGGAGTTTCAGATAGTGATAAAAAGTATAGATGATAAGTACAGCGATAATTCCTACAGTTAGTTCAAAGTTGTGTTACAGAGGTTTGATACATACATTTAGCATTGTGTGTGTGTGTACGTGTGTATACAGGTTGGCCATATGACACATTCTAGACAATTAATCTTAATCAATTAGCAAACGTGATCAGCTATGGAACTGAATATGGTACTAATGTATGATGTTAATGATCCTAATTAAACTGTGACGAGTTTAAAGGGATAGCTTAACTGTGTGTAAAAATAAAGCAATTATAAGGAAATTTTAGGGGAATTTGATAACCATGCCTATAATAATTTCATACAGGTACTAATAGCTGCCTCATTTTCATGTAATTGTTGTCTTGTCATAGCAAACTGACAATGTACGATGAATATGTAATACATTGAACAACTTTCAAGTCCATATCATTGTTTTATAAGTTGATGATGTCATCATGCTAGAAGGTATGATTAAAGGCAAGATACCGAAATCATCGAAGATTATACGTCATGTCTATGGGAGGGGATTTTTGTTTTTTAACCATGCATTGACTCGATAACGCTCGAGCACCTTTACCTCACTTGATTTTGCTTCCATTTCCTCTGAAACTTAAGTATGTTGTAGCTGAGACAATAAGCTGCAGTAATCATACATTTTATTATTTTTTTTTTGATCTTCTCACCAGGTTGAGAATTTTGCAGCATAAAACTGAAAATGAGAATGGAAGGTGGACGAAACGATTCCTGAGTCATCTTTCACATACAAGCTTACGTTCCTCATATTTTCTCGTCGAGACGTATGACTGAGAGGTTAAAGGCGACGTCTCAGAGACGTAAGGTTGCACACGTGCGTGATTAAAGGCAAGGTATCAAAACCAGCCGATTATAGGTTTTATGTCTGCGGGACGTATTTTTCCCAAGTTGCCAGAAATGGCATAGCGACCTCAGTCGTTACAAGGCCGCTTTTCCGTCTAGCAATGCAATAGATGTTCACACGGCCACGTTTAATAGTTGAGTGGGCATTGACTTTCCCCCTGTTATATCTATACATTGTTGTGTGTTTTTGTCTTACCATTTCCGTGGATGACCCGTGGCCGAGTGGTTACAGAAACGGTTTCGCATGCACGCTCAATATATTTTCAAGGTGCCTATATCACATTCTTTTCTTTGTCGATCGCAGATGACTGTCATCTGATGACCACAAGCGTATCACCTAACTCGTCCTCAATGTGACGAGTTTTCATGTCTCGTTTTTATTCTTCTTTCTTTCTGGACAATTTTGTGTCGTCAATATCTCAAGAATGACATTTATATAATATTGACTGGCCTTTCTTTCGGGAGGTACCAGAAAATATTGCCCAAACTGAAAGCATATTGCCCGAGTCGAAGACGAGGGCAATATGTTTTCAGTGCGGGCAATATTTATCTGGTACCTCCCGAAAGAAAGGCCAGTCAATATCATAATTATTACCTATCCCCTAGGTAAATTAAGAAAATATGTGAATACGACTATACACTATGATACAGATCAAGCCACATTTGACTACCTGTAGACCATCAACATGTTGAATAATGTATTGCAAAATTGTTCATCAATGTATATCATTCAACTCCACCTTCAAAGATACATATGTAGTTGTAACAGGCAAACTTCAAACATCTGAACGCTCTTACACTTTATTTTTACTTCTCTGTTTAAAGTTGGAGAGTTGTAAAACTAATGGTCACTGTGCAATTACTGAGCACAAATGGACTAGTCATTGTTTGACGCCTAGTGCTGCTGTAAGTGGTCGACCTTGTATGAGTTGATTTATCAGCGTTCTTCTGCGGTGCGTGTAACTGACACCCTGGACGTCCTGGAATGTTTTCTTTTTGTGGTCGATCGGAATGTTTACGTTTAAAGCAGGGAGGTGGGGAGAGATTCCACTCTTCTCTTCCCACCTCCCTGTTTTACAGTGCACTCCTATTATAACAACCATGGTTAGAACAAAATTCTGGTTATAACGAAGTAAAAATTTGAGCTGCAATGTCATCTACTATAATGTATTTCTATTGTCTATTTGTTCAGTTATAACAACATTCCGATCTAACGAAAGAAAACTGCCGGTCCCGAGGATTTCGTTATAACAGGAGTCCACTGTATATGTAAAAACCCCGGATGCTCGTGATATGCTCTAATGTCGCCTGCTGAACTCCCGACCCTGCAAAATATCAACTGTAATTGCCTCGCAAAACTACCTCGTATAGGTAATAATACAGAATAACATGACATTTTCAGTCAACATGTCTCATGACAAAATCTAGCCACAATAAGGTTTTCATGACAGTAACATATCTATGACGTCATCTAGGCGCCATTTTGTGATTTTCGGACCATGTTACATGATCGATCATAACTTCATAACGAAAGGTCATTTCTGTATCATTTTCGGTGGACATAAAGTTCAGGTCACGCACTATCTTACTTTTTAATGCTAATTACCTAGGACATCATTACGCGCGCGTACGTGCGCATCAAACTTTTAAAAGGCTCAAAACAACTTTCCAAAGGGAAATCTCGAAGTTTCAGACAATTTTAAGCGTTCCGCGCGTACGGGTCCGTCCGCGCATTTTCGCGCGCAAGCAACATGAAAATGCAATTTTTTTTGACAGATTTGGATTCCTGATACATAAAGTAACAATATCCATTGATTTCCGATCAATTTTGACCTATAACAAAGGAATGCGCTGGTGTCAAAGTTGAAATTTCGTGTCCGCGTCTATGTCAAAATATAGCGAAAAACATGTCTTTGTTTATTTCGTCATAGCTCTTTAAAACGTCCGTTGACCCTATGTTTTTATTGCATACTACAAAAGCATATGAATTGGAAATAACGTTTCAAGTATCAATATTTCCCGAAATCCATTATGATGTCATCATATCATCATCTGAAATCAAAAAAGTGGAATTAATTTTTTTGAGGTACTGTTTCTGACATTCATTTGCTCGTATCTCTGCTGTTTAAGCTCAATATTATCCCAAATTCAGATATGCTGCACTTTGAACATTTGCCTTTTAAGTCCATGTCATGGTTTTGAAATTTGATGACATCATCATACCGTAAATTGTGATTAAAGGTAAAGACGCAAAATCGGACAAGTTTACGTGTTATGTCTATGGGAGGTGATTTTTTTTAAACCATGCATTGACTTGACAACGTTTAAGCACCTTTATCTCAGCTGATTTTGCTTCATTTCCTCTGAAACTTTAGTATGTTGTAGCTGAGACAATAAGCTGCAGTAATCATGCATTTTATTCTTTGAAATCTCCTCATCAGCTTGACAATTTTGTAGTTAAAAACTGAAAATGAGAATGCAATCTGTACGGAACGATTGCCGATTGTTCTTTGCAACTGCATATTGGTCGAATCCACGCGGCCACTTGTGGGAAGTTGAATAGCGCCATCTCAGTCACCACACTCACGATAGCATTATTATACATTTAAGTTTCACATAGGATCTTCATGACAGCCGTGTGGCGTAATCGCTTAGCGCGCTGGGTGTTCGTAACGTCATACCGGAAGGCGAGAAGTTTGACTCCCGCAGGACTTTTCCCTTTCTTTCTTTTTCTTTTTCTTTTTTTGGCAGTTCAGCTTTACTCCGATGTCATTTATCGTACTATTTTATCAAGTATACGTAAGCCGTGAACACGGCTGCTCTATTTCCCTTAATTGTTTTGTATTGGAGTTTGGAGATTGGGTTTGCTTCATTAATCTTGTCACACCTAATGTTGTAAATTGCCCCTTGTTACAGTGTCCCGCTTGCCACCTTTCGTTTGCTCTTTCCTTTTCACTTCATTGGTTCTTGTTATATTGTAACAGGATAGGTAGGAACATGTACGTTTAGATAACTGGCAGGAATGGGAGCTGAATTGATTAACTCTAGTCCAGGTGTATGGCGTCTCGCTCATCTCTTTGAAATTCCAGGTTGTTATTGTTTGACCCAATAACGGAATTGTAGACAGGTTTTATGTTGCTATAGAGGTATCTTGTGCCACATGAGTAGAAGGCATCACTGTTTAGTAGTAGTAATGAATTTTTTCATGTCCCTCCATGTCAATTATAGCGTGTTTAAAGGGGTTGTGTGTCTATCTGCCAAAGAAAAGGAAAAACTTATTTTCGTCATGGCTGTTTCTCTATACGTAGCCGTAGGTGATGAGTGTTGTTGGTATCTGAGCAGTGAAGAACAGAGCATCAGGCTAAAATCCCCCTTAGTTATACGCGCTAAGTGTTCAATTTGATATATCTTTATTTATGTAGTCAATCACTGCTAATGGAGTTACAGAATTATGTTATGACACGTTTCACTGAAAGTTTGTAAAGCAAAGTTTATGGACAAGGCAAGCAATGTGATTGTACATGAATAATACCATTGATTTCAGAGGGAAATTATGGTATACCTAAATGTAAGGGTATCACTGCTTTGGAATTGCTGAGACAATATGCTTGGCACGAGGGCTTCCACTTCTAATAACTGATCCCTTTGAAGATGTGTCGGTCACGGGTGATCGCCATGATTCATCTTTCACGTAGAAGCTTACATTCCACACTCTTAGTTTGAGAAGACTTACCATCATACTTCAAATTGTGATAAAAGTTAAAGACTCAAATCAGACAATTTTACGTGTTATGTCTATGGGAGGTGATTTTTTATAACCATGCATTGACTTGAAAACGTTTAAGCACCTTTATATCTCAGCTGATTTTGCTCCATTTCCTCTGAAACTTAAGTATGTGGTAACTGAGACAATAAGCTGCAGTAATCATGCATTCTATTTTTTCAAATCTCCTCATCAGGTTGATAATTTTGCAGCTAAAAACTGAAACTGAGAATGGAATGTGGACCAAATGATTCCTGAATCATCTTTCACATAATCATAAGGTTACGTTCCTCATATTTTCTTGTCAAGATGTGCATGGCCGAGTGGTTAAAGGCGACGTCACCAGAGACGTGAGGTTGCACACGTACGGGTTCGAACCCCATAAGAGCACGAAACAAAATACTCAGCTATTTCATTTTTTTTTCTTCAATGGTGTATTACACATTCGTCTATGTAGAAACCACGTTCGTATATAAACGCACGCTGCACACACACACACACACACACACACACACACAATATCCCTTTGTTTTGTGTCGGAGACCACATTGCTTCGACTGCTGCAAAATTTTGCAGGCTGGCTTTGTCAAATCGATTATAGTATGTAATGATGACGACGGAGGTGTTGTACTTTGAACAATTGTCTTGCAAGTCCATGTCAGTGTTTTGTGATTTGATGACGTCATCACTCTGAAAATTGTGACTAAAGGCAAGGTATCAAAAATAGCTGATTTTACGTGTTATGTCTACGGGACGTATTTTTCCCCAGTTGCCAGAAATGGCATAGCGCCATTAGTTGTTACAAGGCCTCATTGCCGTCTAGCAATACAATACATATTCACGCGGCCACGTTTGTTGAGCGGGCATTGACGTTTTCCACCTGTTATATCTATACATTGTTTTTTGTCTTGCCTTTTCCGTGGATGTTCCGTGGCCGAGTGGTTAGAGTAACGGTTTCGCATGGACGCACTTGAGGGATCGATGTTCGCAGAACACTTTTGTTTTTGATTATTGTTTAACTCTTTTCAGATAACGTTTCATATTCACATTCTTTTCGTTGTCGATCACGGATGACCGGTATCTAATATCAACCCAGCGTATCACCAACTCGTCTTCAGTGACGAGTTTCATGTCTCGTTTCTTTTGCAATGGAAGTAGTTCCCATCAGAGATATCCAAAACATCAATGCCAGCTATTTTATCCTGTACGGGGCCCCAGACAGTAGCCCCAAAGTGCCCCACCCCCACAGGCCATACGTACAAACACACACAAACATTGATTTTATTCGTGCAGCTGAGAAGATTCATGGCTAATTTCTTTTGGAATGGAAGTACCCATGAGTGATATCAAAAACACCAAAGCCAGCTATTTTATCCAGTACGGGGCCCCGGACTGTAGACCCAAAGGAGCCCCCCCCCCCCCCCCCCCCCCCCCCCGGCACACACACACACACACACATTAGTTTCATTCAGCTAAAAAGGGTCACGGCTAATTTCTTTTGCAATGGAAGTAGTACCCATCAGAGATATCCAAAATACCAAAGTCAGTTATTTTATCCTACACGGGGCCCCCAGACAGTAGCCCAAAATGCCCCCCCCCCCCCACACACACATTGATTTTATTCAGCTGAAAAGGGTCACGGCTAATTTCTTTTGTAATTTAAGTAGTACTCATCAGAGATATCAAAAACACCAAAGCCAGCTCTAGTTTATCCTGTACCCAGGACCAGTAGCCCCATAGTAGCCCCTCCCCCCCCCCCCCACACACACACATTAGTTTCATTCAGCTGAAAAGGTCACGGCTAATTTCTTTTGCAATGGAAGTAGTACCCATCAGAGATATCCAAAATACCAAAGCCAGCTATTCTATCCTGCACGGGGCCCCAGTCAGTAGCCCCAAATTGCTCCCTCCCCCCCCCCCCCCCACACACACACACATTGATTTTATTCAGCTGAAAAGGGGTCATGGCTAGTTTCTTTTGCAATCGGAAGTAGTAGGCATACTCATCAGAGATATCCAAAACACTAAAGCCAGTTATTTTATCCTGTATGGGCCCCCACACAGTAGCCCCAAAGTGCACCCCCACACACACAACACACACACACACACATTAGTTTCATTCAGCCAAAAAGGGTCACGGCTAATTTCTTTTGCAATGGAAGTATATAGTACCCATCAGAGATATCCAAAGCACCGAAAGCCAGTTATTCTATCCTGTATACGGGGCCCAGACAGTAGTCCCAAAGTGCCCCCCCTCTCCACGTACACACACATACACACACACACACAAACACACACACACACACATTAGTTTCATTCAGCTGAAAAGGGTCACGGCTAATTTCTTTTGCAATGGAAGTAGTACCTATCAGAGATATCCAAAATACCAAAGCCAGTTATTTTATCCTGTACGGGGCCCCAGACAGTAGCCCAAAATGCCCCCCGCCCCCACACACATATTGATTTTATTCAGCTGAAAAGGGTCACGGCTAATTTCTTTTGCAATTTAAGTAGTACTCATCAGAGATATCAAAAACACCAAAGTCAGTTATTTTATCCTGTACGGGGCCCCAGACAGTAGCCCCCCCCCCCCCCTCACATACACACATTAGTTTCATTCAGCTGAAAAGGTCACGGCTAATTTCTTTTGCAATGGAAGTAGTACCCATCAGAGATATCCAAAATACCAAAGTCAGTTATTTTATCCTACATGGGGCCCCAGACAGTAGCCCAAAATGCCCCCCCCCCCCACACACACATTGATTTTATTCAGCTGAGAAGGGTCACGGCTAATTTCTTTTGCAATTTAAGTAGTACTCATCAGAGATATCAAAAACACCAAAGCCAGCTATTTTATCCTGTACGGGGGCCCCAGACAGTAGCCCCCTCCCCCCCCCCCCCCCACACTCACATTAGTTTCATTCAGCTGAAAAGGTCACGGCTAATTTCTTTTGCAATGGAAGTAGTACCCATCAGAGATATCCAAAATACCAAAGCAAGCTATTTTATCCTGCACGGGGCCCCAGTCAGTAGCCCCCAATTGCTCCCTCCCCCCCCCCACACACACACATTGATTTTATTCAGCTGAAAAGGGTCACGGCTAATTTCTTTTGCAATGGAAGTAGTACCCATCAGAGATATCCAAAATACCAAAGCAAGCTATTTTATCCTGCACGGGGCCCCCCCAGTCAGTAGCCCCCAATTGCTCCCTCCCCCCCCCCCCCCACACACACACACATTGATTTTATTCAGCTGAAAAGGGTCATGGCTAGTTTCTTTTGCAATCGGAAGTAGTAGGCATACTCATCAGAGATATCCAAAACACTAAAGCCAGTTATTTTATCCTGTACGGGGCCCCCACACAGTAGCCCCAAAGTGCACCCCTACACACACACACACACACACACACACACACATTAGTTTCATTCAGCCAAAAAGGGTCACGGCTAATTTCTTTTGCAATGGAAGTATATAGTACCCATCAGAGATATCCAAAGCACCAAAGCCAGTTATTCTATCCTGTATACGGGGCCCAGACAGTAGTCCCAAAGTGCCCCCCCCCCCACACACACACACATTGATTTTATTCAGCTGAAAAGGGTCACGGCTAATTTCTTTTGCAATTTAAGTAGTACTCATCAGAGATATCAAAAACACCAAAGCCAGCTATTTTATCCTGTACGGGGCCCCAGACAGTAGCCCCCTCCCCCCCCCCCCCCACACGCACACATTAGTTTCATTCAGCTGAAAAGCTCACGGCTAATTTCTTTTGCAATGGAAGTAGTACCCATCAGAGATATCCAAAATACCAAAGCCAGCTATTTTATCCTGCACGGGGCCCCAGTCAGTAGCCCCAAATTGCTCCCCCCCCCCCCACACACACATTGATTTTATTCAGCTGAAAAGGGTCATGGCTAGTTTCTTTTGCAATCGGAAGTAGTAGGCATACTCATCAGAGATATCCAAAACACTAAAGCCAGTTATTTTATCCTGTACGGGGCCCCCACACAGTAGCCCCAAAGTGCACCCCTATACACACACACACACACACACATTAGTTTCATTCAGCCAAAAAGGGTCACGGCTAATTTCTTTTGCAATGGAAGTATATAGTACCCATCAGAGATATCCAAAGCACCAAAGCCAGTTATTCTATCCTGTATACGGGGCCCAGACAGTAGTCCCAAAGTGCCCCCCCCCCCTCTCCACGTACACACACATACACACACACACACACACACATTAATTTTATTCAGCTGAAAAGGGTCACGGCTAATTTCTTTTGCAATGGAAGTAGTACCTATCAGAGATATCCAAAATACCAAAGCCAGTTATTTTATCCTGTACGGGGCCCCAGACAGTATAGCCCCAAACACGGGTAATTTCTTTTGCACTGGAAGAAGTACCTATCAGAGATATTCAACACACCAAGGCCAGTTATTTTATCCTGTACAGAGCCCAAGACAGTAGCTCCACAGTGTCCCATCCATTATACATGTACTGTGAATCAGCTGAAAATGGTCTTAAAATTCTTTTCTAACGTAAATATCAGGGCCTACTGAACAGAGATATCACAAACACTAAAGCAAGTCATCTTATCCTGTATACAGAGTCCTATAGGTTACAGTAGCAAAACACCCGAGAAATTTGCAAAGGAAGCATACTTCTGTATAGTGCACAACCGAGATGACCATATTACGAAAACCAGTCATTATTTTCATCCTGTACTGGGCCCAGTAATTAGTAGACATAAAGTGCCCCTCCGCCACATAATTATTATGACATCATTTAGCTGAAAAGAGTCATTGTTGTTTTTCTTTTACATACGAAGTAGGCCTTAGTTTACATCATAGATACCCAAAACATCAAAGCCAGTTAGGTTTTCCCAGCCAATTTCGCACTTTTGTTGGTTCATTTGATAGAAGGTTCGAATTCGTAAAATGGGTATTCAAATTGTCTGGTACCCTACGTTCATTCAAATTCACCTTGACTTGCCGAAAAGGGTATTTCAGTCATTAAATTTCGCGAAAGACAGTCAAATTCCAAACGTGTTCATTCAAATTCAAATCATGCTATTTCTTTGTTTCAGATCATTTTAACGTGTCTTTCTATGTGTGTTTTCGTTTCATCTATAAATTACTGTTATAAAGCAGTAAAAGTATCATATTTCTTACCTGGTATAACTGGATTTGGTTGTTCTGTAACGCTCCTTCTCTTTCATAATACATGTCATTATAGGCTTATACATGTACGTGTAGCAGTAATGCAGATTAACTTCATTTTTTATAGTCATGACAGCACAATAGATACAGATGTATATCTCTAGAAGACATAGAAAGAATCATTAAAAATAGAAAGATTAAAAGAGAACTTACCAGTTTGAAGTTTGATCTTTATTTTATGAGGGAGTTGGAGAAAGAATTCACAGTGAGTCAGTGAGAGAGCCCGCTCAACGCGTGCGCAGTCATACTTCGTAGCAACAAGATGTGACTTCTGTCAGAGTGGAAAGATTGAGAACTTACTTGAAGTTGATCTATACATTTTGGAATAGTATTCATGCCATGGGAAGGAAGAGGAGGGACTGTGAATTCTTTCTCCAACTCCCTCATAAAATAAAGATCAAACTTCAAACTGGTAAGTTCTCGTTTAATCTTTCTATTTTATTTCATGAGTTTACGCAAGAACTCACAGTGAGATTTTGTAGCACAGAAGTCACATTTGTTCCAACTGAACAAACTCAGGCATGCACAATGGCAAGCAAAATGTAAGCTCAAATTACCTGGGTCTGAGGCCATTATTTCCTCACAATCAGCTGTGACAGACACTGTCCATCGTCTTGTAGAGGCTTGTTGTAGAATTTACGAAATGTTTGTTCTTTTGACCAGCCTGCTTTTGCGAGGATGAGAGGAATAGGTGCATCCGCTCTGTTTGCTGCTGAGCTAGATGCTGCTCGGGTTGAATGTGCACTGAACATTGTGGTGTCAATGCCAGCGCCAGTCATGATTTCTTTGATCCATCGAGAAATTGTCTGTGCCGTTACTCTCTTGAAAGGCTTGCGAAAACTAATGAAGAGATGACTTTCCTCTCCTCGGATCTCTTTGGTTCTCCGAAGGTAGGCCTTAATGTATGTAACTACACACAAACGTCTGTCTGGGGGGTACGCTTTCAAAAGTACGTCCAATCCAAAATTCCCAGGTCTAGACTGCTTAAGATGTTCATTAACTTTGAATGACACCATAGATTGTTTGAGAATCATGCTGTCTAGATTCAGGCAATGCAAAGTCTGTACCCTCTGGGTGGATATCAAGGCCAGTAACATGCACAGCTTCATCGTTAATTGCTTCAAACTAAGCGAGTTAGCGGGAGCTAGACTTCTCAAATATCTAAAAACAATATTCACGTCCCAAATTTCCGAATACCGCCTTGGGGGCCTGAGCTGGAACACACCTCTCATAAAACGAGAGAGAAGCGGATGAGTGCTGACAGTAAATCGTTCATCCTCTAACACTAGAAAGGTCGCAAGCACACTCCGTGCTTAGTTAATGGCTGAATAGCTCAAGTTCTCTTCATAAAACATGTGCATAAAAAACTCCAAAACAAAATTAATCTTGGCATGAAGGTGACTTTCCTTCTTAAGTGTACAAAACTTTCTCCATTTCCTTATATATGTACAATACCATCTTTGGGTTGATGCCCTCCAAGATGCTGCCAAGATGTCCACCGTTCAGCTGCTCATGCCAGAGTTCTTGAACGGCAGCTTCAAAACCTGCAACATAACAGATCAAGACAAGCATGTAAAGGGTGCGGTTCCCAAGATACTGGTTGCGTCATCAAATTCCTGTGTCTAGGAATTAAGAGTGGTTCATCTTTAAGCATTCTCCTCATGCCAGGAAACCACGCTTGCGTAGGCCAGTTTGGGACAATCAAGAGACCATGTGCCTTGTCGTTTTTTATTTTTTGGAGACATTTGGGGATGAGGCAGAAAGGAGGGAATGCGTAGAAATACAGATCACCCCAATTCAGAGTGAATGCATCCACAGAAACCGCATCTGGGTCAGGCAGCCACGTAACGTACGCAGGCAGTTGCTTATTGAGTCTGGACGTGAAAAGATCAATTTGGGGAGTACGACATTTCTTAGTGATATCAGTAAAAACTTTCTTATTCAGCATCCATTCTGTTCTGTCATTAAAATGACGAGATCTCCTGTCTGCTTCTGTATTGTCACGACCAGGTAAATAGGCTGCTGTGATCCAGATATACCTTTCCTTACACCAAACCCAAATGTCTCGTGCTGCCCTGTCGCAGGCTCGAGATTTAATGCCTCCCATATTGTTCAGGTAGACTACAGCTGTGTGTTGTCAGTTCTAATTAGCACATGCGTATCATGCAGGTGGCCCCAAAATGACTTCAAACCAAGCCCTGCAGCTAAGATTTCAAGATAGTTGATTTCATTGTTTTGAGCATGCACTATCTCCTGATCATCCCATCTACCGCCAGTTTCACTGCTTAAATCAGTGGCACCCCATCCTTGCCCACTGGCGTCAGTACGTAGCTCTAAAGCTGGCCGATCTCGACTAATTGGTGCCAACTGGCAGTGAATGTTATTGAACCACCACATTAACTCCTGTTTAGAAGCTTCAGACAAATTCATAGGTCTATCAAAATGCCCTTTGCTTGATTTTAGTGCAAGAATTTTGTCTCTTTCTAGGTTACGATAGAAGAGGGGGCCATATTGAATAGCAGGGAAAGTAGCAATCAGTTTCCCAATGACCTGCGCCACCTGCCTGATAGTAGGGTTTTGTTTCCCTAGTAATTCCGCACATACTGCCCTGATATTTTGACATTTCTCATGCGGGAGCGTTATAGTCATGCTTTCCGAATCCAAGATAAACCCCAAGAATTGGAGCCGTTGCTGAGGCTCTAGGATAGATTTCTCTGAATGAATGACAAAACCAAGGTCAGAGAGTAGTTTTGTGGTTGCTTGCACCGCTTCTAGTGCTTGTGATTCAGTTTCACCAATTATGAGAGTGTCATCTAAATACCCCACAACCAGGTGGCCTGCCTGTCGCAGCTTTGCGAACACCGGCTTCATAAGCTTTGTGAAGAGCCTAGGCGCTGTACTAAGGCCATTGGGGAGTACCTTAAATTGCCAACATTTCTCGTGCCAGACAAATCTCAAATACTTGCGATGTGAGGGGCGAATAGGGACAGAGTAGTAGGCATCTCGAAGGTCGATTGAGGCAAAGTAACAACCAGGGGAAATTAGGGTTGTAGCCGTATGGATGTTATCCATTTTGAAATGCTGTACATTCAGACTGTCATTGAGGTCCGATAAATCTAAAATTAGGTGTATGTCCCCATTTTTCTTTGGGCGTGTAAAAATATTGGACACAAATTCTCCAGCCACATGCTGGCATTCTTCGATTACGCCTTTCTCGGGCAGTTTTCAAATTTCAATGTCAATCTTGTTCTCCTCGGCATTACCCACTCTGTAGTGGTAAGGCGGTTTACCTCTATGAGGTGGGCTATACGCCTCTTGAAATTCAAGTTTGTAACCGCTAATTGCATCACGTATGAAAGGATCAGTGGTAATATGATTCCACGGTTTGCTAAAATGTCTCAATCGACCCCCGTCGGGCAGGTCTAATGGAACATCTACATGTTCAATGTCAAAAACTGACTGTACAGTGTGAGTAGATTGTGTATTTCCACAACAAGAGCTAGGCCTACAACTTACCTCCTTGGGTAGTGCAGTTACTTTCTCCGTGACACAGTGTTTGGCTTGGCTGGGGTTGCTGTCGAGTAGCTCTGCCTCCGGTTGTGCGCATGAGCTGGAGGTGGGCGAGTCTGCGTGTGCGGGGCTGAATGTCTGTATCCCCGCTGCTGCTGGCCTAAAAAAGGCCTGGATGTATCGCCAGCTGCGAGCCAGCCTGCGTTTCGATATTGCTTCCGGCTGAATCCACCGCTGGCCGTGCGCTTGTATGGGTGATACGGCTGATGAGTAGATCTCTTAGCCTGCCCTTAAACCACACTAAAGGCAGCCCTATTCTCCTCCTTGAGATCTTTTACACGTTGTCCCAGGTCATCACCGAATAGAAACGCGGTCACGGGCGTAGTAGGCTTGCACAAATGTGCGTAAGCAGCGTTCATATCGGGCTTGATCAGCTCCTTTCTCAGGCAATTCATGTCGTAATTGGCATTACAGAGTAAAGCGAGTGCGTCCTGTTGCGCCTTGTTCAAGTCAGTAGGAAGAGTTTGTAGGAACGCACACAGCCCGCGGCTAAGAGATTTCTGTACTCTCTGCAGCTTAACGTCTCTGCTGCGCGTAGTCTGTGTCACATTATCCCAAATCACTGGATTTACTTTAGGGACTAGTAAGTTGGGGCAATTGCTCGGTGCTGGGTAGTTTGCCGCTGACTCTTCCATAGATTTTTCCTCCAGACAATGGGAGATGAGATAATTTGTAGAATTTGCCAATTCGTCATTGATAGGGTCGCAAACACAGGCGGAGACCGCAAATTTTGCAGCAAAGGATGGTACTTGTACTGGCCGCCCCGTGAGCTCTGCGGGTGCGTAACCCGCTGCTGCCGCAGGGAAATCGCATTCATCCCCACTGTAGCTGCTGCCGCCGTGGTCGTGCAGCGTACCGCGTGCTTGCGTAGTATCGTCTGTAGCACACACATCCATGTCCCCAAACGGCACACCACCGTGGTTTTCTGCGGTACAAGCCGTGCCAACATGGCCGGCATGTAGTTACTGTTGTTGGATACGAGTAGGCTGAGACGGCAGTATTTCCATGACCTTTTCAAACATGGATTCGAGTTTAGAAAGGCGGGAAAGCACCTCCGCGTCCGTCTTCTCTTTAGGGGGGGCTGCCTTCTTACTTAGGCCTGGTTTGGTGGGTTTCTTAAGGGTTTTCCCATTCCCTTCTTTCTTTGGTAGAGCCTTAATAGCCGGCGAACACTTAGGTTCATGATGCACGGCTGTAGTCACCATCGCCACGACAGACTTAGCTGTATGCAGGGCGCTCGTACTAGGGAAATCGCATTCATCCCCACTGTAGCTGCTGCCGCCGTGGTCGTGCAGCGTACCGCGTGCTTGCGTACTATCGTCTGTAGCACACACATCCATGTCCCCAAACGGCACACCACCGTGGTTTTCTACGGTACAAGCCGTGCCAACATGGCCGGCATGTAGTTACTGTTGTTGGATACGAGTAGGCTGAGACGGCAGTATTTCCATGACCTTTTCAAACATGGATTCGAGTTTAGAAAGGCGGGAAAGCACCTCCGCGTCCGTCTTCTCTTTAGGGGGGGCTGCCTTCTTACTTAGGCCTGGTTTGGTGGGTTTCTTAAGGGTTTTCCCATTCCCTTCTTTCTTTGGTAGAGCCTTAATAGCCGGCGAACACTTAGGTTCATGATGCACGGCTGTAGTCACCATCGCCACGACAGACTTAGCTGTATGCAGGGCGCTCGTTCTAGGGAAATCGCATTCATCCCCACTGTAGCTGCTGCCGCCGTGGTCGTGCAGCGTACTGCGTGCTTGCGTACTATCATCTGTAGCACACACATCCATGTCCCCAAACGGCACACCACCGTGGTTTTCTACGGTACAAGCCGTGCCAACATGGCCGGCATGTAGTTACTGTTGTTGGATACGAGTAGGCTGAGACGGCAGTATTTCCATGACCTTTTCAAACATGGATTCGAGTTTAGAAAGGCGGGAAAGCACCTCCGCGTCCGTCTTCTCTTTAGGGGGGGCTGCCTTCTTACTTAGGCCTGGTTTGGTGGGTTTCTTAAGGGTTTTCCCATTCCCTTCTTTCTTTGGTAGAGCCTTAATAGCCGGCGAACACTTAGGTTCATGATGCACGGCTGTAGTCACCATCGCCACGACAGACTTAGCTGTATGCAGGGCGCTCGTACTAGTGGTGCCACCCACGACAGGCTTAGCTGTATGCTGTGGGGGAGCGGAAAGCGGAATTTCCATCCCGCGATATCTCGTGAATAAAAATCCTCTTCTGAAGCAAAGTCAGCTCTAACTGAGCTATAGATGATAACAATCCACAATATGATAAGATATTGCGACGATGCACAGTAAAAAGGACGAATAAAACTTGATTTAGACTGCGATGAGGGAACTTAGTCCCTCGTGCAAAACGTGTGAAGAAGCAATATGACTACGCGCACATTGAGCGGGCTCTCTTACTGACTCACTGTGAGTTCTGTGAGTTCGTAAACTCACGAAATTAAAAAAAAAAACATTTCAGGATCATAACCTCGACTTCCTGGAACTGGCCGACCGCTCGTAATAAAGCGCTCGTAACGGCCAGATAATTTGTGGCTCCTTACTTCTTCGGATTCAAAAAGCAGGAAAAAAAAAAACTGTTGTCAAAGTCTCTTAAACGAATACAAAAACATGAAATGTTATGATGCTTACAAAACAATAACTACGATGAAAGAAAATAAGGAAAGAAGTCAAGCATGAACATATCTGTTTAACTGACTGCAGAACATGTTAAATTAGATGGCCAGAAATCAATTTGAATGAACGAGCGCAGCATGTGATTACGTGACTATTATCATTATGAATTTATGAATTAATGGATAGTGGAATGGGTGCTTGTCTCAGGCCTCGAATTAACCGACGGCCACCGACGGCCATGGCCGTCGGTGCCCCTCTCGTTGGCCGCAATGCCTTTTGTTTTTTGATCAAAGTTACGGCCCAAAAAAATGTGCCCTTTTTCTTGGGGCCGTGGTGCCCTTTTAGAATGAAAGTTATTATCTATGACGTATGATATGCCCTTTCTCAAAGTCTCTTTAATAAGCTTGAACAACTTTCCTGATCTCAAATATCATACCTTCAGTTCACTCTCGTCCCGATATATCTGATTCAAACTCAAAGTATCTTTCCGAGATACGAGACGACGTGTACGTACATGTACGCCCGATTGGCTTTTACCGTCCCGACTGCCTCCGCAGCGCAGCGGCCGCGAGTATGTACTAGCTAGGCAGCGCATACTAGTATTCAGATAGAGTAGTAAAGAGTGAACTCCAAGTTCACCAAGAAAAAAGAAAAATCCCACGATGCCAAGGTGTGCCAGACTGGGGAATGGGGAGGGGTGGAGAGAGAGAGACCAATCAACATAAGAAACCGCGCGTACTGGCGCATTCTTGGAGGTCATGAACTGTCTGTCACAGACTGATCATAGCAATCTACACGCGCGCAAATTCCTTTGCCTTGTGGTTTTGCCAGCCAGCTGTCGGAATGTGCTTTGAAGTTTCATGGCAGCCTGGCCTGGCTGGCCTGAAAGGGTGTCGAGTTTCAATCAATACCTACTGGTAGTTATTCCTGTTTTGAAAAATTTTGTTTCACCTGATAGAAACGCGGAGATCGGGAATGTGTTACAGCTGTAGGGAAGAGGTTTTTGTTGTGTGTTGCACTTTGTGTGTGTGTGTGTGTGTGTGTGTGTGTGTTTGTTTGTTTTTCTCGGTTTGTTTTTCTTCTTTCTTTTTTCATAAACACCAAACATGCCCTTTCCAATGTGGCCTTGGTGCCCCTCTGACTGACTTAAGTGCCCTGGCCTCTTGGAAAAAGTGCCCTTTTCTAAATGGCCTTGCCCCTCCAAAATCCTATTTCGAGGCCTGTTGTCTTATATATGGATTTCAGTTGAAAAAGTGTTATTTAGAATAAGGTTAGAGGTAATGTGAATGTTTCAAAATTAATTTGAATAAAGAGATTATGACATTGAACTACCATGTCATCTAGGCGAAACTTTTGCTAAATTCAACATTAAAGAATTTGATTAAAAGAGGTGCGAAATTGGCCCGGATGCAGGGCCCTTGACAGGTATAGCCCCAAGGTATTCCCACCCCATATGAATTAAGTGTTTTTAGGTGAAAGGAGTCATGTATGCCTATTTTCCTTGGCAATGGAATTAACAGCTGAGATACGTAAAACACAAACTCATCCAGTTATTTTTATTCTTTAAGGGGCCCCCAGCCAGTAGCTGGAAAGTGCTCCCGTATTATTTTATTCTAAGTGAAAAGAATCACAGCAGCTATAATTTCTTTTGCAATGGAAGTAGTACTCAACGACGTATCAAAAACACCGAAACCAGTTATATAGCTGTACGGGGCCCCACGGAGTGTTCCTAAAGCGTCCCCACATGTAATTCCACTATCAAGATCTGCATCCCAATCTATTCAATCTGTCAGATCGGGAGAGAGCGGCAAAAGTGTACAGGGACCGGGAGCATCGTAGCAACAGCGTTTGGGTGATGGGGTTGGATCTGGCAATTTTACAGATCGCGAAGAAATTTTGAACTGGTTCAAAATTTCTTTCCCATTTCCCCATCAAGATTGACCTATTTTGAATCGTAGCTCAAACGGGGAGAGAGCAGTGACAGTGTAAATACCGCGGCATGAGCGTAATAATTCCAGGTTTTTCTGACCGTAGTAACAGCGGCACAAGAACGGGAAGTAGTCTAAACTAGACACCGACGACATGGTCCTGCCCGCTGCTGCGCCGCTTTCTTGATCAAAGCACGACCTTCCCGCTTTAACGACACTCTCTCACTAAGTTCTCTACTCTCATATAAAATCAAGGCCTGTTCCTACGATGCTTCATTCCTGCTTCGATAACGCTGTTGGCCGCTTTAGCTACGCTGTTCCTATGCTTTCCCAGACTCAATTACGCATTTCTTCCGCTCCCGCCGCTCTAAAATCGAACGTAGCCGATACGCTGGAAAATATTTGCCAGAACAGCAAAACTGATGATGATGAGGAGGACGTCGTCGTTGTCGCGAAAATGAAGACGAAGGAGCGCATATCTAAGAAGAAGAAGAGATGCAAACAATAAAGAGAATAAAGCAAAACACTTTGGAGCTTCTGGGGCCCCGGCCATGCAGGATAAACTATCTGACTATGGTATTTTGGATATCCGATGGGTACTACTTCCATTGCAAAAGAAATTAGCCGTGACCCTTTTTGGCTGGATGAAACCAATATGTGTGTGTGTGTGTGTGTGTGTGTGTGTGTGTGTGTAGGGGGCACTTTGGGGCTACTGTCTGGGGCCCCGTACAGGATAAAATAACTGGCTTTAGTGCTTTGGATATCTCTGATGAGTACTACTTCCGATTGCAAAAGAAAGTAGCCGTGTCCCTTTTCAGCTGAATAAAATCAGTGTGTGTGTGTGTGGTTTGGGGGGGGGGGGGAAGGGGTAAGGGGACAATTTGGGGCTACTGTCTGGGGCCCCGTGCAGGATAAAATAACTGGCTTTGGTATTTTGGATTTCTCTGATGGGTACTACTAAAGAAAGTAGCCGTGACCCTTTTCAGCTGAATGAAACTATTGTGTGAGTATGTGTGTAGGGGGAGGGGGGGCACTTTGGGGCTACTGTCTGGGGCCCCGTACAGGATAAAATAGCTAGCTTTGGTGTTTTTTATATATCTGATGGGTACTACTTCCATTGCAAATGAAATTAGCCATTACTCTTATCAGCTGAATAAAGTCAATGTGTGTGTGTGTGTGTGTTTGTACGTAGGACTTATGGGGGTGGGGCACTTTGGGGCTACTGTCTGGGGCCCCGTGCATGATAAAATAGCTGACTTTGGTGTTTTGGATATCTCTGATTGGTACTCCTTCCATTGCAAAAGAAATTAGCCGTGACTCTTTTCAACTGAATAAAATCAATGTTTGTGTTTGTTTGTACGTAGGGCCTATGGGGGGTGGGTCTCTTTGGGGCTACTGTCTGGGGCCCCGTACACGATAAAACAGCTGGCATTGGTGTTTTGGATATCTCTGATGGGAACTACTTCCATTGCAAAAGAAACTAGCCGTGACCCTTTTCAGCTGAATAACACCATATTTGTGGGGCCCTTTGGGGCTACTGTCTGGGGCCCCGTACAGGATAAAATAGCTGGCATTGCTGTTTTCATGATAAGTACACCCAAAGGAACAATATCCACCAACTTTTGTCCGTGACCCCCTTCGGCTGAATAAGTCAATTTTTCGGGGTCCCTTTTTGTGGCCCCTAGGCTTACAGTACAGGATGTGACTTGCCAGCAATTCATTTTATTGACCCTTGGCCACATCCTTATATGATGAGACCATCAAAAAGTGTGACCCTTTTCAGCTGAATAAATGCTCTGGGCCCCCGGTCCACTATTGTTTCTTGTGTATGCCACAAGCTGAAAACAATCATCTGTGAATGAAACTTGGTAAGGCTATGTAAGTCCAGTGGGCGTTCCACAAAACTTGTCATCGCTGACAACTATCATAAGTAGCTGAAATCTTTGCATCTGACAATACATTTTATCAAACTTTCCCCTGGAGTTGATGAGGATCATGATAGTGGAGGGCGCAAGGGATTTTTGGTTCAAATTTTTCCAAAAGCACCAAAATTTGGCACACATGTAGCCCAAACCATAATACTTCGATTTTTGATGGGCGCCAAGAAGGGCGCTCTCTGGGGCGGCCATATTGGCAAAATCCAATATGCGAATCCAATATGGCCGCCATATAGGTTTAAAGGTCACTTGCATTTGAAAACATAAAAGGGTTACAATCATTTAAAAAGTCAGGATAAGAGGTTTTCTGGGTCAAGAAGTTCGAATCTGAAGTTATTTTATGGTCTGAAGTCAATTTATCCTTATAAGGTCACCTTGAGGTCATTTAGGGGTCAAGCAATTGTATTCATAACAGTTTATTGAAAAAATGGCTTGGCCATGGTCAATATTCCAGGAATGCCAGCCTTAGTAATAGAATTGCAGTTGTCGACGGCTGAAAAATGGCGTATTTCTTGTGAAGGGCGCCCTCCGGGGTGGCATATTTGCAAAATCCAATATGGATGCCACCTACGTTTAGAGGCCAGTCCATAACAAAAAAAACCCTTTAAAGTGTTACAATAAGTGAAGTTGTTTTTATGGTCTGATGTCAACTTTTCCTTATAAGGTCTCCCTAAAGGTCATTTGGGGTCAAACCATTATATTCACAATAGGTAATTCAGAAAATGGCTTGCCTATATATAGTCGATATAGGAGGAATTGCAGTTGTTGAGGGCTGTGAGAGAGGGAGAGGTGGGCTTTCTCATGAGTAACATCAATATATCTGCTTTCATGTTAAGATTTCAAACACTAGGTATACACTCCTGAATTATAATAAGAACCCCTTTCTGAGAGTAATTAGGTTTAAGGGATCTTACTCAGATCCTTATTTCACAATCAAATTTGAAGACTTGCTAACCCTTCAATTTCATTTTTAATATTTACTTATGGTAATTCTTTTCTGCATCATTCAATTATGACCTGTTATAATATGGCTACACAAGCTTTTAAGTGAGGTTCTGTCCAAAACTATGGAATATCATAGTTCATGTCACAATTATTCCATTAATTATTTTTACATTACAAAAGAGCTAGTTAGAATTATGGGTAATGCCCTTTAAAAGATTTTTCAAGATTTGATTATTGGATTATTATTTTCATCTTCATCTGCAAGGAATGCAATAAAAACATACATAATGAGAAATAGAATCCTATTGCTACCTAATATATTAATCGTTTAGCAATAAGGGGGAGGGGGGGGGGGGGGGGGGCTACTCTCTATATTACCAGCATCCTTGACGTTGCCACTAAAAAGAGAAGTGTTTTTATTTCTCTGGTGCAGTTCAGGGATCCTCAATCACAATAGATATTCATAATTCAGATTTAAATTCAATGGAATAATAATTATGAAGATCACTCCTAATCTGGATGAAAAAAAAGAAAAAAATCTGTCGTGTTCAAGAGGGTTTTAGTACATCAGGTTGGCATCAATTTACTATTTTCGAACTTGTGTAAGAAAGTTCGATTCTAAAGTCCTTATAGGAAATTTATGTGCCTCCACAGCTAAATATGCCGTTCAGAGAACATGACGGTCCTGGTGCCGCCATGTAGGGAACAAGCATATTTCACAGGTGCCACAGTGACGCCATTAACAGGGTGCAGATTAGATATGCTATAGTACAACTTTCGTGACACCTTCAAGGGTCTATTAAGATTCTATCCAAAGTGCTTGGACGCAAATTGGTATAATATCACAAGACTTTATAAGTTGGTATCTCGTTGGTCTGAAGACTATAGGTTGCAACTCTACTCTCCGCAACATCTCTACGACGCACGTCTCCTGGAGACGAGCTCAATCTCCAGGATTCGCAGGAGAATCGAACATTTCCGATTTTTGCAGAGACTATTTCCGTCTTCCAGCTTGTCTCCGAGACGTCTCTGCGAAGTCTCCATCACTGTGGCCATGTCGTGGGGACTAAATTTGTCTGCAACATCTTCGAGATGACCCCCCGCATCTTGGGGAGACCATAATAACATAATGGCGACGAAAGGGAGAAGTCGCTGACAAAAGACGTCTCTGATAAGTCCCTGCGACTGCAAAAGCCGTGCCAACATCCCCATGACTTCCAAGCAAATAAGCTGTCCCTTTGTTTGAAGACGTCTTGGACGTCGCCCTGGAAATCGCGTTAGTTGTGACAGCGAAAATAATTTCTTTGAGATGCTGGCATTGCGACAATGACTCCTCCCATCAGATAGGCCCTCAATCCCCTCCCCCCCCCCCCCACTTTAAGTTTGCAGCAATATCAAACTACTGACCATGGCTCGTCTGACACCTGCCCTACATTGTGCATTTTCACCTTCATTCATTTCATTAATTTTTTTTCATTTCCATGTTTTCCACCTCCCAATGCGTGCCTTGAAACAGCTGTCGTGCAGAAGAATAAAATTTGACACTGAAGCATTGCGGAGAGTGGCTGATAGTACTAGTAACTGCCATGTACCTGTGCCATCTTTCCTCCAACTCCACTCCCTGAAGTCAGGGATCACATCAGATAGGGTGGTTTCTGATGATCTGCTCCCACATTATGACGAGATGATGCCTACCCTCGTTGACGCAGGCTGCCCCATAAACCTTGTTGCTCATCAGTCCTTGCTGGACATGAGCACGATTTAATATTAAAGTAGTTAATGTGTCAGTAAGCTCTGGTTTGCTGACCCCATACTACTTATAATAGGCATTTTGCATGCCACATCAAAGCAAGTCTGAAGTAATGTCGCACCCTGTCAGTCGGTGCCTGATGTTGGGCTCTGGAAGAGAGGTATGCTGTACAGAAAGAAGAGCTGAAAAGGCCTTTATCTTTTCAATACCACGACCCACCCTAACTCCCTTAGATCAAAGAGATTAAAAAAAGCACACTACCAAAAATGTGATGTTATGCTCATCCGTGCGATTGTATACTGTTTTCAGAAAATGCTTTCAAAAAACATTATGTCATCCTTTGTGAGGATATCTTTGCGTAGATCGCATCTAAGTTGTTGGAAAGCTGAAGGGTTGTGAGATCACAATTCCTGTTGGATATTTCCCTCTTGAATCAGGTTCTCAGGATGAGTTGTCTGTCCCATTTATTCTTGGATATCTGTGCGCTGATAAATGATTTATTTTTCAATCTTAATTTTCAGGAAGCCACTACGCTCCTCCAATCATAATTTGATATTTGAGTGGTGCCATCACCATCTCTTGTCAGAGGACTGCACAGTGTTGCTGCGCAAAAAGATTATTTTCTTCAGGATCAGTATCCCATACAACATCAATAGACGTTCAGTTTCCCTAGTTATTTGCACTTTCAGTAAAGAAATGGTTTCGTTTGATAAAAAGAGAATAAAAAAAAGATAAGAAAAAACCTTCAGCTGAATTGTCTTCACCTACTCTGATATACGATACTGCCATTAAAGGACTTTAATGATCGAAATTTGTTAACTGCCCCTAGAATACTGGTCTGACCTGGATTGCGGAGCTTGATTCCCCGGAAGCAAGGGAGAGCAGGCATACACCAATTTCAGCAGGAGGAGAATCATATCGCTTGCCAGATGGAAAGTTATATAATTGACCATGAAAGGTGACGAGGTGGCTCAGTCGGTAGCGTATGGCTTGTGGTCTAAAGACTTGTGTTCCGGCGCAAGTTCGAATCCCACTTATCTCAAGTCTAGCTGAGCAATGGTGTGTGTTGTCATACCGTCCCCTCTAGTAGAGGCACAACACTTTGCACCTCGTCACTTGGATATAAAAAGTGGAAGTCCCTTGTGTGAAAGAATCACAAACCCAGGCACATCAAAAGATCCTGAATCGGCATTCCGTTATCGGAAAACTCAAGGTGCATAAACCGGTAAAGTGGTCCACCCCAAGTACATACAACTGACCAGCTAGTTGCATACGTGCTATCCAGCTATCTCGTCAGAAGGAAAAACGAAGACAAAATAAGATTAGGCGTGTTTATTACCCTCTTTTCCATTGCACCCTGATTCGGCACCTTGGAATAGGATGGTGGCCATTTTTAAGCATATATATATATACATATATATATATATACATTGAAACAAAGAAAGGGAAAACTGACCAGAAACAATAGATAAATAGTGAAAACTTTGAGCAAAGAAAATGAGAAAAGAAAACGAAACCGATGGAAGCCCATTTTCTGTGCTCAAAATTTCAAAATATACACGCATATATATATATATGTATATATATACATTATATGTGACCCGCTACAACAAAAGGGTCCTAAAGTCGCGCACGGTCGAAGCCGTGAAAATCGAGTTTGAAGTCAGAGCATCAAAATTGGTCAAAACTTACGATTTTCTGATTTTGACATATTATTGTAGTCTGACATATCTTCTATCATCTGTCGAAATTTTGAAGCAAAATGGTGAAAGGAAAGACCAAAAAATAGCGTTTTTCTGGGCCGTGTTTTTTGGCGTTTCAACGAGGCAGAAACTGGTTCCAAAATTTGGATTGAGCGCCACAGATAGGCTCCGCCCCTAACAACGACCAGAGTGATCTCATTGGTCAGTTTGCTGCTTGCCGCTAACCGAAGCGTGAAGCTCACACACTGCCCAGTCGACTGGTGCGTGCAGGCGGGGTGCGCTATGCCAAGCCGCTTCTCCTGGCATCCTGGTCACTGATTGGTCGGTGAGGAGACCGCCGACGCTGTGCTTGAATGAGCATTTCGGGAGTTGCTAGGGCTTGCCTTCTATTGTCCGGAGGTGAAAACTGACTTGCGTGTCCCTTGATCGCGATTGCGTCGCAAGGAAAGCTTTTAGAGTGCTTTTCTTGAAACAGTGATTTCCCAGACGTCTCGACATGCTCTCTTTTAAACATCGATATCTCCGCAGCCGATTATTTTTATAAGATGTGTTATATATCAATTTAAAGCAGAAAGATTAGGAAATTATGCCATGCAATTTTCAAATAATTGACCTCGCCAGACTTTAGGATCATTTTGTAGTAGCGGGTCACATATGTGTATATATATCTTAAATATAATTTCTTCATTTATTTGTCATAATCATTATTGATATGTAGGAGGATGGAACCGCTCTTAGCCCTAATTGACCACTGAAGGAGTATGGAAGAGATGACAATTGGGACAAAATAGGGGTACCAGTAAATTGCAGTTGAATGCTCAGACGCCATTTCGAAAAATGCACAAAATGCCTGATTTGACCCTTATTTGACCTTGAAAGTGACCTTGAGAGGTGACAGTGACCTTGAAGTGCAGAAATGATGTTTAGAATCACATTCTCTAACCCTGTAAATCTTCAAAATGGGATTCATAACATTAATCAACCTTTTCAATTTGTAACTGCAGTTGACCTTTAACCCGGATGGCGGCCATATTGGATTCCACCAATATGGCAGCCCCAAGGGTTTTTAATCTTGGCGCCCATCAAAAATCGAAAGAGTATGGTACAAGGGACCTAAGATCAAAATTTGGTGCTTTTGGAAGAATCTGAACCAAACAACCCATTTTGAGCCCTTAGGCACCCAACTATGAGGTCATAATCAAAGGTCAGGAGCCCTTCATTATGAAAAAGAAATGCAAGGAAATATCTTGTGACTTTGATTTTTCAAAGGCAGATGAACCACGCCACTTTGATATTACCCTAACTAGGCCGGGGGGGGGGGGACCTCCGAGGCCCCCCCTCGACGTTCCGCGCGATATATCGCAATCGCAAAAAGCTTTCGCTGCGACGTTTCATGACTTTTTTCTTTCGAGTCTCCCGCATCTTTTGACACCAAATTTGCGACGCCCGGGCACGCGGTTCCGAAGTTGCACATAAATATGTACATGCATGTCAGACCAAAAATTGCTCAAAAATGTGAATTCGTGTACAATTTCAATGCAAACTGTGCTTACAGGCAAATTCATAAAAGCATGATTATTTGGCTGTTTATTGACTAAAATCAATGAATAACATATTTTCTTGTTCGGAGCGATGTCGCGGACAAATTTTTAAAAAACAATGAAAAACATAAAGTCGAAAAACAGGGAAATACATAAGAAATTCAAAAAAACAATAAAATACTTAAGTTTTTTTTCTGATATCACAATTGTTTTTAACAACATTTGCTAAGAATACTAAAAAGAATATTTACACAAAAAATGTGCCTGTTTTGAGCTTTATTTTGTAATTTATATCAAATAGTCTGATTTTATGCATCATTATGCATAAATTAGCATAATTTAGCATAAATGATAATTTTAAAAAAAATCAACTTCATGGTATTTTAGATTACATCATAGGCAATGTGTGTGCCAATTTTCGTCGCGATCGTGCGGTTAACGGCTGAGATCTGGGGGGGGGGGGAGGCCTAGGAGGCCCCCCCCCTCCCCCCCCGCTCTATCAACTACCTAAATAGCCCGGCCTAGTTAGGGTTAATGAACGCACATTAACATGTCAATACTCAAAAAAGAAATTTTGTAAAAAAATGTGCAGATAAACTCATGATATCATATCTTGCACTAACTTTTTTAGAGAGCTTGATTGCACCATAACTTCTTGCCACCGTGTGGCAAAATATGTGCCTCTTGCCTCACTGTTTTTGTTTTGTTTTGTTTTGCTGTGTTTGTTTGTTTTTTACTACCTCATATCCCATTGACTTGTGCACTAAAAATGTTGCTGGAGTTTGTCTCATCATATCTGAGCAAGCCTTTATGAGTCATTTCGTGCAGGCAATTAGAACTCACAGTACTTCGGTATTCTGAAAGTGAAATTGATTTTTAAGAGTTTAACTGAATTTGCATTTTCTACTTTCTATATCTGTATTTGTAATAGAAAATAAATTAGAGGTCTAGGGAAATTTTTCTGTTTTTTGTTAGACTATATACTATATTTGGGTCACTTGCTTTTTAAATACATGTTTCATAGATGACCTTTTTGGACGATGTGAATATTTTTGCGCACTTGCCTTTGTCAGGGTGATGTCCTGATGACGGCAAGAACTTTACTCGTGAGTGCTTTTGAAAGTCGATCCTTGAACTTTAAAGATTGTGGGCCACATATGCAGGCTGAAATTTTGAAGTTGCTTTTTAATCAGTCACGAATTAGTGAGAAGTGTTAAATTTCAAAGCTTCTTTAAGAAAAATTAGGTATAAGTGAGTTTGTATTGTGAAATTATAGTGATCATTAAGTAAAGTGGGATAAGAGCCCTTTATAAGCCTCCGCCAAGAAGTGGTGCCGGAATTGTTATGGCTTTGAGTAGTCCATCCCTCCGTGAGTGTGGTAGCTTGAAAACTGTTTAAATAATCATATGTGAATAAAACGTGGTAAGCCTATGCATGACCAAGTCGATCTTGGAATCAGATTAAAGGTCACAGTCAAATTTGTCCAGTTTTTATTTGTAACAGATTCATACAATATTATGTCTGTTCCTATTTCATTGTTTCCTCACATTTTCAGCCTGATGCTAGCTTTGATCACTACTTGAAGAGGGAAAGCAGAAGCAGATGCAGCTCTACTTGCTTGACAGAGGACGTCAGAAGGATAACATAGACCAATATTACTTCATTGTTGATCACTTGGTACTACCCTGCCCTGGTGATATCATTAAGAGTGCCTTCGATACATTGTTAAAAGCGCATTTGTTTGGTCTACCGTATGCAAAACCTCTCCTCATCCTTAGGACATTCAGAATCACCCCGAGTTCCTGAACTGAGATCTAAACTTGCAAATCAAAAATGAAGCTGCTTTGTAGGAGACAGTTTCCCACTGAAACTGTTTTTTTTTTCACTGTTTGCCTTATAAACATGGACTGAGTGATGGACAAACAATAAAATGCAGCCAGGGGGCCTGTGCACGGACATAATTTGATTCCTTCAGTGGTTTTAGAAGACAGTTAAAGAATCATCACTGTGACAATGAAATTGTGAAGGTACTCCAAATCCAGTTCTACGACAATGTGATTGAGGAACTGAGATAGAGACTGATGATATACAGTGTAGACCGATTTGAGTGACTCTTCATGGAAGTGCGCCCTCTTAAGGCGACGCCATAACTGGGGGCCGAGTCGGCCAAGCACCGTGCGTGCGTGGCAAGGGTGCCAGCAGCAGCCAGTGCTTTTACCACCCGGCGCTGGCAGCGATCGACGCGTCTGGCTTTGTGACAACTAGAGTCTACTTTTTTTTTCGCTAGCTAATCTAAAAAAAAAAAAAAAAATTAAACAACTTATATCAACTATGAGCGAATGGGTAGATGACATACAGCTGTAGCCAAAACTTGAATTTCAAGGTAAATATAGGTACGATCCGTGAATGTTTGTTGACTCTATTTCTTTTGCGATGACTTGGGTACTCGCGTGTAAGCTCCATATATTCACATTTGTGTAAGAGAATGAAAACACCTGGGGAGAACTATGGCTAGGCACAGGCAGATGTCTTGCTCGTAAGCCTAGACTGTTGAGAAGTTAACTGATATACCGTAAAGTTCCGTGTATAAGACGCACCCGTGTATAAGACGCACCCCTACTTTTGGACCTAAAATTTAAAAAAAAAAAAACGAAAATTTCCATGCAAATATTGCTTGTGTCATACATATTATTTCTGCTCAAAATTTCCCTAGAATGCAGCATGTATTTGCTCTATTTTTCGTTTCCTTTTATGCTTTCTTTTAACGGTATTCATCGGACATCGGCAAAATATGGAAGACGCAAAATGCGAGACTTGTCTCGGTACTCACTTGCTATTGTTTCGCCTTTCAATCGTGGTACATGTATCATATCGTACTCATGAGTGTACAGTACGATCTTTGCTATCATACATAGCAGAGGGTGTCTCGCATATTGACGCATGTCAGACTGGAAGGTTCATTACGAAAAATAAGAAAAACATCAACAAGTGTAGCAGAGG
The DNA here is from genome assembly GCF_040938485.1 of Diadema antillarum. Lineage (NCBI taxonomy): Eukaryota > Metazoa > Echinodermata > Echinoidea > Diadematoida > Diadematidae > Diadema > Diadema antillarum. Next base: position 53,472 of record NW_027272543.1, on the reverse strand, counting down.
GATCGTACGGCGAGACGTAACGTGCGTACGGTAATTACACTCACTGTTGTTTCGCCTGGAGGGCTTACCAGTAACAAGTGTGTCTCTTGTACCATGCTTGTATGCACAGTGCTAGCCTTTTGCAAAAGGCAGCTCCCTATAATTTCAGAGCAATGGACTTGCACACACAGCGCGCAACGGGCAAGCGCGCTCCGATCCGATCGCTGTGTGCACGACGCGAGTCCATTGCAAGAGCCTCTCTAGCTCTGCAGCTGCTGCCTTTGCACAAGGCTTGCTAGCTAGCTAGCTAGCTACACAGTGTAGCTACGCTATCCTACCTGTGATGGCCTCGTGAAGAGCATGCAAATGAACGCCATGGATATGCATGCATGCTTCACACATCGTTCATATTTCATACGGTGACAATAGTGTCGATTCTACTCCGTATTTTACAGCTTTTGTCTATGGCCATATTGATACTAGTACATTGATATGTTTTACGGTATCGGTAATTTAGTAATGATACCTGTACATCGCGTATTTCAGCTACTAGGTTGGCTGTTGGTACAATGTAGCTTGGTAGACTGATACATCGGTAGCAGTGCTGTTACAGCTGTTGTCTATGGCCAGATTGATACATCGTTACTGCACAAGGCCGATGTAAGTTTATCCCGTATTTGCAGCTTTTGTGTGTGTCCAGATTGAAAGATCGCTCATTTATCCGTAAGTTTTAGTGATTGCTTACCTTCCAAACGTCGATGGGCATACATGGCCCCAAGGTGACCTTATAAAATTGGGTGTAAATTTACATGACAGATTTTTTTTCGTAATTCGACTGTACCCGTGTATACGACGCACCCCCGATTTTCAATGTTTTCCGACGAAAAAATAGTGCGTCTTATACACGGAACTTTACGGTAATTAAATACAAATAATGAATCAGAATCTTGAGCTAGATATGGCGCTATGAATAGCAACTTATCAGTTAACTTAAACCTTAATAGGCTTATACCTTTACTCGGGCCAGCGGGGTAGAATCTGTCTAACGTTTTTTAGATCTTGTCTAGAATTCTAGGCAAGAGTCCAGACTAGATCTAGACCTGTCTAGACCTATTGACTTCTAGAACCCTATATCCTATATGATTTTCAGTTGTCACTAACTTCAGGCAAGCCTAACTAAGCAAACCAAACTGAAGGCAAATCTAGGCGTTTCTAAGCCGTATAAACTTAATTTACGTCGCCTGATGTCAACAACCAAAACTTCTACTGTTTAGGTCTAAGTAACCTTGCATAACATCGCGCTATTCCATGCCTACAATTATAATCTACAAAAGTGATTTTCATATAAAACTTTCTTGGTATGATTATGAAGATGTTTGCCACCATTCATGGCAGTTTAATATTTATAAGTATCACTTTATCAAAAATTAATTCAAATCCACAGTTCCAGGCCAAAATTGAATATGGTCAATTCAATGCTGAACAATTAGTGAAGAAGTGAAAACAATATAAGAATTTAACACATCTTGAAACATTTATTTAGCTGTAGTGTAGGCTGTAAAATGTTTGTCTTAATGATATAGTATAGCAGGAAGTGTATTCTAACTTTGGTAAGCATTGCACCAAGCATAAAAAAAAATCAGTGAATTATCAAAATCTTTGATCCGAACTTGTCTTCTAAAATGAACAACATATTTTACGAATATGCAATGATAGCCTAATCAAATAGAGAATCTAGTAGGCATACGCAAAAGTTTGTTTCGAAAATCTGCATTTTTTATACCGTTGTATTTCACTAATTGTCTCTAAGTGTATAATATTCATCATGCGTCAGTAGTGTCTGAATTTCACACACTGACGTGCAGCTTTCATTTCCGGTTTTCTGTTATTTGTGCACCCAACAACTGCACAATATGTTTTCCTGATCCTTCCTTTGAAGCTTTCATTGTAGATCAATATGTCTGAATCACTCAATTTGTCCAAAAGAAAGGCATTAAATGCCGCTGAATGACTTTTCCACTGTGAGTAAACAATCACAACATTAGCGTGGCGGTCGCTGGCGCAGCGGCCGCGCCCGGCTAACTAAGCGCTATGGGTACGCTAGGCTGCTGAGCTGCCAGTGCTACTCACTGGGTAGCTACTGGCTCGCTGGAAGCTTCGGTTGGCCCCCAGCTATGGCGACCTATATACCGCCGGTGAATAGGTCATCGAAATTGAATCGGTCTATAGTTGATGAAGCAGTACGCTTTATTAGTTGATGACAGTATTGATGAAGAGGTGATTACCTTTAGATAGTCCAGGGGACATAGAACAACGAGCTTGTAACTTTTACATGTGCTAGACACCTTTTTTTGTCAGTGTGGAGTAATGCCTTACCACGGTAACATCAAATTTTCATAAAGATTACAAATACAAAATATGGATCAAGCTACTCAGTTTTAAATCAATTCTGTTGAAATTCGAGTGTCCAGAAATCTGTTGCCATGGCAACAGCAGTTTTTAAACAAATCATACAAAATTGTGTAAATCATGCTGCTCTCTTAGTTTTTTTTAGCATTTAAGTTGGAATTTGATACATATGGTCACTATAATATCTTATCGTGCTAGACACTTTTTTGTGAGGGTCATAAATCCATTTCCATGGCAACAGCATCTTTAGACAAATCATCCCAAAATATGTGGATTCAGCTAACTCCCACAGATTTTGAGCGTTTGACTTTAAATTTGGCACATGTGACCACTGAATTATATATGTGCAAATTTCATCTTTCGTCATTGTCAAATAGTGTGTTGCCATGGTAATGGCATTTTGTAATGAAAATCATATAAATTACAAGTGGATTTAGCTAACTCTCTCAATTCTTAGCATTTAACATGAGATATGACACATACATTGTGACAAGATAAATTTTAGATGTGCAAAACACATCTCCTGTCAATGTTGAACAATGCGTTGCCATACTAACATTATTTTTTCAATACAAAGCATACTAAAATATTGTGATGACTTATAACTCTCTCACATTTCAAGCATTTGACTTGAAATTTGGCACAAAAGTGTGACCACTGCAGTACGTTAATGTGCAAATGTCATCTTTTATCATTGTCAAACAAAGTGTTATCATGGCAATGACATTTTCAAATGAAAATCTTACACATTACCAGTTGATTTAGCTATCTCCCTCAGTTTTTTGAGCGTCTAACTTGAAATATTGCACAGAGAGCCAATGTAATTTTCGATGTGCAAAGCACATCTTTTGTCAACGTTGGAAGGTGTTGCCATGGTAACCATCTTTTTAAATGAAAATCACACAAAAAATACTGTGAATTGGGTAAGCTCCCTCAGCTTTCTAGCATTTGACTTGAGGTTTCGCACATGTGACCAGTGTAATCTTTAAATGAGTAGCACACTGATGTCAGTGTTGAACAATCTGTTGCTATGGTAACACTTTTTTTTTTTCAATAAAAGGCATACGAGAATATTGTGGATTGAGCTAACTTTCTCAGTTTTAGGTGGGGGTATCAATCACATCCAGTTCTAGTTGAAAATGTTGGGCCAAGAAGGCCTAATGTGTGTCATTTGAATATTTCAATGATCTGAATGTCACATGCTTGTATCATTACTTGCAATAGCATTGATCAAAAGAAAGAGTCTATGTTCAAATTTTAGAACCAATTTGGCTTATCTATGTTGAATATTTGAATTATACAGCTGAGCAGGCAATTCAATTTGAACATTTGAATTATGAAGCCAAGAAGATCTAATACTAGTATGAATTCCATTTGAAAATTCAACTTATAGTGCCAAGAAGGCCCAAGGTATTCAGAGTGAGTATTTAAATTTGATATTGAGCCAACAATTCCTATAATGTATCTCATTTGCATAGATAATTAAAGAACAAACTAAAAGGGCCAAAGGTATTTCATTTTAATACTTATATTGTAGAGATGAGGCTATCATTACATGTAACAGAATTGCTGTGTTTTGTTGTGACAGGCAGTTATTAAATATTTTGATTAACTTTGTAGCACGTGACTGTCTTTCACCTACTGTACTTACATTACTGTGTCATTTTGTGCGATTGAAGTGTGAAGAGTGTGAAATGATGTCAAGATATTAACACTTCAAAGTGTTAATAAGCTGACATCACTTGGAGTTTATTTCACACTCTGAAGCGTTGAATCAACACTTTTATAGTGTTAAATAAACACCAAATGATGTGAACTTATAACACTTGGAAGTGTTAAAATAACACCATGACAGGTGTTGGGGTATAGATTCTAACAACAAATAATATTGAAGTTACACTGTCATTGGTGTTAAAGGGTGTCAAAAGAACATCAAATGGTGTCAACTTATTAATAATCTAAGCAACACCAAAAGCTGGTGTTGGTATATTTTAACATCATGGGTGTTGAACTTACACCATCACTGGTGTTGGGGTGTCAAATGAACACCATATGGTGTCAACTTCTTAACACTCTCTGAAGTGTTGAAATAACACTGAGGCTGGTGTTGGTATATTTTAACACCCACGGGTGTTGGTATCTTAACACCAGTGACGGTGTAACTTCAACACCAGATGGTGTGGTCCTATATTGAAGCTGAGCTGGTGTTAGACTTAACACCCATGGTGTTAAATCTAACACCACTGTTTTTGCAGTGCAGGCACATCCCAAGAGATGGCGTGCTGCGAACTAGGTCTGCATACGCATTATAACATATATGCATGCACCACCGTGTCTCATTGTGCCTGAGCAGTAGTGAGCGAAATGTCATACATCTTACCTACGATTTCTTCTTGTGACAAACGATTATCTTTTACCCTAGTGTTGTAGAATTCACCGCGATGGACATTGTCTTTACAAGTTTCTACATCTAGTTTAACTGCTGCCTCATGGCAGGTCACTGAAATGGAAGAATTGTTTGTTTCAATATCATTACCTGTTGCAATTGCTGCTGATTCTGTAACAGCAAGGAGACTAATGACAAAAATCCTTCGTTTCTTCGGAGATAGAGGGTGTTCCACCTCATTGGCCAGAGTGAAAGACACATTGAGCAGCGCAGTTATCACTGCAGGCACACCCAGATTCTGTCAAAAAAGAGAAAAAGAAAAAAAAAGTCATAACACAAAATTGTGGCATATCTTCCTATTGTCTCCCAAGGTGATCCATTGTAGATTATGTCACTGAAATCTGGAAACTTTTTTACCTGACATCAGGGCTTAAAGAAGAAATCCATTCCAAAATTTCATTAATTTCATAAGAGAACAAAATCCCCTCCAGCAGAACAGTGCAAAAATGATAAAAATCAAATGAAAAATAAGGAAGTTATGATATTTTGACATTGCAAAATTTTTGTAGAGAACACTTCTTGACCAATTGTTACAAATATTCAAAATCAGCAAGCTGACAATGTCATGCTCTAACAATTTCTTATTAATTTCATATACACAAATGAAAAAAAAATCTCATATTTCAGCTGCATAAATTTAAGGCGAGTGCCAAACTGTGTCTCGCCCATTCGCATAAAAGAAATTTAAGTTTTTCTAAATCCTGGAAGTTCATTGATCCCGCCTATGACCTTTGACCTTGTGGTGACCTTCAATTCCCCAAGGGACATTTATCAGCCAAGTTTGGTCACAAACAAAGATATGGATCAAAAGTTATGAGACATAATCAAAACGCGGCGTAAAAACTTAACATTGGACCCTAAAAGTTCGTTGACCCCTGTCTGTGACCTTTGACCTTGTGGTGAATGTCAGTTCCCGAAGGGAAATCTCACATCCAAGTTTGGTCACAAACGGACATATACATCAAAAGTTATGAACCACAATCGAAACGCACCGTAAAAATTTAACATTGGACCCTTAAAGTTCGTTGACCTCTGTCTGTGACCTTTGACCTTGTGGTCAACTTCAACTCCTCAAGGGACATCTACCATCCAAGTTTGGTCACAAACGAACCTATATGTCAAAAGTTATGAACCATAATCGAAACGTGCTGTAAAAACTTAAAGGACAAGTCCACCTTCATATACATAAGGATTGAGAGAATGCAGCAATATTAGTAGCACACATCGGTGAAAGTTTGAGGAAAATTGGACAATCCGTTCAAAAGTTACGAATATTTTAAGTATCTGCGCAGTCACTGCTGGAAGAGAAGACTACTACAGTGTATGATGTCACATGCGTACAACTATATACGGAAAATAAAAGGAGAATTTCACAAAACTTTACTTTTTGAATAAAGTGCACATTTCTTCGACTTGCTGCTGACACATGTTTAAAAGGGTAATACAGTAAACCTCGCCTAAGTCGACATCGCATAAGTCGACTACCCGATTAAGTCGACACAATAAAAAAGTCCCAATTTTTGCCTTTGTTATTCCTTGAAAATTTCTTCGTCTTAGTCGACATTTATAAGTCGACAACTCGCGAAAGTCGACCTGATTTTTGAGTGCCAACTGTGCTGAAATACGTGTTAATTCCCTCGTCTAAGTCGACATAATTTTTTCGCTCAAAATCTAATCGCCATTCTCTGAAAGAGAATTATTTTCCCGCTCCGATTCGCAGCATATCTACTTGGTAATTCGCTAGTTTACGGCGCGGTAGCGTTCGCGCCATGTGTCCATTGTCTTGTACGGCAGATGGGCATACACTCATTTACATTGGAGAATTACATGTAGCACCCAAAGCAGTTCACTTTCCCCCTTTTCTCCTTCTCGTTATTCTCTAAACGCACACATTTTGGACACCTATAGGTCCTGGTAGAGAATCATTATGAGAACATGAAATAGGTGTTTCCGTTTATCCGAATATTCTAACGTTAATTATTCCGCAGCGGTATCAGAACCTGGGCCCGTTTTTAGAAAATTAATTAAAATGCAACTACAGTTGAACCTCTCTTATCCGGCCTCCTTTTATCCGGATCTCTCTATTATACGGACGCAATCTCGCCGTGATTTTTTAAAAATAATTACGGGAGGAAAGGTGGATTCTAAACTCCTTGAGAACTCCTACTCAAACACACATGAATTACATATTACTTCCAACATGATTAACATACATTACATCAAATTTCCTTCCAAATTGCTTACCTTCAGACATTTTAACATCCCCAAACATCCCCAAATCATCGCAAGAACATGGACAGATTATGCGCTCGAGTCCTCTCATATTGCATTGCCACATATAGGTCCATAGATACACAGCCGTCGATATGACTAGATAGACATACATTCTTTCGAGTCATTGGCTGAGCAACGAATGATATTGAACACTCAAAAATTGTTCACACACAGTACACACACAAAGAGAGAGAGAGGGAGACCATCTAACAATGGCAACCTACAGTCGACTTTGCCGAGTCGTGATGATCGAATTTTGAAGCGTAGTTTCGTCGACTCGTACTGTTTATTTTCAAATTCTACTTGATACATTTCTTAATAATTATTCAGGTAAATCATCCCAAGAATTTATAAAAGAAAATGATTTCATTCTTGCAAACACGAACCTCTATTTTGGGGTCTGTTACTGAGTGTAACAATGAAAAGGTTGCAGTATACACATCACTACATGTGGTAACAATGGGCTACATCAGTACATGTGTATGTATATTTATGTACATGTATAAAGCATTGAGTCTCCCGTAACCGGCCAAATCCCTTATCCGGATGAGCCCCGGTCCCGACTTGTCCAGATACGAGAGGTTCCACTGTACTATGTAATTAAATGCAACTAAAAATCAAATGCAGGACTGGTGTATCAAGTCACGAGCAACTTTGCACATAAACGCAAGTGCGTTGCTGAAAAGGCTTGCGTTTGATCATATGAAACGAGAAAATAATTGTAGCTGAAACTCAATTGCGTTTAAACGCAACTCTAAAAATCAAATGAAGTCCATCAAAAGAAGTTGCAGTGAAGACTTGCCGTTTTCGTAAGAAACTAGAAACTGCGTTTAAAAGCATCTCTTAACATATACGGAGGTGCGTTATTGTTGAAAGTCTTGAATTATTTTTATTTCGTACGCAAAATTAAAAATTAAACACAACGCAAATCAAATGCAATTGCAAGTCCATAATACCACACGGAACGCAAGCAAGATTTGCGTTTGATAAGCATACGAATCTAGAAAATTGTAGGGAGCTTTTTTTAAAACTCAATAGCGCTTAAATGCGATTCTAAAAATCAAATGCAAGTCCATCAAATCACATGAACGCTGTATTTAAACACAAGAGCGTTGCAGAGAAGACTTGCAGTTTTTGTATGAAACTCTAAGAAACTGCGTTTAAACGCATCTCTAAACATATACGGAAGTGCGTTATTGTTGAAAAGACTTGCATTATTTTTTATTTCGCACGCAAAATTCAAAATTAAACGCAACCCCGAAAATCACACGCAAGTCCATCAAATCACACAGAATGGTGAAAAGACTTGCGTTTGATAATCATCCGAAACTAGAAAATTGTAAGAAACTTAAACTCAATTGCGTTTAAACGCAACTCTTAAAATCAAATGCAAGTCCATGAAATCACAAGCAATGCCATATTTAAAATGCAAGAGCGTTGCAGAAAAGACTTGCAGTGTTTGTACGAAACTAGAAACTGCGTTTAAATGCATAAAAATCTATACGGAAGTGTGTTATCATTGAAAAGACTTTTGATGTGACCGAACTTAGTCTGCACTAGCAGGGGAAAGACATCGCAACATTTACCCGTTTCAAACTACCGAAACACATGCTGCTTCACAAAATATCAATGAAAAAATAGTAGCAAATTATTGTTACAGTTCGCTATGCTGAAGGTTTAGATCTTAGTCCAAAGTTAAATTAGTCCGGCGATGGAAAGACATTTGTTTTTACGAAGGTTAGTAATCCAAAAGATGTCATTTTCGGATTAACAAACTTCTTTCTATTTCAGACTGGCCCGCGCCGTACAGAGCAGAAATGTTGCGATTTTGTCAAAATGGCTACAATACACTTTTCTTTTTTGTCTTGAAAATGTGCTTAATTTCAGAAGAAGAAGGCAGTAGAATACTCACAGAGACATTATGTAATCTGCAATGTGGAGTTAAAAAAATCATTTGAGAAACAATGAAAATAAACAAGGCAAATGCTGAGCGATTATATCTCACCAAATGATGAAGACATTCATTGTGGCCATTTGGAAAAAGGAAAAGTAGAAATTACGCGGTGCGTAACATATGTCCCCGCCGGAAGTAGCATTTAGTGGCAAAATGTACAATATAGGTAAAAAATCAAGGTCAAAGGTCAAAGAAGTCAAAGGTCAAAATTCTGTGTAGAAGTTTTGAAGCCCTCACCTAGTGCCATCACATAAAGCAAACGGAATCGAAATCGGGTTATAAATGGCGAAGGAGTAGCATTTTGTAGCCAATGTACAATAAAGGTCAAAAATCAAGGTCAAAGGTCAAAGAAGTCAAAGGTCAAAATTCTGTGTAGAAGTTTTGAAGCCCTCACCTAGTGCCATCACATAAAGCAAACGGAATCGAAATCGGGTTAGAAATGGCGAAGGAGTAGCATTTTGTAGCCAATGTACAATATAGGTAAAAAATCAAGGTCAAAGGTCAAAGAAGTCAAAGGTCAAAATTCTGTGTAGAAGTTTTGAAGCCCTCACCTAGTGCCATCACATAAAACAAACGGAATCAAAATCGGGTTATAAATGGCGAAGGAGTAGCATTTTGTAGCAAAATGTACCATACAGGTCAAAAATCAAGGTCAAAGGTCAAAGAAGTCAAAGGTCAAAATTCTGTGTAGAAGTTTTGAAGCCCTCACCTAGTGCCATCACATAAAGCAAACGGAATCGAAAATGGGTTAGAAATGGCGAAGGAGTAGCATTTTGAAGCAAAATGTACAATATAGGTAAAAAATCACGGTCAAAGATCAAAGAAGTCAAAGGTCAAAATTCTGTGTAGAAGTTTTGAAGCCCTCACCTAGTGCCATCACATAAAGCAAACGGAATCGAAAATGGGTTAGAAATGGCGAAGGAGTAGCATTTTGAAGCAAAATGTACAATATAGGTAAAAAATCACGGTCAAAGATCAAAGAAGTCAAAGGTCAAAATTCTGTGTAGAAGTTTTGAAGCCCTCACCTAGTGCCATCACATAAAGCAAACGGAATCGAAATCGGGTAAGAAATGGCGAAGGAGTAGCATTTTGTAGCAAAATGTACAATATAGGTCAAAAATCAAGGTCAAAGGTCAAAGAAGTCAAAGGTCAAAATTCTGTGTAGAAGTTTTGAAGCCCTCACCTAGTGCCATCACATAAAGCAAACGGAATCGAAATCGGGTTAGAAATGGCGAAGGAGTAGCATTTTGTAGCCAATGTACAATATAGGTAAAAAATCAAGGTCAAAGGTCAAAGAAGTCAAAGGTCAAAATTCTGTGTAGAAGTTTTGAAGCCCTCACCTAGTGCCATCACATAAAACAAACGGAATCAAAATCGGGTTATAAATGGCGAAGGAGTAGCATTTTGTAGCAAAATGTACCATACAGGTCAAAAATCAAGGTCAAAGGTCAAAGAAGTCAAAGGTCAAAATTCTGTGTAGCAGTTTTGAAGCCCTCACCTAGTGCCATCACATAAAGCAAACGGAATCGAAAATGGGTTAGAAATGGCGAAGGAGTAGCATTTTGAAGCAAAATGTACAATATAGGTAAAAAATCACGGTCAAAGATCAAAGAAGTCAAAGGTCAAAATTCTGTGTAGAAGTTTTGAAGCCCTCACCTAGTGCCATCACATAAAGCAAACGGAATCGAAAATGGGTTAGAAATGGCGAAGGAGTAGCATTTTGAAGCAAAATGTACAATATAGGTAAAAAATCACGGTCAAAGATCAAAGAAGTCAAAGGTCAAAATTCTGTGTAGAAGTTTTGAAGCCCTCACCTAGTGCCATCACATAAAGCAAACGGAATCGAAATCGGGTAAGAAATGGCGAAGGAGTAGCATTTTGTAGCAAAATGTACAATATAGGTCAAAAATCAAGGTCAAAGGTCAAAGAAGTCAAAGGTCAAAATTCTGTGTAGAAGTTTTGAAGCCCTCACCTAGTGCCATCACATAAAGCAAACGGAATCGAAATCGGGTTATAAATGGCGAAGGAGTAGCATTTTGTAGCCAATGTACAATAAAGGTCAAAAATCAAGGTCAAAGGTCAAAGAAGTCAAAGGTCAAAATTCTGTGTAGAAGTTTTGAAGCCCTCACCTAGTGCCATCACATAAAGCAAACGGAATCGAAATCGGGTTAGAAATGGCGAAGGAGTAGCATTTTGTAGCCAATGTACAATATAGGTAAAAAATCAAGGTCAAAGGTCAAAGAAGTCAAAGGTCAAAATTCTGTGTAGAAGTTTTGAAGCCCTCACCTAGTGCCATCACATAAAACAAACGGAATCAAAATCGGGTTATAAATGGCGAAGGAGTAGCATTTTGTAGCAAAATGTACCATACAGGTCAAAAATCAAGGTCAAAGGTCAAAGAAGTCAAAGGTCAAAATTCTGTGTAGAAGTTTTGAAGCCCTCACCTAGTGCCATCACATAAAGCAAACGGAATCGAAAATGGGTTAGAAATGGCGAAGGAGTAGCATTTTGAAGCAAAATGTACAATATAGGTAAAAAATCACGGTCAAAGATCAAAGAAGTCAAAGGTCAAAATTCTGTGTAGAAGTTTTGAAGCCCTCACCTAGTGCCATCACATAAAGCAAACGGAATCGAAAATGGGTTAGAAATGGCAAAGGAGTAGCATTTTGAAGCAAAATGTACAATATAGGTAAAAAATCACGGTCAAAGATCAAAGAAGTCAAAGGTCAAAATTCTGTGTAGAAGTTTTGAAGCCCTCACCTAGTGCCATCACATAAAGCAAACGGAATCGAAATCGGGTAAGAAATGGCGAAGGAGTAGCATTTTGTAGCAAAATGTACAATATAGGTCAAAAATCAAGGTCAAAGGTCAAAGAAGTCAAAGGTCAAAATTCTGTGTAGAAGTTTTGAAGCCCTCACCTAGTGCCATCACATAAAGCAAACGGAATCGAAATCGGGTTAGAAATGGCGAAGGAGTAGCATTTTGTAGCCAATGTACAATATAGGTAAAAAATCAAGGTCAAAGGTCAAAGAAGTCAAAGGTCAAAATTCTGTGTAGAAGTTTTGAAGCCCTCACCTAGTGCCATCACATAAAACAAACGGAATCAAAATCGGGTTATAAATGGCGAAGGAGTAGCATTTTGTAGCAAAATGTACCATACAGGTCAAAAATCAAGGTCAAAGGTCAAAGAAGTCAAAGGTCAAAATTCTGTGTAGCAGTTTTGAAGCCCTCACCTAGTGCCATCACATAAAGCAAACGGAATCGAAAATGGGTTAGAAATGGCGAAGGAGTAGCATTTTGAAGCAAAATGTACAATATAGGTAAAAAATCACGGTCAAAGATCAAAGAAGTCAAAGGTCAAAATTCTGTGTAGAAGTTTTGAAGCCCTCACCTAGTGCCATCACATAAAGCAAACGGAATCGAAAATGGGTTAGAAATGGCGAAGGAGTAGCATTTTGAAGCAAAATGTACAATATAGGTAAAAAATCACGGTCAAAGATCAAAGAAGTCAAAGGTCAAAATTCTGTGTAGAAGTTTTGAAGCCCTCACCTAGTGCCATCACATAAAGCAAACGGAATCGAAATCGGGTAAGAAATGGCGAAGGAGTAGCATTTTGTAGCAAAATGTACAATATAGGTCAAAAATCAAGGTCAAAGGTCAAAGAAGTCAAAGGTCAAAATTCTGTGTAGAAGTTTTGAAGCCCTCACCTAGTGCCATCACATAAAGCAAACGGAATCGAAATCGGGTTAGAAATGGCGAAGGAGTAGCATTTTGTAGCCAATGTACAATATAGGTAAAAAATCAAGGTCAAAGGTCAAAGAAGTCAAAGGTCAAAATTCTGTGTAGAAGTTTTGAAGCCCTCACCTAGTGCCATCACATAAAACAAACGGAATCAAAATCGGGTTATAAATGGCGAAGGAGTAGCATTTTGTAGCAAAATGTACCATACAGGTCAAAAATCAAGGTCAAAGGTCAAAGAAGTCAAAGGTCAAAATTCTGTGTAGAAGTTTTGAAGCCCTCACCTAGTGCCATCACATAAAGCAAACGGAATCGAAAATGGGTTAGAAATGGCGAAGGAGTAGCATTTTGAAGCAAAATGTACAATATAGGTAAAAAATCACGGTCAAAGATCAAAGAAGTCAAAGGTCAAAATTCTGTGTAGAAGTTTTGAAGCCCTCACCTAGTGCCATCACATAAAGCAAACGGAATCGAAAATGGGTTAGAAATGGCGAAGGAGTAGCATTTTGAAGCAAAATGTACAATATAGGTAAAAAATCACGGTCAAAGATCAAAGAAGTCAAAGGTCAAAATTCTGTGTAGAAGTTTTGAAGCCCTCACCTAGTGCCATCACATAAAGCAAACGGAATCGAAATCGGGTAAGAAATGGCGAAGGAGTAGCATTTTGTAGCAAAATGTACAATATAGGTCAAAAATCAAGGTCAAAGGTCAAAGAAGTCAAAGGTCAAAATTCTGTGTAGAAGTTTTGAAGCCCTCACCTAGTGCCATCACATAAAGCAAACGGAATCGAAATCGGGTTAGAAATGGCGAAGGAGTAGCATTTTGTAGCCAATGTACAATATAGGTAAAAAATCAAGGTCAAAGGTCAAAGAAGTCAAAGGTCAAAATTCTGTGTAGAAGTTTTGAAGCCCTCACCTAGTGCCATCACATAAAACAAACGGAATCAAAATCGGGTTATAAATGGCGAAGGAGTAGCATTTTGTAGCAAAATGTACCATACAGGTCAAAAATCAAGGTCAAAGGTCAAAGAAGTCAAAGGTCAAAATTCTGTGTAGCAGTTTTGAAGCCCTCACCTAGTGCCATCACATAAAGCAAACGGAATCGAAAATGGGTTAGAAATGGCGAAGGAGTAGCATTTTGAAGCAAAATGTACAATATAGGTAAAAAATCACGGTCAAAGATCAAAGAAGTCAAAGGTCAAAATTCTGTGTAGAAGTTTTGAAGCCCTCACCTAGTGCCATCACATAAAGCAAACGGAATCGAAAATGGGTTAGAAATGGCGAAGGAGTAGCATTTTGAAGCAAAATGTACAATATAGGTAAAAAATCACGGTCAAAGATCAAAGAAGTCAAAGGTCAAAATTCTGTGTAGAAGTTTTGAAGCCCTCACCTAGTGCCATCACATAAAGCAAACGGAATCGAAATCGGGTAAGAAATGGCGAAGGAGTAGCGTTTTGTAGCAAAATGTACAATATAGGTCAAAAATCAAGGTCAAAGGTCAAAGAAGTCAAAGGTCAAAATTCTGTGTAGAAGTTTTGAAGCCCTCACCTAGTGCCATCACATAAAGCAAACGGAATCGAAATCGGGTTAGAAATGGCGAAGGAGTAGCATTTTGAAGCAAAATGTACAATATAGGTCAAAGGTCAAGGTCAAAGGTCACAACTGAAATTCTGTGTAGAAGTTTCAAAGCTCCCATGTAGTGCTATCATATAAAGCAAACAGAATCAAAATTGGCTCATAAATGACAGAGAAGTAGCAAATTGAACATTTTGATCACACACGGACGCACAGACGGACGGACGGACACACGGACACACACACGTATGGAGCCCGTTTCATAGTCCCCTGCTAGAACTCGTTCGGCGGGGACAAAAATGGCTGTAATGGCCGTTGAGGGGGCAATTTGCAATGGCCCAATTATCTAAATTTACTTTTGAATGTGATTTCCCACCTGTTTACAAAATCTTATTGGTTTTCCCTTCCCTCATAAAAGGGAAGGGAATCATCCCAAGTTTATTTGGGCACTAGTGTACTTTCACACCTGTTTGTAAAATGATCTTCAAACATGCACAATCTCACTCTGAATATCGAACAGCCTTGAATATTTACATCTGAGCAAGATTAAAGGCCAGTAGAAAGGAATTTCCACCGTTTTTACACTTGTCGGAATATGTCGATCACAGCTAGTTTCGCTTTGCGATAACTGCAGTACACAGGAGCAGACAGCGCGCAACACGGTGTACATGGCAGCGAGCGCAAGATTGATCTGAATGTAGCTATCTCACAGCAATCAGCGCAAGTTCTTCTATGGTATCTTTGAAAAGATAATACTTTTTTTCTGCCTTTCTCTCAGCTTGTACCAAGTCGTGGTAGTGATTGAGGATTGGGGTTGTTCATGTTGTGTGTGTGTGTGTGTGTGTGTGTGCTTTGCATCATGCTAAAATTTGGTATCGTGGGAAGGGCAGGAGGGTGTGTTTTTGGCGGTTTGTCTCGAACATTTTTGGTAGAGTGATGTGATTGGGTGTGTTTTTGGAATCCCTTTTTCATTTAACATCTAACATAGCAGAACAAAGTCTATTTGGTTTGAGTTGTACATCTTTAAGGCTTAGGGTCTGCTCTTTCAGAGTGGGGTCTTATGTGGAAACTCATGTTCGCGACTTTTTGTTTTTGTTTTGAGGTGCAGGGTCACATATTTTATTTATTGCGATTTATTTCGATTGGAAGGACATTATAAATTAATTAGTTTTTCCTTTGTTCTGCTGGTTGAAATACATGTATTGTTTTAAAAAATATTTGCTATTGGAAAGGGTTGACGTACTTGAATATCATAATGAGATTTACTTCATTGCGGTATATAAACTACGTCATTACCATGTCCTTCACTACTATGCGGGTTTCGACTTTCTTTCTATTATCTAAGATTTTATGAGGTTTAGTTTTGCAACTGTCATAAGCTATCTAGGCTATAGGCAAGATACTCATAAAAATGAAAATTTTGTTGGGGCGGGTAGGCTGAATGTCAATGCAAGTCTGCATATATCGCCACTCGCCAGCTACATATAGTTTTTTTTTTTTCCACTTTTTTTTTTCCTCAATTTATTGGCTGGGTTAGGGATCGGTATCTAGGGATATGGATAGGGCGTGGTTGAGGTATGTTAGATGTTGTGTGTTTGGAATGTTTGTACCACATGTGCAGTTGGAAGGAGACATAGGTTCCTTTTCTGTGATGGTTCTGCTATTTGCTCGCACTCAAACTAATTACATGTTTATACAAATCAGCTGTGCTCTCTTTGTACTCACAACTCGTTGGAAATTCTTGGAGAGGCCTGAACGGGAACGCATGGGAGAGGACTTTGTATTATTCATGTCTTGTACCAATGCACGCTTTATCATTCATAATGAGAATCTAGTTATATAATGGAAACAAATGAGCATCTTACGTTAATTTCTTTGAATGTTCGGGGAATAAGGGATAGGGCTAAGAGGAATAACATTTTTGCATGGTGTAAAAGCAAAGGAAGTGACATTGTTTTTCTTCAAGAAACTTATAGTACTGTTGATGTAGAGGAAAGGTGGAGCTCAGAGTGGGATGGCTCAATGTTTTTCAGCCATGGATCAAACCATAGTAGGGGAACTTTAGTTTTGTTATCCCCAAATTTAAAGTTTAAATTTGAGAATGTTTTATTAGATAAAGATGGGCGTTATATATTACTGAAGGGAGAACTGAGAAGCGTGAAAATATTAGTAGGTAATTGTTATTTCCCAACTAGAGATAAAGAAAAAACACAGTTTGAGTTTTTGGATAAGCTAAATACTAAGATAGCGGAATTGTATGATCCTTCTCAGCTAGTAGTTTTAGGGGGAGATTTCAATATACTCATGAATGGAAAATTAGATTATATGGGGCAAAAGAATATTATAAAAACTAAGTTTAATGAGAAATTGGAAGAATTTTTGAGAAGGTATGAGCTAGAAGATGTGTGGCGAAAAAGAAACCCGGATAAAAGGGAATTTACTTTTAGGCAAAAGTGGCCAATCGTTCAAAGTCGTTTAGACTATTGGTTTTTTTCCTCTAATGCACTTAATTTGGTTAATAAGTGCGATATCATTACGTCAATTACACCTGATCATTCTTGTATCTTGTTACAACTTAAGAATCTAGCAGATAAATTTTCATTTGGTAAATCTTATTGGAAATTTAATAATAGTTTATGTGCAGATCTTGAGTTTGTTAATATGTTGAATGAGAAAATTTATCAATTAAGGGAACAATTGATTCCAGAAATCCAGGATAAATTACTTTTTTGGGATTTTTTAAAGATGAAAATGAGAAATATTATAATCAGTTATTCGAAGGAGAAGGCAAAACGAAGGAGAAAGGAAATAGAAAAGTTAGAATCAGAAATAAGTCATTTACAAACTCAATTATTGACTTTACCTGTAAAATTTATAACGGATGAAATTGAAGAGAAAAAAACAGCACTAAACAATTTGTATGATTATTCTCGCCAAGGTCTGAGAATCAGGTCAAGAGCAGAGTGGTATGAAGAGGGAGAACAGAAAACACAGTATTTTGAACAGTTGTTGAAATCTAAGAAAAGGAAAAGTGTTATTAAAGAAGTATACAATGAAAAGAAAGAAATAGTGTCAGATAAAAATGAGATTTTGAAAATTATTAGAACATTTTATGAAAAATTGTATTCTGCTTGTGATATCCTTGAAGATGAAAAGTTGATGTTTTTATCTGGTATTCCCAAATTAAATGAAGAAAGTAGAAATTTATGTGAAGGTGAAGTAACTAAAAATGAATGTTATGAAGTTTTGAAGGAAATGAAAGTTAATAAGTCTCCGGGAAATGATGGATTTACTGTGGAGTTTTATAATACTTTTTGGCCAGTTTTAGGAGATATTTTAGTTGAAACGCTAAATGAGGCATATAATAGGGGGGAACTGTCTACATCTCAAAAGCAAGGAGTAATTACACTTATAGAGAAGGAAGGTAAAGATGGTATGTATGTTCAAAACTATAGACCTATTACTTTGTTAAATGTTGACTATAAGATTTTATCAAAAATATTAGCTAAAAGGATTCAAAAGGTGTTACCGGAAATTATTCATCATGATCAAGTAGGCTATATGAAAAACAGAAATATCGGAGAAGCTGTAAGAATAATAGATGACATTCTTTTTCATGCATTGGAACATCCTTGCGGTTATCTAGTTGCGGTGGACTTTGAGAAAGCATTTGATTCGGTAGCGCATATCTTTTTATTTAAAATTCTGCAATTATTTGGTTTCGGGAATTCATTTCAATTTTGGGTTAAAGTCTTGTACACGGATATCAGTAGCTGTGTTATGAACGGTGGAAACTCAACGGGGTACTTTAATATCAAACGGGGTGTGAGGCAGGGTGATCCTCTGTCTCCATATATATTTTTATTAGCTATGGAAACTTTAGCTGGAGCTATTAGAAAAGATAAGGATATTAATGGAATTAAGTTTGGTCAAAATGAAATAAAACAAATTTTATACGCGGATGATATTTCTTTGTTTGTGAAAGATGAGGGTTCAATTAAAAGGTTACAATTTTTATTTGATGAATTTGGGAAAATAAGTGGTCTCAAAATAAATAAAGGGAAGACTAATTTCTTATGGCTTGGGGAGGAAAAAGATAGGCCAAATATTCATTTGTTTGGGAATTTTGTTCAAGAAATCAAAATATTAGGAATTTATTTTTCCTTAGATGTTAAGGCAAAAGAGAATTTAAATTTTAAAGAAATATTAAGTAAGATAAAAAGTCTTTTAGGATGGTGGAAAGAAAGAGATTTAACACTTATGGGAAAAATACATCTTATGAAAACATTCGCCTTGTCAAAATTGAATTATGTAGCATCACTTATTGTTGTTCCTCAGTGGGTATTTTCAGAAGTCGAAAAAATTACCTTTGATTTCTTATGGCATGGCAAAGACCGTATAAAGAGAAATATTATGTATCAAGATTATGAGTTTGGGGGTTTAAGAATGACGAACTTTCGGTTATTTGTTAAGGCACAACGTATTATGTGGCTAAAACGCCTTCTATATGGAGAAAAAGAAGTTGGGTGGAAATTATTTTTTGACTTCTGTTTTAGTACTGTAGGAGGTAGATTCCTGTTTATGTGTGACTTTGATTCATCTATTATGACAGATAATGTACCACCTTTTTATTCGGAAATATTGAAGGTTTGGCTCGATATCTATAAATATAGACAATTGGAAAATGAGGTTGTAAATCCAATAATATTTAATAATAGGAGTGTACGCATAACAGGTAGGATGTTTTTTCATAGAGATTTATTTGATGCAGGAATAATTACAATACAAGATATATTAGATAACGGTCATTTGAGATCTCAGTCACATTTTCAAAGCTTGGGTCTTGGTTTTAAGGTAGAAGAATTGCTTAAACTGAATGATATATTTAATGCTATACCCCAGAAATGGAAGGATTCTATGAGAGCAGGTACACTTCAGCAAGTTGATTCCACAAACTTTGACTTAAAATTGATTTTTTCTGGTCAGAGAGTAAATTTGCAAGTTTTAAAATCGAGAAAAATATATGAGGCTATGGTGGAAGATTTACAGTCATCTTATGTTTTACAAATCAAAGATGACCACAGTAGCTATGATTATACAAACAAAGAAATAAAAGATCTTTTTATTAAACCGAGTAAGTGTACATTGATAAGAAAATATAGAGAATTTCAATTTATGATGTTACATGGCGTAGTTTACACTAAGGAGCGTTTAATGAAGTTTGGTTTTGTAACAGACAGCCTTTGTTCCTTCTGCCAACATGAGCCTGAAACTTATCTGCATTTATTTTTACACTGTGTTAAAGTGAAACCGTTATGGGAATTCATAATTAATTATTTTGATATAAATGAGTTAAGGAATATGAATTGGAGAGATATATTTGGGGGAATTTCTGGTTATTCAAATAGATCAAAATGTGTAAATACTTTGATTATCTTAACAAAATACATCATTTTTAAATCTAGAACGGGAAATAAGTTACCCACTGGAGAAAAGATGCAAAAGATTATTGTTGAATTAATAAATGAGGAAAAAATCCTTGCGACCAAGGCTGGGAAGCTACATGTACATTTACAAAAATGGGAATATTTTGAGACTTCGTTGAATAAACCAGTCTGAAGCTACGTGCAACGTCTGTGACTTTTAAGAAAATAGTAATGTTTCCATAGTATTCCACTCTTTCTTTTCTTCATTTTTTTCCCTTTCCTTCATTCCTCCTCCTCTTCTTCTTCTTCTTCTTTTTTTTTTCTCTTGTGTTGTTTTGTATTTTCTCCCCCTCCTTTCCCATGCGTTCCTGTCAGCCTGTTGGCGGGCTGATTATATAACTATATTTACTATATTGTGATGTGTAGGCAAGAGCAGTTAACCAAATTAGGTGCATGTGTATGTGTGTGTGTATGGGTGTGTTTGTGTGTGTTTGTGTGTTGCATGTGTACAGATAGGGGTGGGGGAGGAAACAGGAAGGGAGGGAACTGGTGGGGGTGGTCATAGGGACTCAGTAAGGGATATGAGTTAGTAGGTGTATGGGCGGGTATTGGTTGATAAATAATATGGTTCCATTATTTATTACTGTATAATTTTGCTGCATAATTCATTTGGATGATTATTAAGATTAATGCTAGAAGAATTGAATTATCACTGTTAAATTTAAGCAATTTTTTTGAGAGCATAGGGGAAGTGACTGTATGTAAATTGATAATTGTTCATGAAAATGTAATTTTTGTTATGTCATTATGTACAGCAATAGCAAATTTGCTATTATGATCACAAATGTATATTTTCGTCATTTCAATTGTAGCAAATGAAAATTGATATTTTTTTTCTATTACTTTGAATGGAACAGAATAAACATCGTTGAAAAACAAAAAAAAAGTATGTGTGAGGTGGGTGAGTGTGTGTGTGTGTGTTTGTTTGTATGAAAGGAGGTTGTGAAAAATGTGGTTATAAGACAAGGGAGACAGAATATAAAGCCTTTAAAAGAAGGCCTGGAAAAGGGGGACAAAGAAATGAAATAAAAGATATAGAAAAAAAAACCTGGAAAAATGAAACACAAGGTTTACAAAATAGAGAGTCCAACAAAAGATAATGTAAGGAAAGAAAGAAGAGAAACATGTATTATGAAGGAAAGCAAGGGAGAGATGGATATGTTTGAAAAGAAAAGAGGAAAGCAAAGAGAAAAATATAGATTAAAAACAGAAAAGCACTAGGTACAATAATACAATATGAAAGATGAATCAAAACTGGATAAAAGCAAAGATAATTGGGAAGGAAAGAAAGAATTATACAGGTTGAAAAGCAAAGGACGAAAAGGAGTCATTAAAACAACACATAAGAAAAAAGATATTGGAGATGATAGAAAGGAAAGACCCTTGTAGTAGTTGGAGGGAAAAACAACTTGTGAAGGCAGAAAGTACAGTTACATACGTATGTAGGAAGTTTAGAGAGTTAGACAAAAGGAAAACTACAAAAAAAAAAGATTGATGGGAAGGAAAGGAAAATTTAGGTATAGATTCTACCTGAAATTGAAAAAAGAAAATATATAAAAAAAGGAAAGATAAACACAGTAAGTGGCAGCACACACAAAAAATTGAACACGTGCTCAACCGCTTTGAAGCTAAAAGCAATAACGCAAGACTTGGTCGAGGAAAAGAGAAAAACGAATTTTAGCTTTTCAACGACACCATAGAGAAGGCCGCTGTGTCGCTACATTCAGACCAAATGATCACCCGAAGCATGCGCTGAACGTATTCGTACTGTGCTTATGTACAGAGCAGCATTTCAAGTAACCAAGATTTTCCAACGATTTTACGACACTTGTAAATGAGAACTTAGAAGTGTCAAAACTTACGTCTATTCTACTTTGGAGAATCAGTAACTGCGAAACACAGCCCGAACGCCAAATGCGAAGCATTCGGGCTGTGTAGGAAAGGATATTGAGTCATGGTATGAGGAGTATCGCGGTTAAATTCCAACTTAATTACCGGTACTCAAAATTTCTTCAATTTGAATACTTACATATCTGGTCAAATTAACACTTGCCGTGGAACATTTTGCTCCACCAGAAGTTCCTTTCTGAAAATATTGGAGACTTTAAATGATCTGGTCAAGAGGAATCTGTTCAACGGATTTGAAACCTGTGCGCATGCGCTAAGCAGAGTGCAATGTAGCCTTTTCACAAGGCCTTCTTGCTGTATTGCGTTGCTTTCTGGGTGAATGAAGAAGCAATATCCCAGCCGAGCACGACAGCGTGAGAGCAAAAGGGCCTTGTCCAAAGGCGAAAAACATTGCGCCTTTCATGGATATTCATATCGCCAATGCACTATGTGCCTTCACAAAGGTTGTTTCGAAAAACGAAGGGAGGAACAAGGAGAAGGGAGCATGGACTTGTAGAAAAACATCTTTTCAAGACCTTAGGATCAGTTTCACTTTCAAAGTGTGCAAGTGAACGGCAAGTGTGAATTAGATAAGAAACTTAATTATGTAGAGTATAAAAGTAAACCTTTTGCTGGTGAAATACGTAACTAATAGAGAGCTCTGCTTAAATTTGGGTTTGTCTTCCAACGTTCAGTGACAACACTCTTTCAACTCGGAGCGCTCCCACAGTATAACTGTGTAAACTTACCGGTACAAGTAGCCCGACCAGACGCTGTAAGTATGCTGTGCGAATACAGCGTCTGACAGGCGAGGCATGCAGCTTCAAAGTGGGGACCTCAACACAACCAAAAAACTTATGAAAATTTGTACTTTTCTTCGACAAACAGAATACGTTACTCACGCTAAATGCATGCTTGTATTACAGAAGAATTGTTCAACGCACCGGGTCCATAAGAGAGCCCTGCGATAAGTCCGTGGAACAACAAAATGACAATTTCTGGTGCAATTCCTGACCGTCCACAGTTTATCGTTGCAGAATTCAAAATGCGCCTTCATCTCAGCGGATTACTGTAAAAGTGGAAATTTTCGCGGTGTTCAAATTTTCGCGCATTTCGCGCAACCAGAAACTAGCGCGAAAATAAAAGCACGCGAATATTTTTACTTGCCATACGTGCCTGTGCGTGATGTCTTGATTCCGCGGAATTAAAAACACGCGAAACTCTTCCGACCCGGTCAAGCGCGAAAAATTAGTCACGCGAAAATATCCACTTTTACAGTATGCGCATGTGTGACCGGAAGTGCTCCAAAGCGAGCGCGGCATATGCGTTGAGAACGTACTGTATTACAGAACTTACATCGTATTGCGTATGGCCTACTGCCTAACGTCGTCTGCTGCGGAGAGATCTTATGCGTGCGTGCGCTGCTGGAGTGTAGCAGCACGGTTGATAGCATACAGCTCTATGGGGCATTCACATCACGTACATTGTACGTATACATAATGTGTATTCAAATTGGCCTGGCATGAAAGACAATGTACCGTTTGGACTAGCCCGACCAGACGCTGTAAGTACGCTGTGCGAATACAGTGTCTGACAGGCGAGGCATGCAGCTTCAAAGTGAGGAACCTCAACACAACTAAAAAACTTATGAAAATTTATACTTTTATTCTACAAAGAATACATTTGTAGCAGCACAATGAGTCACACTTTCATTTTCTAACATTACTGAGAATTGTTTTCGTCCACTCGCTGACCATATCCGCTAGTGGTCGCTCTACGACGTAGTACAGCCACATTTTACGACCGCTCTGGCCCACTGTCTCGCAAGCACTAATATATTATCATACGTCACATTCCTCGCGAAAAACGTAACTTCACCTCCGGTCACTCCTACGGTCACCATGACAACGTGAGATGGACATCATTTCTAACCAATCTCCTTCTTTCTTCGCTCCACTTCTCGAAGAAGTTTCGCACGCGTGTTACAACTCTCCATTCACAAAAAAATCAACTTTTCACGCACACTACACTTCTTGACCAGCTTTCGACGTGAAAGCACGGAAACGTCAAGTTGTCAACTCGCCAAACTTTATCATCAAACATCGGACTCGCGAACTTCTCTCTCCCTCTCTCAATCTGTCTATCTCTTTTTTCCCTTTCTAACTTCGCCGTCTTCTGGAGCATTCTACATTGTGCTACTTCGCCTTATTTACTGGAATTATACTTTGTGTCGTGTATGTTTTTGTGTATATACCAAACGGGAAAGTGCAATAACTGAACTCTCAATTGGAGGACCATTTCCTGCAACAGCATCGACTCCAGGCGCAGCTCGGCAGCACGGGAGATATTGTGTGTTATAAAATCAACGAATGGTGAGTAGAAGGATACATTCTCTACGCTCTATTAACATCCTACTACGAAATCCCTTCACTGGTGACCCCGACGTGATTTAATTCATCTCCTTGCCACTATGACCGACACCTCGCAAGCGCCTGTTGAGCCCGTTCAGCCCCCGATTGATGACGCGACTTCGAAAACCATCCACTGACATCGCTGTCGATAACACCGCCGTAGCAAACATAAAGCTGCCGCCCTACTGGCCACATGACCCGTTGGTGTGGTTCGCGCAGGTTGAGGCCCAATTCACAACTCGCCGCATTACCAAGGAAGACTCAAAATATGCCTATGTGGTTTCTTCTCTTTCCCCCGACATCGCCCAGGAGGTGCGCGATCTCCTCATCACAAAGCCTGCCGCACAGCCGTACACCACACTGAAGACAGCACTCGTCGCTCGGACATCCGAGTCGGAGCAGCGTAGACTACAGCAGCTCTTGACGGAGGAAGATCTGGGGGATAGGAAGCCAACCCAACTCCTCCGTCGGATGAAACAGCTGCTTGGTGATCGCGTGCTCGAAAACAGCATTCTTCGGCAGCTGTTCGTCCAGCGCATGCCGACAAACGTGCAACAAATACTGGCATCGTCTAGCGATTCGCTGAACTGTCACAGTTAGCGGAGCTCGCCGACCGCATCCTAGCCGTCACAGCGCCTAGTTTTGTCAATGCCATGGCAGCCCCACCCCAAACAACACCCACGTTCAATCAACACCTCCAGGACCAAATACACCGTTTAACAATGCAGGTGGAAACTCTAACAATGCAGCTTCGTAACCGTGAGCGGAGCCGTAGTCGAGGTCGGTCGGCCACACGCAGAAACCGACAGCATACCTCGCGTGGTAGCAGCCCTGCCATACCTGCTCAGACGCCTGCTTCAGACAATGGTGAGTGCTGGTACCATCAAACCTACGGAGAGAACGCTCGCCGTTGTCAACCACCTTGTTGACGACAACCGACATCTGCTCATCAACCACCCGCTACCACGAGCCAGGGAAACGAGCAAGCCAGCGCCTAATGGCGACAAGCAGCGACTGGTTCACACTTACACAGTCGCCTCTTCTACATTTCAGACAAGAACACCGGCACGCAATTCCTCGTCGACACTCGTCAGTGTTCTTCCCCCTTCCCCGGCTGAGAGACGAGTGCAATCAAACACAATCAAACTACAGGCCGCAAACCAGTCACAAATCACAACATACGGTGAACGCTCCTTGACACTAAACCTGGGACTGCGGCGCGTGTGTCGGTGGATTTTCGTACTCGCAGATGTGCCCACACCCATATTAGGAGCCGACTTCCTATGGCATTTCGGTCTGCTAGTTGATGTCAAGCGACACAAACTGATAGATGGAACGACTAATCTTTCGGTTAGCGGCGTCGTCACCGAACCGTCGGCAACGTCTCTCAGTCTAAAAATGCTACGCTCCACCAGCACTCGCTTCGACGCTCTAATTCAGCAACATCCATCAATCACACAACCAGTATACACACCGGCGAGCGTCAAACACTCAGTCACCCATCACATTGAGACTCGAGGTCCCCCCGTCTCCGCTCGACCACGCCGTCTCGCATCCGACCGCCTCGAAGCAGCTAGAGAGGAATTTAGCCATATGCTCGAGCTCGGCATCGTCACGCAATCGTAAAGCAACTGGTCTTCGCCCCTCCACATGGTGCCGAAGAAGACCGCCGGCGATTGGCGACCATGTGGCGATTACCGCGCCCTCAACCGACAAACAGTCCCCGATCGTTACCCCATTCCCCACCTACAAGACTTTGCAGCAAATCTCGATGGCATGACATTATTTTCCAAACTCGACCTCGTTAAGGCGTACCATCAAATTCCCGTTCATCCAGCTGACGTTCACAAAACCGCCATCACCATGCCCTTCGGTCTGTTTGAATATGCTCGCATGCCTTTTGGACTTCGCAACGCAGCGCAGACCTTTCAACGCTTCATGGACGAAGTACTGCGTGGGCTTCCATTCGCCTACGCGTATGTGGACGACGTCCTTGTCGCAAGCCGCTCACACGAGGAACATGAAAAACACCTCAACATTGTGTTTTCACGCTTTGCTGAGTATGGCATCGTCATCAACCCAGCCAAATGCCAACTCGGCGTGCCATCCCTCCACTTCCTCGGCCACGTTGTCGATCACCACGGCATCTCTCCTCTGCCAGACAAGATCGAGGCAATTCAAAACCTCCCAGCCCCTACTTCACTTCGCAAGCTGCGAGAATTTCTGGGTCTCGTCAACTTCTACCGGAGATTTCTCCCTCGATGCGCTGATTTAATGCAACCACTCACCGACAAGTTGAAAAATGCTAAAAGGAAAAATCAGCCCATCTCACTCAGCGACGACGAACTTTCCTCATTCAATGCAGTCAAAGCAGCGCTTTCACAAGCCACCATGCTTGTTCCCCCGAAGATGGATGCACCCCTCTGTCTCCTAACAGACGCGTCGGACGTCGGCGTCGGCGGTGTACTCCAGCAATGCATCGACGGTACATGGCAACCTCTCACGTTTTTTTCTAAACGACTACAGCCAGCTGAAACTCGCTACAGTGCGTTTGGATGAGAGCTGCTCGCCGTCTACCTGTGCATCAAACACTTCCGTCACATGCTCGAGGGAAGACAATTCATCGTGTACACCGACCACAAGCCTCTCACCCACTCTCTCCACAGCCGTCCGGACAGACACTCGCCACGAGAAATTCGTCAGCTCGACTTCATTTTCCAGTTCACGACCGACATCCGCCACATCTCAGGCAAACGGAACACAGCTGCTGACGCACTCTCTCGAGCTTTCATCAACAATGTAAGCACTACCCCCATCGACATCGACGTCATTGCCCTCGCCCAAGAGCACGACGAGGAACTCAAACAACTCACGACTGACAGTTCACTCAAACTTTCACCAGTGCCAATCCCCTCATCAGATCGCACGATATTATGTGATTTGTCAACTGGATTTCCTCGTCCATACATCCCAGCCCCTCATCGCCAGGCGATCTTTCTCTCCCTTCATCAACTCTCTCATCCAGGGGTAAGAGCAACGCAGAAACTGGTCACTTACAGATTTGTTTGGAACGGCATCAATCGTGATGTTCGTTCATGGGCCAAAACATGTCTACAGTGCCAACGCAGCAAAATTCATCGCCACAACAAAGCACCCCTCGGCACTTTCTCATCGCCCGATGCACGATTCGACCATGTTCACATCGACATCGTCGGCCCACTCCCTCCATCAAACGGTCACACATGTATACCTCCTCACATGTGTCGATCGATTCACACGATGGCCAGAAGCCTTCCCTATGAGCGACATCACAGCTGAAACAGTCACTCGAGTCTTCGTCACTCACTGGGTCACACGATTTGGCGCACCATCGACCATCACAACAGACAGAGGTCGTCACTTTGAATCCAATCTCTTCAACGCTCTCACTACGCAACTCGGATCCACTCGCATTCGCACAACGGCATACCATCCGACATCGAACGGCCTCGTCGAACGACTACATCGTCAACTCAAAGCCTCGCTCATGGCACACGACCACGCCAAATGGACCGAGACACTACCACTCGTTCTCCTCGGCATTCGGACCGCAGTGAAGACAGACATAGGCTGCTCAGCTGCAGAGCTTGTCTATGGGACAACACTAAGACTCCCAGGCCAGTGCATCACCAAGCATGAACAGACCATGACGGACATCGACCCTTCCGACTACGTCCAACGTCTACATTTAAGTTCATGCAGGACATGCACCCGCCATCAACACGCACTCAACACAAACCGACATTCATACACAACGACCTCAACACATCTTCACACGTTTTCATTCGCGATGACACCGTGAGAAAACCACTACAACACCCATACAGAGGTCCCTTTCCCGTCATTCGGCGTGCTGACAAGTTTTTCGTGATCGACTACCACGGCAAACACGACACCGTCAGCATCGACCGCTTAAAACCAGCATTCATAGAAACGGACATCATTCCCGAGCCATTGCCTCGCCGCACCACACGACCACCCGTGACTACAAACAGTCAACGTACGGCACAACCTGCCACGCCCCCTTCCAACCCACCTCGCACCCCCACCCCGCACTCCAACCAAACGACCACGGAAATCAAGAAAACGCGCTCCGGTCGTCACGTGCGATTTCCCACAAAATACGTCGACTACTGTGACAACGGTTGAAGAGACAATTTTGGATGAGAGCTGCTCGCCGTCTACCTGTGCATCAAACACTTCCGTCACATGCTCGAGGGAAGACAATTCATCGTGTACACCGACCACAAGCCTCTCACCCACTCTCTCCACAGCCGTCCCGACAGACACTCGCCACGAGAAATTCGTCAGCTCAACTTCATTTCCCAGTTCACGACCGACATCCGCCACATCTCAGGCAAACGGAACACAGCTGCTGACGCACTCTCTCGAGCTTTCATCAACAATGTAAGCACTACCCCCATCGACTTCGACGTCATTGCCCTCGCCCAAGAGCACGAGGAGGAACTCAAACAACTCACGACTGACAGTTCACTCAAACTTTCACCAGTGCCAATCCCCTCATCAGATCGCACGATATTATGTGATTTGTCAACTGGATTTCCTCGTCCATACATCCCAGCCCCTCATCGCCAGGCGATCTTTCTCTCCCTTCATCAACTCTCTCATCCAGGGGTAAGAGCAACGCAGAAACTGGTCACTGACAGATTTGTTTGGAACGGCATCAATCGTGATGTTCGTTCATGGGCCAAAACATGTCTACAGTGCCAACGCAGCAAAATTCATCGCCACAACAAAGCACCCCTCGGCACTTTCTCATCGCCCGATGCACGATTCGACCACGTTCACATCGACATCGTCGGCCCACTCCCTCCATCAAATGGTCACACATGTATACCTCCTCACATGTGTCGATCGATTCACACGATGGCCAGAAGCCTTCCCTATGAGCGACATCACAGCTGAAACAGTCGCTCGAGTCTTCGTCACTCACTGGGTCGCACGATTTGGCGCACCATCGACCATCACAACAGACAGAGGTCGTCAATTTGAATCCAATCTCTTCAACGCTCTCACTACGCAACTCGGATCCACTCGCATTCGCACAACGGCATACCATCCGACATCGAACGGCCTCGTCGAACGACTACATCGTCAACTCAAAGCCTCGCTCATGGCACACGACCACGCCAAATGGACCGAGACACTACCACTCGTTCTCCTCGGCATTCGGACCGCAGTGAAGACAGACATAGGCTGCTCAGCTGCAGAGCTTGTCTATGGGACAACACTAAGACTCCCAGGCCAGTGCATCACCAAGCATGAACAGACCATGACGGACATCGACCCTTCCGACTACGTCCAACGTCTACATTTAAGTTCATGCAGGACATGCACCCGCCATCAACACGCACTCAACACAAACCGACATTCATACACAACGACCTCAACACATCTTCACACGTTTTCATTCGCGATGACACCGTGAGAAAACCACTACAACACCCATACAGAGGTCCCTTTCCCGTCAT
Source organism: Diadema antillarum (assembly GCF_040938485.1). Classification (NCBI taxonomy): domain Eukaryota; kingdom Metazoa; phylum Echinodermata; class Echinoidea; order Diadematoida; family Diadematidae; genus Diadema; species Diadema antillarum. The sequence continues at coordinate 23,783 of NW_027272543.1, read as the reverse complement.
TCGGCGTGCTGACAAGTTTTTCGTGATCGACTACCACGGCAAACACGACACCGTCAGCATCGACCGCTTAAAACCAGCATTCATAGAAACGGACATCATTCCCGAGCCATTGCCTCGCCGCACCACACGACCACCCGTGACTACAAACAGTCAACGCACGGCACAACCTGCCACGCCCCCTTCCAACCCACCTCGCACCCCCACCCCGCACTCCAACCAAACGACCACGGAAATCAAGAAAACGCGCTCCGGTCGTCACGTGCGATTTCCCACAAAATACGTCGACTACTGTGACAACGGTTGAAGAGACAATTTTGGATGAGAGCTGCTCGCCGTCTACCTGTGCATCAAACACTTCCGTCACATGCTCGAGGGAAGACAATTCATCGTGTACACCGACCACAAGCCTCTCACCCACTCTCTCCACAGCCGTCCCGACAGACACTCGCCACGAGAAATTCGTCAGCTCAACTTCATTTCCCAGTTCACGACCGACATCCGCCACATCTCAGGCAAACGGAACACAGCTGCTGACGCACTCTCTCGAGCTTTCATCAACAATGTAAGCACTACCCCCATCGACTTCGACGTCATTGCCCTCGCCCAAGAGCACGAGGAGGAACTCAAACAACTCACGACTGACAGTTCACTCAAACTTTCACCAGTGCCAATCCCCTCATCAGATCGCACGATATTATGTGATTTGTCAACTGGATTTCCTCGTCCATACATCCCAGCCCCTCATCGCCAGGCGATCTTTCTCTCCCTTCATCAACTCTCTCATCCAGGGGTAAGAGCAACGCAGAAACTGGTCACTGACAGATTTGTTTGGAACGGCATCAATCGTGATGTTCGTTCATGGGCCAAAACATGTCTACAGTGCCAACGCAGCAAAATTCATCGCCACAACAAAGCACCCCTCGGCACTTTCTCATCGCCCGATGCACGATTCGACCACGTTCACATCGACATCGTCGGCCCACTCCCTCCATCAAATGGTCACACATGTATACCTCCTCACATGTGTCGATCGATTCACACGATGGCCAGAAGCCTTCCCTATGAGCGACATCACAGCTGAAACAGTCGCTCGAGTCTTCGTCACTCACTGGGTCGCACGATTTGGCGCACCATCGACCATCACAACAGACAGAGGTCGTCAATTTGAATCCAATCTCTTCAACGCTCTCACTACGCAACTCGGATCCACTCGCATTCGCACAACGGCATACCATCCGACATCGAACGGCCTCGTCGAACGACTACATCGTCAACTCAAAGCCTCGCTCATGGCACACGACCACGCCAAATGGACCGAGACACTACCACTCGTTCTCCTCGGCATTCGGACCGCAGTGAAGACAGACATAGGCTGCTCAGCTGCAGAGCTTGTCTATGGGACAACACTAAGACTCCCAGGCCAGTGCATCACCAAGCATGAACAGACCACGACGGACATCGACCCTTCCGACTACGTCCAACGTCTACATTTAAGTTCATGCAGGACATGCACCCGCCATCAACACGCACTCAACACAAACCGACATTCATACACAACGACCTCAACACATCTTCACACGTTTTCATTCGCGATGACACCGTGAGAAAACCACTACAACACCCATACAGAGGTCCCTTTCCCGTCATTCGGCGTGCTGACAAGTTTTTCGTGATCGACTACCACGGCAAACACGACACCGTCAGCATCGACCGCTTGAAACCAGCATTCATTGAAACGGACATCATTCCCGAGCCATTGCCTCGCCGCACCACACGACCACCCGTGACTACAAACAGTCAACGCACGGCACAACCTGCCACGCCCCCTTCCAACCCACCTCGCACCCCCACCCCGCACTCCAACCAAACGACCACGGAAATCAAGAAAACGCGCTCCGGTCGTCACGTGCGATTTCCCACAAAATACGTCGACTACTGTGACAACGGTCGAAGAGACAATTTTGTTTCTTACGGATCCAGCTTGTTGTTTTCTAAGTCATTGTACATATTATTATGTTACTCTCGCTCACCTGCGAACACTCTACTCTATTTTTTACACTCATCGATTGCTCCTACATCTCATTTTGCAGCAATCTAGGGGGGAGCTACTTGTAGCAGCACAATGAGTCACACTTTCATTTTCTAACATTACTGAGAATTGTTTTCGTCCACTCGCTGACCATATCCGCTAGTGGTCGCTCTACGATGTAGTACAGCCACATTTTACGACTGCTCTGGCCCACTGTCTCGCGAGCACTAATATATTATCATCCGTCACATTCCTCGCGAACAACGTAACTTCACCTCCGGTCACTCCTACGGTCACCATGACAACGTGAGATGGACATCATTTCTAACCAATCTCCTTCTTTCTTCGCTCCACTTCTCGAAGAAGTTTCGCACGCGTGTTACAAATCTCCATTCACAAAAAAATCAACTTTTCACGCACACTACACTTCTTGACCAGCTTTCGACGTGAAAGCACGGAAACGTCAAGTTGTCAACTCGCCAAACTTTATCATCAAACATCGGACTCGCGAACTTCTCTCTCCCTCTCTCAATCTGTCTATCTCTTTTTTCCCTTTCTAACTTCGCCGTCTTCTGGAGCATTCTACATTGTGCTACTTCGCCTTATTTACTGGAATTATACTTTGTGTCGTGTTATGTTTTTGTGTATATACCAAACGGGAAAGTGTAATAACTGAACTCTCAATTGGAGGACCATTTCCTGCAACAGCATCGACTCCAGGCGCAGCTCGGCAGCACGGGAGATATTGTGTGTTATAAAATCAACGAATGGTGAGTAGAAGGATACATTCTCTACGCTCTATTAACATCCTACTACGAAATCCCTTCACATTACTCACGCTAAATGCATGCTTGTATTACAGAAGAATTGTTCACCACACCGGGTCCATAGAGAGCCCTTGCGATAAGTCCGTGGAACAAAAAAATGACAATTTCTGCTGCAATTCCCGACCGTCCGGGTGCCGTTTGTCGTTGCAGAATTCAAAATGGCGCCTTCGTGCTCCAAAGCGAGCGCGGCGTATGCAGTGAGAACGTACTGTATTACAGAACCTATATCGTATTGCGTAGGGCTTACTGCCTAACGTCATCTGCTGCGGAGAGATCTTATGCGTGCTTGATTGTAGCAGCACGGTTGATAGCATACAGCTCTATGGGGCATTCACATCACGTATACGTATGTGTATTCAAATTGGCCTGGCTTGAAAAACAATGTACCGTTTGGACATGATGGATATTATCAATTTCGGTAAATTTCATAACGTAAATTTGAGTACTGATAGCATAGATATAGTCTTATTATTGAAGATTGTATTAGATGAGTTTGAGGTGACAAAAATGATCTTAAGTATCAAAATTGAAAGCGATCGGAATCCGATTATAGAGCTTTCTTCATGGTTGGTGGTCCCGCCTGTACAGCCCTGTCGCGACGTACCTACGTACAGCGACTGGGCTGTGTATAGTTGGGATAGTTACGTTTGGACATGCTGGATATAATCATCAATTTCGGTAAGTTTCATAACGTAAATTTGATTACTGATAGCATAGGTATAGAGTCTTATTATTATTGAAGATTGTATTAGATGAGTTTGAGGTGACAAAAATTATCTTAAGTATCAAAATTCAAAGCGATCAGATTCCGATTGCAGAGCTCTCTTCATGGTTAGTGGTCCCGCCTGTACAGCCCTGTCGCGATGTACCTATGTGTACAGCGACTGGGCTGTGTATAGTTACGGTACAAGGAGCACCCCAAGGTTAGAGACTCAGATGCAAGTAGACATGGTCTAGGTTCTACTTCCAGATCAGTACTAAGTTCTAGACCCTATTTTAGGTTACTGAATAAATACAATTGGGTGAGTTTGTGCATGTTTGGAGATTATTTGACAAACAGGTGCCATATCGGTTTACAGGCCCTATAGAGCCTAGCTATATAGGGGTTCCAGATCTATAATAAACCGTTACCGGAACACCGGTACCGGTACAGTAACTTCTACGAAAAGTCAATGTCCAACACCAAAGCCAACGATCGGGACTACGCGGTATTGCCTACCTGTACGACCCTCTTTGCTGTTTAAAAAAACAAACAGATTCCCTTCCGACTTTCCGTGTGGCAGCCACCAATCATCCTTGGTTCTGCCCGCACAAGAAGACACTTCTCTTGCTCACGGGTGAAGACAAGTACAGAAACCCACCATTCATCAAACGTGCTATCTTCTGCAACTATATTACCAGACGCCATAGCGCTACCATCGGTCCATACACAATACACAGAAGTCTTTGACAACAAGTCTACCAAGCTAAAGCCAGCGCCCAAATAGACCGGGGGCCCAGAGCAATTATTCAGCTGAAAAGGGTCACACTTTATAAGGATGTGGCCAAGGGTCAATAAAATGAATTGCTGGCAAGTCACATCCTGTACCGTAAGCCCAGGGGCCACAAAAAGGGACCCCGAAAAATGGATTTATTCAGCCGAAGGGGATCACGGACAAAAGTTGGTGGATATTGTTCCTTTGGGTGTACTTATCATGAAAACAGCAATGCCATCAGCAGCTATTTTATCCTGTACGGGGCCCCAGACAGTAGCCCCAAAGGGCCCCACCCCCATAGGCCCTACGTACAAACACACACAAACATTGATTTTATTCAGTTGAAAAGAGTCACGGCTAGTTTCTTTGGCAATGGAAGGAGTACCAATCAGAGATATCCAAAACACCAAAGCCAGATATCTTATCCTGTACGGGGCCCCACGACAGTGGCCCCAAAGTGCCCCCCCCCCCCCCTACGTACACTTTCTCACACAATAGTTTCATTCAGCTGAAAAGGGTCACGGCTAATTTCTTTTACAATGGAAGTATAGTACCCATCAGATAAATCAAAAATACCAAAGCCAGTTATTTTATCCTGCACGGGGCCCCATGTACAGACAGTAGCCCCAAATTGCCCCCTTACCGCCTCCCCCCTCCATCCCCCCCCCCCCCCCAACACACATTGATTTTATTCAGCTGAAAAGGGTCGCGGCTACTTTCTTTTGCAATCGGAAGTAGTAGGCCTACTCATCAGCGATATCCAAAGCACTTTAAAGCCAGTTATTTTATCCTGTACGGGGCCCCACACAGTAGCCCCAAAGTGCCCCCTACACACACACGCACATACACACATATTGGTTTCATTCAGCCGAAAAGGGTCACGGCTAATTTCTTTTGCAATGGAAGTAGTACCCATCGGATATCCAAAATACCATTTCGAAGTCAGATATTTCATCCTGCACGGGGCCCCAGACAGTAGCTCCAATGTGTTTTGCTTTATTCTCTTTATTGTTTGCATCTCTTCTTCTTCTTTATATCAATGCGCTCCTTCGTCTTCATTTTCGCGACAACGACAACGTCCTCCTCCTCATCACCAGTTTTGCTGTTCTGGCAAACATTTTCCAGCGTATCGGCTACGTTCGATTTTAGAGCGGCGAGAGCGGAAGACATGCGTAATTGAATTTGGGAAAGCGTAGGAACAGCGTAGCTATAAAGCGGCCAACAGCGTTATCGAAGCAGGAATGAAGCGTCGTAGGAACAGCCTTGATTTTATACGAGAGTAGAGAACTTAGTGAGAGCATCGTTAAAGCGGGAAGGTCGTGCTTTGATCAAGAAAGCGGCGCAGCAGCGGGACCATGTCGTCGGTGTCTAGTTTAGACTCCTTCCCGTTCTTGTGCCGCTGTTACTATACGGTCAGAAAAACCTGGAATTGCTCATCCCACGGTATTTACACTGTCACTGCATTCTCTCCGTTTGAGCTACAATTCAAAATAGGTCAATCTTGATGGGGAGATGAGGAAGAAATTTTGGTCCAGTTCAAAATTTCTTCCCGATCTGTAAAATTGCCAGATCCAACCCCATCATCCAAACGCTGCTGCTACGATGCTCCCGGTCCCCGCTTTACACTTTTGCCGCTCTCTCCCGATCTGACAGATTGAATAGATCGGGATGCAGATCTTGATAGTGGAATTACATGTGGGGACACTTTAGGAACACTCCGTGGGGCCCCATACAGCAACATAACTGGTTTCGGTGTTTTTGATACGTCGTTGAGTACTACTTCCATTGCAAAAGAAATTATAGCAGTGATTCTTTTCACTTAGAATGAAATAATACGGGAGCACTTTCCAGCTACTGGCTGGGGGCCCCTTAAAGAATAAAAATAACTGGATGAGTTTGTGTTTTACGTATCTCAGCTGTTAATTCCATTGCCAAGGAAAATAGGCATACATGACTCTTTTCACCTAAAAACACTTAATTCATATGTGGCGGGAATACCTTGGGGTTATACCTGTCAAAGGCCCTGCATCCGGGCCAACACTATTCGCGATGCTTTGACAGTGAAAACGCCGTCTTTACGCCGTGATTAGTCGTCCTGTGGTTGTGCTTCCGTCGTGAAAAAGTCGTGGTTTTATTGTGATATCGCTGTGAAATCGATGAGGTAGACAATGAGGTAGCTCCTTTGTCATGTTAATAGATCTTTGCTCGCCCTCTTTAGAAAATGTAACAATCGGAACAAAAGCACAGTTCTGGCGAGGGCGTCTTGATCCGACTCTCGAAAGCTTTTGTTATAGCGCAGCAAGCTGTCCGCAAATTTGTATAGTCGCGTGGATTAGATTACTACCATGGCTTACCGTTAGATTACTTAACATTGTTTGAATTCCCTCAGTTCATTGCGCTTTGCCGCCCGGGCACACGATAATCGCTTCGACTGCGAAGTGCACATAGTGAGGACGGAAAAAAAAGACATAAACTTTAGCGAAAGTGCATGATCAGACTCTAGGTATATTCTGAAAACATGCATCTAATCGATCGCTTATTTTCCGTCGCAAATTACATGTTAAAATGTGCAACAAAATCATTTGTATTTTACGTAAAAACGTTTTATAAGACCTCCGTGAACGCAATGTCAACGCAAAGCGTGAACTCAGTTAACTCGGAGAAACAGTAAACACCCTGCCTCACTCAAAACATCTGTATACTCTCCCTTAATCTGCATTGATTTCCACTCCAAATTTTACTTCGATGGAGTTTGTAATCCGTTCCTGTCGCCGTAACGAAAATGTCTAGAACATCAATGGTACTGAAAATGACTTTCCGAATATTCCGATGTATCAAGGCAGGGCTTGACCCTAACGGTGGCCCGGTGGTCCAAAATTTCAGAAATGAAGATTTTGATGGCCCGATCGGGCCACCAAAAAAGGTCGGATGTTTGCCTTTACTTTTGGAAATGAACAGCGGTAACAATCGGCTCTGTAAGATGCTAAAATAAATGTCAGATGTTTGCTTTTAATTTTGGCAATGAATAACGGTAATAATATATTCGACTCCGTATGATACAATAATGAATGTCGGATCTTTGCTCATACATTGTACTTTTGGAAATGAATAACGGTAAGATTCAGCTCCGTACGGTGCTGAAATTAACGTCAGATACTAGTATTTGATTTTGCGTTCGGAAATGAATAAGGATAACATTCGGCTCCGGAAGATGCTGAAATAAAATAATGTCGAATATTTGCTTTGACTTTCGGAAATGAATAATAATAATTTTCAACTCCGTAGATGACAAAATAAATGCCGGATATTTGCTTTTACGTTCGAAAGTAAAATAATAACAACATTCAGCTCCGGAAGATGCTGAAATAAATGTTAGATGTTTGCTTTCAATTTTGGCAAGGAATAACGGTAATATTCGACTCCGTATGATACAAAAATGAATGTCGGATCTTTGCTCATACTTTTGAAAATGAATAACGGTAAGATTCAGCTCCGTATATGGTGCTGAAATTAATGTCAGATACTAGTATTTGATTTTGCGTTCGGAAATGAATAAGGATAACATTCGGCTCCGGAAGATGCTGAAAAAAATAATGTCGAATGTTTGCTTTGACTTTCGGTAAGGGATAATGATTCCTTATTTTCAACTCCGTACGATGATAAAATAAATGCCGGATATAATATTTGCCTTTTTTATATTATACGTTCGAAAGTAAATAACAATAACATTCAGCTCCGAATGATGCTAAAGTAAATGTCGAATGATTACTTTCACGTTCGGAGATGAAAAACAATGATATTCAACTCCGTACGATGATTAAAATGTCGGATGCTTGCTTTTACTTTCGAAAGTATAGATAGCAATAACATTCGGCTCCGGAAGATGTTAAAATAAAATAATGTCATGATGATTGCTTATACGTTGGAAAGTGAATAGCAGTAATATTCTGCTCCGTACGAAGCTAAGATAACTTTCGGATGTTTGCTTTTAAATTTCGAAATGAATAACAGTAACATTTAGATGCATTCGATGGTAAAATTAACGTTTCATGTTTAATTGCTTTGACGTTCGGAATGAATAACAATAGTATTCAACTCCGTACGATGATAAAATTTATGCCGGATGTTTGCTTTTCCGTTCGAAAGTAAATAGCAATAACATTCAGCTCCGGAAGATGATGAAATAAATGTCGAATGATCCCTTTGACCAACGGCGTAGCCAGGATTTCATCTTAGGGGGGGGCGGTTAGTCTGCGAGGGAGCGAAGCGACCGAGCCCGAGCGAGCGGAGCGAGCGAGGGGGGGGGGGGAGGGTGTGGGAGGGGGGTGTCTTCCCTCCCACGGTAAGAACTTTTTGCATTTTGATGTTGTAAATGGTGCAATTTGATGCATGTTTCTGCGCGTTATATAGACGTGAAACAGTCCCACTTGTTTAAGGCAGCAGTTTATTTTGATGTAGATTATTATTGAACAATAAATGTGCCTATAAAATGCTATAAGTTAAATACACTTCTTGTATTAACTCTTTTCACTGAATATCATGAACGCGACTGAACCCGAGAGGGCGGAGCGAGTGAAGGGGGAGGGGAGGGTGTGGGAGGGGGGTGTCCCCCTCCCATGGTGAGAACTTTTTGTATTTTGATGTTGCAAATGGTGCAATTTGATGCATGTTTTTGCGTGTTTTAACGAGTTGAAACAGTCCCACTTGTTTAAGGTTGCAGTATATTTTGATGTAGATTATCATTGAATAATTTGCCTATAATATGGTATAATTTAAATAACTTCTTGTATTACTTCTTTTCACTGAATATCATGAACGCGACTGAACCCGAGCGAGCGGAGCGAGCGAGGGGGGAGGGGAGGGTGTGGGAGGGGGTGTCCCCCTCCCACGGTAAGAACTTTTTGCATTTTGATATTGCAAATGGTGCAATTAGATGCATGTTTTTGCGCGTTTTATCGACGTGAAACAGTCCCACTTGTTTAGGGTTGCAGTATATTTTAGTGTAGATTATTATTTAACAATTTGCCTATAAAATGGTATACGTTAAATACACTTCTTGTATTAATTCTTTTCACTGAATATCATGAACGCGACTGAACCCGAGCGAGTGGAGCGAGTGAAAGGGGAGGGGAGGGTGTGGGAGGGGGGTGTCCCCCCTCCCACGGTGAGAACTTTTTGCATTTTGATGTTGCAAATGGTGCAATTTGATGCATGTTTTTGCGTGTTTTAACGAGTTGAAACAGTCCCACTTGTTCAAGGTTGCAGTATATTTTGATGTAGATTATCATTGAACAATTTGCCTATATAATGGTTTAATTTAGATACACTTTTTGTATCAATTCTTTTCACTGAATATCATGAACGCGACTGAACCCGAGCGAGCAGAGCCAGGGAGGGGGGAGGGGAGGGGGTGTCCCCCCTCCCACGGTGAGAACTTTTTGCATTTCGATGTTGCAAATGGTGCAATTTGATGCATGTTTTTGCGCGTTTTATCGACGTGAAACAGTCCCACTTGTTTAAGGTTGCAGTATATTTTGATGTAGATTATCATTGAACAACTTGCCTATAAAATGGTATACGTTAAATACACTTCTTGTATTAATTCTTTTCACTGAATATCATGAACGCGACTGAACCCGAGCGAGTGGAGCGAGTGAAGGGGGAGGGGAGGGTGTGGGAGGGGGGTGTCCCCCCTCCCACGTGAGAACTTTTTGCATTTTGATGTTGCAAATGGTGCATTTTGATGTTGCAAATGGTGCAATTTGATGCATGTTTTTGCGTGTTTTAACGTGATGAAACAGTCCCACTTGTTTAAGGTTGCAGTATAATTTAGTGTATATTATTATTGAACAATTTGCCTATAAAATAGTATCATTTAAATAATATTCTTGTATTAATTCTTACACTGAATATCATGAACACCGTCTGTTCAGCAGTCAAACAGAAAAAGCATGCACACGAGGGTGTAGATAGGGGCATATCCCCTCCCACACGAAGGTGACTTTGCGTTTTCAGACCTGAAATTCAGCGATCTGTTGCAAATTTTTGGTGCAATACTTTTTCATCGAAGTGATAAAATCACGGAATTTAGCTCTTATTCCGAATGTGCACCATCTGTGTGTATGTATAAAGTCTAGTGAGGTATATATAGAGGAAGGGGGATTCCTCCTCCCGCTCGCGGAGCTTTTGCGTTTTTAGAATTGAAATAAAGCGATCTGGGTGTAGCAACAGTCTATACTTCTATGCATGGTGGAAGGGGGAGGGGCGGGGGAGCAGGGAGAAGGCGTGGGCGAGTGTTATCCCCACCCTTCCCTTCCGATCGAGCTTTTGCCTTTTTAAGGTTGAAATTGAGATATCTCATCTACGCATTTTTGATGGAATCACCATTTGGGAAATCACACACACACACACACACACACACAAACTGATTGGGGGGGGGGGGGCTGAGGGAGGAAAGGGTCGATTAAAAGGCCCGTTCCCCTTATACATGAGGGAACCTTGAGTTTTCGGAATATAAGTGATAAGTCTTGTGCACTCAGAATTATTCATAATTTTTTGTAAATCTAAAAAGTGTACTAAGCTAGGGAAAGAGGCATAGAGGGGGAGGGTTTGGGAGGGGGTATCCCCCTCCCAAGCACGAGAGATTTTGCATATTTTGAATTGAAATTCATGGATCTGGTGCACACTTTGAGTGAAATATTCAAAAAATATCTTATTTGATGAAAGGTTGCAAAGGAGACCCGCTTCATGTGCATGCATATACAGTATACACGCATTTTTTTTTTCCGCCTCCCAAATCCCCGGTCCAAATCTTAGAGAGGGCGATCGCCCCCATCGCCCCCCCTGGCTACGCCAGTGCCTTTGACGTTTGGAAATGAATAACAATAATATTCAACTCCGTACGATGATTAAATAGATTACAGCTCGTTATTCCGAAGGTTCGTTGAAGGCTCTTCTGTCCGAAGATTCGTTATTCCCAAGGTTCCCGGCGTTGTTCCGAATTTCATTTTCTGATTAACTATTCTTCGGAATGATGATGATGATGATGATGATGATCCACAGCATTTGTATGGCGCCATCTGTCACAGAAACATTCAAAGGCGCAGACTCCTCCAAAACAGTTAGCAATTAAATGTCTGGTGAAAAATGTGAGTCTTGAGTGAGGCTTTGAAGTGATCCAGTTTGTCAATTTCACGGAGGAAAGATGGGAGGGAGTTCCATAGGCGAGGAGCAATAGAGGAAAACGCCCGGTCTCCGTATCCCTTGAGATGACAGTGTGATGGGCACCTGGAGAGTGAGGCCAGATGAACGAAGGCCAGGGCGAGGCTGCCGTCGCTCAATTAGGGAAGACAGGTATCCTGGGGCCAGACCATGAATGGCCTTAAAAGTGAGAAGTAAGATCTTGAAATCAATTCTGTTCTTGATGGGAAGCCAATGCAGCTCAGCCAGGACAGGGGTAATGTGATCATACTTCCTTCGGAATAACGCCACAATTAATGTCCAGATTAAAGAACCCTTTTTCATTTTCGGATTCACGAACCTCTAGGTATCATCCTAGGGAGACTTTGTGTGTTTCGGATTAACGAACCTTCGGAATAGCGAACCATCGGAATAACGAACAGCACCCATAAACTAAATGTCTGATGTTTGCTTTTATGTTCTAAAGTAAATTGCAATAACATTCATAATAATCTATAAGCCTATTTGCTAAATCTTAGAACTCAGAATAACAGTAAGATGATTGAATGTTCGATTCATTTATTTTCGACATGTGTACCTGTATCACTTCAGTAATATTTGATATTTGTTTTTCTTTGTTTAGTAGGACCGATGTAGTTTTTCTTAAGTTTTTCTTGATTTTTTTTTTTCGGGCCACCAGAAAGTTCAGAGTGGAGCCCTGATCAAGGTCATTGGCATGTTAGCCCGATCGGACGCCGTGTTGTTTTTACCAAAGAGTATAGAAGCGCACGAATGTGATTTTTACTACGACTGGGCTGTGTATAGTTATGCCACTTGATAAAATAATATGAATGTTGATGTACAGCGAGAGTTATCAACATTTAAATTATGTAGGAAGCGTGATCGTTCGTATTTTGTCATGAGGGTATCTAAAATTCAGATAAACATCTCATTTCTCCCATGCCGTGTGGCGGAATCCGAATGACTGTCACAAACTACATTCGGGTAAACCTCTATCAACGTACCCTACCACGCCACACTACGTTGTATATAGCTAACACGAGTCAATGAGAGTAATGCGTTGGCATGCATCCACGTGCGTCCGCACTACAACCAGTGAGCGGTCAGTGCAGGTGCGCAGAGCACTTGTACAAAGTGATGCGTGCACCTACCTGATACAGTACTCTGGCGTGAACCGGGGCGCGTGTTTTTTTTAGACGGCGCAGATTGGGGACCCTAAAAATCTATTGGGGACCCTATCCCTAAACCTAACCCTAATCCTAATCCTAACCCTAACCATCAAACCCTAACCCTAACCCTAACCCCAACCCTAACCCTAACCAAAAACCCTAACCCAACGTTTTTCCCATAGGTTTAACACGCGCCATGCCCCAATCTGTGCCGTCTTTAAAAAAAAAAAACGCAACCGGGGCCGTATAAAGAGAGTGGCCATCTCGCTTTTTGGCTTATGTGTTTTGAAGCCTGTGATTGGTCAAAAGCTGGTCCCATGATCTACAGGCGCCATGTCGTTACTAAAGTGCGCTCATAATACAGTGCCCACTGTTTACGACCACAGAACTCTATGTTTACGACCCCTTATACAGTGTACAGTACAGTATTTGGCATGGTTATTTTGTTACGTCTGATCAGTGAGCGTACGCGCGGTAACGACATGGCGTCCAAATTAGCAGTTGGCCAGACTCTCTTTATATACGGCACTGGCGTGAACCTTAAACTCCTTCCACATGGATGAGAAGACCGGACGAGATCGACGCGACGGGTACAAGTGTCGATCACAAATCAATCAAAAGATGACTAGTATTCACACTGATTATGCCTGCAGTGCATGGATAAAAATTTCAGCACAGCCTTTTTATTCACTTCCAATATGGGGTCTGTAGGCCTATCTATTTCCGAAGTATACTTTCTCTCATGAGTCGATGGAATACTATTACAAACGTACATGTATTCGTTTATCTTGTCAGGCACAAAGAGAAAGAGGGAGAGAGGGGGGGGGGGGGGTGGGAAACAAACAATCAGAATACTGTTAGCGTTCGTTTAATACATTGTAGTTTAATACATTCTCAACTGGAAGCTATAATTTCTCGAATATTAATTCATTGCCTTTCCCACGGCCCTCAGAAACTAAAGTTCATGAACTTGCGGTGTGTCTTGTTTACGTTCGGCACGTAAGGAATGCGCGCATACTACTAGACAGGGCGTGTATTCTTCTGCCATTTCTTTCTTCGAAGTCTGAAATGTGTAATAACCGTCGAGTAGGTTTATTTCATGTGCTTCCATGTTAATCATGATGCATGCATGCCTGAGAGCGTTCGTTCGTCGTGAACCTTCAAACTTGCTCTATACTCAGACAATAATTTCGGGAATTGCCAAGGCAACTAAGTAATATTTCTTTTTTAAAAACCATTAATAAGAACAAATGTAACCTGCTAACTGCTTATCGATAAATCGATAAAGTTAAAACTATCGTTCTTGTGCCTCACAGTGGTGTGGAGCGTCTGCCGTTGAAACGTTCTTTTTAAATGATGGAATAAAGAACAAGAACGCAGTTTGGTCGACCGTTCACAAGTCACCGCGGGGCAGCAATTAAAGAGCAAGATTTCTTGGGTTTAACATGCTGTTCGCGCCAATATTTGTGTCTTGTGTCTTTCTTACGTGCGAAAAAGTTTGCTAGCGGATTACAAATCTCCCGAGTTTTGTAACCTGCTCATTTGTATGCGTGTATAAGAAGACATTGTAGGCTTCCTGCAAACCTGTTCAGAATATTAAACATCGTGAGAAAATATTTCAAATATTCCACCAAGTGTCTACCAGGTTGTTGTTTTTCATTTCTAAAAATGCAAAAGCTCCCCCGTGTGAGAGGGGGACACCCCCTTCTCCACACATTATAGACTTCTCTTCACTCACATAAAGTTGGTTACAGTGAAAGACGCACACGTCCATCAGAAGGTGGTTGTAGCCATTCTGATTGTTCCCATCGATCAGTACACATTTTTTTTTTTTGGAAAAAGAATAAAAATATTGTAACAAAGTGTGAATTAGATCGTTGAAATTCAGATCTCGATACAAACTTTCCTCGCACCTTTGATCATCATCTATAAAGTTCTTACACAGTGACAGACGCGCACGGGACTCACGAGGTGACAGAAAAATCACGATTTTATAGCCATGCCCACTGTCCCAGAGTATTAAATTTCTTACATTTTCTTTTTAAAAAAAATGTGTACATGATGAATTCCATAAAAACGGTGTTGAATATCATATCTAAAATACAAATGCACCCGTGATGGTCTGTCACAAGCTCTGTGCTCTCTATTATGCTCCAGCTCCCCCTCGATTACGTGCTCTTCCCCACCCGCACACGTAAATATGGATATAGTGCCTATACCTGTTACATGTATCTTTGGACACTGTTCCATACGAGGGTATGATTAACTCCCCACCCCCACCCCCCCCCCCCCAAAAAAAGAATACAATCGTTACATGGAGTTTCCGCCAGATGTTGCTTACGCTATATGAATAAAAAACCGCGTAGATAAGTAACAATTACCATAGGTACTCTCTTAAATTAAGCTCTTACCATAGAGGTCACATCAGTCGGGTCACTAATAAAAAGAACTGTTCATAGATAATTATAGGGGCCAACCCCGATTTGTAAAGCCTGATGTTCTTTTTTTCTATTTTGTTTGCATTTAATTACAAACGTATACAAACTGTTTCTTGACATAAAAGCCAAGGTGCTCCCTGCCCCATCGTATGACCCGGATATTCATTAACTCCTTGCGGCTGGAAGCTTTTGTGCTTGATGATGATATCAAAAGGTGGGGAACGGCATTGAGTTGCTGAGCTGCGCATGCATGACCAACGATGACCGAGCTGTGCCGATATAATGGGGTCGGTCAGGAGATGGATCTTTTCCACCTCCCTGGTTCGATGTAGAAGGTAGCATGGACATTATAGTGCACTTCGTCGTCAGAAAACGACTAACAGTTATTTACTGTTGATCACCAAATCCTCGAAGTAGTATTCAGAGTAATTTCACAGTTCAAAATTTAACTCACTTTAATCTCGTAAGTAGTTTATTACATGCCATTCGGTAAAACGTGAGATCGTAAGGGTTTTGCATTGTCATCATGTTGTTTATATTACTCGAAAATATCAATAAATGAAATTCTTGCCTCGTATTGTTTTCATTTCAACTGATTGAAAAATTGTTTTATATCGACATAGACTGTGAATTCGTGAATACAAAAGAAAATTACTTGACTGGACATGCATGGGCACTTATCCACAAAGAATAAGTCATGAAGATTATCCCGCATTAATTCTATCAAATTTTGTCAAGGACAGAATTGCATTATTGTTGATAACGGAATTTATGATGCCGTTATTACGATAATTTACCTTGCACTGAATCGTAATATTGCTGTTAATGATACGGAATGTTGCTATAATCACTAACGAGTGCCGCTTAGTTATTTCCCCATGCAGTATACGTCGTATATGTTGTTTGTAACAATACTCCGTCATATTTTGAACGGGCCAAGACACAATCACTCGCCCTGCGTATTATACTGTACATAATTATGTCATAGTTCACGATATCCCGCTCGATAAAATGATTGGATGAAATGAGCGGCAACTTCTTAGCACTTCTTATTCTTGAGCAGATATATAATTTTCTTTATGAGAATATCCATATCAGCGTTTTAAAGCTTCATGATTTAAACTACGGAAATTGTTCTGTCTGTAGGCTGTGTTATCAACAAGGTTCTATATCTGAAAGAGAAATTGCAAGAGACTTTCAGTTTGCCACTGCTCTGCGTGAAAGTTTCGTCCGCACGCTGTATAGGGGCCGAATATATCACTGTCATTATCGTAACACCTCGTCTTCATCATTATCACAAGCGCCCTCGATCCATCATTATCATCATCAAAAGCATTAAAAAAATTTTTCAACGTCATGACAAAAGTATATATCAGGGCTCGACACTAACGGTGGCCCGGGGCCACCAAAAACACACGTCGGGCCCCTAAAATTTCAGAAATTAAGATTTTGGTGGCCCGATCGGGCCACTAAAAAAAGTCGAACGTTTGCCTATGTACTTTTGAAAATGAACAGCGGTAACAATCAGCTCCGTAAGATGCTAAAAACAAATGTCAGATGTTTGCTTTTAACTTTGGAAATGAATAACGGGGATATTCGACTCCGTATGATACTAAAACAAATGTTGGATGTTTGCTTATATACTTTTTGAAATGAATAACGGTAAGATTCGGCCCGTACGGTGCTAAAATTAATGTCAGATATTTGATTTTGCGTTCGGAAATGAAAAGGATAACATTCGGCTCCGGAAGATGCTGAAATAAATGTCGAATGTTTCCGTTGGCGTTCGGAAATAAATAAGAATGATATTCAACTCCGGATACGATGATGAAATAGATGCCGGATGTTTGCTTTTACGTTCGAAAGTAAATGATAGCAATAACATTCAGCTCCGGAAGATGCTAAAGTAAATGTCGAATGATCCCTTTGACGTTCGGAAATGCATAACAATAATATTAAACTCCGTATGATGATAAAATAAATGTCTGATGTTTGCTTTTCTGTTCTAAAGTAAATAACAATAACATTCAGCTCCGGAAGATGCTAAAATAAATGTCGAATGTTTGTGTGACGTTCGTAAATGAATAACAATAATATTCAACACAGTATGATGATTAAATAAATGCCGGATGCTTGCTTCTATACGTTCGAAAGTAAATAGCAATAACATTCAGCTCCGGAAGATGCTAAAATAAATATCGAATGATCCCTTTAACGTTCGGAAATGCATACCAATAATATTCAACTCCGTACAATGATTAAATAAATGTCGGGTATTTGCTTTTACTTTCGAAAGTAAAGAGCAATAACATTCGCTCCGGAAGATGCCAAAATAAATATCAGATGATTGCTTTTAGGCCTACATTCGTTTGGAAGTGAATAGCAGTAACATTCTGCAACATACGATGCTAAAATAAATGTCAGATATTTTGCTGTAGCATTTCGAAATGAATAACAGTATACATTCAGTTGCGTTGCATGGGAAAATAATGTCTGATGTCTGCTTTGACGTTCAAAAATGAAAACAGTAACATTCGGCTCCGTATACGATGCTAAACAATTGTCAGATTATTCATTTCACTTTCGGAAGTGGACAGCAGTAGCATTCGGCTCCATGCGATAATGAAATAAATGTTGGATGTTTGCTCTTAAATCTGGAAATGAATAACGGTAATATTCTGCTCCGTACGATGCTAACATAAATAACACATTGTTGCTTTTACATTTGGAAATGATTAACGGTATCTATCGGCTCAGGTGCTAAAATAAATAGCGGATGTTTACTTTCACGTTCGGAAATGAATAGGGCCTAAGGATAATATTCAGCTCCGTACTAAGGTGCTAAAATGAATGTCGGTTGTTTGCTTTTACATTTGAAAATGATTAACGGCAACATTCGGCTCCGTAAGGTGATGTAGAAATAAGGACGATACGATAAAATTAGAAGCTGAATGAATATTAAACGACATGTCTCACGTCACGCTCAGGCACTTTGCACTTCTTTAATTTATGGTCTTGGTAAACACGACACGTGGTACGCGCCTGCCGTGATATAACGCATTGAAGAACCTGCATGGTAACGTACATGAACACGCATGCGATTTGTCGTAATTAATGTGGTAGCGTACGCAGGGATTTACGAAGACGAACACACATGCTTCGTTGCACGTCTTTTCATGCTATTCTAGGTGCTCGCGTCGATCGCGACGAAACCATACTATACTGTTACAAACGACATGAACCATGCAAGTAGAGAGCTTCGTTTGTTGTATCGAAATGGATAAACAAGGTGCTGGAACCAAGATTATCAGCGGATTATCAAACTTTGCAACGCTACAGAAGCACTGAAACAGCATGATTTGATCGTTCTTCGGCCGTGAACGAGTAGTGAAAAAGTCGTGGTTTTGGAGCCCGAGAGCTGCGGACAAAAGCCGATGTAACAATCGGCGGATTATCACCATGAATAGCATGTGTCTTTTGTTCGATTTTCACGCTGCATAACAAAAGAGTCACTCTAGCCGGCGAGGGGGCAAGGCAGGATGTCGGTGACTGTTCTGCCCGAAAAGCACGACTTTTTCACGACGTAACAACTACTAATCCACGGTAATTTCACGTTGATTCCAGCACATTTTCACAACTCGTTCACCACCTAATCACAACGCAATCACGGCAAAACCACGGGGACAATATGTAAGTGCAAAAGCACGACTTTTTCACGACTAACTCACAACGAAACCACAAGTAAAGGACGGCGTTTTCACTGTCAAAGCATCGCGAATAGTGTTGGTAGTGATATATTTCGCACCTCTTTTAATCGAATTCTTTATTGTTGAATTAAATTTAGCAAAAATTTCACCTAGATGACATGGTAGTTCAATGTCATAATCTCTTCATTCAAATTCATTTTGAAACATTCACATTACCTCTAACCTTATTCTAAATAACACTTTTTCAACTGAAATCCATTATTATATACGACAAGCACCATTCCACTATCCATTCATTCATAAATTCATAATGATATAGTCACGTGATCACATGCTGCGCTCGTTCATTCAAATTGATTCTGGCCATCTAATTTAACATGTTCTGCAGTCAATTAAACAGATACATGTATGTTCATGCTTGACCTCTTTCCTTATTTTCTTTCATCGAAGTTATTGTTTCGTAAGCATCGTAGCTTTTCATGTTTTCGTATAATTTGTTTAAGAGACTTTGACACCAGTTTTTTTTTTTTTTGTTTTAACGTGCTTTTTGAATCCGAAGAAGTAAGAAGACACAAATTATCTGGCCGTTACGAGCGCTTTATTACGAGCGGTCGGCCAGTTCCAGGAAGTCAAGGTTATGATCCTCAATTTAAAAAAAAAAAATAAAATCTTTCTATGCCTTCGAGAGATATACGTCTGTATATATTGTGCTGTCATGACTATAACAAAATGAAGTTAATCTGCATTACTGGTACACGTATAGGCCTATAATGACATGTATATGAAAGAGAAGGAGCGTTACCAGTCTGGTTACAGAACAACCAAATCCAGTTATACTAGATAAGAAATATGATACTTTTACTGCTTTATAACAGTAATTTATAGATGAAACGAAAACACACATAGAAAGACACGTTAAAATGATCTGAAACAAAGAAATAGCATGATTTGTATTTGAATGAACACGTTTGGAATTTGACTGTCTTTCGCGAAATTTAATGACTGAAATACCCTTTTCGGCAAGTCAAGGCGAATTTGAATGAACGTAGGGTACCAGCCAATTTGAATACCCATTTTACGAATTCGAACCTTCTATCAAATGAACCGACAAAAGTGCGAAATTGGCTGGGAAAACCTAACTGGCTTTGATGTTTTGGGTATCTATGATGTAAACAAAGGCCTACTTCGATTGTAAAAGAAAAACAACTTTATGACTCTTTTCAGCTAAATTATGTCATAATAATTATGTGGAGGAGGGGCACTTTTATGGCTATTGTACTGGGCCCAGTACAGGATGAAATGACTGGTTTATGGTCATCTCGGTTGTGCACTATACAGAGGTATGCTTCCTTTGCAAATTTCTTGGGTGTTTTGCTACTGTAACCTATAGGACCCCGTATACAGGATAAGATGGCTTGCTTTGGTGTTTGTGATATCTCTGTTCAGTAGGCCCTGATATTTACGTTACAACAGAATTTGTAAGACCATTTTCAGCTGATTCACAGTACATATAATAATGGATGGGACACGTACTGTGGAGCTACTGTCTGGGGCTCTGTACAGGATAAAATAACTGGCCTTGGTGTGTTGAATATCTCTGATAGGTACTTCTTCCAGTGCAAAAGAAATTACCTGTGTTTGGGGCTATACTGTCTGGGGCCCCGTACAGGATAAAATAACTGGCTTTGGTATTTTGGATATCTCTGATGGGTACTACTTCCATTGCAAAAGAATCTAAATTAGCCGTGACCCTTTTCAGCTGAATGAAACTAATGTGTGTGTGTGTGTGTGTGTGTGTATGTATGTGGAGAGGGGGGGGGGGGGGGGGCACTTTGGGGCTACTGTCCGGGGCGGCTTGTGCCGAAAGGGTGGGTTGGGTGGTGGCGCGTCGCGTTAATGGGAACACCACCCTTCGTCCAAAGCCCCCCCCCCCCCCCCCCCCCCGGTTTTGCCGAAAGGGTGCGTTGGGAGCGTTGGGTCGCGTCGCGTTGACTGGAACCCCACCCTTCGTCCAAATCCTCCCCCCCCCCCCCGGTTTTGCCGAAAGGGTGCGTTGGTACTTTTTCTCATGTAGGCTAATATTAAAAGACGAGTTTTGAATTTATATTTAACCTTCAAACAACCATTTCAAAGAGGATATCGTCCGGATCGGTTTACAACTTGGTCTACAGCCAGTTGGTCTAATAGACTGTTTAATATCAGTTGGTCTAATAGACTGTTTAATATCAGTTGGTCTAATAGACTGTTTAATATCAGTTGGTCTAATATATACCACTTGGTCTAGTCATCATTTCGTCCAATTACTGTTTGGTCTAATTGCTATTTGTTGTTTAATATCAGTTGGTTAAATATGAATTCAAAACTCGTCTTTTAACCCTATAAAGCCCAAGGGGGGGGGGGGGGGCACATTGTGCCCCCTACCAGATTTTCATTCGCCACTCCTTCGCCCTTAATCCAGTTTTAACCAAATTTGGTGACTTTTCCAAAACTCTTATTCCGAACATTTTGATATATAATTCCGCTATATTTGATATTGCTGGTTGCCATGGCAACAATAAAACTGACAACCATGTCAGTCAGATTTTGCATATTTTTCTGTTCCAATTCCAATTAACCATATTATAATGTATAGAATGGGCGTTTCTTGGCTGAAATTTGCTGAAGGAGCAAAATGTGAAGTAATTATAGCCCTGAAATGTTTTTCCTATTATTTCCATTGTTTTTCTGTGACAATGCCATAAAACAGTAGATATAATAGAGATACTTGAAAATAACAGTATTTTCCAAAGATTGCCATTCTATTTTGTGTCATTTTGATTCCTCCACCCAAGTTATACCTCTAATATCATTTGTTTATCACATTATCAATCTGCAAACTTAAAATTCCGATATTATTGGAATATGAATATGATAACTATGCATGTACCTATCCCTAACAATAC
The DNA here is from genome assembly GCF_040938485.1 of Diadema antillarum. NCBI lineage: Eukaryota > Metazoa > Echinodermata > Echinoidea > Diadematoida > Diadematidae > Diadema > Diadema antillarum. The sequence continues at coordinate 1,996 of NW_027272543.1, read as the reverse complement.
ATCACAGGTCTCATAATGTATTTCTTTATTTTGTTATGAATAGCGCCTCCATGTAGTGACTTTGAGAAATTTCAACCGTAAAAAATAATGAGCTTTGACTTGCAGATCATTTGTGGCAAATATGAAAAATATTGGTCTATGATATGACATACTGGGGATAAAGAAATTATACAGAAAAATCATGTTTTTTTGCATATTTCCTATGTATTTCTTTATATTTTGGTAAATAGCGCCCTCTATGTGTCACCATGAAAAAAATCAAGTATGCGGTCATGTAGACTATGAGTTGCTCTACCCATGTGCCAAATGTAACGATGAAACATCAAACAATAACATCAAAATAGCTTGGGCTTTATAGGGTTACATGAGAAAAAAAGAAAAAGTACCAACGCACCCTTTCGGTAAAACCGGGGGGGGGGGGGCTTTGGACGAAGGGTGGGTTCCCATTAACGCGACGCGCCACCACCCAACCCACCCTTTCGGCACAAGCCGTCTGGGGCCCCGTACAGGATAAAATAACTGGCTTTGGTGCTTTGGATATCTCTGATGGGTACTACAGTGTATATACTTCCATTGCAAAAGAAATTAGCCGTGACCCTTTTTGGCTGAATGAAACTAATGTGTGTGTGTGTGTAGGGGTGCACGTTGGGGCTACTGTCTGGGGCCCCGTACAGGATAAAATAACTGGCTTTAGTGTTTTGGATATCTCTGATGAGTATGCCTACTACTTCCGATTGCAAAAGAAAGTAGCCATGACCCTTTTCAGCAGAATAAAATCAATGTGTGTGTGTGTTTGGGGGGGGGGGGAGGGAGCAATTCAAGTTGGGGCCACTGACTGGGGACCCGTGCAGGATAAAATAGCTGGCTTTGGTATTTTGGATATCTCTGATGGGTACTACTTCCATTGCAAAAGAAATTAGCCGTGACCCTTTTCAGCTGAATGAAACTAATGTGTGTGTGTGTGGGGGGGGGGGGGGTACTTTGGGGCTACTGTCTGGAGCCCCGTACAGGGTAACAGCTGGCTTTGGTGTTTTGGATATCTCTGATGAGTATCACTTAAATTGCAAAAGAAATTAGCCGTGACCCTTTTCAGCTGAATAAAATCAATGTGTGTGTGTGTGGGGGGGGGGGGGGGGGGGGGGGGAGGGGGGGGGGGGAGGGGGAGGGGGCATTTTGGGCTACTGTCTGGGGCCCCGTGCAGGATAAAATAACTGGCTTTGGTATTTTGGATATCTCTGATGGGTTCTACTTCTATTGCAAAAGAAATTAGCCGTGACCCTTTTTAGCTGAATGAAACTAATGTGTGTGCGTGTGTGCCGGGGGGGGGGGGGGGGGGGGCTCCTTTGTTGCTACTGTCCGGGGCCCCGTACTGGATAAGATAGCTGGCTTTGGTGTTTTTGATATCTCTGATGGGTACTCCTTCCATTGCAAAAGAAATTAGCCGTGACCCTTTTCAGCTGAATGAAACTATTGTGTGAGTATGTGTGTGTGTGTGTGGGGGGGGGGCACTTTAGGGCTACTGTCCCTGGGGCCCCGTACAGGATAAAATAGCTGGCTTTGGTGTTTTGGATATATCTGATGGGAACTACTTCCATTGCAAAAGAAATTAGCCGTGACTCTTTTCAACTGAATAAAATCAATGTTTGTGTGTGTTTGTACGTAGGGCCTATGGGAGTGGGGCCCTTTGGGGCCACTGTCTGGGGCCCAGTACAGGATAAAATAGCTGGCATTGGTGTTTTGGATCTATCTCTGATGGGAACTACTTCCATTGCAAAAGAAATTAGCCGTGACCCTTTTCAGCTGAATAACACCATATTTGTGGGGCCCTTTGGGGCTACTGTCTGGGGCCCCGTACAGGATAAAATAGCTGGCATTGCTGTTTTCATGATAAGTACACCCAAAGGAACAATATCCACCAACTTTTGTCCGTGACCCCCTTCGGCTGAATAAATCAATTTTTCGGGGTCCCTTTTTGTGGTCCCTAGGCTTACGGTAC